>NC_090371.1:40052699-40652699 GCF_036365525.1 Heterodontus francisci
TTTCAAAAATTCTTTTGTCAGTTGCTCCAATTAAATTGTGATTATGACTACAGTAGTTCCTTATTATCGCATACATTATTAAAGACAGTTTTACCAATTGGGAATTATTATAAAATTTCCCCTTTAAAATGTGTTCTTCAAAACATGCCTTTTGATTTCTTAAGATGTTCGGAATGTCGTGAGAGTGGGAATTCTGCAGTCTGCTAATTGAACTAAAAGCGATGTTGAGAAACTATCTGGTCTCCCGAAGGTAGCAAAGATAGCCTACTGGAATTTAAAACTTTCCTCCCACTGCTCGCTGGCTGAAAGTTTATTCAGGCAAACTCTTGTTCAGGCCCTTCTGGAGCATCTTTTGAGGCTGGCTGCTTGGAGATATACACAATTCAATTTTATCTTTTGAATTTCTTTCTCCTGTCCACCCACTTCTGGATGCTTAAGCACTGTGAATTTTGTATCCCGCTGTTCTATTACCAATATGCTGTAGCCACATGTAACTAACTCTTCCCTGAGACTAGTACCTGCTGCTTATGAAAAAAGTTTTTTTTTAATATAATCACCTTTATTGCATTTCTCAAACTATTCAGAATGCTTGACTTAGTTACGTATAAATATGTAAATAGTTTCATTCAGCTCCTATTCTGAATGAAAAACTGAATCAATTGTGATCGATCATACTGTGAGATCAGAAGAAACAATATACCCTATGCATTATTTATAGTGAAATAGATCTTTTGTTACAGCCGAGGCAGGAGGAGTGCACTGTTTCATCTCGTCCCGCTTCTTCTCCGGTCACAATATATATTTTTAAATTTTCCCAGTTCATGTTACATATGCACTGTTTTTCCCAGAATAGAACACACTAACCGGGTTTCTTTAGTGAACAGCAAAATTATCAGTTTATTATAGAACAAGTCTTAACTAGTAATGAAGTAAAGCATAAACACAGATTTTAAATTTTAAAATCCCCTTTTTATCATAGCCCCTCACACTCACTCACACACACACGCACATACATACATTCACCGCTTAACTGGAAAAAATAGATTTTTTAAATTCAGAGCTCCGTTGCAGACAAAAAAGCATCTGAAGAAAACAGCAGATGAGATATGTCGTTCCAAAACTGGCATACAGTCTAGCCTCCGAGTACACGTAGACAGGTCACTGGGACCTTTTAGAGCAGTCTTTTCAGGTGGCATTGAGAACTAATTTAGCAGGCTTTCTTCAAAGGCAGGAGATGAGGTGAATTGACAAAGTAGACTTCTCAGGGTCTTTTCGAGATGCTAGAAAGTGAGCTGGGTTGCGGTCTTCCCTCCTTTCACTACTTCAACAGCAGGCTAACTTTATCGGCCGCTCTCTCCAGAAGGTAAAACACACTCAACAACCAAAAGCTTGTGAATTTTCTGCACTCATTTCGCTCCCACATTTTTCCCTGTTACCAGGGTTTCTGTTCTACTTTTTAACTTGTGTTATGTGACAACCAGTATACATTGTTGCCAAAACTAATTCTTTCAGTGCCCTCTTGATTAAAAACTGGTCCAACATTTATTCAGTTTGACTATGAATTCCTAAGAAAATATTTTAACAAAAAAAAATCACTTCCATAACACTTACACCATTTTTAAATGCGTTTCATTACAACGTGTGGGAAAAGTACAAGATAAAAATTTTTAAAACACATCGTGTCACTCCTACTCATTCACTCTTTTCTTATAGTTAATACAATTCTGCTCTGTATCCTCTTTCATTCAGAGAACTCGATCAAAGCTTTATAACATTATCCTTGCCTGCAGTGTGGATGATCTCCAAGTGATAAGGTTGTAACAGTAAACTCCATCGGAATCGTCTGGCATTCTGGTTTTTAAATGTTTCCACAAAGTTTACCATCAAATTAGCCAACTGGAACCTTCCAAACAGAGCCCCCCCAGTTGTTCCAAGCAAGGAATTGGGTAGGAGTCTATCTTTGTTACTGCATTAACTCTTCTGTAGTTTATACAGAGTCTATTTGAACTGTCAGGTTGAGGCGCTAATATTACTGGTGAACTCCAGCTGCTTTGACTGGGTTCTATTAGGTGGCTCTCCAGCAGGTATTGGATTCTGCTTTTACTTGAGCCTGTTTCTCTGAACTTAAATGGTAAGGATGCTGTCTTATATGAACGGATTCCGCTACATCCACATCATGTGTGGCTAAGGTTGTACATCCTGGCTTATCCCTATAGACACTTTTAAATGCTGTGAGTAGCCTTGTTAGGTCATCTTGTTGTTCTGCATCTAAACATGAAAGCATAGTGTCCAATCTCCCTATCAATTCAGTATTAGCTAACCAGATAGTAGGAGGTTCAATTTGAGAATTGTCCAGGCCTCCTTCTGCCTCATCCTCACTATCCCTTTCATCCTTCACTGTCCCTACTACCTGACATACCTTATTTATCCTTCTTCCGATGATATTGTTTTAACATATATTGATATGACACAGCTGATTCTTTTTCCAGTGATCTGGGATGTCAGTCAAATAATTTACTTTTACCAATTCTCTTGACCACTTTGTATGGACCACTAAACCGAGCTTTCAACGGTTCACCCTGTCAAGGCAGAAATACGAACACTTCATCCCCTGGTTGAAACATTCGGGTCCTAGCATGCTTGTCTGCCCATTTTTTCATAGTTGTTTGGGAAGCTTTCAGGTGTTCCTGAGCCACTTTGCAGGCTCTCGTGAGCCGTTCCCGGAACACGGATACATAATCTAGCACAGAAGATTCATCCCTCTGTTAGAAAAACATTTTTAAAATTAGTTTTAGAAGACCTCTTATCACGTGTCCATAAACTAATTCAAAAGGACTAAAATTGGTCGACTCATTAGGTGAATCCCTAATGGCAAACAAAAGAAATTCTAGCCCTTTATCCCAATTATGGGGTATTCATGACATTGTGTCCTGATCATTGTTTTGAGGATCTGATGGTACCTCTCTAAAGATCCTTGTGTCTGTGGGTGATATGCTGAAGACTTTTAGTTGCGTTGTATCTAATTTACCCATAACTTCTTGAAAAATTTCAGACATAAAATTGGAACCTTGATCTGACTGAACCTCAATCAGTAATCCATATCTAGTGAAAAACTGGGTTAACTTCTCTACCACTACCTTAGCAGAAATTGTTCTCAAGGGAATGGCCTCTGGGAACTGAGTAGCCATATCCATGATGGTGAGTATATATTGGTGTCCTGCTTTTGTTTTTGATAAGGGTCCTACACAGTCTACCAACACCCTACTAAATGGTTCCCCAATAACTGGTATGGGAATTAGAGGTGCCGGTTTTATGGCAGTTTGTGGTTTTCCCACAATCTGGCATGTATGGTACGTTTTACAAAACTGCACCACGTACTTGGAAAGACCTGCCGAGTAAAAATGTTGACTTACACGTGATTTGGTCTTCTGGATTCCCACATGTCCCGCTATAGCAATTTCATGGGCTATCCTTAATAATTCCCAGTGATACTTTGACGATACCTCTATCTGATGAACTACTGTCCATTCTTCGTCTGCAGGTCCGTGAGGAGGTCTCCACTTCATCAGAATCCCATTTTTAATGTTCTGGAACTCCCTTTGCCTCAGCTTCTTGAAGAGCTGATTGTGCCACTTTACTTAGCGCTGGATTGGCTTGCTGAGCCATGGTCAGAGAAGACTTATTAAATATTTCCTTCGGATTATCCAAATCCCCAAAGAAAGTTTCAGATATTCCGCTATCTGACGGTGCCAATTTTACCTCTGACAGTGGAACTTGTTTAGCCATTGCTCAGGTTACTACACATGGAGGAAAAATTCCTGGAACTTTTTCCTGTAACTGTTCTGTCTCTTTGACTTCACTTAGTTTTTCTGTTACTACTGGAGCAGCTACTACGTTCATTCCAGCCAAATAATTCCCCAGGAGTAGGTCAATTCCATTTACTGGCAAACTATGGACAACTCCTACAGTTACTGTTCCAGACATTAGGTCACATTCTAGGTGCACCTGATACAAAGGTATGGGTATATACTCCCCACCAATGCCATTCACTAAAACCTTGGCTTTCAGTGCGCTCTCTGTTGGAAATGTTACACCTTTGCCAGCAACTGAGTTTGGGTGGCTCCTGTATCCCTAAGTATAATTATGAGGTTGCCTGCCTCACTTGAGGGATAAGGAGTTATTTCTCCTTTCAGCAAGAATTTCTGATAACACTCTGGTATCTTATTCACAACCCCTGCACTGACAATGGTTTTTGTACTTGATCTTACAGCTGCAGTCAGAGCTACAGCCTAATCTGCTGTACTCTCAATCAGGGCCCCTTTCACTGCATTGGCTTTGTGCACCCCAATAAGTCCCGTGGGTTTTTCCCACAACTTCCAGCATTCTGCACGAAGATGTCACACCTTCTGACAATGGTAACATTTAGGCTTGCGGACCTCTCTTTCACCCTCAGCACCTTCCTTTCTGGCCTGAGGAGGAGATCCCGAGGCGTTTCCAGCTATCTTTACCAAGGAAGAAGATGCAACCCAGGCAATGGTGAAAGAGGAGGAATTCAGATACTAGAACGTTTTAAAATTGATAGAGGATATATTAGACAGGCTGTCTGTACTTAAAGTGGATAAAGCACCAGGACTAGATGAGATGCATCCAAGGATACTGAGGGAAGTGAGGGTGGAAATCACAGAGGCACTAGCCATAATTTTTCAGTCTTCCTTAGACTCGGGAGTGGTGTCAGAGGACTGGAGAATTGCAATCGATACACTCTTGTTCAAAAAAGGGGGCAAAAATGAGCCCAGCAACTACAGGCCAGTCAGTTTAACTTAGGTGGTGGGGAAACGTCTAGAAAAAGTAATTCGGGACAAAATTAATAATCACTTGGACAAATGCGGGTTAATTGAGGAAAGCCAGCATGAGGACCAAGAGGGGAAGTTGGGTGGCCAGCAGTACAGTGGGAATAGAAAAGACTGATAAGATTACACTCATTTGTTAGAAATTACTGTTATATCCAAAATGGGAGTTGAGGAAAAATACAAAAGCAGTCGAATCATATAAAGAAAAATTGAGGGACTGGGAAGGAAGAAAGCAAGTAGAATTAAAATATTTCACATTTTTATTTCTAAAATATATAATTTGTATCTTATAGGATTTATGTTAGAGCTGCAAAGCTAATCTTGACATTTGAATAGCTCTATTACTGTAATTGTCTTTGTTTTAGTGTCACGATGCATGAACTGGACCTTGAAATATGACAATAGGGAGACCACTTGAGTGCTAAAGGTTAATAATTCTGTTGCATATCCTATGCAGGCATGTTAATTTTATGTATTTATTAAACTATAAAAGCATTCCTGCCTTCACTTTACCATCTATATGGTTAATCATGACTACCTCACAAACTTTCAAATGAGACTAAGGTTTTAAGGAGGCAGTGGCACATAAGCATTCTGAAGTAAAATTGTTGTGAACAAAGTTTAGCGTGAAATAAAAAGTAAATTTGAAAGCGTCATTTCATATCTGTAATTGAAGTTTGTCTGATTCATTATAATCAAAATATAGTGATCTG
This sequence comes from Heterodontus francisci, assembly GCF_036365525.1. Taxonomy (NCBI): domain Eukaryota; kingdom Metazoa; phylum Chordata; class Chondrichthyes; order Heterodontiformes; family Heterodontidae; genus Heterodontus; species Heterodontus francisci. Next base: position 40,058,263 of record NC_090371.1, read on the forward strand.
AAGGTTTGCTTTTATCAGAGGATGCAATATTAGGAAATATGCAGTTTGTCATTTATACAAATTTTAATATGCAAAGACATGAACATCCATTCTCCATTGAATTGGGAATCACAGTTGGATGAACCTTCCAAAACAGCGAAAAATTAAATTACATTTGAAACTTCAAGTAAGAGCCATAAAAAAGCCTTGCTTTCTGGTAACCATTTTATAATCAGCTGTAATAAAGACTGAAAATGCTGGAATTACTCAAGTCAGGTAGCATCTGTGGAGAGAGAAAAGGTGTTATTGTTTCAGATCGATGACCTTTTGTCACTTCTGCAGTATTTTGCTTTTATAATCTGCTGTGTTTCAAACATGTGATCTGCTTTTCTGACACTTTATATTAGTGACTGTCCAAAAATTGAGTAAAGTTTCTTTCATATTCATTTGGTAGATTATAACAAATCATTACATCAAGCAATAATGAAGATAAATATCCTAATCTTCCACTTCCCTATGTACATGCCATGTTGAGTATAGTGTTGTGTAAAAATACTGCACATCCACAGTAGGAACATAGGAGCAGGAGTAGGCCATTCAACCCATCGAGCCTGCTCCGCCATTCAGTACGATCATGGCTGATCATCCACTTCAATGCCTTTTTGCCACACTATCCCCTTATCCCTTTATGTCACTGGCATTTAGAAATCTGTCAATCTCTGCTTTAAACATACTCAGTGACTGAGCTTTCACAGCCCTCTGGGGTAGAGATTTCCAAAGATTCACAACCCTCTGAGTAAAGAAATTTCTCCTCATCTCTGTTCTAAGTGGCTTCCCCCTTATTTTGAAATTGTGTCCCCTGGTTCCAGACTCCCCAACCGGGGAAACATCTTATCTGCATCTACCCTGTCCATCCCTTTAAGTATTTTGTAGGTTTTAATGAGATCATCTCTCATTCTTTGAAACTGTGGAGAATACAGGCCCAGTTTCACCAGTCTCTCTTCATAGGACAGTGCCACTATCCCGGGAACAAATCTGCTGAACCTTCATTGCACTCCCTCTATGGCAATAATATCCTCCCTAAGGTAAGGGGACCAAAACTGCACACAGTACTCAAGGTGCGGTCTAACCAAGGTTCTATACAATTGAAGCAAGAGGTCACTACTCCTGTACTCAAATCCTCTTGCGAAAAAGGCTAACATACCATTAGCCTTCTTAATTGCTTGCGGTACCTACATGTTAGCTTTCAGTGGCTTTATTGACAAGGACACCCAGGTCCCTTTGTACATCTACACTTTCCAATCTCTTACCATTTAAGAAATACTCTGCACATCTGTTACTCCTACCAAAATGGATAACCTCTCATTTTCCACATTATATTCCATCTGCCACATTCTTGTCCACTCACTAAGTCTGTCCAAATCCCCTTGAATCCGCCTTGCATCATCCTCACAATACACATTCCCACCTATCATCTGCGAATTTGGAAATATTACATTTGTTCCCTACATCCAAATCATTGATCTATATTGTGAACAGCTGGGGCCCAAGTACTGATCCTTGTGGTACCCCACTAGTCACAGCCTGCCAACGCGAGAGAGACCCGTTTATTCCTACTCTGTTTTCTGCCTGTTAACCAATCCTTAATGCCAGTATATTGCCTCCTATCCCATGTGCTTTAATTTTGCTAAGCAACCTCCTGTGGAGGACTTTATCAAAAGCCTTCTGAAAATCCTAGTATGCTACGTACTTTATTAATTCTGTTAGTAACATCCTCAGAAAACTCCAACAGGTATGTCAAACATGACTTCCCATTCATAAATCCATGTTGACTATGCCCAATCAGATCATTATTATCCAAGTGTCCATTTATCACATCCTTTCAAATAGATTCGAACATTTTCTCTACTACTGATGTCAGGCTAACCAGTTTTTTCTGTTTCTTCTCTCCCTGCCTTTTTAAATAGTGGGGTGACATTTGCTACCTTCTAATCTGCAGGAACCATTCCAGAATCTATAGAATTTTGGATGATGATCACCAATGCCTCACTATCTCCATAACTACCTCTTTCAACACTCTGGAATGTAGAATATCAGGTCCTGGGGACTTATCAACCTTCAGCCCCATTAATTTCTCCAATACAGCCTTCTTACTGATACTAATTTCTTTCAATTCCTCATTCTTCCTAGTCCCTTGGATCTTTAATTCTGGGAGATTTCTTGTATCTTCCTCAGTGAAGACAGACACAAAGTAATCATTTAGTTTCTCTGCCATTTCTCTATTCCCCGTTATAAATTCTCTTGACTCTGTCTGTAATGGACCCACATTTGTCTTAGCCAAACGTTTCCTTTTTATGTACCTTTAGAAGCTGTTACACTCCATTTTTATGTTTTTTGCTAGTTTACATTCATATTCTATTCTCACTTTCCTTATCAGTTTCTTGGTCCTCCTTTGCTGTATTCTAAAATCCTCCCAATCCTCAGGTTTACTATTTCTGGCAATTTTATAGGCCTTTACTTTTAATCTTATACAGTGCTTAACTTCCTAAACTTAACTTCCAGAAACATTACATGTTTACCTTCAGAATTCATAAAGACAGAAGAAAAAGGAGCCGGAATAGACCATGTGGTCCCTCGAGCCTGCTGTGCGATTCAGCAAGATCATGGCTGATCTTCTGCTTCAACACTTTTATTCCTGCGCCCCAAATCCCTTGTGATCAAAAATATTGTTCGTCCCAGCTTTTAATATACTCAATGATGGAGCATCCATACCATCTCTGGTAGAGAATGCCAAGGATTCCTAACCCTCTGTGAAGAAATTTTTCCTCATCTCAGAGCTAAATAATCCACCCTTATCCTGAGGTGATGCCCCTGTTGAGGCTATGCCCCTGTGTTCTGGATTCCCCAGCAATGGAAACAACCTCTGTGTCTACCATGTTAAGCCCTTTCGGAATCTTGTATGCTTCAATCAGATCACCTCCCATTCTTCTGGACTCCAGAGTATATAGACCCAATTTACTCAGCCTCTCATCATAAGACAACTGTCCCATCCCGGGAACCTTTGCTGTACCGCCTCCAAGGCAAGTATATCCTTCCTTAGATATGAAGATCAAAACTGCACGCACTGCTCCAGGTGTGGTCTCACCAAAACCCTAAACAATTGTTGGCAAGACTTTCTTATCCTTGTACTCAAATCCCCTTGCAATAAAGACCAACATGCCATTTGCCTTCCTAATTGCTTGCTGTACCTACATGCTAACTTTCCATGTTCTTTGTATGAGTGCACCCAAGTCTTTGAACATTTCACAGATATCCTGCTTTTCTGTTCTAATTACCAAAGTGAATACCTTCATGCTTCACCACAGTAGCATACTGGTAATGTTACTGGACAAGTAATTCAGAAGCCTGGACTAATGCTCCGGAGATATGAGCTCAAATCCCACCATGGTTGCTGGGGGAATTTAAATTCAATTAATTAATAAATCTGCAATAAAAAAATGCTGGGCTCATTAATAATTCTTATGAAACAAATGATTGTCGTAAAAACCGATCTGGGTTCATGTTACGAAAGTGCCTCTGTTTTGTTAAATATATTGTTTGAGAATTCATTTTTGAAAGATTGAAGAAATGTTAAACTTCGTGGTTTTCAAAGGGGATCATGTAAAGGCCACTTGACTTTGAAAAACAGTTCCTGGAAATGATTTTTAAAAGGGGCACTGAGAGGTCCTGTGAGGAAAACAAGCCTTTCCGGGAAGCCACCTGACTTCCAGCAACAACAACAAGCCTTTCTGGGAAACCACCTGACTTCAGTTCAATAAACAACAGAACATTTTGGACACCTGGAGAAGTTGTTTACAAAGAAGTGACAGGTCAAGATTGATGGAGGTCAAAAGGTTGAGCTGTTGTTGGTTTTGCTTTTGAATTGTTTTGAGTTGGGATTGAACTGTATAAAAAGGGAGAGAACTTCGAACAAGAGAAGAGAGCTCCCAACAAAGGAGAGAAGACAACAACCCAGCTCAGCTTTCCAGCACCTCTCAAAAAGACCCTGAGAAGTCCACTGTGTCAACTCATCTTGTCTCCTGTCTTTGAAGAAAAGCCTGCTAAATTAATTCTCAACGCTGCCTGAAAAGAGCTGTTATAAAAGATCCCAGTGACGATCTATGTGTACTCGGAGGTCAGACTGTATGCCCATAATGCGCCGCATATCACGAAGATGGAAATTATTGAGTTTTTTCTGGTAGCTGTAAATCATCCATGTTTCACGGCCATACAGGTCTTATAAACCATCAGCTTGTTAATATTATCCCATGTTCATTTCGCAAGTCGACCAAGGGTGATATCTATATAAATCAAGCTCTGCATCAAGGGACAGATTGTCTCTCACTGTGGACCCAAGGTAGCAGAAATTGTTAACCACTTCCAGTGGTGTGTTTAGTGTGATCAGGGACAGAGATGCAACACCTTGTCCCATGACCAAGATTTTCTTGATGCTTATAGTCAAAGAGAACAAGTCACAGGCCTGGGAGAGAGAGTCCATGAGTTTTTGTAACTGAGTTTCCGTATGAGCGACTAGCGCAGCATCATCAGTGTAGAGGAGTTCTCTGATCAGGACGTGATGTGTTTTTGTCTTCGCTTTCAGCCTTGATAGATTGTAGAGCAGGATTGTCCAGCATACAGCCCATGGCCAGCATCTGGCTCCGTCAAAAGTTTCAATCCATCCCGGAGAGGTATTTCAGAGATGAGAAATTTCCCGTTGTCGACTTCTTTCAGACTGGCATTTAAAAAAAATTCACACTGAGATTCACAGCTGACAGATGCTGGGAGCGGGAGCAGCAGTTTATGAACTTAGGACGGATTCGGGGTTTTCGAGCGAGTCCTGCTTTTTTTTGAAAGCCCGCTGAAAAACGCCGAAGCTGTCTAAAGTTCAAAAACTGCTGTTCCCGCTCTGGGTTCCTGTCAGCTGTGAAACTGCCGGCGATATTTTTAACAACTGACCAACTACAAAGCTGAATGCCACCACTCCTTGCAGGGAGATAGGAGGGGGGACAGAGAAAAGGGGGGCAGAGAGAGAGATGAAAGATGGGGCAGAGCGAGCAAGAGAGATGAAAGGGGGGCAGAGAGAGAGAGAGCGATGAAAGGGGGGCAGAGAGAGAGAGAGCGATGAGGGGGGGGCAGAGAGAGAGAGAGCGATGAGGGGGGGCAGAGAGAGAGAGAGAGCGATGAGGGGGGGCAGAGAGAGAGAGAGAGCGATGAGGGGGGGCAGAGAGAGAGAGAGCGATGGGGGGGGGCAGAGAGAGAGAGAGAGCGATGAGGGGGGGCAGAGAGAGAGAGAGAGCGATGAGGGGGGGCAGAGAGAGAGAGAGCGATGAGGGGGGGGGCAGAGAGAGAGAGAGCGATGAGGGGGGGGGGCAGAGAGAGAGAGCGCGATGAGGGGGGGGGGCAGAGAGAGAGAGCGCGATGAGGGGGGGGGCAGAGAGAGAGAGCGCGATGAGGGGGGGGCAGAGAGAGAGCGAGCGATGAGGGGGGGGCAGAGAGAGAGAGAGCGAGCGATGAGGGGGGGCAGAGAGAGAGAGAGAGCGAGCGATGAAGGGGGGCAGAGAGAGAGAGAGCGAGCGATGAAGGGGGGCAGAGAGAGAGAGAGCGAGCGATGAAGGGGGGCAGAGAGAGAGAGAGCGAGCGATGAAGGGGGGCAGAGAGAGAGAGCGAGCGATGAAGGGGGGCAGAGAGAGAGCGCGAGCGATGGGGGGGGGGGCAGAGAGCGCGAGCGATGGGGGGGGGGCAGAGAGAGCGAGCGATGGGGGGGGGGCAGAGAGAGAGAGCGATGAGGGGGGGGGCAGAGAGAGAGAGAGCGATGAGGGGGGGGGCAGAGAGAGAGAGAGCGATGAGGGGGGGGGCAGAGAGAGAGAGCGCGATGAGGGGGGGGCAGAGAGAGAGCGAGCGATGAGGGGGGGGCAGAGAGAGAGAGAGCGAGCGATGAGGGGGGGCAGAGAGAGAGAGAGAGCGAGCGATGAAGGGGGGCAGAGAGAGAGAGAGCGAGCGATGAAGGGGGGCAGAGAGAGAGAGAGCGAGCGATGAAGGGGGGCAGAGAGAGAGAGAGCGAGCGATGAAGGGGGGCAGAGAGAGAGAGAGCGAGCGATGAAGGGGGGCAGAGAGAGAGAGAGCGAGCGATGAAGGGGGGCAGAGAGAGAGAGAGCGAGCGATGAAGGGGGGCAGAGAGAGAGAGAGCGAGCGATGAAGGGGGGCAGAGAGAGAGAGAGCGAGCGATGAAGGGGGGCAGAGAGAGAGAGAGCGAGCGATGAAGGGGGGCAGAGAGAGAGAGAGCGAGCGATGAAGGGGGGCAGAGAAGAGAGAGCGAGCGATGAAGGGGGGCAGAGAGAGAGAGAGAGCGAGCGATGAAGGGGGCAGAGAGAGAGAGAGCGAGCGATGAAGGGGGCAGAGAGAGAGAGAGCGAGCGATGGGGGGGGGCAGAGAGAGAGCGCGAGCGATGGGGGGGGGCAGAGAGAGAGCGCGAGCGATGGGGGGGGGCAGAGAGAGCGAGCGATGGGGGGGGGCAGAGAGAGCGAGCGATTGGGGGGGGGGCAGAGAGAGCGAGCGATTGGGGGGGGGGCAGAGAGAGAGAGAGCGAGCGATGGGGGGGGGCAGAGAGAGAGAGAGCGAGAGCGATGGGGGGGGGCAGAGAGAGAGAGCGAGAGCGATGGGGGGGGGGCAGAGAGAGAGCGAGCGAGAGCGATGAGGGGGGGGCAGAGAGAGAGAGCGAGAGAGAGAGTGAGAGAGAGAGAGCGATGGGGGGGAGGGGCAGAGAGAGAGAAGGGGGAAGGAGGGCAGAGAGAGAGGGGAGGGAGATAGAGAGTGATCAAAATCACTCCTGACAGATGGACATTTCTTCGGAATACTCCGCAACGCTACAAAAAGTGTCCGGGCAAACATTGACGACTTGTGCAAGCAAAGAAATGTCACATAGCTCACTAAATCAGTATCCAACTTAGTGATGATTAAAAAATTATGATCATGAAAAGCTTTTTCACAAAAATGCACATATATTGTTTTGATAAGATAAATTGTTATTGCCTTTTTCTTTTCGAAAATCATTTCACCGGCCCCCCCATGTAAAATGAAAATTTTCATGTGCCCCCCCCCCCCCCGCCCCCCATGTGATAAGGTTGGACAGCCCTGTTTTAGAGCTTGCCGTCTGACCTGGTGCATAAGTAGACTCCTTCCATATCTGCAGGGAAGGCGAAGGTCAGGAACAAGAAGTGGAGGATGCCAAACCGAGTGGGGGCAAGGACACAACTCTGTTCCACTCCATTCTTCAATCCAAAACTGTCAGAACGTTTGAGGACTCGTCTACTGAGGTAGTATGGGCCGAGGTTTGAAACAGGAGAGGAGAGGTCACCCTGTTGGGAGTTTTCTATAGACCTCCGAATAGTTCCAGAGATCTAGAGGAAAGGATAGCGAAGATGATTCTCGACAGGAGCGAGAGTAACAGGGTAGTTGTTATGGGGGACTTTAACTTTCCAAATATTGACTGGAAATACTATAGTTCGAGTACTTTAGATGGGTCAGTTTTTGTCCAGTGTGTGCAGGAGGGTTTTCTGGCACAGTATGTAGACAGGCCAACCAGGGGCGATGCCACATTGGATTTGGTACTGGGTAATGAACCCGGCCAGGTGTTAGATTTAGATGTAGGTGAGCACTTTGGTGATAGTCATCACAATTCGGTTAGGTTTACCTTAGCGATGGGCAGGGACAGGTATATACCGCAGGGCAAGAATTATAGCTGGGGGAAAGGAAATTATGATGCGATTAGGCAAGATTTAGGATGCGTAGGATGGGGAAGGAAACTGCAGGGGATGGGCACAATTGAAATGTGGAGCTTATTCAAGGAGCAGCTACTGTGTGTCCTTGATAAGTATGTACCTGTGAGGCAGGGAGGAAGTTGTCGAGCGAGGGAGCCGTGGTTTACTAAAGAAGTTGAAGCGCTTGTCAAGAGGAAGAAGAAGGCTTATGTTAGGATGAGACGTGAAGACTCAGTTAGGGCGCTTGAGAGTTACAAGCTAGCCAGGAAGGATCTAAAGGGAGAGCTAAGAAGAGCGAGGAGAGGACACGAGAAGTCATTGGCGGATAGGATCAAGGAAAACCCTAAGGCTTTCTATAGGTATATCAGGAATAAAAGAATGACTAGAGTTAGATTAGGGCCAATCAAGGATAGTAGTGGGAAGTTGTGTGTGGAATCAGAGGAGATAGGGAAAGCGTTAAATGAATATTTTTCGTCAGTATTTACAGTAGAGAAAGAAAATGTTGTCGAGGAGAATACTGAGATACAGACTACTAGGCTAGATGGGATTGAGGTTCACAAGGAGGAGGTGTTAGCAATTTTGGAAAGTGTGAAAATAGATAAGTCCCCTGGGCCAGATGGGATTTATCCTAGGATTCTCTGGGAAGCCAGGGAGGCGATTGCAGAGCCTTTGTCCTTGATCTTTATGTCGTCATTGTCGACAAGAATAGTGCCGGAAGACTGGAGGATAGCAAATGTTGTCCCCTTGTTCAAGAAGGGGAGTAGAGACAGCCCTGGTAATTATAGACCTGTGAGCCTTACTTCGGTTGTGGGTAAAATGTTGGAAAAGGTTATAAGAGATAGGATTTATAATCATCTTGAAAAGAATAAGTTCATTAGCGATAGTCAGCACGGTTTTGTGAAGGGTAGGTCGTGCCTCACTAACCTTATTGAGTTTTTCGAGAAGGTGACCAAACAGGTGGATGAGGGTAAAGCCGTGGATGTGGTGTACATGGATTTCAGTAAGGCGTTTGATAAGGTTCCCAACGGTCGGCTATTGCAGAAAATATGGAAGTATGGGATTGAAGGTGATTTAGAGCTTTGGATCAGAAATTGGCTAGCTGAAAGAAGACAGAGGGTGGTGGTTGATGGCAAATGTTCATCCTGGCGTTTAGTTACTAGTGTACCGCAAGGATCTGTTTTGGGGCCACTGCTGTTTGTCATTTTTATAAATGACCTGGATGAGGGTGTAGAAGGGTGGGTTCGTAAATTTGCGGATGACACGAAGGTCGGTGGAGTTGTGGATAGTGCCGAAGGAAGTTGTAGGGTACAGAGGGACATAGATAGGCTGCAGAGCTGGGCTGAGAGATGGCAAATGGAGTTTAATGCGGAAAAGTGTGAGGTGATTCACTTTGGAAGGAGTAACAGGAATGCAGAGTACTGGGCTAATGGGAAGATTCTTGGTAGTGTAGATGAGCAGAGAGATCTTGGTGTCCAGGTACATAAATCCCTGAAAGTTGCCACCCAGGTTAATAGGGCTGTTAAGAAGGCATATGGTGTGTTAGCTTTTATTAGTAGAGGGATCGAGTTTCGGAGCCACGAGGTCATGCTGCAGCTGTACAAAACTCTGGTGCGGCCGCACCTGGAGTATTGCGTGCAGTTCTGGTCACCGCATTATAGGAAGGATGTGGAAGCTTTGGAAAGGGTGCAGAGGAGATTTACTAGGATGTTGCCTGGTATGGAGGGAAGGTCTTACGAGGAAAGGCTGAGGGACTTGAGGTTGTTTTCGTTGGAGAGAAGGAGGAGGAGAGGTGACTTAATAGAGACATATAAGATAATCAGAGGGTTAGATAGGGTGGATAGTGAGAGTCTTTTTCCTCGGATGGTGATGGCAAACACGAGGGGACATAGCTTTAAGTTGAGGGGTGATAGATATAGGACAGATGTTAGAGGTAGTTTCTTTACTCAGAGAGTAGTAGGGGTGTGGAACGCCCTGCCTGCAACAGTAGTGGACTCGCCAACTTTAAGGGCATTTAAGTGGTCATTGGATAGACACATGGATGAAAATGGAATAGTGTAGGTCAGATGGTTTCACAGGTCGACGCAACATCGAGGGCCGAAGGGCCTGCACTGCGCTGTTATGTTCTATGTTCCAGAAGTGGAGCCATCAAATTGTAGAGTGCAGTGCATGTTGTCACGGAAGGAGTGGATGAGACTGAGGAGCTTCTGTGGACAGGCAATTTTTCCCAAAATCTTGTAGAGTCCTGCTCTGTTGATAGACCTCACTAAGGCATTCAACACTATAAAATAGCGGGTATGCTGTGTTCCCTACACTTCTGGCGTATGACGAGCATGTCCACAGTAGATCTGGCTTGGAAAGCACACTGTGCTTCCCTGTACACACTGCAAGTAAATGGAGTCTTTTAAGTATGACCCTAGTAAAGGCCTTCCCCATGACTGAGGAGTGAGGTGCCCCTCTAGTTGTTGGAGTCTCCTATGTTGCCTCTGTTTTTGTATAGTGTGATGATGTTGGCATCACGCATCTCCTGTGGAACAGACCCGACTTTCCAGCAGAGAAGGGACAGTTTTGATAAACCATAATTGTATTTATGCTCTATGAATACTCAGTATGCCATTCCCAAGACAAACCTTTTAAATTTACAGATGTCATTTTTTTTAAAAAGGAATTCTATAAAGTATTTGTATGTATCTAATTATGTAATAAATGTTCCTTGGTGACCAGATATTTTCTTTTACAACCTAGCAGTTTGAACTTTGATAGTACAATTCTTGATAATTATTTCTGTTTAAATGCAGGTGATTTGGTTTTTGGTTTGTATGCAACTGCAACTAATTGGTGCAACAGACTGTAAATGTTTTAATAAGGTTGCTATTTGATACATTTCTATACTGATGTGTAATACAATACAGCATTTTAAGGTATGTGTTTGCACCGACAATTCCAAGTGATGAGTTGCTTGTCTGAGGAAATGTTGAAATTTATTGATTTTCTGGGAAGAGAAATTGAAGAGTGAGTTAATCTCAGCCCACATTATGAACACAAAGTGAGGAAGGTTTAGAAGAATTTGCCTGGCTCCAATGTATGATATTTTTAACAAAGTGGGAGGAATAACTGGCATCTACCCAGCAATATGGAAAATTGCCCAGGTATGTCCTGTGCACAAAAAGCAGGACAAATGCAACCTGGCCAATTACCGCGCTATCAGTCTACTCCCAGTCATCAGCAAAGTGATGGAAGGGGTCGTCGACAGTGCTAGTGAGCGGCACTTGCTCAGCAATAAACTGCTCACTGACGCTCAGTTTGGGTTCAGCCGGCCACTCAGCTCCTGACCTCATTACAGCCTTGCTGCTTGACCGAAATTGATTGCGATGTTTTCCATACATTGGCATTTTATTATAGTATTCAATAGTTTGGCATTATTTGAGTAGAATGGAACAAATTAAAAGTTTTTATTGAAGGGGTATATTGGTGTTTTTGAAATTGAGTACTTTTATCTGTTATTTCTTCCTTTTCTGTACAGACATGCACGGAGACACTTCAGTCAAGCTGAGGGAGGACAACTGGATGAAGTGCGGCAAGTAATGGGTATGCTGGCTTTTCCCTCAGATACTCACATTTCACCTTATAAGGTAAGGGAGTTGATTTGTTCTCATTGTGGTTTTTGTGAAAAAAACAAATATCAGATCAGAACTTGAAATGCTACGTTTTAAAATGAGATCCTAATGGAAGTAATAATGATACCCTGAATATATTTGTGTAATAAAAATGAATTTATACCCATCAGATTTACAATCCATGAAAAAATTATATGAAAATAGTCTGTCCTGAGCCCCATTTTCTATGTTCACATTGTGATAGGGTACAGCACAGTCATCAGCGTGTGCAGCAACTCGTGGAAGGGAATATCTGAGATCGTACTACTGAGGGCCACTGTTATACGGAATCATAGAATAGTACAGCACAGAAAAAAGCCATTCAGCCCATCGGGTCTGCACCAACCATTTTGAAAAGCAGCCGTTGCTCCCATTCCCATGGTCTTCCTGCATATTTATTTTATCATTCTTTTGAGGAATGTGAGTGTCGCTGGCTAGGCCAGCATTTATTGCCCATACCTAATTGCCCTTGAGAAGGTGGGGGTAAGCTGTCTTCCTGAACCGCTGCAGTCCTTGGGGTATAGGTACACCCACAGTACTGTTAGGAAGGGATTTCCAGGATTTTGACCCTGTGACAGTGAAGGAATGGTGACATAGTTCCAAGTCAGGATGGTGTGTGACTTGGAGGGGAACATGCAAGTGGTGGTGTTCCCATGCATCTGCTGCCCTTGGCCTTCCAGTTGGTAGAGGTCGTGGGTTTGGAAGGTGCTGTCGAAAGAGCCTTAGTGAGTTGCTGCAGTGCATCTTGTAGATGGTACACACTGCTGTCACTGTGCATCGGTGATGGAGGGAGTGAATGTTGAAGGTGGTGGATGGGTGCCAAACAAGCTCACTGCTTTGTCCTGGATGGTGTCGAGCTTCTTGAGTGTTGTTGGAGCTGCACCCATCCAGGCAAGTGGAGAGTATTCCATTGCACACCTGACTTGTGCCTTGAAGATGGTGGACAGGCACTGGAGAGACAGGAGATGAGTTATTCACTGCAGAATTCCCAGCCTCTGACAGCTCTTGTAGCCATAGTATTTACGTAGCGACTCCAGTTCGGTTTCTGGTCAATGGTGATCCCCAGAAGATTGATCGTCAGAAATTCAGCGATGGTAATGCCATTGAACATCAAGGGGAGATGGTTAGATTCACTCTTGTTTGAGATGGTCATTGCCTGGCACTTGTGTGGTGTGAATTTTACTTGCCACTTATCAGCTCAAGCCTGGATTTTGTCCAGGTCTTACTGAACATGAACACGGGCTGCTTCAGTATCTGAGGAGTCGTGAATTTTGCTGAACATTGTGCAATCATCAGCGAACATTTCCACTTCTGACCTTTTAATGGACGGAAGGTCATTGATGAAACAGCTGAAGATGGTTGGGCCTAGGACATTACCCTAAGGAATTCCTGCAGTGATGTCCTGGGACTGAAATGACTGACTTCCAACAACCACAACCATCTTCCTTTGTGCTGGGTTTGACTCCAATCAACAGAGTTTTCCCCCTGATTCCCATTGACTCCGGTTTTCTTCAGGTTCCTTGATGCCATACTTGGTCAAATGCTGCTTTGATGTCAAGGGCAGTCACTCTCCCCTCACCTCTGGAGTTCAGCTCTTTTGTTGATGTTTGGACCAATGCTGTACTGGAACAGCTTGGCCAGGGGCATGGTTAGTTCTGGAGCAAAGGTCTTCCGTTCTATTGCTGGAATGCTGTCAGGGCCCATAGCCTTTGTAGTATCCAGTACCTTCAGCCGTTACTTGATATCACGTGGAGTGAATCGGATTGGCTGAAGTCAGGCACCTGTGATGTTGGGGACCTCAGGAGGAGGCTGAGATTGATTATCCACTCGGCACTTCTGGCTGAAGATGGATGCAAATGCTTCAGCCTAGTCCTTTGCACTGATGTGCAGGGCTCCCCCATTGTTGAGGATGGGGATATTTGTGGAGCCTCCTCCTCCTGTCAGTTGTTTAATTGTCCACCACCATTCACAACTGGATGTGGCAGGACAGCAGAGCTTATATCTGATCCATTGGTTGTAGGATCGCTTAGCCCTGTCTATTGCATGCTGCTTCCGCTGTTTGACTTGCAGGTATTCCTGTGTTGTAGATTCACCAGGCTGACACCTCGTTTTTAGGTATGCCTTGTGCTGCTCCTGGCATGCTCTCTTGCACTCTTCATTGAACCAGGGTTGATCCCCTGGCTTGGCGGTGGTGGTAGAGTGAAGGATATGCCGGGCCACGAGGTTACAGATTGTGATTGAATAAAATTCAGCTATTGCTGCTGATGGCCCACAGCGCCTCATGGATGCCCAGTTTTGAGTTGCTAGATCTGTTCTGAATCTATCTCATTTACCACGGTGATAGAACATAGAACAGTACAGCACAGTACAGGCCCTTCGGCCCACGATGTTGTGCCGAACCTTTAACCTACTCTAAGATCAAACTAACGACCTACCCTTCATTCTGCTATCATCCATGTACCTATCCAAGAGTCGCTTAAATGCCCCTAATGTATCTGCTTCTACTACCACCGCTGGCAGCGCATTCCAAGCACCCACCACTCTCTGTGTAAAGAACCTACCTCTGACATCTCCCCGAAACCTTCCTCCAATCACCCTAAAATTATGCCCCCTGGTGATAGCCCTTTCCACCCTGGGAAAAAGTCTCTGACTCTCCACTCTATCTATGCCTCTCATCATCTTGTACCCCTCTATCAAGTCACCTCTCATCCTTCTTCGCTCCAATGAGAAAATCCCTAGCTCTCTCAATCTTTCTTCGTAGGACATGCCCTCCAGTCCAGGCAGCATCCTGGTAAATCTCCTCTGCACCCTCTCTAAAGCTTCCACATCCTTCCTATAATGAGGCGACCAGAACTGAACACAATATTCCAAGTGTGGTCGAACCAGGGCCTTTTAGAGCTGCAGCATAACCTCGCGGCTCTTAAACTCAATCCTCCTGTTAATGAAAGCCAACACACCATACGCCTTCTTAACAACCCTATCAACTTGGGTGGCAACTTTGAGCGATCTATGGACATGGACCCCAAGATCCCTCTGTTCCTCCACACTACCAAGAATCCTGTCTTTAAGCCTGTATTCCGCATTCAAATTCGACCTTCCAAAATGAATCACTTCACACTTTTCCAGGTTGAACTCCATCTGCCACTTCTCAGCCCAGCTCTGCATCCTGTCAATGTCCCGTTGCAACCTACAACAGCCTTCCACACTATCCACAACTCCAGCAACCTTCGTGTCATCGGCAAACTTGCTAACCCAGCCTTCCACTTCCTCATCCAAGTCATTTATAAAAATCACAAAGAGCAGAGGTCCCAGAACAGATCCTTGTGGAACACCACTGGTCACCGAGCTCCATGCTGAATACTTTCCATCTACTACCACCCTCTGACTTCTATGGGCCAGCCAATTTTGTATCCAGACAGCCAACTTTCCCTGTATCCCATGCCTCCTTACTTTCTGAATGAGCCTACCATGGGGAACCTTATCAAACGCCTTGCTAATATCCATATCCACCACATCCACTGCTCTTCCTTCATCAATGTGTTTTGTCACATCTTCAAAGAATTCAATAAGGCTTGTGAGGCATGACCTGCCCCTCACAAATCCATGCTGACTGTCTCTAATCAAACCATGCTTTTCCAAGTAATCATAAATCCTGTCTCTCAGAATCCTCTCCAGTAATTTTCCCACTACCGACGTAAGACTGACTGGTCTATAATTCCCAGGGTTATCCCTATTCCCTTTCTTGAACAAGGGAACAACATTTGCCACCCTCCAATCATCTGGTACTACTCCAGTGGACAGTGAAGACGCAAAGATCATCGCCAAAGGCGCGGCAATCTCTTCCCTCGCTTCCCGTAATATCCTTGGGTATATCCCGTCTGGCCCCGGGGACTTATCTGTCCTCATATCATTCAAAATTTCCAGCACATCCTCCCTCTTAACCTCAACCTGTTCAAGCATATCAGCCTGTTCCACGCTGTCCTCACAAACGACCAGGTTCCTCTCACTAGTGAATACTGAAGCCATGTATTCATTTCGGATCTCCCCTACCACCTCCGACTCCAGGCACAAGTTCCCTTCACTATCCCTGATCGGCCCTACCCTCACGCTGGCCATCCTCCTGTTCCTCACGTAAGTGTAGAACACCTTGGGATTTTCCTTAATCCTACCCGCCAAGACTTTTTCATGTCCCCTTCTAGCTCTCCTAATTCCATTCTTCAGTTCCTTCCTGGCTATCTTGTAACCCTCTAGAGCCCTGGCTGATCCTTGCTTCCTCAACCTTAAGTAAGCTTCCTCTTGACTAGCTGTTCCACATCTCTTGTCATCCAAGGTTCCTTCACCCTACCATCCCTTCCCTGCCTCATCGGGACAAACCTATCCAGCAGTCGCAGCAAGTCCTCCATCAACAACCTCCACATTTCTGTCGTGCATTTCCCTGAGAACATCTGTTCCCAATTTATGCTCCCCAGTTCCTGCCTAATAGCATTGTAATTCCCCCTCCCCCAATTAAATATTTTCCCATCCCGTCTGCTCCTGTCCCTCTCCATGACTATAGTAAAGGTCAGGGAGTTGTGATCACTATCACCAAAATGCTCTCCCACCGAGAAATCTGCCACCTGGTCTGGTTCGTTGCCAAGCACCAAGTCCAACATAGTCTCCCCTCTAGTCGGCCTATCTATATATTGAGTCAGAAAACCTTCCTGGACACACCTGACAAAAACTGCTCCATCCAAACTATTTGCACTAAGGAAGTTCCAATCAATAGTAGGGAAATTGAAGTCACCCATGACAACAACCCTGTTACTTCTGCACCTTTCCAAAATCTGCCTCCCAATCTGTTCCTCCATGTCTCTGTTGCTATTGGGGGGTCTATAGAAAACTCCCAATAAAGTGACTGCTCCTTTCCTGTTTCTGACTTCCACCCATAATGACTCAGTAGACAAACCCTCCTCGACGACCTCCCTTTCTGCAGCTGTGATACTATCCCTGATTAACAATGCCACTCCCCCACCTCTTTTACCTCCCTCCCTATTCCTTTTGAAACATCTAAACCTTGGAACATCCAACATCCATTCCTGCCCTTGTGATATCCACGTCTCCGTAATGGCCACAACATCGTAGCTCCAAGTACTGATCCATGCTCTAAGTTCATCACCCTTATTCCTGGCACTTCTTGCGTTAAAATAGACACACTTCAACCCATCATACTGGCTGCAACTTTGCCCTGTCAACTGTCTAACCTTCTTCACAGACTCTCTGCACTCTGTATCTGCCTGTTCAACAGCTACCCCATCCACTGATCCGTGGCTCCGGTTCCCATCCCCCTGCCACGCAACGTGATGGTGGGTAACCGCAGTGTGAAGATGGGACTTCATCTCTACAAGGACTGTGCGGTGGTCAGTCCTACCAATACTGTCATGGACAGATGCATCTGCGACAGGTAGATTGGTGAGGACGAGGTCAAGTAGGATTTTCCCTCTTGTTGGTTCCCTCACTACCTGCCGCAGTCTAGCAGCTATGTCCTTTAGGACTCAGCCAGCTCTGTCAGTAGTGGTGCTACCGAGCCACTCTTGGTGATGAACATTGAAGTCCCCCACCCAGTACATTTTGTGCCCTTTCTACTCTCAGTGCTTCTTCCAATTGGTGTTCAACATGGGGAAGCACTGATTCATCAGCTGAGGGAGGGTGGTATGTGGTAATCAGCAGGAGGTTTCCTTGTCCATGATGTCATGACACTTCATGGGGTCTGGAGTCAATGTTGAGGGCTCCCAGGGCAATTCCCTCCCGACTATATACCACTGTGCATGCAGCATCTGTGGAGAGAGAAATAGAGTTAACATTTTAGGTTGATGGCATTAGCACAATTGAGAGGGATGACCTAAGTTCAGGAGACCAGGATGTAGAAGCAGTTTGGGTAGAGATGAGAAAGCATAAAGGCAAGAAGTCACTTGTGGGAGTGGTGTACAGGCCACCTAACATTAACCACACTGTAGGACGGGGTATAAAGGAAGAAATAATGGCAGCTTGTTAGAAAGGTACAGCGATAATTATGGGGGATTTTAACCTACATATAGACTGGAAAAATCAGGTGGGCAGAGGTAGCCTAGATGAGGAGTACATAGAATGTTTTCGGAATAATTTCTTGGAACAATACGTTCTGGAGCCAACCAGAGAGCAGGCTATACTGGACCTAATCTTGTGCAACGAAATAGGATTAATTAATGACCTCATGGTTAAGGCACCCCTCGGTAACAGCGATCACAATATGATTGAATTTTACGTTCATTTTGAGGGAGAGAAGTGTGGGTCCAAGGCTAGTATTTAAAACTTAAATAAGGGCAATTGTGAGGGCATGAAAGCAGAGCTAGCTAAAGTGAACTGGCAAATCAGGTTTAAGGATAGGTCAATAGAGATGCAGTGGCAGACATTTAAGGGGATATTTCAGAATGGACAGAATAGATGCATTTCAACAAGAGAGAAAAATTCCAAGGGGAGGACCCCCCATCCGTGGTTAACTAAAACAGTTCAAGATAGTATCAAACATAAGGAAAAAGACTATAATTGCGCAGGTTAGAAGATTGGACAGAATATAAAAAACAGCAAAGAATAACTAAAAGATTGGTAAGGTAAAGTTAGAGTATGAGAGAAAGCTAACTAGAAATATAAAGACAGTAAGAGTTTCTACAGATAGTTTAAAAAAGAGTTAACAAGGTGAGCCTTGGTCCTATAGAAAGTGAGTTTGGGAAATTAATAATGGATAATGAGATGGCAGATAAATTGAACAGATATTTTGCATTGGTCTTCACTAGTAGCATCCCAGTATTAGCTGCAAGTCAGGAAATGGAAGGGATGGAGGAACTGAAGAAAATTACAATCACCAGGGAAGTGGTGCTGAAAAAATTGTTGGAGCTGCAGGCTGACAAGTCGCCGGGTCCTGATGGACTTCATCCTAGCATGTTATAAGTGGCTAGTGAGATAGTTGATGTGTCAGTTTTAATTTTCCAAAATTCCCTAGATTCGGGGAAGGTTCTGTTAGATTGGAAAATAGCCAAAGTAACTCCTTTATTCAAAAAAGGAGGAAGACAGAAAGCAGGAAACTACAGGCCTGTACTGTGGATATAGGGGAACCGGTGGATGTATTGTACTTAGATTTCCAGAAGGCATTTGATAAGGTGCCACATCAAAGGTTATTGCAGAAAATAAAAGCTCATGTTGTAGGGGGTAACATATTGGCATGGAAAGAAGATTGGCTAGCTAACAGGAAACATAGAGTCGGCATAAATGGGTCATTTTCTGGTTGGCAAAATGTAACGAGTAGTGTGCCACTGGGATTTGTGCTGGGGCCACAACTTTTTACAATTTATATAAATGACTTAGATGAAGGGACCAAAGGTATGGTTGCTAAATTTGCTGATGACACAAAGATAGGTAGGAAAGTAAGAGGACATAGGGGGCTACAGAGGGATATAGATAGGTTAAATGAGTGGGCAAAGACCTGGCAAATGCAGTACAATGTGAGAAAGCCTGAAATTGTCCACTTTGGCAGGAAGAATGAAAAAGAAGCATATTATCTAAATGGTGAGAGATTGCAGAGCTCTGAGATGCAGAGGGATCTGGGTGTCCTAGTGCATGAATTGCAAAAGGTTAATATGCAGGTTTAGCAAGTAATTAAGGAAAGCTAATAGAATATTATCGTTTATCGTGAGGGGAATTGATTACAAAAGTAGGGAGGTTATGCTTCAGTTATACAGGGCATTGGTGACACCACATCTGGAGTACTGTGTACAGTACTGGTCGCCTTATTTAAGGAAAGATGTAAATGCATTGGAGGCAGTACAGAGAAGGCTTACTAGACTAATACCTAGAATGGGCGGGCTGTTTTACGAGGTAAGATTGGACAGGCTAGGCTTGTATCTGCTGGAATTTAGAAGAGTAAGAGGTTACTTGATTGAAACATATAAGATCCTGAGGGGTCTTGACAAGGTGGATGTGGAAAGGATGTTTCCCCTTGTGGGAGAATCTAGAACTAGGGGTCGCTCATTTGAGACATAGATGAGGAGAAATTTTTTCTCAGGATTGTGAGTCTTTGGAATTCTCTTTTCTCAAAAGGCAATGGAAGCAGAGTCTTTGAATATTTTTAAGGCAGAGGTAGATAGATTCTTGATAAGCAATGGGGTGGAAGGTTATCAGGGGCAGGTGGAAATGTATGTTCGTATGACCTTTCATCAGAACTGGGAAAAGTTAGAAATGTAATAGGGTTTTGAGCAAATGAAATGGAGGAAGGTGGGAAAAGAACAAAAGGGAATGTCCTTAATAGGGTGGAAGACAGGAGAAATCAAAAACATTGGTGGAAAGCTAAAGGGAGTGGTAATGGGACAGGTAAAGAAATAAAAGATGTGTCTAGAGGAGGTGTGAATGAATGAGGGTGATGAACAGCTGCCATCTTAAAGCAAAGAGAAGAGTAAAACTAAAATCTGTAACAAAAAAGGCAACAAAATGGGGGCACAGATTATAGTCTGAAATTGTTGAAATTGATATCGTGTCCAGAGGCTGCAAAGTGCCTACAAGAAAGATGAGGTTCTGTTCCTCTAGCTTGCATGGAGCCTCATTGGAATACTGCAGGAGGCCAAGGACAGAGAGGTCAGTGTACGAGCAACGCGGAGAATTAAAATGACAGACGACCAGAAGCTTGGGGTCACGCTTGCAGACTGAATGGAGGTGTTCTGCAGAGTGGTCACCCAATCTGTGTTTGGTCTCCCCAATGTAAAGCAAACTGCGTTGTGAGCAGCGAATACAGTGTACTATTTTTTCTGTTCTGGGATGTGAGCCTCACTGGCAAAGCCAGCATTTATTGACCATCCTTAATTTCCCTTCAAAAGGTGGTGGTGAGCCGTCATCTTGAATGTTTGCAGTCATAGTGCTGTTAGGAAGGCAATTCCAGGATTTTGATCCAGCGACAGTGAAGGAACGGCGATATAGTTCCAAGTCAGGATGGTGTGAGACTCGGAGGGTAACATGCAGGTGTTGTCATGCATCTGTTCCCCTTGTCCTATTAGGTGAAAGAGGTCACTGTTTTGAAAGGTGCTGTCGAAGGACCCTTGTCGAGTTGCTGCATTGCATCTTGTAGATGGTACACACTGCTGCCATTGTGCACAGGTGGTGAAGGGAGTGAATGTTTAAGGTGGTGGATAGGGTGCTGATCAAGCAGGCTGTTTTGTCTTGGATGGTACTGAGTTCCTTGCGTGTTGTTGGAGCTGCACTCATCTCGGCAAGTGGAGAAATATTCCATCACACTCCCGACTTATGCCTTGTAGATGGTGGACAGGCTTTGGGCAGTCAGGAGGTGAGTTACTCAGTGCAGAACTCCCAGCCTTTCACCAGCTTTTGTATCCATAGTATTTATATAGCTGCTCCAGTTAAGTTTCTGATCAATGGTAACTCCCAGGATGTTGATCCTGAGGTATTCAGCAATCCTAACGGGAAATGGTTAGATTCTTTGTCATTGGAGAGAGCCACTTGTGTAGCGCAGAAGTTACTTGCCACTTATCAGCCCAAGCCTGAATGTTGTCCAGGATTGCTCCATGCAAGCAGGGATTGTTTCAGTATCTGAGGAGTTGTGAATGGTACTGAATACTGTGTAATCGTCAGCAAACATCCCCACTTCTGACCTTGTATTGGACGGAAGGTCATTGATGAAGCAGCTGAAGATGGTTGGGTCTAGGGCACTATCCTGAGGAACTCCTGCAGCGATGTTTTGGGGCTGAGATGATTGGCTTTCAACAACCACAACCATCTTCCTTTGTGCGAGGTATGACCAGCCAGTGGAAGAGCTTTCCCCCTAATTCCCATTGAACTCAATTTAGCTAGGGCTGCTTGATGCCACACTCGGTCAATTGCTAACTTGATGTCAAGGGCAGTCACTCTCACCTCACCTCTGGAATTCAGCTTTGTCTATGTTTGGACCAAGGCTGCAATGAGGTCTGGAGCTGAGTGGCCCTGGCGGAACCTAAATTGAGCGTCGGTGAACAGATTGTTACTGAGCAAGTGCTGCTTGTTAGCACTGTTAACGACCCTTCTATCGCTTTGCTGATGATTGAGAGTAGATTGATGAGGCAGTAATTGGCCGGGTTGAATTTGTCCACAAAAATCAGGACAGCACATACCCGGGCAGTTTTACACATTGTCAGGCAGATGTCTGTGTTGGCCTACACTGGAACTGCTTGGTTAAGGGGTGATTAATTCTGGAGAACAAGTCTTCAGTACTGCAGCTGGGGTATTATTAAAGCCCATAGCCTTTGCTGTACCTTGCGCCTTCAGCCATTTTTTGATATCATGTGGGGTCATCGAATTGGCTGAAGAATTGCATCTATGATGTTGCAACCCTCAGAAGGAGACCTTGATGGATCATCCACTTGGCACTTCTGGCTGAAGATGATTGCAAATGCTACCTTTTGCACTGATTTGCTGGACATCCCATCATTGAGGATGGAGATGTTTTTGGAGCTTCCTCCTCCTGTCAGTTGGTTAATTGTCCACCACTATTTGCCACTGGATGTGCAGAGCTTTGATCTGATCTGTTGGTTGTGGGATCACTTAGTTCTGACTATAGCATGCTGCTTTCGCTGTTTGGCATCTTGTGTTGTCGCTTCACTAGGTTGGCACCTCATCTCTGGATGTGCCTGGTACGCTCTCCTTGGCATGCTCTCCTACACTGCTCATTGAATCAGGATTGGTCCCGTGGCTTGATGATAATAGTAGAGTGAGGGATATGCTGGGCCATGCGGCAACATGTTATGGTTGAATACAATTCTCGAGGGCAATTAGGGATGGGCAGTAAATGCTGGCCTTGCCAGCGATGCCCACATCCCGTGAATGAATAGAAAAAACCAACTCTGTTGCTGTTGATGGTGCCACACAACACAATGTGAAGATGGGACTTTGTCTCCACAAAGACTGTATGGCCTTAACTCCACTTTCCTGCTTGCCCCCCATAACCCTTGACTCCCTTGTAGATCAAAAATCTGTCTAACTCAGCCTTGAATATATTCAATGACCCAGCCTCTGCTGCTGTCTGGGGAAGAGAATTCCAAAGATTAACGACCCTCTGAGAGAAGAAATTCCTCCTCATCTCCGTCTTAAAAGGAAGACCTCTTATTTTGAAACTGTGCTCCTTAGATTCCCCCACGAGGGGAAACACCCTCTCGGAGTCTATCCTGTCAAGCCCCCTGTTACGACCAGGTGAGAAAGGTGTCTAGGGGTCCCTCTCAGCCTTCACCTGGTCTTACCATAACAGGGTCTAATTTTAAACACACCGTGTTTTTAGCCCCCCCCACCCCCCCCCCTTGGTGAATCCTTGTTCACTGCTTTCCAATTATAAGGCAAAGGAACCAGCACAAACAGGTTTTCTTAGGTTTAAAGAAAAGAAGGTTGAAAGTTATTAAACTTAAACTCTATTTCGATTGACGCCTACAGATACACGACGTGCCCATGCTAGCATGCATACGCGATACACACATGCAAATAGAGACAGAAAAGTGCAGAAGAAGAATTAAGTGGAAAGGTTTGAGGCAGTATCCGAAGAGGAGGAGTTACAGGAGTTCTTCGAGCTCACTGTAGAGTCCTTGATTCTTATTTATTTTATTTTATTTAGAGATACAGCACTGAAACAGGCCCTTCGGCCCACCGAGTCTGTGCCGACCAACAACCACCCATTTATACTAACCCTACACTAACCCCATATTCTCTACCACATCCCCACTATTCTCCTACCACCTACCTACACTAGGGGCAATTTACAATGGCCAATTTACCTATCGACCTGCAAGTCTTTTGGAGGTGGGAGGAAACCGGAGCACCCGGAGGAAACCCACGCAGACACAGGGATTGTAGGGAGATCTTGCTTTTCGTTGGGGCCCAGTATTATTATTAAGCCTTGTTCGCTGTAGGAGACTTTTCTCCCTTGGGGTTCGTGTGTCTTCAGTGGATTCAGACGCTTGTGAGAAAGAGATGGGAGCAGACAGGAGAGATCTTCTCAGTCCAGGAGCAAACAGTCTTTGAGCTCAAACGCTCTGTGGCTAGTTCAAAAGACCCCTGGAACAGCCAGTTAGTCATGTGAGCAGCTGGTCCAACCAGTCCTGGCCTCGATGGATTGCATCACCCCAGCAGGCCCTGGAATCTGCTTCCCCACCCCCTCACTGTCCGGTGATCAACATACATTGTGGGTTGAATGTGTCAGGGAATGGTCCTTTATCTACACAAGCACCGTCTGTTAATATGCAAATGTCTTTTCCAGCCACGGCTGATCTGTTTAACAAGTCATTTCCTTGCTCCAGTAACAGTTTAAAATCAATGTTCATGACAAAATTAATGTGCCTCATTCTGAGCAGGTGGGGGCCTAACATTACACCCTTCAGAATCTTTCATGTTTCAATAAGAATACCTCTTTCTTCTAAACTCCAGTTAGTATAGGCCCAACCAGCTCAGCCTTTCCTCATAAGACAACCCCTTCATCCCAGGAATCAGCCTAGTTAACCACCTCTGAACTGCTTCCAGTGCAAGTATAATCCCTCCTTAAGTAGGAAGATCAAAACTGTACGCAGTACTGCAGGGGCTGTATTTTGTTCTGGAGGCGGTGCTCCTGGTGCCAGGCCAGAAAGTCGGGGGGGGTGGGAATCCCCGCCTCTGCCTTTCCCGCCCTTTAAAGGGACTTTAAAGAAACAGGGATCCTGCCTCCGAGAGCTGCTGGCCAATCACCGGGAGCGGTGCCTACTGCTGATACTGCAGAGCCTCGGACCCAGGTCCAGTGGTGGAACCCCAGAACAGAGGTAGGTGAGGCGAGGTCGCTGGCCCAGTCCACAGGCCCTGCCGAGGGGTGGTGAGGGGTGGTCGTTTATCTAGCGGGAGGGAAATCCTGGGTGGTAAAGTTGTTCCTGATGGGTGTCCTCCAAGGCCCACTTAAGGGCCTCAATTTACCTCTGGGTGGGAAGGCTGTCATCGGCCTAACCCGCCCCCAGTAAGTTAGCTGGGCAACGTGTAGGGGACAGGTCCGCTGCCCTGACCACACCACAACCCACCGCCCCCCCCCCCCCCACCCCATCACCCATCCCGATTCTCTGTGCCGCACCCCCCAACCCCGGCCTCGAGGGGGGCCGTAAAATCCATCCCTAGGTGTGCTTTCACTAAGGCTCTGTACAATTGTAGCAAGACTTACCTATTTTTATACTCAATCCCCCTTGCAATAAATGCCGACATTCCATTTGCCTTCCTGTTACGATCAAGTGAGGAGGAGTCGAAGGGCTTCCCTCTTTTCCCTCTTCCTGTTTGACCACAACAGGTTTAATTCTTTCTTAAAGTGGAGGTACTGGCCAATTTAGTAAGTGCTTGATTACTTACTTGCTATGATCACAACAAGAACCAATCGGACAGGTTTTCTGAAGTTAACAAAGAAAGAGGTTAACGTTATTGTACCTCAACCGAACTAATAAAATAATAAACAAGTCAACTTGCACTCTCACACACGCTAGAGGTTTACACACGCACAAATAGGTTACAGAGTGAGGAAAGTTAGATTGGTTGAGTTTGAGTCCATAAAAACAAGGTATACACTCTCTGGAGTTTAGTGTTTCGGCTGACTTCCAGATGAATTCAGTGGTCCTGAGACTTTTAGTTTGAAGAGGTAGATGACTGGTTGGGTGAGTCTCTGGGAGACAGCGATGCAGATGATATTCTCCAAAGTGGTTTCTGGTTGTAGCCCAGAGTATGCAAAGGTGGTCAACAAGTAAGATTTTAAAGCTTTCAAGCTAGAATGGAGAGAGACAGACAGAGAGAAAGGGGGGGGGGGGGGGGGCGTTTACGGGGAGTCACTTAGGGTCTGCTCATGTCAGTCCAGTTGCTTCTCTGCTGCAGTGAAAAACACCTTAAAAAAAATGGGTAAGTGCTTATCACATGACAGTCACTCAGTGATTTAAACATAGTAGTTAGCAGTATTTCTCTGCTTGCTGAAAAGAACAGGCAGTTCCTTTTAAACTTCCTGGGTCTTGGTTCTTGATGGAAAATTAGCAGACATTTTGTCTCCCTCCTCACAATCTTTTGCAATGTAGGATACAGTGTAGCAAACTGCCGGCAGTCATCCTGTTTTAAATGTTCTTTTTAAATTTCTTTAATCTCCAGTCAGGGGACAAGGGTTCAAAACCCACCATGACAACTGGTGGAATTTAAATTCAGTTAATCTGGAATTGAAAGCTAATCTCAGGAATGGTGCCACGAAGCTATCATCGATTGTTGTAAAAACCCATTTGGTTCACTAATGTCCTTTTCAGAAGGAAATCTGCCATCCATATGTGGTCTGGCCTACATGTAATTTCAGACCCATAGCATTATGGTTGACTCTTAACTGCCCTCTGAAATGGCCGAGCATTCCACTCAGTTGTACAGGGAAATTAGGGATGGGCAACAAATGCTGGCCTTGCCAGTGATGCCCACATCCCATGAATTTTTTTTTTTAAATGAGACAATCAACCAATATTCACTATGAGACATTGACTCCTACTTCGACTGCGCTTCTCATAATCTGTTACCTATGAGGACTCCATTCCATTCTCCCAGTTTCGCCGTCTCCATCGCATCTGATATGTATTCAGTTTTCTTAGGATTCTTCCCCCCAACCTGATTGACAGGTCTCTCAACCTTGTCTGTCCTATTTCCCGCACTTCTGCTCTTCTCCCCTTACTGAATCATGTTAGTGTTCCCCTTGTCCTCATCTACCACCCCATCAGCCTCCATATACACAAGATCATCCTCTGCCATTTCCGCCACCTCCAACGTGCAGCCACAACCAAACCACCATCCCCCCCCCCCCACCAAACCCGCTTTCAGCATTCCGAAGGTACTGTTTCTTCCCCAACAGCCTGGTTCACTGCTCAGTCACCCCCAGCTGCCCCTCTCCTTCCCATGCAAGTGCAGGAGATACAACACTGCCCTTTCGCCTCCTCTCTCCTTACCACAAATACTACTTCCAGGTGAAACAGCAATTTGTGCACTTTTTTCAATTTAATATACTGTATTTGCTGCTCACGATGCAGTCTGCTGTACATTGGAGTGACCAAACAAAGATTGGATGACCACCTTGCAGAACAAAGAACAGTATAGCACGGGAACAGGCCATTTGGCCCTCCAAGCCTGTGCCGATCATGATGCCTGTCTAAACTAAAACCTTCTGCACTTCCGGGGTCCGTATCCCTCTATTCCCATCCTATTCATGTATTTGTCAAGATGCCTCTTAAACGTCGCGATCGTACCTGCTTCCACAACCTGCCCGGGCAGCAAGTTCCAGGCACTCACCACCCTCTGTGTAAAAAATACTTGCCTCGCACATCCCCTCTAAACTTTGCCCCTCGCACCTTAAACCTATGTCCCCTAGTAACTGACCCTTACACCCTGGGAAAAGGTTTCTGACTATCCGCTCTGTCCATGCCACTCATAACTTTGTAAACCTCTATCAGGTCGCCCCGCCACCTCTGTCGTTCCAGTGAAAACAATCCGAGTTTATCCAACCTCTCCTCATAGCTAATACCCTCCAGACCAGGCAACATCCTAGTAAACCTCTTCTGTACCCTCTCCAAAGACTCCACATCCTTCTGGTAGTGTGGTGACCAGAATTGCACGCAATATTCCAAGTGTGGCCTAACTAAGGTTCTGTACAGCTGCAGCATGATTTGCCAATTATTATACTCTATTCCCCAACCGATGAAGGCAAGCATGCCGTATGCCTTCTTGACTACCTTATCCACCTGACTTTCAGTGATCTGTGGACCTGTACGCCCAGATCTCTCTGCCTGTCAATACTCCTAAGGGTTCTGCCAGTTACTGTATGCTTCCCACCTGTATTAGACCTTCCAAAATGCATTACCTCACATTTGTCCGGATTAAACTCCATCTGCCATTTTTCTGCCCAAGTCTCCAACCGATCTATATCCTACTGTATCCTCTGACAATCCTCATCACTGTCCGCAACTCCACCAACCTTTGTGTTGTCCGCAAACTTACTAATCAGATCAGCTACATTTTCCTCCAAATCATTTATATATACTACAAACAGCAAAGGTCCCAGCACTGATCCCTGCGAAACACCACTAGTCACAGCCCTCCATTCAGAAAAGCACCCTTCCACTGCTACCCTCTGTCTTCTATGACCGAGCCAGTTCTGTATCCATCTTGCCAGCTCACCTCTGATCCCGTGTGACTTCACCTTTTGTACCAGTGTGCCATGAGGGACCTTGTCAAAGGCTTTACTGAAGTCCATAGAGACAATATCCACTGCCCTTCCTTCATCAATCATCTTCGTCATTTCCTCAAAAAACTCGATCAAGTTAGTGAGACATGACCTCCCCTTCACAAAACCATGCTGTCTCTCGCTAATAAGTTCATTTGTTTCCAAATGGGCGTAAATCCTGTCCCGAAGAATCCTCTCCAATAATTTCCCTACCACTGATGTAAGGCTCACCGGCCTGTAATTTCCTGGATTATCCTTGCTACCCTTCTTAAACAAAGGAAAAACATTGGCTATTCTCCAGTCCTCTGGGACCTCACCTGCAGCCAATGAGGATACAAAGATTTCTGTCAAGGCCCCAGCAATTTCTTTCCTTGCCTCCCTCAGTATTCTGGGGTAGATCCCATCAGGCCCTGGGGACTTATCTGCCTTTAATGTTTTTCAAGACGCCCAACACCACCTCCTTTTTGATATCGACATGACCCAGACCATCTACACTCCCTTCCCTAGACTCATCATCCACCAAGTCCTTCTCTTTGGTGAATACTGATGCAAAGTACTCATTTAGTACCTCACCCATTTCCTCTGGCTCCACGCATAGATTCCCTCCTCTGTCCTTGAGTGGGCCAACCCTTTCCCTGGCTACCCTCTTGCTCTTTATATACGTATAAAAAGCCTTGGGATTCTCCTTAATCCTGTTTGCCAATGACTTTTCATGACCCCTTTTAGCCCTCCTGACTACTTGCTTAAGTTCCTTCCTACTTTCTTTATATTCCTCAAGGGCTTTGTCTGTTCCCAGCCTTCTAGCCCTTATGAATGCTTCCTTTTTCTTTTTGACTAGGCTCACAATATTGCTCGTTAGCCAAGGTTCCTGAAACATGCCAATCTTATCCTTCTTCCTCACAGGAACATGCTGGTCCTGGATTCTAATCAACTGACGTTTGAAAGACTCCCACATGTCAGATGTTGATGTACCCTCAAACAGCCGCCCCCAATCTAAATTCTTCAGTTCCTGCCTAATATTGTTCTAATTAGCCTTCCACCGAGGACTACTCTTATCGTTATCCACAAGTACCTTAAAACTTACGGAATTATGGTCACTGTTCCCGAAATGCTCCCCTACTGAAACTTCGACCACCTGGCCGGGCTCATTCCCCAATACCAGGTCCAGTACGGCCCCTTCCCTAGTTGGACTATCTACATATTGTTACATAAGCACTTTGGTGATAGTGATCACAATTCGGTTAGGTTTACCTTAGCGATGGGCAGGGACAGGTATATACCGCAGGGCAAGAATTATAGCTGGGGGAAAGGAAATTATGATGCGATTAGGCAAGATTTGGGATGCGTAGGATGGGGAAGGAAACTGCAGGGGATGGGCACAATCGAAATATGGAGCTTATTCAAGGAGCAGCTACTGCGTGTCCTTGATAAGTATGTACCTGTCAGGCAGGGAGGAAGTTGTCGAGCGAGGGAGCCGTGGTTTACTAAAGAAGTTGAAGCGCTTGTCAAGAGGAAGAAGAAGGTTTATGTTAGGATGAGACATGAAGGCTCAGTTAGGGCGCTTGAGAGTTACAAGCTAGCCAGGAAGGATCTAAAGGGAGAGCTAAGAAGAGCAAGGAGAGGACACGAGAAGTCATTGGCGGATAGGATCAAGGAAAACCCTAAGGCTTTCTATAGGTATATCAGGAATAAAAGAATGACTAGAGTTAGATTAGGGCCAATCAAGGATAGTAGTGGGAAGTTGTGTGTGAAATCGGAGGAGATAGGGGAAGCGTTAAATGAATATTTTTCGTCAGTATTTACAGTAGAGAAAGAAAATGTTGTCGAGGAGAATACTGAGATACAGACTACTAGGCTAGATGGGATTGAGGTTCACAAGGAGGAGGTGTTAGCAATTTTGGAAAGTGTGAAAATAGATAAGTGCCCTGGGCCAGATGGGATTTATCCTAGGATTCTCTGGGAAGCCAGGGAGGAGATTGCAGAGCCTTTGTCCTTGATCCTTATGTCGTCATTGTCGACAGGAATAGCGCCGGAAGACTGGAGGATAGCAAATGTTGTCCCCTTATTCAAGAAGGAGAGTAGAGACAGCCCTGGCAATTATAGACCTGTGAGCCTTACTTCGGTTGTGGGTAGAATGTTGGAAAAGGTTATAAGAGACAGGATTTATAATCATCTTGAAAAGAATAAGTTCATTAGCGCTAGTCAGCACGGTTTTGTGAAGGGTAGGTCGTGCCTCATAAACCTTATTGAGTTTTTCGAGAAGGTGACCAAACAGGTGGATGAGGGTAAAGCAGTGGATGTGGTGTATATGGATTTCAGTAAGGCGTTTGATAAGGTTCCCCACGGTAGGCTATTGCAGAAAATACGGAAGTATGGGGTTGAAGGTGATTTAGAGCTTTGGATCAGAAATTGGCTAGCTGAAAGAAGACAGAGGGTGGTGGTTGATGGCAAATGTTCATCCTGGAGTTTAGTTACTAGTGGTGTACCGCAAGGATCTGTTTTGGGGCCACTGCTGTTTGTCATTTTTATAAATGACCTGGAAGAGGGTATAGAAGGGTGGGTTAGTAAATTTGCGGATGACATGAAGGTCGGTGGAGTTGTGGATAGTGCCGAAGGATGTTGTAGAGTACAGAGGGACATAGATAGGCTGCAGAGCTGGGCTGAGAGATGGCAAATGGAGTTTAATGCGGAAAAGTGTGAGGTGATTCACTTTGGAAGGAGTAACAGGAATGCAGAGTACTGGGCTAATGGGAAGATTCTTGGTAGTGTAGATGAACAGAGAGATCCCTGAAAGTTGCTACCCAGGTTAATAGGGCTGTTAAGAAGGCATATGGTGTGTTAGCTTTTATTAGGAGGGGGATCGAGTTTCGGAGCCACGAGGTCATGCTGCAGCTGTACAAAACTCTGGTGAGGCCGCACCTGGAGTATTGCGTGCAGTTCTGGTCACCGCATTATAGGAAGGATGTGGAAGCTTTGGAAAGGGTGCAGAGGAGATTTACTAGGATGTTGCCTGGTATGGAGGGAAGGTCTTACGAGGAAAGGCTGAGGGACTTGAGGTTGTTTTTGCTGGAGAGAAGGAGGAGGAGAGTTGACTTAATAGAGACATATAAGATAATCAGAGGGTTAGATAGGGTGGGTAGTGAGAGTCTTTTTCCTCGGATGGTGATGGCAAACACGAGGGGACATAGCTTTAAGTTGAGGGGTGAAAGATATAGGACAGATGTCAGAGGTAGTTTCTTTACTCAGAGAGTAGTAGGGGCGTGGAACGCCCTGCCTGCAACAGTAGTAGACTCGCCAACTTTAAGGGCATTTCAGTGGTCATTGGATAGACATATGGATGAAAATGGAATAGTGTAGGTCAGATGGTTTCACAGGTCGGCGCAACATCGAGGGCCAAAGGGTCTGTCCTGCGCTGTAATGTTCTAATTCTAAAAAAAGAAGCCCTCCTGGATGCTCCTTACAAATTCTGCCCCATCCAAGCCCCTAGCACTAAATGAGTCCCAGTCAATATAGGGGAAATTAAAATCACCCACCACAACAACCCTGTTGCTTTTACATCTTTCCATTCTCTGTCTACATATCTGTTCCTCTATTTCCCGCTGGCTGTTGGGAGGCCTGTAGTAAACTCCCAACATTGTGACTGCACCCTTCCTATTCCTGAGCTCTACCCATATTGCCTCGCTGCATGAGCCCTCTGAGGTGTCCTCCTGCAGTACAGCTGTGTTATTCGAGTCATAGAGAGATACAGCACTGAAACAGGCCCTTCGGTCCACCGAGACTGTGCCGACCAACAACCACCCATTTATACTAATCCTACATTAATCCCATTTTCCCTACCACATGCCCACCATTCTCCTACCACCTACCTACCTACACTCGAGGCAATTTACAATGGCCAATTTACCTATCAACCTGCAAGTATTTGGCTGTGTGAGGAAACCGGAGCACCCGGCGGAAACCCACGCAGTCACAGGGAGAACTTGCAAACTCCGCACAGGCAGTACCCAGAACCGAACCCGGGTCGCTGGAGCTGTGAGGCTGCGGTGCTAACCACTGTGCCACCCTTTATTCTCCTTAACCAGTAATGCAACTCCCCCACCTCTTTTATATCCCGCTTGAAGCATCTAAATCCCGGAACATTTAGCTGCCAATCCTGCCCTTCCCTCAACCAAGTCTCTGTAATAGCAAGAACATCATAGTTCCAAGTACTAATCCAAGCTCTAAGTTCATCTGCCTTACCTGTTATATTTCTTGCATTGAAACAAATGCACTTCAGACCACCAGTCCCGCTGTGCTCAGCAACATCTCCCTGCCTGCTCTTCCTCTCAGTCTTAACTGGCCTTATTCACTAGTTCCCCTTCAGTTATTTCACCTGCTGACCTACTGCTCTGGTTCCCATCTCCCTGCCACACTAGTTTAAACCCTCCCGAGTGACGCTCGCAAACCTCGCAGCCAGGATATTTGTGCCCCTCGAGTTTAGATGCAACCCGTCCTTCTTGTACAGGTCCCACCTGTCCCGGAAGAGATCCCAATGATCCAGATGTCTGAAACCCTCCCTTCTACACCAGCTGTTTAGCCACATGTTTAGCTGCACTATCTTCCTATTTCTAGCCTCACTGGCATGTGGCACAGGGAGTAATCCCGAGATTACAACCCTAGAGGTCCTGGTTTTAACTTACTACCGAACTCCCTGAACTCCCCCTGTAGGACCTCGTCACTCTTCCTGCCTGTGTCGTTAGTACCAATGTGTACCACAACCTCTGGCTGTTCACCCTCCCCCTTCAGAATGCCCCCTGCCCGTTCAGAGACATCCTTGACCCTGGCAACAGGGAGGCAACATACCATCCTGGAGTCTCTTTCACGCCTATCTGTGCCCCTGACTATACAGTCCCCTATAACTATTGCTCTTCTGCACTTGGTCCCTCCCTGCTGAACAACAGTGCCAGCCGTGGTGCCACTGCTCTGGCTGCTGTTGTTTTCCCCTGATAGGCCATCCCCCCCAACAGTATCCAAAACGGTATACTTGTTAGAGAGGGGGATAGCCACAGGGGATTCCTGCACTGACTGCCTGCCCCTTCTAGCGGTCTCCCATCTCTCTGCCTGCACCTTGGGTGTAACCACGTCTCTAAAACTCCTGTTTATGATGCTTTCTGCCACCTGCATGCTCCTAAGTGCATCCAATTGCTGCTCCAACTGATCCATGCGGTCTGTGAGGAGCTACAGTTGGGTACACTTCCTGCAGATGTAGTTGTCAGGACCGCTGGAAGCGTCACGGACCTCCCACATCTCACAGGTGAAGCACTTTACCCTCTAACTGACGTTTCTAGCACTAACTAATAAATTAATTTAAAATAAATACTTATTAAATCCTCCATTCAGTCTGTAAGTGTGACCCTGAGCTTCTGGTCGCCTGTCATTTTAATTCTGCACCTTGCTCGTACACTGACCTCTCAGTCCTTGGCTTCCTGCAGTGTTCCAATGAAGCTCAACACAAGCTCAAGGAACAGCACCTCTTTCTTTTAGGCAATTTACAGCTTTTCAGACGCAATATCGAGTTCAATAATTTCAGATTGTGATCTCTACCCCTGTTTTGTTCTTTGTCTTTGCAGGTTTTGGTTTTGCACTCATTTTTCTCTTGGTTTTGCTATCAGGTGGCAGCTGTCTACCATCCGGCCGCTCACACCTCTACCAAACACAGCTTTTGTTTCTTAAGTTGTTCCGTTACCACTCCCTTTGCACCACCAACTCTTTTCTCATTTAATCTGTCCTGGCTTCCACTCCATCATAGATCTTCCCTTTTGTTCTTTTTTCCACCTTGTCCCCTTTCACTTGTGCAAAACCTATTACATCTCTAACTGGTCCCTGTTCTGATGAAAGCTCATCAACCTGAAATGTTAATTCTGTTTCTCTCTCCACAGATGCTGCCTGACCTGCCGTGTATTTCCAGCATTTTCTGTTTTTATTTGTGCCTTTCCCCCTCCATCTGTACTTTCAAAAGCTACTTAAATAAAACTCTCTCTTTCACCATGCTTTCAGCATCTCCCACTTTCTGTTTCCCTTTCTTCCTTGTGGCTTTCATTTTTCATCTGTTCTGTGTTGCACTTTTGAGTTGTCGAGCTGTAGAAACAGGTGTAGTTGTTTTCTTTTTGTGAATGCCTTGAAACCTGAAGTTTGGGAGCAGGTTTTATTTTCATATTGGAGTCAAATACTTCTGATTTCATTGCAGGACCTTTTGGACCCAGCCCGATGGAAGATGCTTATCCAGCAGTTCAGATATGATAACTACAGACTTCACCAACTTGGAAACAGTTCTGTCTTCACTATAACACTTCAAGCAGGGCTGTCAGCTATAAAAACACCGTATCCTTTTACAAGTTGAAGCAATGATCCTGTCAAATTTTAGTGTCAATATCTAAAACTGCACAGTTACAAAAAAAGTGTAGTTGCTTTTGAAAACATCTAACCTTCCAGACCTTAGCTTGCCGTAAGCAGCCAACTTGTAAAATCTTTGGTTGTGTGCACAGTCTTGTGAGTTAGTGCTAGAAAATTACTAGATTTATTAAAATAAAAACAAATACTGGAAAACTCAGCCAGTCAGGCAGGATCTATGGAGAGCGAAAGAAAGTTAATGCCACAGATTGATGACCTTTTATCAGAACTGGAAGAAGTTAGAATTGTAACAGTTTTTAAACAAGTGCAGAACTAGTGGTGAAGGGGTTGGGTGAGGAGAGATTAAATGACAAAAGGGATAATGATGCTAGGAAAAGGTGAGTGGCAATGGGACAACTAAAGAAACAAAAATGGATCCAGAGGAGGTAACAAATGGCAACAGTAGAATCATTACCAGCATTGCTGTGTGAGAAAATTGGAGTGGTGGTCATGACCACATTTATTAAATTTACTTTCACAATTTACTATGTTGGAGTTTGAACCGAAGACCTCTGGTCTGCCATTCTAGTATCGTAAGCATTAGGCTACCATGTCTACACAAACACTAGTGAGATTCCATGGATGAATAAAGACATAAGGCAACAATTGAGGGTTTGGAAGGAGGCATTCATTAAGTACATCAACAGCAGAGGAGTGCAAGATAAGAGAGAATACAAAGAGATTAGGAGAGAAGTCAAAAAAACAATTAAGGCAAAGAGGAACTATGAAATTAAATTAGCAATGAATGTAAAACAAAATGGCAAAATATTTTAGAGGCACATCAATATAAAAAGGAAGGCTGGGATGGGAATAGGACCGTTAAGCGATACCACATGTAACGATAGAGAGATGGCAGAAATATTAAACCATTATTTCACCAGGGAGATCCAGTATTAATGACATGACATTAAAAGGCGAGATGAGCAGTGAGATAACTGCATTTAAAATTTTAAAAAAAGGATGTGTTGAATAAACTAATCAAACTCAGAGGATAAAGCCCATCCATGGTCCAGATGGATTGCATCCACCTATTTTTAAAGAATCTAGGGAAGAGAAAGCAGAAGCATTACTGCACACATTTAATAATTTGTTAGAAAAAGATGTAGTGCCAATGACTAGCAGAAAGCCTAATGTAATTCCTATATTTAAGAAGGGGGATAGAACATACCCAGGGAATTATAGACCAGTTAGCTTTTTTTTTGTTTCATGTGATGTGGGTGTCGCTGGCAAGGCCAGTATTTGTTGCCCATCCCTAATTGCCTTTGAGAAGCTGGTGGTGAGCTGCCTGTTTGAACTGCTGCATTCTAGCTTAACATCGGTGGTAGGAACAATAATGGAATCCCTACTGAAGGAGAGAATAGAAGAATACCTAGAAATGAAAATTGTAATAGTCAGCATGGATTTCAAAAGGGAAAATCTTGCTTGACCAATCTTATTGAATTTTTTGAGGAGGTAACAGAGCGTAGACAATGATAATGCAGTAAAGTAATTTTATCTGGATTTTCAAAAGGCCTTTGGGTGAGGTGCCTCATAATAGACTAATGAATAAAGTCAGAGAATGCGGAGTCATGGGACACGTGGCAGAATGGATTCAAAAGCAAATACTGTGGATGCTGGAAATCTGAAACAAAAATAGAAAATGCTGGAACTACTCAGCAGGTCTGGCAGTATCTGTGGAGCAAAAACAGCATTAACATTTCCAGCCTTTCAGTAGAACTGGGAAAAATTCATATAATAGGTTTTGAGCAAGTGAAAATGGGGAGCGGGGTGGGGAAGAACAAAAGGGAAAGTCCATGGACAGGATGGCTGACCTCATAGAGGTCTTTAAAATTATGAAAGGTTTTGATAGAGTAGATACAGAGAGAATGTTTCCTTTTCTGGGGAATAGCATAACGAGATATGATTCACTAAGAAATCCATTAGGGGATTCAGAAGAAACTTGTTAACCTAAAGAGCGAATGTGGAATTCGCTGCCAAAGGGAGTGGCTGAAGTGAATAGTTTAGATGCTTTTAAGGGGAAGCTAGACAAGCATATGGGGGAGAAGGGAATAGAGTGTTCAGATGCTAGATTTAGATGAGAAAAGATGGGAGGAGGCTCAAGTGGAGCATAAACACCACAGACTGGTTGGGACAAATGTGCCTGTTTCTGTGCCACATATCCTATGTACCACTTGTGTCACTATTTTTGTCATGTGATGTGACACTTAATAGTACACAAGTAATACTTCTGTTGCTATGTGATTAAAGCTGTATTGTTTGTTTTTCATCCATACGTTACATGGGTGGCTTTGTTGCATATCTAAAGCTCCCAGCATCCAGCTAGGTATACAACAAGCTTTCCTGTCACAAAGCCCGTTTATCTTTTAAATTATGTAAGTGTTTAAAATCTATTAATGGTACTTTTGGGGACAGTTATGAATTAATAAAATAAATGTAGCTCTGCAGCTGAAAATGGGTTTCCAGAAAGCCAGTTAGCTGCAAATAATTGATTAAATTCGCAGACCAACTATTAACTAATGGAGCAGTGAATGGGGAGGGGTGAAGCATGGGGGTTGGAAGTTGTGCATCAGAGTGTTATGATGCTTAAGGGGTCACGGTGGTTAAAAGCCGAGGGCCACAATTTGAGTCGTGCAAGAAATGTTTGAGGCCAAACATACCACTAATGAGGCCAAACATTGTGCTTTGCTAATCCTGAAATTGAGGCTGTACATACAGATGGACAGCAAAATTCCAGCTGTTCACTAACCCTGCAAACAGTCATGATGCAGCTAAGCGTCCTGACTCCCAATGTACCCTCCCACATAATCATGTAACATCCTGAGAGAAGCAGAAAACAGACCAATTCAAGAGACAAAATCTGTGGCATTCCTTTCAGGAAGACCATCAAAACGAGTTGAATGATAATGTGAAGTGGTTACTTCCAGCCTCAACCCATGTGACAGCAATAGTAATTGATAACGCTGAGGTAAACTGGCTCAACATAATGCAAATTAGTTGCATATTCCAGGGTGCTATTTTAACCAGAGATCTATAAACTACAGCTGGAAATGCTATCTCTGTGTGATGTAAATAAAGTCCAGCTGCTTTTTTTCCCCTTGGTATTAACACAGATTCCTTCCAGCAAGGAAGAATGTAAAATTAGAAAGCATATTCATTTGGAATGTAATCATACATTTCACACAGGTTGATAGGATCTTCAGTTACCTCGATTCTGGACCAGAGACTGATTTTGTGGTTACTGGTAGAGTGAGGTGGGGGTTAGGGGAGTATGGGAAAGGAAAGCAAAACGGAAGGTAAAATAAAATATGGGGAAGTATGGAAAGTGCATGATTGTAACAATTCAAGATTTCCTACCATATTATATGCCTGAACTGTGTGGTTCACAGACAGTGCTATAAAGAAGATGGCACCTCTAAAAACCCAGACTGCCCTGTCTGTAGCAAATCTCTGAACAAGCTTGCACAACCTCTGCCGATGGCACACTGTGCCAATTCCCGACTGGTCTGCAAGATCTCTGGCGAAGTTATGAATGAAAATAATCCACCCATGATGTTACCTAATGGCTATGTGTATGGATACAATGTAGGTTTCTGACTTTTCTTAGGTAGCCGAATAGAATTAGAATTAGAATTAGAATATTACAGCGCAGTACAGGCCCTTCGGCCCTCGATGTTGCGCCGATCATCTGACCTACACTATTCCATTTACATCCATATGTCTATCCAATGACCACTTAAATGCCCTTAAAGTTGGCGAGTCTACTACTGTTGCAGGCAGGGCGTTCCACGCCCCTACTACTCTCTGCGTAAAGAAACTACCTCTGACATCTGTCCTATATCTTTCACCCCTCAACTTAAAGCTATGTCCCCTCGTGTTTGCCATCCTCATCCGAGGAAAAAGACTCTCACTATCCACCCTATCTAACCCTCTGATTATCTTGTATGTCTCTATTAAGTCACCTCTCCTCCTCCTTCTCTCTAACGAAAACAACCCCAAGTCCCTCAGCCTTTCCTCGTAAGACCTTCCTTCCATACCAGGCAACATCCTAGTAAATCTCCTCTGCACCCTTTCCAAAGCTTCGACATCCTTCCTATAATGCGGTGACCAGAACTGCACGCAATACTCCAGGTGCGGCCTCACCAGAGTTTTGTACAGCTGCATCATGACCCCGTGGCTCTGAAACTCGATCCCCCTACTAATAAAGGCTAACACACCATATGCCTTCTTAACAGCCCTATTAACCTGGGTAGCAACTTTCAGGGATTTATGTACCTGGATACCAAGATCTCTCTGCTCATCTACACTACCAAGAATCTTCCCATTAGCCCAGTACTCTGCATTGCTGTTACTCCTTCCAAAGTGAATCACCTCACACTTCTCCGCATTAAACTCCATTTGCCATCTCTCAGCCCAGCTCTGCAGCCTATCTATGTCCCTCTGTACCCTACAACACCCTTCGACACTATCCACAACTCCACCGACCTTCGTGTCATCCGCAAATTTACTAACCCACCCTTCTACACCCTCATCCAGGTCGTTTATAAAAATGACAAACAGCAGTGGCCCCAAAACAGAACCTTGCGGTACACCACTAGTAACTAAACTCCAGGATGAACATTTGCCATCAACCACCACCCTCTGTCTTCTTTCAGCTAGCCAATTTCTGATCCAAAGCTCTAAATCACCTTCAACCCCATACTTCCGTATTTTCTGCAATAGCCTACCGTGGGGAACCTTATCAAACGCCTTACTGAAATCCATATACACCACATCCACGGCTTTACCCTCATCCACCTGTTTGGTCACATTCTCGAAAAACTCAATAAGGTTTGTGAGGCACGACCTACCTTTCACAAAACCGTGCTGACTATCGCAAATGAACTTATTCTTTTCAAGATGATTATAAATCCTGTCTCTTATAACCTTTTCCAACATTTTACCCACAACCGAAGTAAGGCTCACAGGTCTATAATTACCAGGGCTGTCTCTACTCCCCTTCTTGAACAAGGGGACAACATTTGCTATCCTCCAGTCCTCCGGCACTACTCCTGTCGACAATGACGACTTAAAGATCAACAACAACGGCTCTGCAATCTCCTCCCTGGCTTCCCAGAGAATCCTAGGATAAATCCCATCTGGCCCAGGGGACTTATCTATTTTCACTCTTTCCAAAATTGCTAACACCTCCTCCTTGTGAATCTCAATCCCATCTAGCCTAGTAGGCTGTATCTCAGTAATCTCCTCGGCAACATTTTCTTTCTCTACTGTAAATACTGACGAAAAATATTCATTTAACGCTTCCCCTATCTCCTCTGATTCCGCACACAACTTCCCACTACTATCCTTGATTGGCCCTGTTCTAACTCTTATCATTCGTTTATTCCTGATATACCTATAGAAAGCCTTAGGGTTTTCTTTGATCCTATCCGCCAATGACTTCTCGTGTCCTCTCCTTGCTCTTCTTAGCCCTCCCTTTAGATCCTTCCTGGCTAGCTTGTAACTCTCAAGCGCCCTAACTGAGCCTTCACGTCTCATCCTAACATAAGCCGCCCTCTTCCTCTTGACAAGCGCTTCAACTTCTTGAGTAAACCACGGCTCCCTCGCTCGACAACTTCCTCCCTGCCTGACAGGTACATACTTATCAAGGACACGCATTAGCTGCTCCTTGAATAAGCTCCACATTTCGTTTGTGCCCATCCCCTGCAGTTTCCTTCCCCATCCTACACATCCTAAATCTTGCCTAATCGCGTCATAATTTCCTTTCCCCCAGCTATAATTCTTGCCCTGCGGTATATACCTGTCCCTGCCCATCGCTAAGGTAAACCTAACCGAATTGTGATCACTATCGCCAAAGTGCTCACCTACATCTAAATCGAACACCTGGCCGGGTTCATTACCCAGTACCAAATCCAATGTGGCATCGCCCCTGGTTGGCCTGTCCACATACTGTGTCAGAAAACCCTCCTGCACACACTGGACAAAAACAGACCCATCTAAAGTACTCGAACTATAGTATTTCCAGTCAATATTTGGAAAGTTAAAGTCCCCCATAACCACTACCCTGTTACTCTCGCTCCTGTCGAGAATCATCTTCGCTATCCTTTCCTCTACATCTCTGGAACTATTCGGAGGTCTATAGAAAACTCCCAACAGGGTGACCTCTCCTCTCCTGTTTCTAACCTCGGCCCATACTACCTCAGTAGATGAGTCCTCAAACGTCCTTTCTGTCGCTGTAATACTTTCCTTGATTAACAATGCCACACCCCCCCCTCTTTTACCCTCTTCTCTGTTCTTTCTGAAACATCTAAATCCCGGAACCTGCAACATCCATTCCTGCCCCTGCTCTACCCATGTCTCCGAAATGGCCACAACATCAGGATCCCAGGTACCAACCCATGCTGCAAGCTCACCCACCTTATTCCGGATGCTCCTGGCGTTGAAGTAGACACACTTTAAACCAAGTTCTTGCTTGCCAGTGCCCTCTTGCGTCCCTGTAACCTTATCCCCTACCTCACTACTCTCAACAGCCTGTACACTGGAACTACAATTTAGGTTCCCATTCCCCTGCTGATTTAGTTTAAACCCCCCCGAAGAGCACTAACAAATCTCCCCCCCAGGATATTGGTACCCCTCTGGTTCAGGTGAAGACCATCCTGTTTGTAGAGGTCCCACCTACCCCAGAAAGAGCCCCAATTATCCAGGAAACCAAAACCCTCCCTCCTACACCATCCCTGCAGCCACGTGTTCAACTCCTCTCTCTCCCTATTCCTCTCTTCGCTAGCACGTGGCACAGGCAACAACCCAGAGATAACAACTCTGGTTGTTCTCGCTCTAAGCTTCCACCCTAGCTCCCTGAATTTCTGCCTTAAATCCCCATCTCTCTTCCTACCTATGTCGTTGGTGCCTATGTGGACCACGACTTGGGGGTGCTCCCCCTCCCCCTTAAGGATCCCAAAAACACGATCGGAGACATCACGTACCCTGGCACCTGGGAGGCAACACACCAACCGTGAGTCTCTCTCGTTCCCACAGAACCTCCTATCTGTTCCCCTAACTATGGAGTCCCCAATGACTAATGCTCTGCTCCTCTTCCCTTTTCCCTTCTGAGCAACAGGGACAGACTCTGTGCCAGAGACCTGCACCCCATTGCTTACCCCTGGTAAGTCGTCCCCCCCAACAGTATCCAAAACGGTATACCTGTTGTTGAGGGAAACGGCCACAGGGGATCCCTGCACTGCCTGCTGGTTCCCTTTCCTTCCCCTGACGGTAACCCATCTACCTACTTCTTTTACCTGAGGTGTGACTGCCTCCCTATAACTCCTGTCAATAATCCCCTCCGCCTCCCGAATGATCCGAAGTTCATCCAGCTCCAGCTCCAGTTCCCTAACGCGGTCTGCGAGGAGCTGGAGTTGGGTGCACTTCCCGCAGATGCAGTCAGCAGGGACACTCTTGGCGACCCCTACCTCCCACATTCTGCAGGAGGAACATACAACTGCCTTTACCTCCATTCCCACTATTCTAGATTCCCAATAAATCTACTGAAAAACCAAACGAAAAAAAAAAGTCAAAACTTGTTCGCTTAGCAATCCGACGGACTGAACTTTTTAAATAAAAAGCTTACCTTATCAACACACTAGAGTCCTTTTTTTTTTGGTTATGATATGATGCCCAAAAACCCTAGTATTGACTAGGAGGACATAGGAGCTATTCATTCTGTCTTTTTATCAGGGGTCATCTCTTAGCTTACTGATTCAGTCTGGTTGCCATTGTCCTTGGCTGGAAATTCAGTTGATAAACTCATGACCAGACATCAGTTAATGTAATTTGCACTAAAAAATGTCAACGCTTGAGTTTGTGATTTGAAATTTCTTCTAAGAATGTAATCTTGCGAGCAATTTTTCAGCACCTAAAGTTAATGAACTCCATCATGCCTTGACAGCTCATGTGATAGTTATAAGATCACATCTGTCTTTTGTCTATTTTTATTTGTTCATGGGATGTGAGCATCGCTAGCAAGGCCAACATTTGTTGCCCATCCCTAAGGTGGGGGTGAGCTGCCTTCTTGAACCGCTGCAGACCATGTGGTGTAGGTATACCCACAGTGCTCTTAGGGAGGGAGCTCCAGGGTTTTGACCCATTGACAGTGAAGGAACTGCGATATAGTTCCAAGTCAGGATAGTGTGTGGTTTGAAGGGGATCTTGCAGGTGTTGGTGTTCCCATGTGTCTGGTGCCCTTGTTCTTCTAGATGGTAGAAGTTGCGGGTTTAGAAGGTTCTGTCAAAGTAGCCTTGCCAAACTGCTGCAGGGAATCTTGTAAATGGTACACACTGCTGCCACTTTGTGCTGGT
The DNA here is from genome assembly GCF_036365525.1 of Heterodontus francisci. Classification (NCBI taxonomy): domain Eukaryota; kingdom Metazoa; phylum Chordata; class Chondrichthyes; order Heterodontiformes; family Heterodontidae; genus Heterodontus; species Heterodontus francisci. The sequence goes on from NC_090371.1 coordinate 40,100,738, forward strand.
GGAGGGAGTGAATGTTTAAGATGGTGGATGGGGCGCCGATCAAATGGGCTGCTTTGTCCTGGATGGTATTGAGCTTTTTGAGTGTTGTTGGAGCTGCACCCATCCAGGCAAGTGGAGAGTATTCTATCACGCTGCTTACTTGGGCCTTGTAGATGATGTAAAGGCTTTGGGAGTCAAGAGGTGAGTTACTCGCCACAGAATTCCCAGCCTCTAACTGGCTCTTGTATCCAAAGTATATATGTGGCTAAAGTAAAAGCAAAATACTGCCGATGCTGGAAATCTGAAATAAAAACAAAGTGCAGGAAATACTCAGTAGGTCAGGCAGCATCTGTGGAGAGAGAAGCAGAGTTAACATTTCAGTTCTGTGACCTTTCATATTCTATATGTGGCTGGTCCAGTTAAGTTTCTGGTTAGTGGTAACTCCGAGGATGTTGATGGTGGAGATTCAGCGATGGTAATGCCATTGAACGTCAAGGGGAGATGGTTAGATTCTCTCTTGTTTGAGAAGGTCATTGTCCGACACTTCTGTAGACGAATGTTACTTGCCACTAATCAGACCAAGTCTTAATGTTGTCTGGGTTTTGCTGTATGTGGGCATGGACTGCTTCTGTATCTGAAAAGTTGTGAATTGTACTGAACTCTCTGCATTCATCAGCGAACATCCGCATGTCTGACCTTATGATGGAGGGAAGATGGTTGAGCCTAGGACACTATCCTGAGGAACTCCTGCAGCAATGTCCTGGGGCTGAGATGATTGTGTTGTGAGATTAAAGTTTTACCCACCACTGCTTGCTTGAATGGATAAATACAACAGAATATATTCTATAATGTTTTCCTATAAGAATACAAATTTATGAAAGCTGATCAATAATAGAAAAGCAAACTGGGTTCTAGAATATATCTCCTTATTGCAACATTAGAAAGCATGGAATAAAGAGACATTTAATGAAACAAGCTTGTTCCTTCTACACATCAGTGGTATATTTATCAGTTGGATAATTCAGGATAAGGCTGTTGTAGAGTTTTCTCCTGAAGAATTAACTTACAGCTGATATTGTGCTAATTCTCCTATCTGTTTGCTTGTAGGTAATCAGTCTGAAGAAGATTTACTGGTTTTTGTTCTCTTTCAGTCACTACTTTCTATTCGTCAAGATGACAAAATCATCTGCCCAAGAACCAAAGAAGTCTACAACTTCTCCCAAGCTGAAAAAGTGTACATCATGTAGAAGTGTGGAAAGGGCAAGGCCAGAATCTGAACCACAGGATAATGTTGGTCAGGCTTAGCCTGTTAGCTACTGAGGGTTTCTGATTACCTGTGGCAATGCACCTTTTTATTGATGGAATGTGTGTGTCTCTTGCGACCAAAGATCCAAATGGAACAAGAAATACACTTACTATTGTATGATGACAAAAAGGAGCTTATGATGAACTCGAGCAAAGTTTGTATTGAAAAGGTGAAATAAAACAATTGAGGCTTTGACGTGGCTTTTGTAGTGGTTTACATTATCGGAAGAATTTTGACAGTTTTCAAATGTACTTCATTCGTAAGTTTAAATTTAGTAACTCGCATTAATGTTGTGCTTGGGGGTACAATATTGAACTTGTTCGGCTGCCTTATTTCAAGCCTTCAGAACTTAACATAACTTGCACAACTGCAATTAACAAGTGTTTTCAGGTCGTAATGTTTTAGAGTAGTTTGCACTAATATACTTCAGTTTAACCAGATCAGCTGTAGAACAAAAACCTACCATATTTTGAGCAATTGTGATAACGTTCCAAGTAATAGAGGTTGGAAATTCCAGAAACCTTACATTTTAGCACTATTTATGCATGCAGACTCTGTTAGATTGTAGACTAAAAATTATAACTTCAAAAAGGTTGGAAGCAATTGTTAATTAAAAAATCAAATAAAATCTGGTTTTGTTTTGTTTTATTTGATCACAAATTATGTTCCAGTAAACTGCTTTATTGTTTAGATTTTTTTCCACAATTCCTTTTACTCCTGAAGATGTTGGTTTGTGCTGGGAAATAGTTTTGAACACTTGTAAATGACCATTCTTATGTGAGCTTAGAGAGCCATTTATGCATTTATTTTCAATCTACTCGTTAGCGATCAGGAGCAGAGACCCTCAGTAATTTTGTTTCCCTTTCCCATTCCCTCCCTAACTTGATGCAAGGACAATTAAGTTGGATTGGCAAACTGAACCCATAGAGCCATCAAGGAAACAGACTTCCTCTTTTTTTCTTTAAAAGAGGTTTCCTCCTGTTGCCATGCATTATTCTCAGACAAAAAGAGAAAGGTAGCATACTGAAGACAGCAGTTGGGATTAATTTGAGATAGACCCATAGGATAATAGTGTCAGTTAGGAGATTTAATTGTGGCCCATGTTGATTCTTTTTTGGGCAGTAGATTCTACCAATCATTGCATTTCCCCACTAAAATAAAAGCAAAATACGATGGGTGCTGGAAATCTGAAATAAAAACAAGAAATGCTGGAAATACTCAGCAGGTCTGAGTATTTCCAGCATTTCTTGTTTTTATTGCATTTCCCCACCCTGTGTGTAAACAGTAGCTGCAATCCTTGCTGGCTTGGAATTTTTTTGGTCAAATCCGATATATACAGTATGCATGTATGTACATGGAGCAAATGGGAAGAAATCATAATTAATGGTGGGACTTGTTTCAGGAGTTACCAATAAAGAAATCGGAACTTTGCTAAGTTTTTCTCGGGCCTTTGATAGTGCTCTTATCTTTGTAGCCTACAGCCACACTAGAGTGTATAATCTAGACTGACACTTCAATGCAGTACTGAGGGAATGTTACATTTGCTTTTTTAAAATTCTTTCATGGGATGTGGGCGTTGCTGGCAAAGCCAGCATTTATTGCCTATCCTTAATTGCCCTTGACAACTGAATGGCTTGCTAGGTAATTTCAGAGGACAGTTAAGAGTCAACCACATTGTTGTGGATCTGGACTCATACATAGGCCAGACCAGGTCATAGAGTCGTACAGCATAGGAACAGGCCCTTCGGCCCACCACGTCCATGCCGACCTTAATGCCTATCTATACTAATCCCACCTGCCTGCATTAATTCCATATCCCTCTATGCCTTGCTCATTCAAGTACCTGTCCAGATGCCGCTTAAATGTTGCTACTGTTCCTGCCTCCACCACCTCCTCTGGCAGCTCATTCCAGATACCCGCTATTCTTTGTGTGAAAATTTTACCCCTTTGATCCCCTTTAAACCTCCTCCCTCTCACCTTAAATCTATGCCCTCTATTTTTAGTCACCCCTACCATGGGAAACAGACTCTGACTATCTACCCTATCTATGCCTCTCATAATTTTATATACCTCTATCATGTCCCCTCTCAGCCTCCTTCGCTCCAGGGAAAACAGACCCAGTCTATCCAATCTCTCTTTATAACTCAAGCCCTCCAAACCAGGCAGCATCCTTGTGAATCTTTTCTGCACCCTCTCTAGCTTAATCACATCTTTCCTGTAGTGCGGCGACCAGAACGGCACACAGTACTCCAAATGCGGCCTAACCAACGTTATGTACAACTGTAACATGACGTCCCGACTCTTGTACTCAATGCCTCGGCTGATGAAGGCAAGCATGCCATACGCCTTCTTCACCGCCCTTTCAGGGAACTATGTACTTGCACCCCAAGGTCTCTCTGCTCAAGAACACTCCCCAGGGCCCTGCCATTCACTGTATATGTCCTGCCCTGCTTTAACTTCCCAAAATGCATCACTTCACACTTGTCTGCGTTAAATTCCATTTGCCAATTCCTTGCCCACTTTCCCAGTTTATCTATATCCTGTTGTCGCCTTAGACAACCTTCTTCACTGTCTACTATACCACCAATTTTGGTGTCATCTGCAAACTTACTAATTATGCCCCCTATATTCACATCCAAGTCATTAATATGTGACAAACAACAGAGGGCCCAGCACCGATCCCTGCGGCACACCACTGGTCACCGGCCTCCAATCTGAAAAACAACCCTCCGTTACCACCCTCTGCCTCCTATCACCAAGCTAATTTTGTATCCAATTGGCTAGCTCACCCTGGATCCCATGTGTTCGAACCTTCTGGACCAGTCTACCATGCGGGACCTTGTCAAAGTCCATGTAGACAACGTCCATCACCCTGCCCTCGTCAATCCTCTTGGTCACCTCCTCAAAAAAACTCAATCAAATTCGTGAGACATGATTTCCCACGCACAAAGCCATGCTGACTATCCCTAATCAGACCTTGCCTTTCCAAATGCATATAAATCCTGTCTCTCAGAATTCCTTCCAATAACTTTCCCACCACTGATGTGAGGCTCACCGGCCTGTAGTTCCCTGGCTTATCCCTGCTGCCCTTCTGAAATAAAGGCACAACATTAGCTATCCTCCAGTCTTCTGGTACCTCACCCGTGGCTAATGATGATACAAAAATTTCTGCCAGGGCCCCAGCAATCTCCTCCCTTGCTTCCCATAGCATCCTAGAATACACCTGGTCAGGCCCTGGGGATTTATCCACCTTAATACGCTTCAAAACCTCCAACAACTCCTCCTTTGTAATATTGATATGCTCCAGGATATCGCTGTTCCGTCCCTTGAACTCACTAGCTTCCATGACCTTCTCCATGGTAAATACGGACAAGAAGCATTCATTTAAGACCTCGCCCATTTCCCATGGCTCCACACATCGATTACCACACTGATCCTTAAGGGGACCTCCTCTCTCCCTAGATACCCTTTTACTCTTAACATACTTATAGAATCTTTTAGGATTCTCCTTTATCTTATCTGCCAGGGAAATCTCATGGCTCCTTTTCGCCCTCCTAATTTCCTCCTTAAATGTACTCCTCCATCCCCTATACTCCTCGAGGGACTCGCTTGATCCCAGCTGTCTATACCTGACATATGCCTCCTTTGTCCTGACCAGACCCTCAATATCCCTCATCAACCACGGTTCCCTAAACTAGCCAGCTTTGCCCTTCCATCTAACAGGAACATGCCGGCCCTGAACTCTTCCTATCTCACTTTTAAAAGCCTCCCACTTGCCAGACGTCCCTTTACCTGTAAACGGCCTCTCCCATTCAACTTTTGAGAGTCCCTGTCTGATGCCATTGAAATTAGCCTTCCCCCAATTAAGGACTTCAACCTGAGGACCAGTCCTATCCTGTTCCATAACTATCTTGAAGCTAATAGAGTTATGGTCACTGGTCCCGAAGTGCTCCCCCACTGACATACCAACCATCTGCCCAGCCTCATTTCCTAAGAGGAGGTCGAGTGTAGCCCCTTCTCTAGTAGGGCCCTCCACATACTGCTTCAGAAAACTATCCTGGACACACTTAACAAATTCTTCCCCATCTGATCCCTTAAGCACTAAGGCAGTCCCAGTCAATATTAGGGAAGTTAAAATCACCTACTATTACAACCCTATAATTCCTACACCTATCTGTGATTTCCCTGCATATATGCTCCTCCAATTCCCTCTGCTTATTGGGGGGCCGATAGTATAATCCCATCAAAGTGATCACCCCTTTCTTATTTCCGAGTTCTACCCATATGGCCTCGCTGGACGTTCCCCCCGGAATATCCTCTCTCAGTGCAAGGACTTAATAGTCAAGCTTCCTGATCCCTAGAAATTTTGACCTGTCACTTCTCTGTAAACATCTCCCCAAGTCAAAAAGCCCCTGCTGGGTATTTATCTGAAGACAGGTGCCTTCCAGTAAATGTTGTTTTCAAATAAGACCTCTCCATGTCCTTTCAATGACCCCAGTGGAAAAAACATCATGGAATCCTTTTCAGTTTTCCCAAATAAAACAATGTTCATAATTCTAAAATAAGAGTCCTCAAAAAAATACTTAACAAAAAATATCGAAGCACTGTCATAACATGTCTAATCAAATAACTGTGAAAAGGGACAAGGGCATATCAATCTTGTTACATGGTCATGGTTGATGAATACACAGCAAGGAAACAGAATCTGGAATGACAATGACCTAGACAAGGCTCGAAGTACCATCATGGAAGGGCAGTTAGATCATGACTAGGTTAGGTCAGATGAACAGAAATGGGGTTTTACCTAATATGGCACAGAACCAAGCTGGGATCTCGTGAGACCCCAAAAGCTCACAACATCATCCAGAAGATGGACTTCAATCAAGAGACAAGGCACTGCAGCTAACCGAAGGTTGAGGACTGGTGTTCCATCGTGAATGCAACTGCTAACCACTGCCCTTTACTAAGTATCATGATTTTGTGCTTATTGTGGAAAACTTAATAAAGTCTGTGAAGCTTGTCGAAGCGCCCTCCTACCCATGTGGTTTTGCAGCTAGTCTGAGCTGGAAGTCCCTTTTAGATCTGCTCTCCCAACTTAAGACTGTGATTGTAATTGACCAACAAACAGTACCGAAACACGGGACTTTGACTAGTACGTAAACTGAGGGTGTTGAAGCAAGTTTCACAAATGTAGGAACTTCCTTTGGCCAGCAATAATTCTTACAGGGATAACTTCTTTGGAGGGGTGGCAGATTAAACTGACCCAGTGGTGTCTCTTTAAAGTACAATGTGGCGAAAGACAAGTGTAAAGAAGGGTCTCTTGGAACCATGAGGAAAGGTTAGTCACTAAATGTAATATAGACAGTATCCAGTCCCTGTTAGAAGAGTGCGTATGAAAACATGAATGCATTCTGTTCACAGAAATAGAGTCTAGCCAGACACAGGGCTTGGCTAAATGTTGGAAGCATAACAGGGCTTTAAATCTAATCACATACACAGCATCATACTGTGAGCAGCTAAATGAGGAAGTGATACAGTCACAGGTGAAACAGATGACAGCTCAAAGTGAACAGATTCAGCAGCAGCAGACACAGCTGGAAATGTTATAAAATCAGCTCGCATCCTGTACTGCTACTATACAGCACAGTCTCTTAATGCCGTACAGGCTGGTGCAGCTCAGCAGCGGTTAGAGGTGGCGGAGAGGCATATTGTCGCTCTCACGCAGGAAAACATCCAGAAGTTAGAGGTCTCGCGGGGCACCCTTAGGGAGCTACAGGAGTGACCCCAACAAGAGACAGACCATGCACAGTGCAAGTCTAGCATTTAGTGGCAGCGGAACCAGATGGGGAAGCAGCAGGTGGTTGTAGCAGCTGTCATGAAAGCAGAGTATAAAAACAAAAAGTGCTGGCAATTCTCAGCAGGTCTGGCTGCATCTGTGGAGACAGAGAAGCAAAGTTAATGTTTTAGGTCAGTGACCTTTCATCAGAACTGGCAAAAGTTAGAAATGTAATAGGTTTTAAGCAAATAAAGTGGGGGTGGGGCGCAAGAGAACAGAAGGGAAGGTGTTGATAGGAAAAAGGATCACAGAGAATAACTGACAAGGAGGTCATGGGGCAAAGGCAAAGAGTGTGTTAATGGTGTGGTAAAAGACAAAGTGTTAATGCAGAGAGGGTGTTAAATGACAGAATAAGGAAAGCCCAAGCCAAAAGCACAAACATGAAAAAAACAGCGGACAGGCACATGGTAAAATAAAAACTGAATAATGAAACAAACTAAAATAAAATAAAATGAAATAAAAATAAAAAATAAAAAGTGAAACTAAAAATAAAAAAGGGGGCCAGTCATGCTCTGAAATTATTGAACTCAATGTTCAGTCTGATAGGCTGTAGTGTGCCTAATCAGTAAATGAGGTGCTGTTCCTCAAGCTTGCGTTGATGTTCACTGGAACACTGCAGCAATCCTAGGACCAAGAGGTGGGCATGAGAGCAGGGGCAGGGGTAGGGGTGGGGGGGCGTTGAAATGGCAAGCAACAGAAGCTGGGGGTCATGTTTTCGGACTGAGCGGAGGTGTTGCGCAAAGCGGGCACCCAATCTGTGTTTGGTCTCCCCAATGTAGAGGAGGCCGCATTGTGAGCAGCGAATACAGTATACTAAATTGAAAGAAGTACAAGTAAATCACTGCTTCACCTGAAAGGAGTGTTTGGGGCCTTGGATGGTGAGGAGGGAGGAGGTAAAAGTGCAGGAATTACACCTGCTGCAATTGAATGGGAAGGTGCCATGGGAAGGGAAAGAGGTGTCGGAGGTTAAGGAGGAGTAGACCAGGGTGTCGCGGAGGGAACAATCCCTTCAGAATGCTGACAGGGGAGGGGAGGGGAAGATGCATTTGGTAGTGGCATCACGCTGGACGTGGTGGAAATGGTGGAGGATGAGGTGGGGTTCAGACGCGACCGACACAGGAGACCGGAAATCACTGCTCTGCTGCCAGGGGGCCGACGGCAAACAATGCTAATAGAGAGTGGTTCTTCAGTGACTATCATTCATATCCCACACTCAGACAGACAGTTAGTACCAGGAAAAACACCCTCAACCGATTAGGGAGTCACGGGGGCAGAAACATTAGCATTCCCTGGAGAAGGTACTAAATTGAGGATAGGAGAAGAACTTAAAATAAGAGAATCCTACATGGCTGTGTCTGATACAAAAGGAATCCTAGGAAACGATGATTTAAATTGATTACACCCAAAATTGTTTGTAGCTAACACCCTTGAAAGAGGGTATAGTCTGATTTTGAATGATCATTCAGTTTTTGCAACTAAAAAGGCTGAGGCACTGCCTCTCCCTGATCACTTGCTACCAACAGTACAAACAGTAATCCAACAGAATGTTGAGGCTTCTGCTGTCTCTCAACATGATTGTGGATGTTTAGATACTGAGGCTCGGATTAATGGGGACAAGCCTTATAAGCAGTATCTAATCCCACGGGAAAGTGTTCCTTGTATACAGACAGTCATCGCCTCATTAATGCAGCATGGGGTTTTACGAACTGGCTCTTTTATAAGTAATTCTCCTATGTAGCCAGCTAGGAAGCCAGGCGGTTCCTGGCACCTGAATATTGATTACAGAGCCCTTAACAAGGTAACACTCAAACAAGCCCAACAATCAGTTTGGCCCTTTCCTTATTGTCAGTTATTCCACCCTGTGCCATTATCTTTTCCACACTTGACATAGCTAATGGCTTTTGGAGCATTCCAGTAGCAAAAGACCAGTATAAATTTGCCTTTACGTTTGTGGGCCACGAATATACAAGGATTTGTCTCCCACAAGGATTTCATCATTATCCCTCTATTTTCCATCAACATATGGCTCAAGCGATTAAGACTTTCTCTAAACGAGAAGCAGTTCTGCAATATATAGATGATCTGTTATTGACTACCTCGACAGTGGAAGAACATATTACCGTCTTAAATGGAATGTTAGACTTACTAATTGCCATTACCGAGACCTGGTTACAAGGAGAACAAGGTTAGGAAATGAATATTCCACGGTACACAATATCTTGGAGAGACAGACAGAATGGCAAAGGAGGAGGGGTAGCCCTACTAGTAAGGGACATTAATAAGAAGGGATCTGGCCTCAGAAGATCATGAAGTAGAATCAGTTTGGGTGGAAATTAGGAATAGCAGGAGTCAGAAAACACTGGTGGGAGTAGTTTACAGGCCTCCTAACAGTAGTTCTATTATTGGACAGAACATTAAATGGGAAATTATTGGAGCATGTAAAAAAGGTAATGTATTAATTGTGGGGAATTTAATCTGCATATAGACTGGGACAATCAAGTTGGCAACACTGGTCTAGAAAATGAGTTTGTAGAATGTTTTCATGCCAGTTTCTTGAACAATACGTTGTAAAAGCAATAAGGGATAAAGCTATCTTAAATCTCTTATTGTGTAATGAAAAAGGGTTAATTAGCAATGTCGTCGTAAAAGATCCACTGGGAAATAGTGATCATAATACCACTGAATTTCATGTTAAGTTTGAAAGTGACACATTTCAATTAAAAACAAGAATCTTAAACTTAAACAAAGCCAATTACGAAGGTATGAGGGGAGAACTGGCTAAGGTTAATTGGATAAATAGACTGGAAGGTAAATGAACAGTGGGAAACATTTAAAGAAACAATTCAAAGGGTTCAACAAAAGTACATTCAGTTCAAAAACAAAAACTCATCAAGAAAGACCCAACCGAGGCTTACTCAGGAAGTTAAGGAGAGTATTAGACTAAAAGAAGAGGCTTACAATGTTGCAAAAAATAGTAGCATGTCTGAGGATTGAGAGTGTTTTAGAAAGCAGCAAAGGGCCAACAAACAGTTGATAAAAAGGGAAAAAAATGGAGAGTAAACTAGCCAGCAATATAAAAACAGATTGTAAGAGCTTTTATAAGTACATAAAAAGGAAGAGAGTAGCTAAAGTAGACATTGGTCCCTTAGAGGCAGAGACAGGAGAAATCTTCATGGAGAATGAGAAAATGGCAGATGCATTGAACAAATATTTTGTGCCTGTCTTCACAGTAGAAGACACAAGTTCCATACCAGAAATGGGCAGTAACCTAGGGGCTAAAAAGAGTGAGGAAATTAAGGATATTGATAACAGCCGAGAAAAAGTATTAGAGAAACTTGAGGGACTAAAATCTGATAAGTCCCCGGGACCAGATGGCCTACATCCTAGGGTTCTAAAAGAGATAGCTGCAGAGAAAGTGGATGCGCTGCCTATGATTTTCCAGTATTCCTTAGATTCGGGAATGGTCCCGTCAGATTGGAAGTTGGCAAATGTTACACCGCTTTTCAAGAAGGGCGGTAGAGAGAAAACAGGGAACTACAGGCCAGTTAGCCTAACATCTGTTGTTGGGAATATGCTGGAAACTATTATTAAAGAAGTCTTAACATTGCAATTGGAAAAGCGTAGCATGATTAGAACAAGTCAGCATGGTTTTACTGAAGGGAGATCCTGTTTGACAAATTTATTAGAGTTCTTTGAAGATGTAACTAGTCAGGTAGATAAAGGGGAACCAGTAGATGTAGTAAATCTGAATTTCCAAAAGACATTCGATTAGGTGCCATATAAAAGATTAATAGGCAAGATAAGGGCTCATGGTGTTGGGAGTAATATATTAGCGTGGATAGAGGATTGGTTAACAGACAGGAAGCAGAGTGTGGGCATAAATGGGGCATTTTCAAGTTGGCAGGCAGTGAATAGTCTCTGAGTGGGTGGCACCGTGGCGCAGTGGTTAGCACCGCAGCCTCACAGCTCCAGTGACCCGGGTTCGATTCTGAGTACTGCCTGTGTGGACTTTACAAGTTCTCCCCATGACCAGATGGGTTTTCGCCGGGTGCTCCGGTTTCCTCCCACAGCCAAAGACTTGTAGGTAAATTGGCCATTGTAAATTGCCCCTAGCGTAGGTAGGTGGTAGGGAATATGGGATTACTGTAGGGTTAGTATAAATGGGTGGTTGTTGGTCGGCACAGACTCGGTGGGCCGAAGGGCCTATTTCAGTGCTGTATCTCTAAATAAAATAAAAAAGTAGTGGGGTGCCACAAAGATCAGTGCTGGGGCCTCAGCTATTTATACTCTATATTGTTATGATCCTGTAGTTTTTTTTCTGGGAAGAATGTGGTGTGCCTTTAAGGCTCGAAAAGGAAAAATACTGCTTTAAGGTAACAAACTTCAGAGATTGAGTTAAAGAATGCATTCTTGTTGCCTCGGGATAAAACCACTCAGAGACTGTGATTCAAAGAGTGCATTCTGGTTGTCCTGGGGAAAGAGCCACTCAGAGACTGAGGATCGAGAGATACATTGTTGCCGATTGATATTTGAAACGAGTTGAAAAACTGGCTTTTGAGACACAGTTAATAGAGACAGACACAGACAGTCAGCCAGCATATACTGAAGGAAAAGAAAGCTCTCTCTCGGTTTATTTAAACCCTATTTATTATACTCTCAGAATTCTGATGTCAAGCCAGATTAATTTCTTAGAAGAAAATAACCAAATTCCTTTAACTACTGAACTGTAATTGTTGAAATTCATTGCTAGAAAAGAAGAGCATCAATTCAACTGCTGAATTAGACTACGGACTGTTCTACTGTTGAAGAACCTTTTTCTTCCCTCATCGGATGGCTGTGAGGACTTCAAGCAACCTTGGGTAATTCCACATTTAAGATTTCTTTTTTTTTAATTCATTCATGGGATGTGGGCGATGCTGGTCTGGCCAGCATTTATTGCCCATCCCTAATTGCCCTTGAGAGGGTGGTGGTGAGCTGCCTTCTTGAACCGCTGCAGTCCATTTGGGGTAGGTACACCCACAGTGCTGTTAGGAAGGGAGTTCCAGAATTTTGACCCAGCAACAGTGAAGGAACGGCGATATAGTTGCAAGTCAGGGAACTTGCAGGTGGTGGTGTTCCCATTTGCTGCCCTTGTCCTTCTAGTTGGTAGAGGTTGCGGGTATGGAAGGTGCTGTCTAAAGAGCCTTGGTGCATTGCTGCAGTGCATCTTGTAGATGGTACACACTACTGCCACTGTGCATCGGTGGTGGAGGGAGTGAATGTTTGTAGTTGGGGTGCCAATCAAGCGGGCTGCTTTGTCCTGGATGGTGTTGAGCTTCTTGAGTGTTGTTGGAGCTGCACCCATCCAGGCAAGTGGAGAGTATTCCATCACACTCCTGACTTGTGCCTTGTAGATGGTGGACAGGCTTTGGGGAGTCAGGATGTGAGTTACTCGCCTCAGGATTCCTAGCCTCTGACCTGCTCTTGTAGCCACAGTATTTATATGGCTATTCCAGTTCAGTTTCTAGTCAATGGTAACCCCTATGATGTTGATAGTGGGGGATTCAGCAATGGTAATGCCATGAATGTCAAGGGGAGTTGGTTAGATTCTCTCTTGTTGGAGATGGTCATTGCCTGGCACTTGTGTGGCGTGAATGTTACTTGCCACTTATCAGCCCAAGCTGGATATTGTCCAGGTCTTGCTGCATTTCTACACGGACTGCTTCAGTATCTGAGGAGTCACGAATGGTGCTGAACATTGTGCAGTCATCAGTGAACATCCCCACTTCTGACCTTATGATTGAAGGAAGGTCATTTCATTTCAGCAGGAGCCTAAATATGCAAGGACACTAATTTTTTCTATTTTAAATGTTGTTTATATCTTTGTAGTGTTTAAGAATTTAGTTTTTTCCAATTAAACAGTTAATTTGTTGATCTAAAGACACCTGGTTTGGTTAGTCTCATTCAGGGGTTAATAGATAGTACAATTTGACTGGTTCTTTCTTTAATTTGGAACGTTTAAAATGATATGTTAGGCGATCAGTGGAGGGGAGGGATTGAATCAACAGTGCGTTTCTCCCACCGCAATCAGAATCGTATATTTTGATTGGGGGCTTTGATTTAAGTGGTCGGTTGTAACAAGATTAATGACTTGGATGAAGAGACAGAGAGTAACGTACCTACATTTGGTGATGATACAAAGCTCGGTGGACAGCTAAGATGCGGGGAAGACATAGAGAGGCTGAAAAGAGATATAGACAGGCTCAGTGAGTGGTCAACAAGATGGCAAATGGAGTATAATGTCGTGAAGTGTGAAGTTGTTCATTTTGGTCGTAAAAATAGAAAAGCAGAATATTTTTTAAAAGATGTGAAACTGGTAAGTGTTGATGTTCAGAGAGACTTGGGGGTACTCGTACAAGGAACTTGCAAAGTTAACATGCAGGTGCAGCAGGCTATTAGGAAGGCAAATGGCATATTGGCCTTTATTGCAAGGGGATTGGAGTACAGGGATAAAGAACTCTTAGTAAAATTGTACAGGGATTTGGTGAGACTGCACCTGGAATACTGTGTGCAGTTTTGGTCTCCACATTTAAGAAAGGATATACTTGCACTGGAGGCGGTGCAGCTCACATTTACTAAATTGGTCCCTGGGATCAGGGGGTTGTTTTATGATGAGAGGCTTAGTAAATTGGGCCTATATTCTCTGGAGTTTAGAAGAATGAGAGGCGATCTAATTGATACATACAAGATTCTGAAAGGGCTTGATAGGGTAGAAGCTGAGAGATTGTTCCCACTGGTCAGTGAATCTAGAACATGGGGACACAGTCTCAGGATAAGGGGTCAATCATTCAGGACTGAGATGAGGAGAAATTACTTCACTCAAAAGGTTGTGAATCTTTGGAATACTCTACCACAGAGGGTTGTGGATGCTTTAAGGCTAGGATAGATAGATTTTTGGTCGCGCAGGGAAACAAGGGATATGGGGAGCAGGCAGGAAAGTGGAATTGAAGCCCAAGATCAGCCATGATTGTATTGAATGGCGGAGCAGGCTCGTTGGGCCATATGGTCTACTTTTGCTCCTACTTCTTGTGCTCTTGTAAAGAGGGCAGGACTGAAAGTGAATCCAAAAAAGGAACAGTTGGTGCAGGATGAAGTTACCTTTTTAGGTGTTAGGATTTCCGCCACCGGACTCACACCTGATCAGCAAAAAGTAGCCACTATGCGTCCCCTCCCTGTATTTCAAATGGCATTATGATCCTTTTTAGGGTTAGTGGGGTAACAGAAATTTTATTCCTAATTTCGCAGAGATGGTTAAACCTTTGTATGAATTGTTAAAAAGAGTACGAGGAGAGAACATCCAATCCCCCTGGGGAGAAGAACAGACACAGGCTATAGAGAACTTGAAAAGAGCGACTATACAGGCTGCGGCACTGATGTCACCAGAGTCAGAACAGCTGTTGCACCTAGAGGTAGGATCCACTACATCCAGTCTCATGGCTGTCTTAAGCTAGCAAAGGGGAGAATCCCTGAGACCAATTGCATATGACTCCCGGCTCCTGCAGGGAACAGAGAATACCTATTTGGCCTGTGAATGACCCCTCCTAGCTACCTTTTGGGCAGCTAAGCATTTTACTTACTTGACTGGCTTACAGAAGATTATCCTTTACTCTCCACACACTCAACCTAACCTCCTGATGAGGCCAGGAGACACGAAAGTGCCTCTCAGCAGATTGGTAAATGGACACTCGAGCTGTTACAACATGATTTGGATATCACCCCCAAATGAACGAAACTACTACCTCTGATGCTAGCTTATGATGGGAGTCCTCATCAGTGTCCACTACCCTCTTTACAGATGGAACCAAGCCCAACTGCACAGAATCCCTTTCCAGAAGCCCGAGATATTTATGTTGATGGATCATCATATCATGCTGATGGGACACCGAAAACAGTATGTGCAATAGTGGACATGGAATCACAGAATGATTACAACGCAGAAGGAGGCCATTCAGTCCATTGTGTCTGCACCAGCTCTCCGAATGAGCAAATCACCTAATGCCTTCTCCCCATAACCCTGCACATTCTTCCTTTTCAGATAACAGTCTAATTCCCTTTTGAATGCCTCAATTAAACCTGCCTCCACCACACTCTCAGGCAGTGCATTCCAGTTCCCAACCACTCGCTGTACGAAGAAGTTTTTCCTCATGTCACTTTTGCTTCTATTAATATGGCGAATCCTGATCAGTCTATGGGGTTCCAAATTCCTGTCCATTCATCACAACAGGCTGAATGAATCGCAATCATATTTGCTGCCCACTACACCATCAGATGGGACTAACATGTGGTCTGATAGCGGGTATGTGTGTAATGCAATCCTAGCATTACCACTATATCACAAGAATGGTACTGTTCGTCAGATGGTAAATCTTTACTACATGCAAACCTGTTACACATGCTCTGGAATGTGCTCAAACAGCAGAATGCTCCATGTCATGTGGGTAAGGTATCAGGGCATAGAAAAGAAGCTGACAATCCAGCTAAAGAAGCAGCCATGGAAGGTCTCACCATTCCAGGGTGGGTTCTATCTAACCTGGCCATAGAAGTTGCGGCTCTGTTTAAAGTAACTGAACCTGATGTTTCTGAGTTACAGATCCCTACCGTGAAGTTAAGATCTGGCATCAGCAGAAGTGTCCACTTCTGCAACCCACGCCATGGGCTCATCTGACATGCATTCAAGCTCAGGGCGGTAATCCCTCTCTGTTGATGGTTTGTAAGAAAGAAGGAAATCTGGTTCTCTGTCTGCTACCACAGTTAAGAGAAGAGATATTGGCATTGTTCCACTCCCACCTGGCAGCAGGTCGCTACTCAGCTCCGACTACACTCCAGAAGTTATCATATGTCTGTTGGTGGCCAGGGGTGGAGGAGTATGTGGAGCAATATGTGAACTGATGTTTACTGTGTTTACAAATCAATCCCCCATCTCAGTCTGACTGAGCTTTGCTCAGGTCACAACCATCCCCAGATGGTCCCTGGACGCACTTGCAAATTGATTTTGTAGGCCCATTCACTAAAGCTCAGGGGAATTATGAATACACCTTAGTAGTAGTCAATCAATTCACTAAATGGATCGAGGCATTTGCCAACAGGGATAATAAGGCACTGCAGCTCATATCTTGCTCAGTGAGGTGTTCCGTAGGTGGGGAATACGACTCCAAGTGGATAGCGACCAAGGTCTGCACTTCATAGGGGCGATTTTTAAAGCTCTCCAACAATTGCTGCAGATTCAGCATAAATTGTACATAACCCACCATCCCCAATCATCAGGGATCATGGTGAGAGGAAATAGAACCATTAAGACTATTGTTATGAGGATTTCCTTTTTTGTATTAAAACTTGGGATTCTATATTTTTAAAAACTGAAAAGGATTTCAATGGACATTGACACATCTGGAAATAGCTGAACTTTATGAATGTTTTTGAAAGGATGTTCAACAAAAGTTGAACTGGTAAACAAGGACTGGAAAGCAGGTAATTGCAAGGAAACCAGCAAGGGGTATAACAAAAGCGCTACCCTCTGTTGTGCCAAGAGAGAATTTATGACTTGGTATGTGACTTGTTTCTGGAAGGTTTTGGTTTCATTTTTGGACTTTAAAAGCCAGTGGGTTTGGACTAAAGCAGCCAATTGGAATTTGATTTGGACCTGCCTGGAGATCAGAAGAAGAACCAGAAAGGTATTTCCTCTCTGTAAAGAATCCTTGCTCTTGAAAAGCAAAAGCTTGTATGAAGTGGTACTGTTGCCTCCTGCATTTTTGAATAAACCCTAAATTGGCAGAAATCTCGCATCTTTGAAAAAAAGGACTTTTGCATCGAATGTGAGAACTGACACCAATTGCTACACCCCTGATGGAAGACCTATGTGAAGCCTTCTACAGTGGATTTCTTTGAATGCCTACCCATTACAGACTGTTCATCAACCTTGCCTAGAAAGACTGAGTGGCATCCAACTATTCTACTTTGGGACACCCCGCCAAACCAAAGAACTTCATTCCAGATCATTACAGTCTAAGTTTTTATTATTCCTTTCATTCCTTTGAAACAACTGTAAACAAAAATCCTTTTTTTCCTGGTTAACTGATTTTTATGTATGGATGTGTGCATGAGGGCTAGGGAAAAAATAAGGAGCTTTAATATCTCAAATCATATATATAGATTTATTGGTTAAGACTTGGTTTTATAATAAACAGTTAATTTTGTTGTTGACTAAAGATACCTGGATGTTGTGCTTTATTCAGGGACAAATAGAGTATCTAATTGGCTGTTTCGGTAAGTGGGAAAATTTATTGATATGCTGTGACCTGTGGAGAAGTGGGACTGAATTATGACCGCTTTGGCCGTAACACAATGCTGAATAAGTTATGTACAGAGCAACCCACTACATGGGCAGATATACTTCACTGTGTCTAATGGCAATAAGATCTACTCCACATAAGACCACAGTTGTTAGTCCATATGAGGCCGTGACTGGACGGCAAATGAAAATCCCAGGACACTTGACTATTGGAGGGAACACTGCATTAACATTACAGCCATGCAGTCAGAAATGGCTACAGAATTTGATTGAACACGTTACTGAAGTAAACAAACTGGTGGCAAGAAGCACAGGCAAATCAAGGAGCCAAATTAAGAAATACTTTGACAGAAAGTAAACCCATTTGTGTGTAATGTAGGAGACCACAAGGCGCAACTACGCCCCCAAGAAACAGTCATTTGATGTGAAATGGCCAGGACCGTACACAATCATGGATAAACTTAATCTGGCTGTTTACCTATTAAAGATTCCATTTGGGCCTAAGCAGGAACCAAAGTTGAAATGATTCCACATTAATCAATTAAACACTGTAAAGAATGAATACTAAACTTGTTTTTTTTTGTTGTAAAGGTAAGCCAGATGAAGTGCCTACCAACGTTCTACCTCATACTTGTAATTGCAGTTAACAGCCTGTGGCAGTTACAGAGAGGTCTTATAAACGATGTGGCCACAGCCTTTAACACCGGAACATCAGAATTTAATAGCTGGGATACAGCATCATTAGATTATTTGGTTAAACAAGTGAGGAATATGTAAAATAAGGTATTGACAGAAATGAATAAGGTAGAAAATAAGGAATTGATTGAGGATGGAATGATGACAATACACTTAAAAGATATTCTGGAAACTCTAGAGTCCCATTCACACAATCAATGAATTAATAAGGAATGACAGAAATGCATCAGATAAAGCAACTGAAAGTGATGAGTGCATAATGTATGGGTCATGGTTGATAGAATGGACATGTTCTAACCTACTAAAGTATTGAGCGGCTGATTGCCATCTTGGATATCAGACGACTATTTGAGGGGCTTTGACAAAATTTAATCTCAGGAGCAGCTTATGTAAAATACATGGGCTAGCTCGCATCCAACCAGTACAACAGGGATGTCATCAGTATTCGAGCAAAACCAGATTATTAAGCCTGCTGCTACATTACCCCATGCTAAATCACTTAACTGGACCAAACCCTATCTTTGGAGTAGAAAGTATCAGGGTAGTAAAGGAAGAGCATATTGTCCAATACCAATATCTAGCATGGATAGAGGATAGCACTTGGGTATCCCGAGTTCTGAGAGGATGTGAGGAAGGTAGAGATGTTATCATTTGCCCATATAATGTAACAGGACTTAGAAGTACACAACTGCACCGTGTAAATGACAAGGGGAAAGGAATTTCCTGTTAGAGTAGCATATCGAGGCAACAGGGGATATTGTGTTACCCCCACTATAGAGAAACTGTATATATATGGAGGATGGACATGCGATTGCAGAATGCAGTCCTTCTGTTTAAAACCTGATATCCTGTAATGATTGGCGGGAGAGTCCTCCATCCCTTAAGTTGTCATGACAATCTGATCATCCAAGCCACAGATGAGATAGAAGAATCATTACACCGGTATGTGTCAAAGTTTAGTTATGACATTCCTCCATTTTCAGAACATCTAACACAGTTAAAACAGGAAATTTACCATTCCATGAACATTATTTTATATTAAGGCAAAGGAATCAAGAAATGGAAAAGGAAATAGAAAATGTAGGGGATGATAGCAGCTGGTGGGACATAGGTTCAAATATTGAGGTACCCTCTTGGATAAGAATAACATCACATATGCTATTGTGTATTCAGCTAGTTATTTTGGTGGTATAGATGATCACCCTCAGGTATACGAGAGGTATGATTAAGAACCTGAGAAAGAGAATGTTGGTTAGTGAAATTGTACAACAAAATGATAAAATTACTGTGAACAAGGGTATGAACGGCACTGGGATCAAATGTAAATGACAGTAGAAGGATGTAACATATTATTTTCAAACCTTGATTATGAGGGATCAGTTTCTTTCACCCTCAAGGTGGGGATATTGTAGGATTGAGTTTATTAGAGTACTGTTAGAACTTTAGTTGGCATATCCTTAAGTATATCAGTTAAAATTATAACATAACCACAAAAGCATGATGGATAAGCTCAGTTGAATGTTCGCCCGCATTCTGCACAAGTTATGACATGTTGAGAAATGATGAAAAGGACTAAGTCAGACCGTGTAAAGATCCTCTGCTTAAAAGTTTTTGGAATGTGGATAACCCCAGGGAGATGTTAGCTTTTTAACCAGTTAAAGACTGTCAACATGTCGAGCCAAATAACTGTGAAAAGGGACAAGTACATATCAATCTTGTTAAGTGGTCATTGTCGATGAATACACAGCAAGGAAACACGAATCTGGAATGACAATGATCTAAACAAGGCTTGAAGTTCCATCATGGAAGGGCAGTTAGGTAATGACTGATCAATCAGATGAACAGAAATGGGATCTTACCTAATAAGGCACAGAACCAAGCTGGGAAAGGTGTATAAAGTAAGAACTTGTAAGACCCCAAAAGCGCACATCATCATCCAGAAGAAGACAGAAGACAGACTTCAATCAAGAGACAAGGCACTGCAGTTAACTGGAGGTTGAGGACTGGTGTTCCATCGTGAACACAATTGCTAACCACTGCCCTTTGCTAAGTATGGACTCGTGTTCTGGCAGGGACACTTAGTTCCTGACCTCATTACAGCCTTGGTTCATAAAAATGTCTGCCCCTGTAGTAGTGTCATTCATACTATGCAGCCGTGCCAGTTCCGCGGTAATGTTGAACGATTCGTCAACACCACGAATGAATATAATCAATTGAGCTGTGTCAACGTCATTACTCTCGTCCAAAGCAATAGAAAAAACATCACATTTTGGGCATAACCTTGTAGTTGTGTCACAGGTCGTCACCTAAGTCCTCCATTCTTCTAGTAACTGTGCTAGCTGACAGACCCACCGCTTCAAAGAGGTCTCGCTTTTCTCGGCATATTTCCTCGACTACTTGTAGCATGAACTGCTTGATAAACTATCCCTCTGTAAAAGGCTTGCTGCCCGCTGCTATTAGCTGAGACACTCGGTAGCTGGCTCTAACAGAGGCAACATTTTCCTCAAATTTCCTTTTGAAGAGGTTTTGCTGGCCTGCGAGGGATTTTTTCAACTGCTCAAATTTTTCCTTCCTGCATTCACCCATATATTCAGAGAACCTGTCCTGGTGTTTTGTCTCGTAATGCCTTCTAATGTTATATTCCTTGTAAACGGCAATGGTTTCTTGGCATATCAAGCAAATAATTTTATCTATGTGAGGGATACAAAAATATTCATCTGACCATATTTCATTAAATTTGTAACATTCCACATCAATCTTTCGTTTCTTTGATGTGATAGCTTAATGATGTGGTACTTGAAAAGGACGACAACAAAAATATTGAAGTCTGATGTACAGTGGGAACCGTTGCAATGCATTCTGTTTAATAGGTCTATTCGCTACTTGCTTTCGATTGGCTGGCCTCAATAGTTGTGCACTTTACAATTGAACCAATGAGAGTAGAGAGACATCAATGCATCATGGGCTTGCATTTTTTCTGCTGCGCATGGTCAAATTTATACCCATTTCCATTGACTGTACCTTAATGCTTATTAAATTGATCTGTGCGGTGGATTTTTTTAAAGCATTTTTCGGGGGGCCGGACAAAAAAATTAATTGGGCCATACTTTGGGGACCCCTGCTCTAGGTGTTAGAGGTTGCGAGTTTGGAAGGTGCTGTCTAAGGAGCCTTGGTGCATTGCTGCAGTGCATCTTGTAGATGGTACACACTGCTGCCACTGTACGTCGGTGGTGGAGGGAGTGGATGTTTGTGGGTGGGGTGCCAATCAAGTGGGCTGCTTTGTCCTGGATGCTGTCAAGCTTCTTGAGTGTTGTTGGAGCTGCACCCATCCAGGCAAGTGGAGAGTATTCCATCACACTCTTAACTTGTGCCTTTTAGATGGTGGACAGGCTTTGGGGAGTCAGGAGGTGAGTTACTCGCCGCAGGATTCCCAGCTTCTGACCTGCTCTTGTAGCTATGGTATTTATATGGCTACTCCAGTTCAGTTTCTGCTCAATGGTAGCCCCTAGAATGTTGATAGTGGGGGATTCAGCAATGGTAATGCCATTGAATGTCAAGGGGAGATGGTTAGATTCTTTCTTGTTGGAGATGGTCATTACCTGGAACTTGTGTGATGCAAATGTTACTTGCCACTTATCAGCCCAAGCCTGGATATTGTCCAGGTCTTTTGCTGCATTTCTACACAGACTGCTTCAGTATCTGAGGAGTTGCAAATGGTGCTGAACAAATTGCAATCATCAGCGAATATCCCCACTCCTGACCTTATGATTGAACGGAAGGTCATTGATGAAGCATCTGAAGATGGTTGGGCCCAGGACACTACCCTGAGGAACTCCTGCAGTGATGTCCTGGAGCTGACATGATTGATCTCCAACAATCATAACCATCTTCCTTTGCGCTAGGTATGAGTCCAACCAACAGAGAATTTTCCCCCTGATTCCCATTGACTCAGTTTTGCTAGGGCTCCTTGATGCCATACTCGGTCAAATGCTGCCTTGCTGTAAAGGGCAGTCACTCTCACCTCACCTCTTGAGTTCAGCTCTTTTGTCCATGTTTGAACCAAGGCTGTAATGAGGTCAGGAACTGAGTGTCCCTGCCAGAACCCAAACTGAGCATCAGTGAGCAGGTTATTGCTAAGCAAGTGCCGCTTGATAGCACGGTCAATGACACCTTCCATCACTTTACTGATGATTGAGAGTAGACTGATGGGGCGGTAATTGGCCAGGTTGGACTTGTCCTGCTTTTTGTGTACAGAACATACCTGGGCAATTTTCCACATTGCCGGGTAGATGCCAGTGTTGTAGCTGTACTGGAACAGCCAGGCTATGGGCGTGACAAGTTCTGGAGCATAGGTCTTCAGTACTATTGCCAGAATGTTGTCGCACCACACGATGGAGGGTATCCTCAATGTAAAGACGGGACTTTGTCTCTACAAGGACTGTGCGGTGGCCACTCCTACCAATACTGCTATGGACAGATGCATCTGCAACAAGTAGATTGGTGAGGACGAGGTCAAGTAGGATTTTCCCTCTTGTTGGATCCCTCACTACCTGCCGCAGACCTAATCCAGCAGTTATGTCCTTTAGGACTCTGCCAGCTCGGTCAGTAATGGTACTACTGAGCCACTCTAGGTGATGGACATTGAAGTGCCCCACCCAGAGTACATTCTGCGCCCATGCCACCCTCAGTGCTTCCTCCAAGTGGTGTTCAACATGGAGGAGTACTGATTCATCAGCTGTGGGAGGGCGGTAGGTGGCAATCAGCAGGAGGGTTCCTTGCCCTTGTTTTAACTGATGCCAAGAGACTTCACGGGGTCTGGAGTTGATGTTGAGGACTTCCAGGGCAACTCCCTCCCACCTGTATACCACTGTGCTGCTACCTCTGCTGGATCTGTCCTGCCAGTGGGACAGCACATACCCGGGGATGGTGATGGTGGTGTCTGGGAGTATGACTATGTCAGGCTGTTGTTTTGACAAGTCTGTGAGACAGCTCTCCCAACTTTGGCACAAGGTCCCAGATGTTAGTAAGGAGGACTTTGCAGGGTTGACAGGGCTGGGTTTGCCATTGTCATTTCCAGTGCCTAGGTCAATGCCAGGTGGTCCGTCTGGTTTCATTCCTTATTTACTTTGAAATGGTTAGGTACAACTGAGTGGCTTGCTAGGGCATTTAAGAGTCAACCACATTGCTGTGGGTCTGGAGTCACATGTAGGCCAGACCAGGTAAGGACAGCAGATTGTATAACAATCGACAATGGTTTCATGCCCATCATTAGACGAGCTTTTTAATTCCAAATTTTTATTAATTGAATTTAAATTCCACCTTCAACTATGGTGGGATTTGAACCCATGTTCCCAGAATCTATAGTTCAGTGACAATACTATTACCCCACCAGCTCCCCTTAAATAGAATAGCCCAGTTAAAGGAATCATGGAATCTTGCAGCACAGAAGGAGGCCATTTGACACATGTTGCCTGTACCAGCTCCTCATGAGAGTTATCCAATTAGTCCCAGTCCCCTGCTCTTTCCCCAAAGCCCTTGTTATGAACAGGTGAGAAAGAGGTCTAGGGTTCCCTATCAGCGTTCACCTGGCCTTACTATAACAGGGTTTTATTTTTAAACACACTGTTTTTAGCTCCCCCTTGGTGAATCCTTGTTCACTGCTTTCCAATTATGAGCACAAACAGGCTTTCTTAGGTTTAAAGAAGAAAGGTGAAATTTTATTAAACTTAAACTTAAAACTCGAACACGGTTATCGCCTACGGATGCACGCCGCACCCACGCCAGCATGCATACGTGATAAACACATGCAAATAGAGACAGAAAAGAGCAGAAGAAAACTAAAGTGGAAAGGTTTGAGGCAATCTCTGAAGAGGGTTTTTTATTACTGTGCTTCGAGCTCACTGTAGAGTCCTTGATTGTTGGCAGATCTTGCTTTTCATTGGGGCCCAGTATTCTTCTTAAACCTTGTTCACTTGTGAGAAGCTTTTTTCTCTCAGGGTTCATGTGTCTTCAGGGGGTTTTGGAGTTCCGTGAGAAAGAGATGGGAGCAGACAGGCAGACAGGAGGTCTTCTTCAGTCCCGGAGCATTCTGCTTTCTGCCAGTTCAAACACTGTCTCTCCAATTTAAAACTCCCCAAGTTGGCCAGCAGGATGGTCACCTGACCGACTGGTTTGACCAGGTCTGTTCTGTGTATTGTATGGAAGCAGGGGATAGCTCCTTTGTTCCAACACTGTCTGCTAATATGCCAGGAGCCTGGCAATTCCTTGTAACAGGCCGTCTCTTCTTCCCAGCAACAATTTGAAATTTAATGCTTACATGGCAAAATTAATGTGCCTCATTCTTAGTAGGTGGGGGCCTGCATGACACCCTGCAAGTATTTCTTTTTCAAGTAAATATCCAGTTCCCTTTTGAAAGGTACTGTTGAATCTGCTTGTTCCATCCTTTCAGGCAGTACATTCTAGATCGGATCATAACTCATTTTTTTTTAGAAAAGTTATCTCATCTCCTCCTTGGTTCTTTTGCCAATTATCTTAAATCTGTATCCTCTGGTAATCAATCCGCCTGCAGGTGGAAACAGTCTCTCTCTAACTACTCTATCAAAATCCTTCATAATTTTGAACATCTCTCTCAAACCTCCTTGTAACCTTTTCTGCTTTACGTAGAACAACCTCGCCACATAACTGAAATCCTTCACCCCTGGTACCATTCTATTAAATCTCCTCTGCGCGCCCTCCAATGCCTTCACATCCTTCCTAAAGAATGATGCCCAGAATTGAACATGATTCTCCAACTGAGGTCTAACCAGATTAATAAAGGTTTAGTTTAACTTCTTTGCATTTATGCTATATGACTCTATGTGTGTGAATTTCCAGATCTGTCTATTCCCATGCCCCTTTAAAATTGTACCATTTAGTTCATATTAGCTCTCCTCATTCTTCCTTACAAAATGCATCACTTCACACTCTGCATTAAATTGCATCTGCCATATGTCTGCCTATTTCGCCAGTCTGTCTTTAACCTCCTGAAGTTTGTTACTATCCTCCTCACTATTTACTACATTTGCAAGCTTTATGTCATCTGCAAACTTCTGAAGTTTTGTCTCCTGTACCCAAGACCAGGTCATTAATATCAAAAGGAGCTGAGGTTGTAATACTGATCCCTGGGAGGTGGTGATGGGGTTTATCAAATGCCTTTCGAAAGTCTATATACCTTCACTGAGTTCTTTAGTGAATAAGAGGATTAATCAAGTCTGTCAGATATGATTTGCCTTGGACAGATCCACATAGGCTGTCATCCATTAATCCATGTTCCTCCAAGTGACAATTAGTGTTGGCCTGGATTATTGTCACTAAAAGTTTACCCAGCACTGACGTTAAGCTGATGAGCCTGCAGCAACTGAGTTTGCCCTTCCCCTTTTTTAAACACAAATATAACATTTGCAACCCATCCAGTCTGCAAGCACCTCTTCCCTCTCTAAAGAGGGTTGAAAGATTGTGGCCAGAGCATTTGTTATCTACACCCATACTTCCCCCAGCAACCAAGGATACATCCCACCTGGATCGGTGGCTTTTATGCTTTGAGCGTTGCCAGTCTTTTCAGTACCATCTCTTTTTATTCATTCTTGTGATTTGTGTGTCACTGGCAAGGCCAGCATTTATTGCCCACCCCTAATTGTCCTTGAGAAAGTGGTGGTGAGTTGCCTTTTTGAACTGCTGTAGTCCACGGTGAAGGTACATCCACAGTGCTGTTAGAGAGGGAGTTCCAGGATTTTCACCCAGCGACAGTGAAGGAATAACGATAATAGTTCCAAGTCAGGATGGTGTGTTGCTAGGAGAGGACCTTGCAGTTGGTGATGTTCCCATATGTCTGCTGCCCTTATCCTTCTAGGTGGCAGAGGTCATGGATTTGAAAGGTGCTGTCACAGGAGCCTCGGTGCATTGCTGCAGTGCATTTGCTGCCACTGTGCACTGGTAGTGGAGGGAGTGAATGTTTAAGGTGGCAAATGGGGTGTCAATCAAGTGGGCTTCTTTGTCTTGGATGGTATCGAGCTTCTTGCGCGTTGTTGGAGCTACACACATCCAGGCAAGTGGACAGTATTCCATCACACCCCTGACTTGTGCTTTGTAGATTGTGGACAGGTGTTGGGGAGTCAGGAGGTGAGTTACTTGCCACAGAATTCCCAGCCTCTGACCTGCTCTTGTAGCCACGGTATTTATATGGCTGGACCAGTTATGTTTCTGGTCAATGGTAACCCCACAGGATGTTAATGGTGTGTGATTCAGCAATGTTAATGCCATTGACTATCAAGGGAATATGGTTAGATTCTCTCTTGTTGGAGATGATTATTGCCAGACACTTGTGTGGTGCAAAGGTTGTCACTTATCAGTCCAAGCCTGAACGTTGTCCAGGTCTTGCTGCACAGACTGCTTCAGCACCAGAAGAATTGCGAATGGTCCTGAACACTATGCAATCATCAGTGAAAAGCCCCACTTCTGACCTTATATTGAAGGGAAGGTCTTTGATGAAGCAGCTGAAGATGGTTGGGCCTAGGATCCAATTTCTCTCTCCCTTCCTCCTCTACTTTGACATAAGCAGGATCTTCCTCTTTTGTGAAAATGTTCAACACCTATTTAAAATCATAACTATTTCATCGTGTTGCTTCTTATTTTTCATTTGAGCCAGCTCATTTGATAGTGAAGTGAAATGATTCTGTGCTGGTGTGGTTGCAGCAGCTCAGTGCCATTCAGTTTTTGCCACTGATCAACACAGTGTGGAGCCCAGGTCAATTTCAAGCCAAGGTCCACCCACACAACACTATGAATGGAGAAAACATTGAAGGATGTTCCCATTGGAACCTTGCCAGAGAGCAAGTGTAAATTTTCATTGGCCTGTTTAGCTGTCAAAATCGTGTGCACAGGCACATCTTGCCCCCTATGGACATTTGCTATTATTTAATCTTTATACAATATTTAGCGACTCGTCAGTTGCATTAATTTATGTTGTTGCATTTCACTGTTAACTGTCCTCTGAAGTGGCTTAGTAAGCCACTGGGTTGTATGAAACTGCTACGAAGAATAGCAAGAATTAGATCAGACAAACTGCTCGTCTGTGATATTGGCATCAAATCCGGATGTGATGAAAGGACACCCAGCCCTGTTGACCTATAAAATCCTCCTCACTAACACATGGGGACTCATTCCAACGCTGGCAGCACTGTCATATGGACGAGTCCAGAAACAGCCTGATAGTCATTTATCAGTCAGCAGCTCCTCCATCAGCATCTCCCATTAACTGTGGTAACTCAGAAATTAGAGTGCAAAAACAAATCCATGAAACAGCACACTCTAGTGACCAACATGTAACAGTGAATATTACAGAAAGATACAATCCACAATTTATAATTGTGTATTTACAATAGTGGTTCAGGGAAATTTACATTTCATCTTGATTCCATGTACTAGACAATTAAATTACTTGTGGAATTTCTAGAATGTTGACAGAAAGTTGGTGTAATTCGCTGAAAAGTGATTATTAAAAATGGTACGTATGTGGGTTTCTGCCAAAATCTATAAATTAAATTGGAGAAATGGTTATTTAAGGGGACGGATTGTGCAAAGAAAAGGAATTAAATTTGCTGATTATGTAGCTGGGCACACTTATTAACTACCAATTCATATATACTTATTTCAAGACAATTGCTATAAGTTTATGAATTAGATAAAAGGAGGAAATAAAATGTGGAGGCCCCAAAATTTATTAAAACTGAAAATTTAATCAAAGTGGATTGCTTTAACATTTATCAAGAAAATGTATAAAAAAAAGAAATAGAATATGGATGCTAAAAATACGAACAGACGAACGTACGAATTAGGAGCAGGAGTAGGCCACTCGGCCCCTCGAGCCTGCTCCGCCATTCAATAAGATCATGGCTGATCTGATTGTAACCTTGACTCCACATTCCTGCCTACCCCCAGTAACCTCTCACCCACTTGCTTATCAAGAATCTATCTACCTCTGCCTTAAAAATATTTAAAGACTCTGCTTCCACCACTTTTTGAGGAAGAGAATTCCAAAGACTCATGATCCTCTGAGAGAAAAAATTTCTCCTCATCTCTGACTTAAACAGGCGACCCCTTATTTTTAAACAGTGACCCCTAGTTCTAGATTATCCCACAAGGGGAAACATCCTTTCCACATCCACCCTGTCAAGAGCCCTCAGAATCTTATATGTTTCAATCAAGTCGCCTCTTACTCTTCTGAACTCCAGTGATACAGGCCTAGACTGTCCAATCTTTCCTCATAAAGCAATCCATTCATTCCAGGTATTAGTCTAGTCTTTGAACTGCTTCCAATGCATTTATATCCTGCCTTAAATAAGGGGACCAATACTGTACGCAATACTCCAGATGTGGTCTCATCAATGCCCTGTATAACTGAAGCATGACCTCTGTGACGGAAACTCCACATGCCAAATAGAAATATTAATTTTGTCGTGTGGAACTTTGCCTGAGAATTTTACTGAGATTGCTACAAATAACTTTTAAAAAACAGAACAGTGAGCAGCCAAGATGACCACATGCAATTTGCACATGAGAAGCCAAAGGCCAGCTGGAGACAGAGGTGATTACCCAGTCTTGCAGGAACAATTGGGTGTTCTCTGATTAAATTACCTAAAATGGTTTTGTCAACACGGTCATCAAAAGCCATCGACACCCATTGACTGTGAGAGAGCCAACCCCCCACCATGTATGTCTGAACAGCCTTGCATTTCAAAGATCATTATAGAAGATGCTGTTCAAACAAAGAGGTGATCACATCACATGACTACTTGTGTAACTCTGGGAGTTTGTGAATTGTGCATCAGAAGGAGACTGTAACTGTAAGCCAGCAAGAGAGCTGCAATCTCTCTCTCTCTAGCGAAGATCCAGAGAAGCCTCAGCTGCAAACCTACAGCCCAGCAGCCAACAACTAAGGGAACACGGATAAAGCCCCTCTTCTGCCTTTTGGAACCTGAGAAGCAAGCCTGAACCATGTGTGGCCCAGCCAGGACTGCAGGACTACAACTTCAGTATTTAAATTCCATTTATTATGGACTTTACTCCAACCTCCTAACTCTGTTTTTCCCTCTGTAATCTATTTGTGTGTGTGTGCGCCTCTCGTGTGAATGTGAGCGTGGATTTTTTTTTTAGAATTAGAATTAGAACATTACAGCGCAGTACAGGCCCTTCGGCCCTCAATGTTGCGCCGATCATCTGACCTACACTATTCCATTTTCATCCATATGTCTATCCAATGACCACTTAAATGCCCTTAAAGTTGGCGAGTCTACTACTGTTGCAGGCAGGGCGTTCCACGCCCCTACTTCTCTCTGCGTAAAGAAACTACCTCTGACATCTGTCCTATATCTTTCACCCCTCAACTTAAAGCTATGTCCCCTCGTGTTTACCATCATCATCCGAGGAAAAAGACTCTTGCCTGTGTGGAGTTTGCAAGTTCTCCCTGTGTCTGCGTGGGTCCTCTCCGGGCGCTCCGGCCCCCTCCCACACGCCAAAGACCCGCAGGTTGATAGGCAAACTGGCCACCAGCAATTGCCCCTAGTATAGGTAGGTGGCAGGGAAAAATATAGGGACAGATGGGGATGTGGCAGGAACATGAAACTAGTGCAGGACTAGTACAAATGGGTGGTTGATGGTCGGCACAGACTCGGTGGGCCGAAGGGCCCGTCCCAGTGCTGTATCTCTAAACCAAAAAAAAAACTCTCACTATCCACCCGATCTAACCCTCTGATTATCTTATATGTCTCTATTAAGTCACCTCTCCTCCTCCTTCTCTCTAACGAAAACAACCCCAAGTCCCTCAGCCTTTCCTCGTAAGACCTTCTTCCTTCCATACCAGGCAACATCCTAGAAAATTTCCTCTGCACCCTTTCCAAAGCTTCCACATCCTTCCTATAATGCGGTGACCAGAACTGCACGCAATACTCAAGGTGCGGTCTCACCAGAGTTTTGTACAGCTGCATCATGACCTCGTGGCTCCGAAACTCGATCCCCCTACAAATAAAAGCTAACACACCATATGCCTTCTTAACAGCCCTATTAACCTGGGTAGCAACTTTCAGGGATTTATGTACCTGGACACCAAGATCTCTCTGCTCATCTACACTACCAAGAATCTTCCCATTAGCCCAGTACTCTGCACTGCTGTTACTCCTTCCAAAGTGAATCACCTCACACTTCTCCGCATTAAACTCCATTTGCCATCTCTCAGCCCAGCTCTGCAGCCTATCTATGTCCCTCTGTACCCTACAACACCCTTCGACACTATCCACAACTCCACCGACCTTCGTGTCATCCGCAGATTTACTAACCCACCCTTCTACACCCTCATCCAGGTCATTTATAAAAATGACAAACAGCAGTGGCCCCAAAACAGAACCTTGCGGTACACCACTAGTAACTAAACTCCACGGTACACCACTAGTAACTAAACTCCAGGATGAACATTTGCCATCAACCACCACCCTCTGTCTTCTTTCAGCTAGCCAATTTCTGATCCAAAGTTCTAAATCACCTTCAACCCCATACTTCCGTATTTTCTGCAATAGCCTACTGTGGGGAACCTTATCAAACGCCTCACTGAAATCCATATACACCACATCCACGGCTTTACCCTCATCCACCTGTTTGGTCACCTTCTCGAAAAACTCAATAAGGTTTGTGAGGCACGACCTACCTTTCACAAAACCGTGCTGACTATCGCAAATGAACTTATTCTTTTCAAGATGATTATAAATCGTATCTCTTATAACCCTTTCCAACATTTTACCCACAACCGAAGTAAGGCTCACAGGTCTATAATTACCAGGGCTGTCTCTACTCCCCTTCTTGAACAAGGGGACAACATTTGCTATCCTCCAGTCCTCCGGCACTACTCCTGTCGACAATGACGACATAAAGATCAACAACAACGGCTCTGCAATCTCCTCCCTGGCTTCCCAGAGAATCCTAGGATAAATCCCATCTGGCCCAGGGGACTTATCTATTTTCACTCTTTCCAAAATTGCTAACACCTCCTCCTTGTGAATCTCAATCCCATCTAGCCTAGTAGGCTGTATCTCAGTAATCTCCTCGGCAACATTTTCTTTCTCTACTGTAAATACTGACGAAAAATATTCATTTAACGCTTCCCCTATCTCCTCTGATTCCGCACACAACTTCCCACTACTATCCTTGATTGGCCCTGTTCTAACTCTTATCATTCTTTTATTCCTGATATACCTATAGAAAGCCTTAGGGTTTTCTTTGATCCTATCCGCCAATGACTTCTCGTGTCCTCTCCTTGCTCTTCTTAGCCCTCCCTTTAGATCCTTCCTGGCTAGCTTGTAACTCTCAAGCGCCCTAACTGAGCCTTCACGTCTCATCCTAACATAAGCCGCCCTCTTCCTCTTGACAAGCGCTTCAACTTCTTGAGTAAACCACGGCTCCCTCGCTCGACAACTTCCTCCCTTCCTGACAGGTACATACTTATCAAGGACATGCATTAGCTGCTCCTTGAATAAGCTCCACATTTCGTTTGTGCCCATCCCCTGCAGTTTCCTTCCCCATCCTACACATCCTAAATCTTGCCTAATCGCATCATAATTTCCTTTCCCCCAGCTATAATTCTTGCCCTGCGGTATATACCTGTCCCTGCCCATCGCTAAGGTAAACCTAACCGAATTGTGATCACTATCGCCAAAGTGCTCACCTACATCTAAATCGAACACCTGGCCGGGTTCATTACCCAGTACCAAATCCAATGTGGCATCGCCCCTGGTTGGCCTGTCTACATACTGTGTCAGAAAACCCTCCTGCACACACTGGACAAAAACAGACCCATCTAAAGTACTCGAACTATAGTATTTCCAGTCAATATTTGGAAAGTTAAAGTCCCCCATAACCACTACCCTGTTAATCTCGCTCCTGTCGAGAATCATCTTTGCTATCCTTTCCTCTACATCTCTGGAACTATTCGGGGGTCTATAGAAAACTCCCAACAGGGTGACCTCTCCTCTCCTGTTTCTAACCTCGGCCCATACTACCTCAGTAGACGAGTCCTCAAACGTCCTTTCTGCCGCTGTAATACTTTCCTTGATTAACAATGCCACACCCCCCCCTCTTTTACCCTCTTCTCTGTTCTTACTGAAACATCTAAATCCCGGAACCTGCAACACCCATTCCTGCCCCTGCTCTACCCATGTCTCTGAAATGGCCACAACATCAGGATCCCAGGTACCAACCCATGCTGCAAGCTCACCCACCTTATTCCGGATGCTCCTGGCGTTGAAGTAGACACACTTTAAACCAAGTTCTTGCTTGCCAGTGCCCTCTTGCATCCCTGTAACCTTATCCCCTACCTCACTCCTCTCAACAGCCTGTACACTGGAACTACAATTTAGGTTCCCATTCCCCTGCTGATTTAGTTTAAACCCCCCCCGAAGAGCACTAACAAATCTCCCCCCCAGGATATTGGTACCCCTCTGGTTCAGGTGAAGACCATCCTGTTTGTAGAGGTCCCACCTACCCCAGAAAGAGCCCCAATTATCCAGGAAACCTAAACCCTCCCTCCTACACCATCCCTGCAGCCACGTGTTCAACTCCTCTCTCTCCCTATTCCTCTCTTCGCTAGCACGTGGCACGGGCAACAACCCAGAGATAACAACTCTGGTTGTTCTCGCTCTAAGCTTCCACCCTAGCTCCCTGAATTTCTGCCTTAAATCCCCATCTCTCTTCCTACCTATGTCGTTGGTGCCTATGTGGACCACGACTTGGGGGTGCTCCCCCTCCCCCTTAAGGATCCCAAAAACACGATCAGATGCATTGCACATTTTAGTAATTTTATCTGGTTTAGAATGATAAGATTAATAAACTGACATCTTTCTTGTTTAAACTCAAGAAAATCTGTCATTTGCAATTATATTAGAGGAACAGGAGCAAGTGCTCATTGAGGTGATAAGTTAAATCACTGTGTTAAAAGAATAAACCCTGTTGCGGTCAAATCAGAGAAGGGGCGAAAGGGGAGCCTGAAACCTCTTCCTCACCTGGTCGTAACACCCCCCTACTTTTATATTCAATTCCCCTCACAATAGAGGATAACATTCTATTAGCTTTCCTAATTACGTGCTGAACCTGCATGCAAACCTTTTGCAATTCATGCACTAGGACACCCAGATCCCTCTGCATCTCAGA
The DNA here is from genome assembly GCF_036365525.1 of Heterodontus francisci. Classification (NCBI taxonomy): domain Eukaryota; kingdom Metazoa; phylum Chordata; class Chondrichthyes; order Heterodontiformes; family Heterodontidae; genus Heterodontus; species Heterodontus francisci. The sequence continues at coordinate 40,134,110 of NC_090371.1, forward strand.
GCTCTGCAATCTCTCACCATTTAGATAATATGCTTCTTTTTATTCCTCCTGCCAAAATGGACAATATCACATTTTCCCACATTATACTCCATTTGCCAGATCTTTGCCCACTCACTTAACCTATCTATATCCCTTTGTAGCCTCCTTATGTCGTTCCTACCTATCTTTGTGTCATCAGCAAATTTAGCAACCATTCTTTCGGTCCCTTCATCCAAGTCATTTATATAAATTGTAAAAGGTTGAGGCCCCAGCACGTTTCCCTGTGGCACACCACTTATCACATTTTGCCAGCCAGAAAATGACCCTTTTATGCCTACTCTCTGTTTCCTGTTAGTTAGCCAATCTTCTATCCAAATGGATGAAGCAAAAGGAGCAAATACTAATAAGTTAATTATGCAGTTGTTAAGAGTAAGTCAGGAATACTTTTTAAATTTTATTTCAAGTTGCCATTGCAGTTGGGTCTGGGTGGGAGTATTTTTAAATTAATTTTTCAGTTTTTGTTACTGTAAGGTAGATTGAAGAATGGTGCTGGGGAGGGGTTAGTGGCAGTCACAATTTTTGTTACATTGTTGGGAGTAGGGTAACATGGGTGGGGGCAGTAGGGTGGGTAATAGAAGCAGGATTATGTGTGGAAAGAGCTTTTGGCCCCCTTTGGTTCTTCCCTATTAACGATACCTTTGTCTCCCTAATATCATTATCTAGTGCCTAACGTTACCCCTTTGTTCCCACCCAGATTTGTAATATCTAGATGTGCTTTCAGAACATTATTATTTGGTCCATCAATATTCTCATCCACCTGTCCACTATCACCCTTTATCTATTGCCCTTGTTATCTTGTTCTGCTAATATGGCCCTCTGGTGTCTTGCTGCCCTGAATATACAACATTATGCTTCCCCTGTTGCCTTCTATTCCGGGTCTTCATAACCCCTCAATGTCATTGTTCTTTTCCGTACATACCCCTCTGATTCTCCAATATTGCCAGCTGCCTCTTTGCTGATTCTTTGCCCACCAAACATTCCCTTGTAGACTTGCAAATGTCTCTCACTTGCTCCCTGACATCCACCACCCCCTCACTCACTAACATCCTCCTCACCATCAGTCCGTAACATATCACCTCTCACCTGCTGAGTATACTATTACTGAAAATTGCATCAGGTGGGTGTAAGGTATTCAGGATGCGGCCACTGTTTTCCCGCCATTTTTAAAAACTGGGTGCCTCATAAACACACCAGGCAGCAGTTGAAAATTACCTTCATTGTTTCCTAACTTACAGCCATTTTCTTATCTAATCCCCACAGCTCTGAATTTAAACAACGATCTGTCTGAAGAACTTTATCAAAAACTTTTTGGATGTGGAGGTATGCCACGGCATTGGACTTAATACAGTCCACTTGAGCTGTTGTTTCCTCAAAAAAATCAAGGTGGACAATCTGGGCCAGTTCTTCCAGTTCTCAGTCTATACTGACTGCTGCTAACTAGGTTATTGTTGTACAGATGATCCCCAAATTTATTCCTGATAAGACTAATGGATCTGTAGTTGCCTATAGATTTAACTATTCTCCAGTGCTGGCATCTCAATACTACCCTAATTAATAATGCATAACAAATGATTAAAACTCATTTTCACATCTTGTCTCTCAGCAAATGTCTACGACTCGGACTCGACACATGAATTCCAGCTTAAATTCCACCCATGGTCACAGAAATCTCTGTGATATTCAGTGTCACTCTAAACACTCTTCTCAGAACTTCAAGCTCTTGGCCTTTCACTTCAGCAGCACCAGCTGACTTTATTTCAGAGCTGTCCAGGGCCTCTGTTCCATTTCTTTCTTCACCTCATCCAGTGCTTTAGTAAAATAAAACATTGTCTTCTATTCAGGCTTCAACTACTCTTGGATGCCAAACCCTCCTGATCTCTCATCCCCTTCACTTTTGACTTCCATCTCAACGAATTGAGCTTGACATGGTGCTACAAAGGAACATATAAATTAGGAGCAGGAGTAGGCCATTTGGCCCCTTGAACCTGCTCTCATTTGATAAGATTATGGCTGATTTGATTGTGGCCTCAACTCTACTTTCCTGTCTACCTCCTATAACCTTTGACTCCTTTGTCAGCCAAGAATCTAAGAATCAGCTTTAAAAATATTCAATGATCATGCCTCCACTGCTCTCTGGGGAAGTGAATTCCACAGACTAACAACCCGCAGAGAAAAGAGTTTCTCCTCATTACGGACACCCGTAATTTTTAAACTGCGTCCCCTAGTTCTAGTCTCTCTCATAAGGGGACACGTCCTCTCAGCCTGTCAAGTCCTCTCAGGATCTTATATGTTTCAATAAGATCGCCTCTCATTCTTCTAAACCCCAGTGAATAAAGGCCCAACCTGCTCAACCTTTCCTCATAAGATAACCCCGTCATCCCAGGAATCAGTCGCTTGAACCTTCTCTGAACTGCTGCTAATGCAATTATATCCTTTCTTAAGTAAGGAGACCAAAACTGCACACAGTACTCCAGATATGGTCTTACGAACGCCGGTACAACTGTAGCAAAACTTTCCTACTTTTATATTCCATTCCCCTTGCAAAAAGCAACAACATTCCATTTGCCTTCCTAATCACTTGCTATGCCTGCATACTAACTTTCTTGTGAACCGTTGTTTGGTAGTACAGAACTTGAGAATTGCTGAAAATAGATACATATTGTTGAAGCTTCTCATCTTGCATTTATCAAGACAATACGCAAGAATAACCAATGTAAAGGAAAGCAACCGGCAAGGTACAGGCCATACCCAAACAGCCCATGCTTGCAAAACTCAAAACACAGTGTCCAACATTAGATGTGGTTCCATGATAGGACAACATTTGCTAAATAATTCACAGTGTGCTAAGAATTACGCTGACAACCAATTTAAGATTGTCAGTAGGGCTCGCAGTGTGGCGCATTTGTGCGTACTGGAAGCAACATATATTAATAGACAGGGCACTGTTCTTTGCAGACAGAAAGAACATGGACAAACATCGTGCCTGTTTCAGCTAAACAAAATAAGTGACAGCCATTTGCTGGTTCATTCCTCAGGGCAAAGCATGACCAATCAGAGTCAAGCTGCCTGGTTGAGCTGACAGTCGCCGTAAACTGGTGCATTCTCCATCGCAACGCCTCTACCAATCAGAGTTCACTTGTCAACCATAGAATCATAGTCATAGAGTTATACAGCACTAAAACAGGTCCTTCGGCCCACTATGTCCGCGCTGGCCATCAAGCCTATCTATTCTTACCTGGAAGAGCGGAGTGGACCTGGGAGGAATCGGCATCGGAGAGGGAGAGGATAAATCCAGCCTGAGGCTCAAGGCCCACACTTACCTGGAAGAGCGGAGCGGAGTGGACCTAGGAGGATAAACACAGACACAGTCCGGAGTGTTTGAAAAAAACATCAACAGTGACATCACAGGAAAGCTGGAAGGTGATTGGTTGGTGAGTAACTGCTGTTAGAGAATAGCTCTAAATAACTGGCTTAGTAACTAAGTTAAGAAAGGTCTACAGTTTATTTTCATATATAGTAAGTAGGGTTTTTAGGGAGTTCTGTAGAACGAGGACCAGGGAAGAAGGGCCCTAGAGTAATTAATATTATTTGATATTAAGCATCTTCCAAAAGGTTTAATTTAAAGAGTTAAGTTATGGCAGGAGAGCTCAAAGCCGTGGTGTGTTCGTCATGCTCTATGTGGGAAGCCGGGAACAATTCCAGTGCCCGGGGTCAGCATGTGTGCAGGAAGTGTCTCCAGCTGCAGCTGTTGGAAGCCCGGGTTTCAGAGCTGGAGAGGCAGCTGGGGACACTGGAGCATCCACGAGGCGGAGAGTATCGTGGTTAGCACGTATAGAGAGGTGGTCACACCGCAGGCTCAGACTCCACAGGCAGGAAGGGAATGGGTGACCACCAGGCAGAGCAAGGGGACTAGGCAGGCAGTGCAGGTTTCTCCTGTGGCTATTCACCTGCAAAATAGATATACTGCTTTGGATACTGTTGGGGGGAATGGCCTCTCAGGGGAAAGCAGCAGCAGCAACAGCCCAATTCGTTGCAGCACGGTTGGCTCTGCTGCACAGGGGAGGAGTAAAAAGTGTGGGAATGCAACAGTTATAGGGGATTTAATTGTAAGATAGGTGTTTCTGTGGCAGCAAACGAGACTCCAGGATGGTATGTTGCCTCCCTGGTGCTAGGGTCAAGGATTTCTCAGAGCGGTTACAGGACATTCTGAAGGGGGAGGGTGAACAGCCAGTGGTCGTGGTACACATTGGTACAAACGATGTAGGTAAAAAAAAAAAAGGATGAGCTCTGAAAAGCAGAATATAGGGAGTTAGGAAGTAAGTTGAAAAGTAGCTCCTCAAAGGTAGTGATCTCAGGATTACTACCAGTGCCACATGCTAGTCAGAGTAGAAATAGCAGGATATAGTGGATGAATACTAGGAACAGCTAGGCGTTGCGCAAACGACTACTGGCAACACCTATGCAGTCATATTCAGCTGGCCTCAGACACCGGAAACATCAGAGGAATGTATGATGGCATGAAGAGAGCTCTTGGGCCAACCATCAAGAAGATCGCCCCCCTCAAATCTAAATCGGGGGACATAATCACTGACCAACGCAAACAGATGGACCGCTGGGTTGAGCACTACCTAGAACTGTACTCCAGGGAGAATGCTGTCACTGAGACTGCCCTCAATGCAGCCCAGCCTCTACCAGTCATGGATGAGCTGGACATACAGCCAACCAAATCGGAACTCAGTGATGCCATTGATTCTCTAGCCAGCGGAAAAGCCCCTGGGAAGGACAGCATTACCCCTGAAATAATCAAGAGTGCCAAGCCTGCTATACTCTCAGCACTACATGAAAGCCAAAAGACTTGCAGGTTGATAGGTAAATTGGCCATTATAAATTGTCACTAGTATAGGTAGGTGGTAGGGAAATATAGGGACAGGTGGGGATGTTTGGTAGGAATATGGGATTAGTGTAGGATTAGTATAAATGGGTGGTTGATGTTCGGCACAGACTCGGTGGGCCGAAGGGCCTGTTTCAGTGCTGTATCTCTAAACTAAACTAAACTAAAACTGCTTTGCCTGTGCTGGGACGAGGGAGCAGTACCCCAGGACATGCGCGATGCCAATATCATCACCCTCTATAAAAACAAAGGTGACCTCGGTGACTGCAACAACTACCGTGGAATCTCCCTGCTCAGCATAGTGGGGAAAGTCTTTGCTCGAGTCGCTCTGAACAGGCTCCAGAAGCTGGCCGAGTGCGTCTACCCTGAGGCACAGTGTGGCTTTCGTGCAGAGAGATCGACCATTGACATGCTGTTCTCCCTTCGTCAGATACAGGAGAAATGCCGTGAACAACAGATGCCCCTCTACATTGCTTTCATTGATCTCACCAAAGCCTTTGACCTCGTCAGCAGACGTGGTCTCTTCAGACTACTAGAAAAGATCGGATGTCCACCAAAGCTACTAAGTATCATCACCTCATTCCATGACAATATGAAAGGCACAATTCAACATGGTGGCTCCTCATCAGAGCCCTTTCCTATCCTGAGTGGTGTGAAACAGGGCTGTGTTCTCGCACCCACACTTTTTGGGATTTTCTTCTCCCTGCTGCTTTCACATGCGTTCAAATCCTCTGAAGAAGGAATTTTCCTCCACACAAGATCAGGGGGCAGGTTGTTCAACCTTGCCCGTCTAAGAGCGAAGTCCAAAGTACGGAAAGTCCTCATCAGAGAACTCCTCTTTGCTGACGATGCTGCTTTAACATCTCACACTGAAGAGTGCCTGCAGAGTCTCATCGACAGGTTTGCGGCTGCCTGCAATGAATTTGGCCTAACCATCAGCCTCAAGAAAACGAACATCATGGGGCAGGACGTCAGAAATGCTCCATCCATCAATATTGGCGACCACGCTCTGGAAGTGGTTCAAGAGTTCACCTACCTAGGCTCAACTATCACCGGTAACCTGTCTCTAGATGCAGAAATCAACAAGCGCATGGGTAAGGCTTCCACTGCTATGTCCAGACTGGCCAAGAGAGTGTGGGAAAATGGCGCACTGACACGGAACACAAAAGTCCGAGTGTATCAGGCCTGTGTCCTCAGTACCTTGCTCTATGGCAGCGAGGCCTGGACAACGTATGCCAGCCAAGAGCGACGTCTCAATTCATTCCATCTTCGCTGCCTTCGGAGAATACTTGGCATCAGGTGGCAGGACTATATCTCCAACACAGAAGTCCTTGAAGCGGCCAACACCCCCAGCTTATACACACTACTGAGTCAGCGGCGCTTGAGATGGCTTGGCCACGTGAGCCGCATGGAAGATGGCAGGATCCCCAAAGACACATTGTACAGCGAGCTCGCCACTGGTATCAGACCCACCGGCCGTCCATGTCTCTGCTATAAAGACGTCTGCAAACGCGACATGAAATCGTGTGACATTGATCACAAGTCGTGGGAGTCAGTTGCCAGCATTCGCCAGAGCTGGCGGGCAGCCATAAAGACAGGGCTAAATTGTGGCGAGTCGAAGAGACTTAGTAGTTGGCAGGAAAAAAGACAGAGGCGCAAGGGGAGAGCCAACTGTGCAACAGCCCCGACAAACAAATTTCTCTGCAGCACCTGTGGAAGAGCCTGTCACTCCAGAATTGGCCTTTATAGCCACTCCAGGCGCTGCTTCACAAACCACTGACCACCTCCAGGCGCGTATCCATTGTCTCTCGAGATAAGGAGGCCCAAAAGAAGTGGATGAATACATGGCTGAAGAGATGGTGTGATGGGAGGGTTTTCGATTCCTGGGACACTGGGACCAGTTCTGGGGGAGGTGGGACCAGTACAAACTGGACGGGTTACACCTGGGCAGGACCGGGACTGATATCCTCGGGGGAGTATTTGCTAGAGTGCTTGGGGAGGGTTTAAACCAAAATGGCAGGGGGATGGGAACCTTTGCGAGGAGTCAGAGGAGTGGGGATCAAAGACAAGAACAAAAGACCGTAAAGGGAATAAGAAAAGTGATAGGCATAGAAATCAAGGGCCAGAATCAAGCAGGACCACAGTGAAAAACAGCGGGAAGGGAACAAGTAATGTTAAAAAGACAAGCCTTAAGGCTTTGTGCCTTAACGCGCGGAGCAGTTGCAATAAAGTGGATGAATTAATCGCGCAAATAGATGTAAATGGGTATGATATAGTCGGGATTACGGAGACATGGCTGCAGGGTGACCAGGGATGGGAAATGAACATCCAGGGGTATTCAGTATTTAGGAAGGATAGACAAAAAGTAAAAGACGGTGGAGTTGCATTGCTGGTTAAAGAGGAAATTAACGCAATAGTGAGGAAAGATATGAGCCCTGACGATGTGGAATCTGTATTGGTCGAGCTGAAAAACACTAAGGGGCAAAAAAACGTTAGTGGGGGTTGTATATAGACACCCAAACTGTAGTGGTGATGTTGGGAATGGCATTAAACAGGAAATTAGAGATGCATGCGACAAAGGAACATCTGTAATTATGGGTGATTTTAATCTGCATATAGATTGGGCAAATCAAATTAGTCACAATACCTTAGAGGAGGAATTCATGAAGTGTATACAGGATGGTTTTCTGGACCAATACATTGAGGAACCAACTAGAGAACAGGCCATCCTAGACTGGGTATTGTGTAATGAGAGAGGAATAATTGACAAGCTAGTTGTGCGAGACCCTTTGGGGATGAGCGACCATAATATGATAGAATTCTTTATCAAGGTGAAGAGTGACGTAGTTGATTCTGAGACTAGGGTCCTGAATCTCAATAAAGGAAACTACGAAGGTATGAGGCACGGGTTGGCTATGACAGATTGGGAAACGTACTTAAAGGGACAATGGTGGATAGGCAATGGCAAACATTCAAAAAGCGCGTGGATGAACTGCAACAATTGTTTATTCCTGTCTGGCACAAAAGTAAAATGGGAAAGGTAGCCAAACCATGGATTACAAGGGAAATTAGAGATAGCATTAGATCCAAGGAAGAGGCATACAAATTCACCAGAAAAAACGACAGACCTGAGGATTGGGAGCAGTTTAGAATTCAGCAAAGGAGGACCAAGGGATCGATTAAGAAGGGGAAATTAGAGTACGAGAGTAAGCTTGCGGGGAACATAAAAACTGACTGTAAAAGTTTCTATAGGTATGTGAAGAGAAAAAGATTGGTGAAGACAAATGTGGGTCCCTTACAGTCAGAAACAGGGGAATTTATTATGGGGAACAAAGAAATGGCTGACCAATTAAATGCATACTTTGGTTCTGTCTTCACAAAGGAGGACACAAATATCATACCAGAAATGTTGGGGAACACAGGGTTTACTGAGAGGGAGAAACTGAAGGAAATCAGTATTAGTAGAGAAATGGTGTTGGGGAAATTGTTGGGATTGAAGGCAGATAAATCCCCAGGGCCTGATAATCTACATCCCAGAGTACTAAAGGAAGTGGCCCTAGAAATAGTGGATGCATTGGTGGTCATCTTCCAAGATTCTATAGACTCTGGAAAAGTTCCTACAGATTGGAGGGCAGCTAATGTAACCCCACTATTTAAAAAGGGAGGCAGAGAGAAAACAGGGAATTATAGACCAGTCAGCCTGACGTCGGTAATGGGGCAAATTCGAGAGTCCATTACCAAAGATTTTATAGCAGAGCACTTAGAGAACAATGGTAGAATCGGGCAGAGTCAGCATGGATTTACGAAAGGGAAATCATGCTTGACAAATCTACTAGAATTTTTCGAAGATGTAACTAGTAGAGTTGATGAGGGACAGCCAGTGGATGTGGTTTATTTGGACTTTCAGAAGGTTTTCGACAAAGTCCCACATAAGAGATTAGCGTGCAAAATTAAAGCGCATGGGACTCGTGGTAGTGTATTGCGATGGGTAGAAAATTGGTTGACAGACAGGAAACAAAGAGTAGGCAGAAACAGGTCTTTTTCTGAATGGCAGGCAGTGACTAGTGAGGTACTGCAGGGATCGGTGCTAGGACCCCAGCTATTCACCAATTATATTAATGATTTAGAGGAGGGAACTAAATGTAATATCTCCAAATTTGCAGATGACACAAAACTGGGTGGGAGAGTGTGCTGTGAGGAGGATGCAGAGAGGCTTCAGGGTGATTTGAACAAGTTGAGTGAGTGGGCTAATGCATGGCAGATGCAGTATAATGTGGATAAATGTGAGGTTATCCATTTTGCTAGCAAAAACAGGAAGGCAGATTATCTGAAGGGCTATAAACTGAGAGAGGGGAATATGCAACGAGACCTGGGTGTTCTGGTACACCAATCGCTGAAGGTAAGCATGCAGGTCCAACAGGCGGTAAAAAAGGCAAATGGTATGTTAACCTTCATAGCGAGAGGATTCGAGTACAGGAGCAGGGATGTCTTGCTGCAATTATACAGGGCCTTGGTGAGGCCACACCTGGAATATTATGTGCAGTTTTGGTCTCCTTATCTTGAGCAAGGATGTTCTTGCTACAGAGGGAGTGCAGCGAAGGTTTACCAGACTGATTCCTGGGATGGCAGGACTGATTTATGAGTAGAGATTGAGTCGGTTAGGATTATATTCGCTGAAGTTCAGAAGAGTGAGGGGGGATCTCATAGAAACCTATAAAATTCTAACAGTACTTGACAGGGTAGATGCAGGAAGGATGTTCCCGATGGTGGGGGAGTCCAGAACGAGGGGTCATAGTCTAAGGATACGGGGTAAACCTTTCAGGACTGAGATGAGGGGAAATTACTTCACCCAGAGAGTGGTGAGCCTGTGGAATTCGCTACCACAGAAAGCAGTTGAGGCCAAATATTGTATGTTTTCAAGAAGTTAGATATAGCTCTTGGGGCGAAAGGGATCAAAGGATATCGGGAGAAAGCGGGAACAAGTTATTGAGTTGGATGATCAGCCACGATCATAATCAATGGTGGAGCAGGCTCGAAGGGCCAAATGGCCTACTCCTGCTCCTATTTTCTATGTTTCTATTCTAATTCCATTTTCCAGCACTTGGCCCATAGCCTTGTATGCTATGATATTTCAAGTGCTCATCTAAATACTTCTTAAATGTTGAGGGTTCCTGCCTCTACTACCTCTTAAGCCAGTGTGTTCTAGATTCTAACCACCCTCTGGGTGAAAAAGTTTTTCCTCAAATCCCCACTAAACCTCCTGCCCCTTACCTTAAAGCTATGCCCCCTGGTTATTAACACCTCTGAGGGAAGAAGTTTCTTCCTATCTACCCTCCTCATAATTTTGTGTACCTCAATCAGGTCTTCCCTCAGCCTTCTCTGCTCTAAGGAAAACAACTCCAGCATATCCAGTCTCTCTTCATAGCCGAAATGCTCCAGCCCAGACAACATCCTGGTGAATCTCCTCTGCACCCTCTCTAGTGCAATCACATCCTTCCTATAGTGTGGCGACCAGAGCTGTACACAGTACTCCAGCTGTGGCCTAACTAGCATTTTATACAGCTCCATCATTACCTCCCTGCTCTTATATTCTATTCCACGGCTAATAAAGGCAAGTATCCCATATGCCTTCCTAACCACTTTATCTATTTGTGCTGCCTTCAGTGATCTATGGACAAGTACACCAAGGTCCCTCTGCCCCTCTGTACTTACTATGGTCCTACCATCCATTGTATATTCCCTTGTCTTGTTAGTCCTCCCAAAATGCACACTTCTCAATCAGAACTCTCTTCTCATGCAGTATAAGTTGTTGTTTTCCCTTACATTGGTTATTCTTGCATATTGTCCTGATGAGTGCAAGACGAAAAGCTTCGACAACATGTCTCTATTTTCAACAATTTTTGTGAATCATGTACCAGGACACTCAGATCCCTCTGTTACAGCCTGCCAACCCAAAAATGCCCCATTTATCCCTACTCTCTGCTTCCTGTCAGCTAAACAATGCTCTATCCATGTTAATATGTTACCCCCTGCACCATGAGCTCTTATTTTGATGTGGCGCCTTATCAAATGCCTTTTGGAAATCCAAGTACACCACATCTACAGGTCCCTCTTTATCCATCTTGCTTGTTACTTCCTCAAAGAACTCTAATGAATTAGTCAAACAATGGTTGAAAGTTTACCCATGGCGGACGGGTGCCATCCACCGACTGAAAAGTTGGTGGCAAAGCCGCCTCCACCTGGCCTGGGGATCCGATCCGCATTTTGCGGTCCCCAAGCCTTCAATTGGTCTGAGGCGGGACTTCCTATTCCAACTGTGGGAAAAAAAAACTCCCGTTGTGCTCTTACCCTCTCTTGATATTTTCACTGAAAACTGTCAGCGTGACATTGGCTGTGTCAGTTTCTCCACTCCCCTCACTCAACAAATCTATTTCCCTCTGCACTCCCTTCTATCAGGTCACACTGACATTGTAATCAAACCTGCTGATAAGGGAGACACTACCTTCCATGGATGAACGACATCTTTTCTACCTCCCTCTGGATCATGATCTAAATACTGAACACCAAGCCATCATCTCCCGGAACAAACTGATCTCATTTCCTTTGGAGATCTTCCCCTTCACCTGCCACTCCCCAGACCCACCATGACGCCAAACTCAGAGCCCCCAACCCCACACGGTACACATCTAACTCTTCCTCCAGATCCACAAACAGAACTGTCCTATACAGCTATTATTGTTATTCGTTCATGGGATGCAGGCATTGCTGGCTAGGCAAGCATTTATTGCCCATCCCTAATTGCCCTCGAGAAGGTGGAGGTGAGGTGCCTTCTTGAACCGCTGCAGTCCTTGGGTGCGGGTACACCCACAGTGCTGTTACGGAGTTCCAGGATTTTGACCCAGCAATAGTAAAGGAATTGTGATATAGTTCCAAGTCAGGATGGTGTGCAGCCGACTACTGCCCATGCAACTTTATCTCAATTCCATTTTAGAACCATAGAAAAATCATGGCACAGAAAGAGGCCATTCAGCCCATTGTATCTGCACCGGCTGAAAAAACTAGCCACCCAATCTAATCCCATCTTCCAGCACCTGGTCTGTAGCCTTGCAGATTACAGCACTTCTGGTGCAGGTCCAGGTACCTTTTAAATGAGTTGAGGGCTTCTGCCTCCACCACCGATCCGGGCAGTGAATTCCAGACACCCATCACCCTCTGGGTGGAAAAGCTTTTCCTCATGTCCCCTCTAATCCTTCTACCAATCACCTTAAATCTGTGCCCCCTGGTAATTGACCTTTTCGCTAGGGGAAACAGGTCCTTCCAGTCTACTCTATCTCGGCCCCTCAGACTTTTGTCACCTCTCAGCCTCCTCGATTCTAAAAAAAAACTTATCCAATCTTTCCTCATAGCTGCAATTTTCAAGTCCTGGTAACATTCTTGTAAATCTCCTCCATACCCTCTCCAGAGTAAATGTATTCTTCCTGTAATGGAGACCAGAACTGTACGCAATAATCCAGTTGTGGCCTAACCAGCGTTTTATACAGTTCCAGCATTACATCCCTGCTTTTGAATTCTATACCTCAGCCAATAAAGGAAAGCATTCCATATGCCTTCTTCACCACTATCTACGTGTCCTGCCACCTTCAGGGGCCTGTGGACATGCACTCCAAGGTCTCTCATTTCTTCTACCCCTTTCAATATCTTCCCATTTAATTGTGTATTCCCTTGCTTTATTTGCCCTCCCCAAATGCATTACCTCACACTTCTCCGGATTGAATTCCATTTGCCACTTTTCGGCCCACTCAACCAAACCATTGATATCATTCTGGAGTCTACAGCTATCCTCTTTGCTATCAACTACACAGACAACTTTTGTGTCATCTGCAAATTTCCCAATCTTGCCTCCCACATTTAAGTCCAAATCATTAATGTATACCACAAACAGCAAGTGACCCAACACTAAGCTCTGTGGAATGCCACTGGAAACTGCCTTTCATTCACAAAAAACATCCATCAACCATTACCTTTTGTTTGCTGTCACTGAGCCAATTTTGGATCCAATGGAAGGTGGCATTAGATTGGGTGGCTAGTTTTTTTGGCTGGCACGGACACAACGGGTTGAATGGCCTCCTGTGCTGTAATTTTTCTATGTTTCTAAATCGCCACATTCCCCTGCATCCCAGACCTTTAATTTTCTGACCAGTGTGCCATGTGGGACCTTGTCAAATGCTTTACTAAAATCCATGTAGACCACATCCACTGCACTACCCTCATAATCCTCTGTTACTTCCTCAAAAAATTCAATTAAGTAAGACACAACCTTCCCTTAACATGTCCATGCTGTCTATCCCTGATTAATCTGTGCCTAAGTGACAGTTTATCCTATATCTCAGAATTAATTCTAATAATTTACCCACCACTGAGGTCAGACTGACCAGTCTATAATTATTTGGTCTATCCCTCACACCCTATTTAAACAATGGTACAATGTTTGCAGACCACCAATCCTCTGGTACCTCACCTGTATCTACTGAGAATTTGAAGATCACCTAGTCTAGCTCCTACCTACCTAAATCCACAAATCTTAATTAAATTGTCAGTTAAAACATTGTCAGTATTTTAATTCACAACAAGACCCATTCACCCCATGCTCTGACATACACTGCTCCGAATCTGGCAATGTCTTGAAAAAATTCTCATCCTTCTTTTCAAATCGCTCCATGGCCTTACCCCTCCCTACCTATAACCTCCTCCAACCCAAGAATCCTCCAAGATCTCTGAATTCCTTCCAAGCGAGCCTCTTGCATCTCCAATTTTATTTTCTCCACCACTGTCTTCAACTGCTTAGGCCCTAAGCTCTGGAATTTCCACCCCTCTTTTAAAGGTGCTCCTTAAAGCCTACCTCTTTGAACAAGCTTTTGGTCATCATTCCTAATAACCCATTATCTGGCTCAGTGTCAAATCTTGTTTGGTAATACTCCCGCTAAACTCATTAGGATCTTTTATTAATTAAAAATGCTTTATAAATGAAGCTGCAGCTCTTATTGCTGTTACTCTGCTGCTTTCAACAATGAGAAAAACCTACATAAGTTTTGAAAAACACTAGCAAAATAATACAGAAAACCTGTGAAAGGCTTTATCTACTGGAACCATCTGGTATCTTCACAAGGCGTTTCTCTTGTCTTCAAAAAAGTAAAGCATCAGACATTGTTTCAAATTGTAACCATCAAGCAATTTTATTGAACAAATGAACAAGAATATGCAACAGTAATAGTATATAGATTGCATTAGATAATACTAGCCAGCTTACTGAATAAAAAGATTGCAATTTATATGCTAAGCTATTATTTTGTACTCAACCTTTGTTTTTGCAGCAATGAAGAACCAGCATTCTGTGAGTGAAAATTGCGTGAGGGCAGCATTGGAATTGGCAGTTGTGCAGTCTACAAGAAAGTTTTATCCTTTACCTCCCTTTCCTTGAACCACCTAGCAAACCTATTCATAAATGTTGATATGGTTTCTGCTTCAATCACTAACTCCAGCAGTGCATTCAACAGCTGCACAAACGTGTATTTAAAAGTTTTTCCTGTTCCTTGTCCTACATCTCTTACATGCTTTGACGTTTCTCCATCCCCCTCACCTCTTCCACCTCCCCCCCCCCCCCCCACCCCTCTAGATTCCTCAATCACTGGAAACAATATTAATAAAATTAGCAGTGAAAAAGAAATTTCAAAATTTTCAACACTTACCACTCCTTTCCTAAATGTTCCAGCAACTTACTAATACCTTCTTCACATGATCTCGTTGTTCATGTGTGAACTGAGTGTCATCAGGCTATTCAGTCATGAAAGCCATCTGAACCAATCCTGAACCCATTCTCATCCAATTCCCAAACACATGCTTTACAGAATGTCCCATATGTCTAACCATTTTCATCTTCGGAAGTTCACACAACCTTTGTTAAAACATGAAAACATGCTATTTGCTGTTCTTTTGAAGATTTTAGAGATAAATAAATCACTAGATGGATATAGATGAGGAAGGCCATTTGAGACATCTTAAATCATCTATCCAGAATGGCTAAAAATCATGGTACCCACCACGACTTCAATGATTCTAGTGTTTTTGCCTCCACTACCCTACCTGGATGTGTATTCCATGTGTGGATCATTCTATATTAAGAACTTTCTGAGATCAATATTAAATTTGCCTTTTTACTAGTTTAAAGTTGTGCTTCTTTTTCCTACTCAGTTTTGGTTTGAAGTAGCATCCATTCTTTATGCAATTTGCCCCTCCCCAGCGTTACAACCCTCTGAGAACTCTGCACTTCTCCAATTCTGGCCTCCTGCACATCCCTGATTTTCCTTGCTCCACCACTGGCTGCTATGCCTTCAGCTGCCTCGGCCTCAATGCCTGGAATTCTCTCCCTAAACCTTTCATCCTTTAAGACGCTCTTTAAAATCTACCTCTTTGATCAAGCTTTTGTTAACTTGTCCTAATTACTCATGTGGCTCAGTGTCAAACTTTGTTTGACAATCATTCCTATGAAGTGCCTTGGAATGTTTTACCATGTTAAAGGTGATAAATAAATGCAAGCTGTCGTTATATTTCTCTATATCACTTCCCAGTCGCCTTTCAAGGTTACCAGCTCCGGTTTCCTTGCAGCTCTTCTCTGAACTGCCTCAGGTCTTGAATGTCTTTGCGAACAAAAACAGACTTAGTACTCTAGATGTGCTCTGACCAGACACTGAACAAGGTTTCCTCTGACTTGTACTCTACTATTTTGACAGTATAAAACAGCAAATGTAATTCTTAGTTCACAATGGACATGTTCATTCACTGAGTATGCTCTTCTACTGTGGATCACCGATGAATACATTCATCGATCAATAGCTCTTCCTGGTGTAGAGTTGTAAAAATGTTAGAAAATGACTGATACAATCATGTTGATTGACACCCTTACTTTTACTGTCCGAGCAAACAGCTTTTCTAGTTGGCTCGTAGCTCAGATTTGTTTTTTAAAGTGACTCCCGCTTCCAAAATAGACAGCAGCAGAGAAGAGGTAGAAGAATACAGGTAGGAGATTGGCTAGGTTTCTTTTTTAAAAAAGAGGAGTCAAATCTACATTATAGATTAGGTTAAATAGTAAAATTAAAGAGTAACAGAAATTTGTAGTTGAGGGTTGATATAGTAAAATCTACTTCTGATATGGCTATTTACTACTATAAAATTATTTCAACACAACCTGGAAATTTATAGTACAGCACACAAAAACTGTGCTTTCTGTGCATCTGCAAACAAATAAAAGTTAATGCAAAGAAATAACCAAAGAAATCCTCAGATGAAAGAGGGAAGATAATTTTGAACAAACTCAAATTACTGGTTTACTTACTTATCTTGGATAAGCGTCAAGTCCTTAGTCAAGGAAAATACCGATAACAGCAAATTAGTTACACCATGAGATAATTAATGGAATTTCTTAGACTAATAAAGAAACTGATGCTGTTAGATGTAGTGTGAATGTAATACTAAAAATTTTCATCTAACATTTCAGTGCATATACAACATGGAATCAACACATATAAACACTAGTTACAATTCAGCTCACCCAAAACTCTGCTGCCCATTTCCTACCCCACATCCAGTCCTGCTCAACTATCACCCCTGTGCTGACCTACATTGGCTTCCTGTCTCCCAGTGTCTCAAACTTGAAATTCTCATCCTAATGTTCAACTTCCTTTGTGGCATTGCCCCTTCCTATTACTGTAACTTCCCCAAATTTACAACCCTCCAAGAACTTTCTGTTCCTCTGACTCTGCATTTTGTGCATCCCTCACTCCCTTTGCCCCACCACTGGCAGCCATGTCTTCAGTAATCTGGGCCCAAGCTCTGGAATTCTCTCCATCTTTCTCACTCCTCATTTAAGACCTTCCTTAAAACCCAATTCTTTGACCAAGCTTTTAATCACCTAATTATTTTCCCCTTCGAAATGTCATGGGATGTTTTTCTATGTCAAAAGCATTACATAAATGCAAGTTACTATTGTTGCGGGATGATGAAGGCCATCATTCGTTGCAAGTGAAGGCAATCTATTCTCTGGAATCGTGAAGAATGCTGGGATGAAGCAAATTGTTCATCATACTGAAGAACACACTGACAGAAGTTAAAATTTAGGAAGCCAATAGTAAAAAAGGGTAGAACCCTTTCACTTGAAGTATACAGAGTTCTGGAGTGATGTTACAGGGAAAAGCACTGAAATAAACTGTTTCGGGTGCATTCGTTAGAAAGAAGAGATTAAGAAATGATATACAGTATATGGGGTTTGACTAGGAAAAAGCTTGTTTGGGCCTAACTGACAATTTCTTTGCTTCTGAGCATTCTTACGATAGCCCTGCCCTAGCACTGAGGCCAAAGGGAATCTGATGATTTCTGATACCTACAGTAACTGAAACATCGTTTTAGAACACCAGACATTTTGAACACTTTTACTTAATTCTGTACTTCCTTCCTAGATCAAGCATTAAATGGTGACATGTATTAAACAATAAAAAAAATACTACAAATGCTTAGGAGGCACGAACATAAGAAAAAGGAGCAGGAGTGAGCCATTTGGCCCAAGTCTGTTCCATCATTCAATAAGATCATGGCTTAACTTCACTTTACTGCCTGTGCCTCATAACCCTTTACTCCCTTGTAGATCAAAAATCTAACTCAGCCTTTAATATATGCAATGACCCAGCCTCCACTGCTCTTTGGGGGTAGAAAAGTGCACAGATTAGCAACCCTCAGAAGAAATTCCTCCTCATCTTCCTCTTAAATGGGAGGCTCCTTACTTTGAAACTGTGCCCCCTTGTTCTAGATTCCCATCTGGCAACATCTGTGGAAAGAGAAACAAGAGTTTCAGACTGCTGTATTCAACAATATTGTATAAATGCAGACAGAATCATGTACCAGTCACAGGTAGTATCTACTATCCAGAAAGAATTATCAATTTCTAGTTTCCATTAAGAGCTCTACCATTATCAAGCCATCTAAACACATTGACACTAGTTTCCACAACAGCGCTACTGATATGTCTTTTTTCCTCAGCTGAGGATTCCCCCTACCCCCACCCCCCACTGTGGTTGACAGGGCGCTCAACCGTCTGACCCATTTCCCGCACTTCTGCCCTCACCCATTCCCCTCCTTCCCTGAAATGTGACAGGGTTCCCCTTATCCTCACTTTCCACCTTACACATCCTAAGGATCATCCTCTGCCATTTCCACCACGAAACACATCTTCCCCTCCCGTCGGCATTCCATAGAGATCGTTCTCTCCGCGACACCCTGGTCCACTCCTCCATTACCCCCGACGGCTCGTCCCCTACCCACACAATCGCAGGTGTAATACTTGCCCTTTTACCTCCTCCCTCACCATCCAAGGCCACAAATACTCCTTCCAGGTGAAGCAGTGATTTATTTGTACTTCTTTCAATTTAGTATACAGTACTCGCTGCTCACAATGTGGTCTCCTCTACATTGGGGAGGCCAAACGCAGCTTTGCAGAACACCTTCGTTCAGTCTGCAAACATGACCCCGAGCTTCCAATTGCTTGCCATTTCAATACAACCCCCGCTGCTCTCTTGCCCACATATCTGTCGTTGGTCTGTAGTATTCCAGTGAAAATCGATACAAGCTCGAGGAACAGCACCTCATTTTCCAATTAGGCACTCTACAGCCTTCTGGACTGAACACTGAGTTCAATCATTTCAGAGCATATCATGCCCCTTTATTATTATTATTTTTAACCATGTGCCTGCCTTACACTGGGTTTTTCATATTTGTGCTTTTCGCTAAAGTTGTTCGTTATTCTGTCATTAGCACTCTCTCTGCACTAATGCAGAGTGACTTTCACCGCACCATTTGCACAATCTGCCTTTGCCCCATGACCTCGTCAGTTAATATCTCCGGCCCTCTGTCCGACCTTCCTTTTTATTTTCTTCCCTCCTCTCCCCTTTACTTGCTTAAAACCGATTACATTTCTAACCTTTGCCAGTTCTGATAAAAGGTCACTGACCTGAAACGTTAACTCTGCTTCTCTCTCAGATGCTGCCAGACCTGCTGAGTATTTCTCGCATTTTCTGTTTTTATTTGAGATTTCCAGCATCCGCAGTATTTTGTTTTTATTGCATTGAAACCAATGCCTTGTTATGTGATCTGATTTCAGTCCCATTGCAAAAGCTAGACCAACATTTCAAGTCGAGACTCTTTGTCATAACTACGATGATGGCGGGTCTAACCACGAAAGGTGAACCAACACGTTCGGCCGACCCCTGTTCACAGGAGTGCCATTCGGTTGAATTACAATATTCCCTTTGTAACTAAAGCGGTTTAACGGAAAACTTTATATGGGAGGGGGAGAAAATTCTGTTTTAAAAGCTAAACTTTCAGCGTCTACTTTATGTGTTATAAACTGCTCAAGAGTCAACAGAAAAGTATATAGAAAGGATGAAGCAGCTCCTCTGCCTCCTTCTCCATTCAAGACGGCAGCCCCGTGCCTAAGCTCCAGCGGCGGCCTCACCAACTCCGGTCCGCTTTAAACTGCTGCAGGACGAACGACTAAGTGCAAATCTACCCGGTTGTTATCATAACACCCTCGGCTAATAAAAGACGATTCACAGTGAGAGAGAAACTGAGGCAAATCGCCAGGTCACCATCACTGGAAACTTCCAGATGTCCGAACTGCTGGACAGGAAGTCCCGCCCCTCACGCCAGTCATCCCTTCCTCTGATTGGTAGTCGGACTTCCGGCCGGGTAACCAGGTGAAACGCTCGATTCTGATTGGCCTCCGGCGGTGTCTGTCAGCGGCCCGGGCCGGATGTGGGCCTGTGATGGTCGCAGGCCGCAGCCCGCAGCCGTTTGAAGCTGTCGTTCAGCGCACTCCGGATAAAGGGTTCCAGTCTGAGTGCGTCTTCACAGGACAGACTGTCACCGACCCGAATCGTTAACTCTGTTTCTCTATCGATGTTGCCGGACCTGAGTATTTCCAGTTATTTCTGTTCTTACGCGGTTTGCGGTCTTTTTCTGATCATCATTCTGCTTACATTGGCCCTTATGTTGACAGCTAAGCTTATATATTATATGATCTTCCCTATCTCAACAACAGCTTGTATTTATGTAGTATCTTTAATGTAGTAAACTGTCCCAAGCAATGTTCCTTCTCAGATGCACACAAGTGCACTTAAACCTATAGGCTGCACACTCCCAAAAAAATTGGACGGTATGTTGGTCCCAAGGTGCTTCACCGGAACGTTATCAAGCAAAAACTTACAGCAAGCCAAAGGAGGAAGACATTAGGACAAGTGAGCAAAACTTAGTCAAAGAGGTAGGTTTGAAGGAGTGTCTTAAAGAAGGTGGAGAGGCAAGTTTCAGGAGGAAATTCCAAAGTAAATTCTGGCATAGACTTGATGTGCTAAATGCCCTCTTTCTGTGCTGTTGTTACTTTATGACTCTGAGTTTAGTGTTATGATGATTGCAGGCATAGCTGCCAATGGTGGGGCAAAGGACGGGGAGTAAAGTCTGGCTCGGGTACAAAATTATTACCCAAACCTGGGCCCGACCCAACCACAGCCAATCCGAACCTGACCCCGGCCCCAAGTCCTTTAATTTTATTTCATGCCCGACCCGACCTGAAAATATCAAACATATTATTAGTACTGAAAAAATGCGTCAAAACGTAGATTAAAAGGAAAACTAAACAAAGCCCAACCACATCCAACCCAAACCTGACCCGAGCCTGAATGCTGGACGCATAATATAGACCTGACCCGACCTGTCCCGACCCAAACCGAACCCGACACGTAGTCGGATTTGGTCGGGTAGCCAGGCTTTCGTGTGGAAGAGCCACAGCCCATTGGAGGAGTGCAAATTCCTCAGGGTTGTGGGGCTGGAAGAGTTAGAGAGATAGGGAGGGGCAAGGTCATGGAGGGATTGGAACATGAGGATGAGAATTTTAAAATGGGAGCCACTGTAGATTAACGAGCACAAGGGCTGATAAGATAATGTGACTGGGTGAGGGCTAGAAGAGGAACAGAGTTTTTGATGAGCTCGAGTTTATGGAGGGTAGAAGATGGGAGGCTGACCTGGAGAACATTAGAATACTCAAATTTGAAGGTGACAAAAGCATAGATGAAAGCTCCAGCAGGAAATAAACTGAGATGATGCTGTGAAGGTGAAAGTAGGTGTTCCTTATGATGGAGCGAATATGAGGTCGGAAGCTCAATTCAGAGTCCAGTAAGACACTAAAATTGTAAACGGTCTGGTTCAGTTTAAGACAGTGGCCACGTTGGTGAATGGAATCGGTGGTGAGAGAATAGAGTTTGTGGTGGGAACCAAAGGCAATGGCTTTAGTCTTCCCAATGTTTATTTGAAAGAAATTGTGGCTCATTCAGTTCTGCATGTCGGATAAGCATTCTGATAACATTGAGGCAGTGCAGCTTTGAAAAAGTTGTGGGGTAGTGGAGCTGGGTGTCGTCTGTGTACATGTGGAACCTGTTGTGTCTTCGAATGATGTCACCAATGGGCAAAAAGAGAAATTGGAGGACAAGGATAGATTTTTAAGAGACCCCAAATGTAATGGTGTGGGGGTGAGAAGAGAAGCCGTTGCAAGAGTTTCTTTGGCTACATCTAGGTAGGTATGAGTGCAACTATGCAGTCCCACTCAGCTGGATAGCAGAGGAGAGGCATTGGAGGAGGATGGTATGGTCAACCATGTCATAGGCTGCAGAGGAGGAGGAATAGTGCACCAGTTTCACGTAGATGTCATTTGTAACTTTGATTCATCTGTTTTTTTAGTGGCTGGACAGAAACCTGGTTGAAAAGGTTTCAACAGAACAGTTCAAACAGGTACAGAGTTGAATATTGCTTATTGAATATATTGGTGACTATCTTGTGTTGGGCTTCTTGAGTGATTTTGCAACTGCACCCATCCAGGCGAGTGGTAAATATTCCGTCACACTCCTGATCTGAGTTTTGTAGATGATGGATCATACATGGACTCTGCATGTAGTAGGTTTGATGGGCACCTTGCTTCAGCACCTTGCAGAGGAAGTGTGTGAGCATAGCCCTGTGTGATTTCATTCTCTGGTGATTTTTTTCCCCCCCTCCTATCCTATAAGGAATGGCCTGGCTTTTACATGTCAACTCTGCAGAATGCATAGCTGTGATTATTAACTCACTATATCTGATAAGTGCTGTATGACTTGGCTAAATTGGGCTATTAAATGTTCATGTTGCTATAATAAAAACAGGAAGTGCTGAAAATATTCAGCAGGTCAGGCAGTATCTGTGGAGAGAGATGCAGAGTTAACGTTTCAGGTCTGTGACCTATCATCAGAACTGGCAAAGGTTAAGAAAGAATTGTGTTTTAACCAAGTGAAGTGGCGGGGTGGGGGGGGTGATGGTGATGGAGGGTTTGGCAGGGAAGAGAACAAAAGGGAAGGTGTGTGATAGGGCAGAAGGCAGGAGAGATTAAATAACAAAGATGTCATGGGACAAAGGCAAAGAGTTTTAATCCTATTGGTGAAAGAGAAAGCATTAGTTCAGTGGGAGTGTTAATGGCAGAGTAATGAGCAGCTCTGTCCAAAAGCACTACATGAAAAACAGGTACATGGTTTAAAAAATAAAATAAAATAATAAAAGAGGAAAAAAAGGCCAGTTCTGCTCTGAAATTGTTGAAGTCAATGTTGAGTCCGCAAGGCTGTAGAGTGCCTAATCGAAAGATGAGGTGCTGTTCCTCAAGCTTGCGATGGTCGCTGGAACACTGCAGCAGGCAAAGGACAGAAATGTGGGCATGAGAGCAGGGAGGTATGTTGAAATGGCAAGCAACCAAAGCTCAGGGTCATGCTTTTGGACTGAATGGAGGTGTTCCATAAAGTGGTCACCCAATCGACGTATGGTCTCCCCAATGCAGAGCGACTGCATTGTGAGCAGCGAATACAGTATACTAAATTGAAGGAAGTACAAGTAAATTGCTGCTTTACCTGGAAGGAGTGTTTTTGGGCCTTGGATGGTGAGGAGAGGAGGTAAAAAGGCAGGTATTACACCATCTCCGATTGCATGGGAAGGAGACGAGGTGTCGGGGGTGATTGAGGAGTGGACCAGGGTGTTGCGAAGGGAATGATCCCTCCGGAATGCTGGCAGGGGAGGGGAGGGGAAGATGTGTTTGGTGGTGGCATCACACTTGAGTTGTTGGAAATGGCAGAGGATGATCCTTTGGATGTGGAGGCTGGTGGGTTGGAAAGTGAGGACAAGAGGAGCCCTGTCGCATTTCTGGGAGGGAGGGGAAGGGGTGAGGGCAGAAGTGTGGAAAATGGTCGGACATGGTTGAGGGCTTTCTCAACCACAGTGGCAGGGGGGTGGGGGGAATCCTCGGTTGAGGAAAAAGGAAGACATGTCAGCGCTGTTGTGGAAGGTTGCATCATCCGAACAGATGCATCGGAGATGGAGAAACAGGGAGAATGGGATGGAGTCTTTACGGGAAACAGGGTGTGAGGAAGTGTAGTCAAGGTAGCCGTGGGAGTCGTTGGGCTTGTAATGAATATTAGTCCACTAGTATTAGACCCCATTCCCTTTCCACGGCACTTTACTGTGCTATTGCAGGAGGTGTAATACCTGCCCTTTTACCTCTCTCTCCTCACCATCCAAGGCTCCAAACACTCCTTCCAGGTGAAGCTGCAATTTACTTGTACTTCCTTCACTTTAGTATACTGTATTTGCTGCTCACAATGTGATTGTCTCTCCATTGGACAGACCAAACGTAGATTGGATGACCACTTTGCGGAACACCCCTGCTCAGTCCAAAAGCAAGACCCCGAGCTTCCGGTTGCTTGCCATTTCAACCCCCCCCCCCCCCGCCCCCCCCCACAACCCCCCTCATCCTCGCCCCTTGCTCTCATGCCCACATTTCTGACCTTGCTGTGCTGAAGTGTTCCAGTGAACATCAGTGCAAGCTCGAGGAGCAGCACCTCATCGTTCGATTAGACACTCTACAGCCTTACAGACTGAACATTGAGTTCAATAACTACAGAGCATGACTGGTCATGTTTTTATATTCTATTTTTTTAATTACTTTATTTTTTAACCATGTGGCTCTTTTGGAAAGAGCTGCTCATTACTCTGCCATTAACACTCACTTTGGACTAATGCTTTGTCTTTCACCATAAGCATTAACACACTCTTTGTCTTTGTCCCATGACATCTTTGTTATTTAATCTCTCCTGCCTTCTGCCCTATCACACAGCTTGCCTTTTGTTCTCTTCCCCACCAACGCTGCACCCCCCCCCTCCCCCCCCCAACCGCTTCACTTGCTTAAAATGTAATTTTTTTCTAGTCTTTGCCAGTTCTGGTGAAAGGTCACAGACCTGCTTCTCTCCCCACAGATGCTGCCTGACCTGCTGAGTATTTCCAGCACTTTCTGTTTTTATTTCAGATTTCCAGCATCTGCAATATTTTGCTTTTATTTTAGTGTTTCTATAACCCAGTTTCAGTAACAAATTAATTATTTAAGGCAACTTTCAGAGTGGAAGGATTCAGAATCCTGTTATAATGTGTTTATGTTGTTATTCCTTCTTTGCAGTAATGGAAGTTCAGCGTGAGAAGCTTTCTCAGCTGGTAGAGGATCTCACCACCTCTGGACAGCAAGTGCTAGACACAGAAAAGATGAAGCAGCTAAAGAAAATCTGCAAGTATGGAGTTGCTAAATTGCAATGTTTGCTGAAGGAGGGCACTGTGGCACATTATGTTGGAATGGTGGTTTGTGCCAGTGATTTCCTGCATGGTGGATTTCTGAATCTCCACTCCATCATAAGAGACAGCAAGGGCAGATGCACTCCCCTGAGAAGTGAAAATAAACTGGAGGACAAATCACTGCAGCCCATCATTTCACACCTTCAAGTAGTTGGTTGGGACAGTGTTGTTACAAATTGGGAACAAATGTGTAGTTTTGATTGCGGAATGGCATTTGTTGAAGGGAAAGATTTAAAAAAAAAAAAAATGCTGGCTTC
The DNA here is from genome assembly GCF_036365525.1 of Heterodontus francisci. Classification (NCBI taxonomy): domain Eukaryota; kingdom Metazoa; phylum Chordata; class Chondrichthyes; order Heterodontiformes; family Heterodontidae; genus Heterodontus; species Heterodontus francisci. The sequence goes on from NC_090371.1 coordinate 40,159,079, forward strand.
TGTTATAGTAGACCTGATTTTAAAAATCCAATGGAAATTGGCAACTTTAACATTAAATCCCAAACCTGGATCACTAAAGCAAAACTTATTTCTTTTGGTAGCGAATGTTGTTTACGATTACATTATTCAGAGTTTAAATCCTGAATATCTGAGTACGGTTTTGTTCCCAAATTTTGTGTTGCTTCCTTTGGTCTCAAAGTTTGATTCCCTGTTTGATAGCAATGGCTAACAACATTGGTAGACGCGGGCACGATAGCGTCTTTTAAGATGTATCTAGACAGATACATGAATGGGCAGGAAGCAAAGAGATACAGACCCTTAGAAAATAGGCGACATGTTTAGATAGAGGATCTGGATTGGCGCAGGCTTGGAGGGCCGAAGGGCCTGTTCCTGTGCTGTAATTTTCTTTGTTCTTTGTTCTTTGTACATGACAAAGGAAGTGACTCTGCTTAAATATTTTTGAACGTTTTCTCAGTCACTTCCTGGATATTTTGTCTCCATTTGAAGCACTTTGCATTTCTCTACATTAAATTTCATCTTCCACCTGTCTGCCCAGTTCTTCCTGTAACTTATCCTGTACAGCTCTGCAGTCTACCCTCTTCATTAACATTGTGTCATCTGAAAGTTTAGTCACTGTACTTGTGATTCCTAGCTGCAGATCACTTATGAAGATACAAACAAAAGAGATCCCAAATCAGACTGCTGTGGGACACTACTGGTAAATTCACCAAGGCTGATGACAAACCCTGTACTAACACTCACCCACTGGATTGTACAAATTTATATCCTATAGTTCTTCAGATACTGAGTTCTGAAGCTCACCTATCCTGTTGGGGAAGGCCCTAAATAGAAGTGAAGTGCTTTCCCAAGCTCACCATCTCAATTAGGAAATGATGTGGAGTGGGAGGAGACCTGAGACTCAAAAGAATTGAGATAATTAAAGAATGATTCAAATCTTCAATCTTAAATAAATTCTTTTTAAAACAATTATTTTGGAAACTTATAACTTTTTTCAGTTTCTAAATCTGCCTTTCACCCAGTGGATAAAGCATCATCTAGTGTAACATAAAATCATACTTGTAGCCTGCAGATTTTTAAACTGTCTTTAACAATAGCTGCTTATTTGAACAAAACTAAAGAGGCATTGCTGAAACACTCCAGTAGTGTGGGTATAGTAATCATATGGAATACTGGGCATAGTGGCCTGAAAATTCCACAGAATTCTACTGGTTTCCAGTTGTGATGCTAGCGCAACCACCAGGAAACCTAAAAATTTGCTTTCAGCCATTTAAGTAATTTCCCTGAAAGGGGAGTTTGGTGGCCTTCTGATGGGGTTAAGATAGGACGCCAGTAGAACCCTCACAGAACTTCAGGGCAGACGAGCAGGAGTAGGCCCCACTCGACCCTTTGAGCCCGCTCTGCCATTCAGTCAGTTCATGGCTGAACTGATTACTCCACATTTCAACCTACCCCTGATAACCTTTCACCCCCTTGCTTATCAAGAATCTATCTACCTCTGCCTTAAAAATATTCAAAGACTCTGCTTCCACCGCCTTTTGAGGAAGAGAATTTCAAAGACTCACAACCCTGAGAGAGAAAATTTCTCCTCATCTCTGTCTTAAATGGGCAAACCCTTATTTTTAAACAGTGACCCCTAGTTGTAGATTCTCCTACAAGGGGAAACATCCTTTCCACATCCACCCTGTCAAGACCCCTTTGCAATTGTATACTAATAAAAATACTTCAATTTTTACACCACTACTTACATTTTTTTTTTAATAGGTCATCTGAGGATTACATCAAGCACATCTATCACTTAATTATGACGCAGTTAAACCAAGAGCATGCAGAGATCCGCCTGTCTGCTTTCCAAATAGCAAATGAACTATTTGTGCGTTCAAATCAGTTTCGGATGCTGCTTATTTCAAACTTCCAGGAATTCTTGGAGTTAACGGTGGAATCAGATTATGAGCGGCCTCTGCCTCCACCAAAAGAAATAGCTCAGAAATTAAAGGAAATGGCAATTAAATCTGTACAGGAATGGCACGAGAAGTATGGGGAAGCTTACAAGAAACTCTCTCTGGGTTATCATTTCCTAAAACAAATTAAGAAGGTGAATATTTTTATCTTTTTGATAAGTGTTTTGCGGTTTCGTTTCTCTTTTAGGTATTTGAGAAGTTAAATGCTAGTTATATTTGAAATGGAGGTAGAAAAATGTGCATCAATAGTGTACTGTTCCAAATTTTAAAATATATATATCGTCTACAGCACATTTGTGAAATCTTAGACTTAACATGATCTTCTTGTAAGATTTTGTCAGGTTTCCACATGTGACATTGTTAATGTGTTCTTACAGATTTCCTGTGCTTGAAATTTTGAAAAGTCATAGGTTTTAAAGCAAAGAAAAAAATTGTCTGAGTTGTAAACTATCTTGTGTTCTCTCTAAGAAAAGTTAGCTTTGAAACACCCACGGAATGCACAACAATGAAAGTTTATAGTCTTAAAAGGACACACTAAGTTACAACAGTTGCACCTTAGAAGCAAGTGATACATGCTGCAATACCATGGCATAATATCTCCAACCAGAGGGAATAGTTTCCCTCTATTCACTTTTGAGTTAGATCTCATCTTTTATGGTCCAGTGGAAGCAGTCCCGATATCTTCAGTCTCTCCCCACGACTTCCTACTCCTGGCATAATTCCAGTGAACAGATTCTTTATGGCTTGAACTTCTAAAGTTGGACACTGTTATGACCAAGTGAGAAAGGGGTCCAGAGCTTCCCTCTCGGCCTTTTCCTGGTCTGACTGTAACCGGGTTTAATTTTTAAACCACCATGTTTTTAGCTCCCCCTCAGTGAATCCTTGTTCAGTGCTCTCCAATTGTAAGGCAAAGAAATCAACCAGACAGGTTTCCTGAGATTTAAACAAGAAAGGTATAAGTTTATTATTCTTAAAACTCTAATTCGATTAAAACTACAATACATGACGCGATCACGCTAGCATGCATAGGCGATAAACACACACGCAGATGGAGACAGAAAAGGAGAAAGAATAAAGGGGAAAGGTTTATTTCCCTGGAGTTCACTTGCTGTTTTGAGTTCGATGTCTTTGATTGCAGTTAAATCTTGCCATTTTGTTGGGGCCCAGTGCATGCTTTCAAACTTGTTTCGAAGTAGGAGTCTTCTCTCTCGAGGTTTAAGTGGCTTCAGTGAATCTGGAAATTTGAGAGAGGGAGAGAGACCATCCTTCTCTGTTGTCTTCAAAGCAGTCTCTGTCCTCAACCTGTCCTGTGAGCACAATTCAAAAACCCTGGGCCAGCAGGTTAATCATGTAACTGGTTGTTTTCAACAAACTCTCCTGCGTTTTTGTGGATTCCTTTCATCTTAGCAGGCACCTGCAGTGGGGGTGGGCGGGATGGAATGTTGGCTTCTTCCACCTTCAATGTCTGGTGATCAAAATCCATTTGGGTTAATTCAATCAGGGAGCAGTTCCATTGTCTTTCTAGGCACTGTCTCTTCGAATGCAAATTTTTCCAGCCACTGCTGATCTCTTTAAACAATTCATCTCTTCAGTCCAGCAGCAGTTTAAAATTAATGTTTCATATGACAAAATTAATATGCCTCATTTGTGGCAGGTGAGGTCTTCATGACAGATACCCAGAACTGCACACTGTACTCCAATTATGGAATAACCAATGTTTTGTACAAATTTATCATTACCTCTTGTACTCTATGTCCATGTTTCTTAAACTCAAAATGATGTTAGCCTTTTTTCTATCTACCTGTATCTGCACTTTCAGGAATTATGCCTTTGAGCCTGTAATTCTCTCCATGACTATCTTTTAATGTTTTTCCATTCACTGTATGCTCCTTATTCCTTGCGTTTTCTCCCAAAACACAATACTTCACTCTTGTCAATGTTAAATTACATTTATCACCTGCCGGCACATTCTGATAATCTGTTTATGTCTACCTCAAGACTTTTACAGTCCTTCTCACTATTTTCCAAACTTTGTCATTCTTTTTCATCAAATTTTGAGATTGTGTTCCTCTACCCATGCCAAAACCATCTGTATGTACCCAGAACAAATGTTGAACCAGCACTGACGTCTGAGATATGTCACTTCCAACCTTTCTTTGATCTGAACAACACCCGTTTGCATTGGGCCAGAATTTACTGTAACTGGTGAACGAAAGGCGCCTGCCGTTGGTTGGAGAGTTTTTGCAAGTTGCTGCAAGTGGGACAACAATGCAGTGCAGCGTCCTCTTTAGGGCATTTGGGAGCTGTGTGGACAGTGCAAACAGTTGTACGACCATACAAATTCGGAGCAGAAGTAGGCCATTCGGCCCGTTGAGCCTGCTCCGCCAATCAATAAGATCAGGGTGGATCTGTTTCTGTCTTGAAATCCACACTCCTGATGATCTTTGATTCCCTTGCCTAACAAGAAACTATCGACTGCTTCCTTTAAAAATATTCAATGATTCCCCCCTCCACCACCTTCCGAGGCAGAGAATGCCAAAGTCGTACAACCCTGAAAGAAAAAAATTTCTCCTTGTCTATGTCCAAAAAGGGTGACCCATAATTTGAAAACCATGCCCCCCGAGTTCTGGACGCACCCACAAGAGGAAACGTCCACCGTATTTCCTTAACCAATAATATTGAAGAATTATTGATGAACAGAATAGGGTTTGAACCAGGAAGTATAAGTTAGAATGGTGAATTCACTGTCAAATCAGGTGCAGAAAGCAAAATAAAGAGAGGGAAGGGAAGATTGGATTAGAGAGAGGAAAAAAAGAGATGAAAAAGTAAAACAAATCTCCAAAAAAACAATTAAAAGCTGAAAGAGTTAGACTCCATTCTAGTAATTTTCAGCGGCAGGGTGGTTGATTGGGTGTTGACTATGATCTGCAGAGCTTTGTAAATTGTCAGCGCTGTCCCTGGGTTTCTCCCATAAATTGCACAGTGGCGCAGTGGTTAGCACCGCAGCCTCACAGCTCCAGCGACCCGGGTTCAATTCTGGGTACTGCCTGCGTGGAGTTTGCAAGTTCTCCCTGTGTCTGCGTGGGTTTCCTCCGGGTGCTCCGTTTTCCTCCCACAAGCCAAAAAAATTGCAGGTTGGTAGGTACATTGGCCATTATAAATTGCCCCTAGTATAGGTAGGTGGTAGGGAAGTATAGGGACAGGTGGGGATGTGGTAGGAATATGGGATTAGTGTAGGATTAGTATAAATGGGTGGTTGATGGTCGGCACAGACTCGGTGGGCCAAAGGGCCTGTTTCAGTGCTGTATCTCTAAACTAAACTAAACAGTTACACTGGCCTACAGAGCTCTATTTTAAGTGGTTATTACTGTTTAATGCTGCTGATAAGTAACTTTTTTGTGGCTTTTGGATTGGCCATTCAATTGCGTTACTTTATGCACCCACTAATGCATTTGAGCTTCCAGAAAGTTGTGTGTGCTGGGAGTACATTTTTTAAATATAAAAAGATTTTTAAATAAAATTTCACATGCTATGTGCTCAGAGGAATTTCCCTTCTTTAATGTTATGCTTAGCTTCAATACACTACTTTTTACTCATTGTGTTTTGCTTCATTTTCCTCCAATTGATGTTTAGGTGGATTTTCAAGATATTCGGGCTAGAACACAAGCTGAGAGGAAACAAGAGGAAGAGAGATTGAAAAGGCTGGAGAATATTAATAAAGTGAAAGTAAAGAGAGTGGAACAAGAAATGGAAGGTGTGCTTCTAATTCCATTTTCTTTTTGATTCTATTGATTTAAGTGAAGCATCTTCATGGAAAATATTATGTTAAGTAATCCCCTTTTGTGTTTTTTTTAAAAATGAGAAATCTATGTGAAGGACCAATTAATGTTGAAAGAGTAGAAGAGCAGACTAGGCAAGAACTTCCATGAACCTATTTAGGGTTGCAGTGAAGGACCCAGTGCTTTGACCTTCCCATGATCCCATCTCAGATTATAGAAACAAGGTCATTAGGATAATTGAAATGGGTGACCCATACTTGTTAAGGTGCAGCAGAGCTGTATGCCCTGCTGTGCTATCAGCTACTTTGAGGTAGGCCGACCTGAACCCTTGTCAGGTCATGTAATGAGGTAAGTAAAATTCTTTGTCCCAGCAGGGAAATTTGATTGGTGCTTTGAAGATTATCAATCCATATTGTAGGTAAACAACTGAACCACTGGATAGAGGAGGGCTACACTGGACAGAATTCCTGGCTGGCTCTAGGAACACCCGCAGTCATGCCTCTAAAATGCTGCTGGGATGTAAGTGAGGCAGGCAGCAGATGCCCCCACTTCTGGCCAGAATTTGGTAGGATGGGAATCTGGTAGATCTGAGTTCTGCTCTTCTACACACTCTGCCACACCTCCACACGAGTTATGCACCTCAGAAGACCATATTTATTACACTAAAATATAGTAAGATGTAGAGACTAATGAGACCAAGCTTGGGCTTTAACAACCTAAAGGTTTCAGGAAGAAGGGAGCCTAGGAAGATAGGATTTTTTGTTTTTGAGATCTTGAGGAAGAGTTGGAGTAGGCACAGGATGCAGATTTGTGTTGAACTTTATATAGGTAAGCATTCGATATAAGATGTGGTGCCTTCCACTGGGATTTTGAAAAGTTGCAGATAAAGACACATCATGACGTCAGAACTGGCTGTTGCTCTAAGATGGCTATAAGACCTTACTTTAGGTAATAGATCAGTATTTTCGAAATATACTTGGAACAGTATATTATTTTTAATTACAGATACGTGATTGGTTTAGTTGGAGATGGGCTTATTTTGTTTCATCAGCCCAGAAAATAGTTTAATTTGACCGTTGGTATTATTTTGCCCCCCAAAAATCTTATATGAATATTGGATGGAAAACTGTTATAAAAGATATTCCATATAAATAATGGCAGATATAAACTGCCTCTTGGAACTCAAAATAATTCAAAAATCTCATTTATTAGTTTATCTGAAGTCTTGATGTGAGCAAAGTATTCTTAGACTGGTATGGAGTAGATAGTTTTGCTTTTGTTGCCTATCACCAGGCTATTTGAATATTGCTTTGTTTAAACTAAGAGCAGTGGCTTCCTTAAAAGTGCCCTGGAGTTAAAAGACTAAAAGATAGGGATAACTGATGGGCGATTTGAACTGTTACATGCTGTTTTCCCCACTGAGCTTTTAACTCCATGTGCCCTTGCAACATAAAACTCATTGTGCCAGGCCCTAAAGTTTATGTCTTGGGCACTTCCTATTGCAACAAAATAACTTCCCCTTTGTTATTTTTTGCAAGCATTGTACTGCCAGTAAGCTGAGAGGAGGCTACTTTTCTATAAATAGAATATGCCTATATATTAGTTTATTCAAGTAATAAAAAAAATTAAAAATGATGCACATTTATTCTATCTGACAGTATAAAAGCACTGCATTAACTGTAGGTCAAGCTTCTTCCATCGCGCTTAGTCTGTCTCACTTCAAAATAAAAATTAGAAAAAAGGCAAAGACTTTCAATCAAAATGTTCACAGTTTCCAGCAATAAAAGTATTTTAATAAACCTTGCAACCAGGATACCTTTACCACCTGCCTAACCTTGACAATCATACTTTACATTTAAAAAAAAATAAAGAATGCCAGGTTCTGACTTGGCGGTCCGAAGAGCAATTGATCTTTGACTTCACGTAGTGTTTACTTCGCAGCAATTAGAATTTATGGACTTAGCGGCAGAGAGCTTCACCTTGGAGCATAGCAATATGTTATACAATACATTCGTATAACACTTCTCTCTTTGTAAAAAGCATATAAATGTGTGAGCAATGCCACAGGATATCTGCTAATACAAATAGCACATCTGCATGTATTTTCTTTAGCTATTTTTCCATTATACTTGGTGTCGCACTGAATTTCTGTGTTAGAAAGGCAGACATTTGGAATGCCAATATCCAGAGTTTCTCAGCAGTTGAAAATACCTCCAAATAGGAAATGACAGATGTGCAAGAGCTATCATCTTCTTCTTTGGCCTCCTTGTCTCGAGAGACAATGGGTAAGAGCCTGGAGGTGGTCAGTGGTTTGTGAAGCAGCACCTGGTGTGGCTATAAAGGCAAATTCTAGAGTGACAGGCTCTTCCACAGGTGCTGCAGATAAAATTGGTTGTCGGGGCTGTTTCGCAGTTGGCTCTCCCCTTGCGCTTCTGTCTTTTTTTCCTGCCAACTGCTAAGTCTCTTCGACTCGCCACACTTTAGCCCCGCCTTTATGGCTGCCCACCAGCTCTGGCGATCACTGGCAACTGACTCCCACGACTTGTGATCAATGTCACAGGACTTCGTGTCGCATTTGCAGACGTCTTTAAAGCAGAGACATGGACAGCCGGTGAGTCTGATACCAGTGACGAGTTCGCTGTACAATGTGTCCTTGGGGATCCTGCCATCTTCCATGCGGCTCACATGGCCAAGCCAATTCAAGCGCCGCTGGCTCAGTAGGGTGTATATGCTGGGGATGTTGGCCACCTCGTGTGTTGGACTTCTGCGTTGGAGATACGGTCCTGCCACCTGATGCCAAGGATTCTCCGGAGTCAGCGAAGATGGAATGAATGAGACATCGCTCTTGGCTGACATACGTTGTCCAGGCCTCGCTGCCGTAGCGCAAGGTACTGAGGACACAGGCTTGATACACTCGGATTTTTTTGTTCCGTGTCAGTGCGCCATTTTCCCACACTCTCTTGGCCAGTCTAGACATAGCAGTGGAAGCCTTTCCCATGCGCTTGTTGATTTCTGCATTGAGAGACAGCTTACTGGTGATAGTTGAGCCTAGGTAGGTGAACTCTTGAACCACTTCCAGAGCGTGGTTGCCGATATTGATGGATGGAGCATTTCTGACGTCCTGTCCCATGATGTTCGTTTTCTGGAGGCTGATGGTTCGGCCAAATTTGTTGCAGGCAGCCGCAATCCTGTCGATGAGTCTCTGCAGACACTCTTCAGTGTGAGATGTTAATGCAGCATCATCAACACAGAGGAGTTCCCTGATGAGGACTTTCCATACTTTGGTCTTCGCTCTTAGACGGGCAAGGTTGAACAACCTGCCCCTTGATAATGTGTGGAGGAAAATTCCTTCTTCTGAAGACTTGAACGCATATGAGAGCAGCAGGGAGAAGATCCCAACCTGTAGGTACGAGAACACAGCCCTGTTTCACACCACTCAGGATAGGAAAGGGGTCTGATGAGGGGCCGCTATGCTGAATTGTGATTTCATATTGTCATGGAATGAGGTGATGATACTTAGTAGCTTTGGTGGACATCCGATCTTTTCTAGTAGTCTGAAGAGACCACGTTTGCTGACTAGGTCAAAGGCTTTGGTGAGATCAATGAAAGCAACGTAGAGGGGCATCTGTTGTTCACGGCATTTCTCCTGTAGCTGTCGAAGGGAGAGCAGCATGTCAATGGTGGATCTCTCTGCTCGAAAGCCACACTGTGCCTCAGGGTAGACACGCTCAGCCAGCTTCTGGAGCCTGTTTAAAGTGACTCGAGCGAAGACTTTCCTCACTATGCTGAGCAGGGAGATTCCACTGTAGTTGTTGCAGTCACCGCGGTCACCCTTGTTCTTATAGAGGGTGGTGATATTGGCATCGCGCATGTCCTGTGGCCCTGCCCCCTCGTCCCAGCACAGGCAAAGCAGTTCATGGAGTGCTGAAAGTATAGCAGGCTTGACAGTCTTGATTATTTCAGGGGTAATGCCATCCTTCCCAGGGGCTTTTCCGCTGGCTAGAGAATCAATGGCATCACTGAGTTCCGATTTTGTTGGCTGTACGTCCAGCTCGTCCATGACTGGCAGAGACTGGGCTGCATTGAGGGCAGTCTCAGTGACAACATTCTCCCTGGAGTACAGTTCTAGGTAGTGCTCCACCCAGCGGTTCATTTGCTTGCGTTGGTCAGTGATCGTGTCCCCTGATTTAGATTTGAGGGGGACGATCTTCTTGATGGTTGGACCAAAAGCTCTCTTAATGCCATCATACATTCCTCTGATGTTTCCGGTGTCGGAGGCCAGCTGAATATGACTGCATAGGTGTTGCCAGTAGTCATTTGCGCAGCGTCTGGCTGTTCTTTGTGCAGCGCTTCTGGCTGCTTTAAGTGCTACGGATGTTAACTCGCTGGGGGCTTTCTTGTAGTTCAACAGTGCAATGCGCTTAGCGGCTATCTGCATGTTTTTTCTTGAGCTATTTTTCCATCATACTTGGTGTCGCACTGAATTTCTGTGACACAAAGGCAGTCAATTTGGAATGCCAATATCCAGAGTTTTTCAGCAATTGAAAATACCTCCAAATAGTAAGGGAGAGAGAGAGAGAGAGGAGCAAATCTGCAGGAAATGACACAGATGTGCAAGAGCTATACAGTGGTGATATTGGGCAACTTTACCCAAATATTGATTAGGATAGTGTAAGAGTAAGGGGCAATGGGGGAATACTTTCTGAAATGTATTCAGGTGAGCTTCCTTGACCATATGTTCTCAGTCCAACAAGGGAGGAGGCATTGCTGGATCTAGTGCTGGGGAATGAGTGTCTGTGGGAACGCTTGGATAAGAGTGATCATCGTATCATAAGGTTTAGATTAGTAATGGAGAAGAGCAAGGAACAATCTAAAATAGAACTTCTAAATTGGAAGAGGGATAACTTCAATGGGATGAGAGGGGATCTAGCCAGACTAAAATGGAATCAAAGACTGACAGGAAAAACTGTAACAGAACAATGGGCGATCTTTAAGGAACAGATGTTTCAGGTAGAAGCTAGGTACATTCCAATAAGGCCGAAAGGTAGGGGAACCAAAGGCAGAGCTGCGTGGGTGATGAAGGAGATAAAGAATGCACGTCAGGTAAATTCTTCAAGCAAAAACCAGGCCAGATACAATAAGGTGAGAGGGTAATGAAGAGGAAAATACAACTGGCAAAGAGAATGAGAATAGAATGGCAGTTAACATAAAAGGTAACCCAAAAATCGTCTACTGGCATATAAATATTAAGTTAGTAGTGGGCAAGGTTTTAGAAACAGTAATCAGGGGAAAAAATATCAACAAGCACTTGGAGAGGTTCGAGTTAATTAAGGAGAGACAGCTCAGATTTGTAAAAGGCTGATCATGCTTGTCTAATCTAACTGAATTTTTGATGAAGTAACACAGAAGGTTGATGAATGCCATGGAGTTTGTCTATGTGGATTTTAAGAAACAAAGTACCACATCAAAGGCTGGTTAACAAAATTGAAGCTTCTGGAATAGGAGGTCAGTGTCAGCCTGGATGAAAAAAAAAACATTGGCTTAAGGACAGAAAACAGCAAGTTGTGGTAAACATTTGTTTTTCAGACTCGAGGATGGTGGACAGTGGTGTTCCCCAAGGGTCAGTGCTGGGACCACCTTTCGGCCTTCTTGGAATGTACCTGGCTTGTACCTGAAACATCTGCTCCTTAAAGATCGCCCATTGATATGTATATAAATGACTTGGATCTTGGAGTAAAGACTAAAATTTCAAAATTTGCCAGTGATATCAAACTTGGAGCTGTGGCAAACAGTGAGCATGATACCAATCAATTGCAACAGGCTAGTAGAATGAGCAGACAAGTGGCAGACAGAATTTATTAGAGAAGTGTGAGATGATACATTTTGGCATAAGAGATGGAGAGAGGCAATATATACACAATGGCATAGTTCTAAAGACTGGACGGGGGTCTTGGGGGTTCATGTGCATTGATCTTTGAAGGTGGCAGGACTTATGGAGAGAGTAGTTAGCAAAGCATATGGAGTCTTGGGCTTCATAAATAGAGGTATTGAGTACAAAGGCAGTTAAGTTATGATAAACCTTTGTGAAGCTCTGGTTAGGCCGCATCCAGTTCTGGTCACCAACTTTAGGAAGGATGAGAGGGCCCTTGAGAGGGTGCAGAGGAGATTTACCAGAATTGTTCCAGGGATGAGGGATTTCAGCTACAAGGTTAGGTTTGAGAAGCTGGAGTTCTCCTTGGAGAAGAGGAGATTGAGGGGAAATTTGATAGAGGTGTACAAGATTATGCTGGGTTTAGATAAGGTAGTCAAAGAAAAGCTGTTCCCATTAGCTGATGGTACAAGGACTAGGGGACACAGATTTGAAGGTTTTGGGTAAGAGATGCATGGGGGAAGTGAGGAAAACTTTTTTTATACTGCCAGTGGTAATGGCCTGGAACTTGCTGCCTATGAGGGTGCTGGAAGTGGAGACGATGAATGATTTCAAAAAGGAAATTGGTTGGGCACTTGAGGGAAGTAAACTTGCAGGGCTACGGGGATAGGGTGTGGGACTGGGACTGGTGTACAGAGAGCTGGCATAGACTCTGTGCCAAATGGCCTAATTCTGTGTTATGACTTTATGATCTTAATTGATGCAAGAACTGGAATGTTCATATAGACTTGCTGAACTTGACAATCAACTTAAAAAAGCAAAGGAACACTGGATTTTGATGTAGCTTAAAGAGCGATTAATTTCTGACTTTGCTTTTTGCTTACTTAACAGTAATTAAACATTGTGTCATAAAGAGACCTTCACCTTTAGCATCAGAATAACATCTTCTGCATCTTAATTGTTAGCTTGCCTTAGTATAGCACTCTTGCCATTGGTTGTGAGTTGAAGCTCTAATTCAGGACTTCAGCACAAAACCTAGATGGACACTTTGGAACAGGGAGTGCCATATTGTCGGAGGTGCCATCTTTCAGATGAGGCATTAAGCTGCGGCCATGGCATTTTTTGATGAAGGGCAAGGAGTACTGATATCCTGGACAGCATTCATCTCTCAACCAACACCGCTGAAACAGATTCATTGATCTCATTTCTGTCTGAGTCCTGACTGTACATACATAGCTGTTTGCATAACAACAATCAGTATATTTCTAAAGCAATTCATTACTTGTGAAGCATTTTGGAGAAAGGGTTGCTGAGGAGGTGAAAGGTAATATATAAATGCACATCTTTATTATTTCTTCTTGCACAGTATAATCTACTGTCCTCCAATTTACCACTGGATGACCACTAGTTTTAAAAAAAAAGTAACTAGTTCTAAGAGGTAATATTAGGCATTGATCCACTTTTGGTGTTCAGCTAATTATTACAAACCACTTGAAGGTTTTTCCGTAATGTAAGATTTGAAGCTTTTTCATTTGTGGAGTGTGTTTGAGTTTCTGCTGACTTTAAAAAAAAAAAAATCTTTGTTTGCAAAACAGAAATGTCAGAAGAAATTCAAAGCTCTTTGATGGAGCTGGAGACATGTTTCAGACTTCTGCTGCCTGATTTTACTGAGTTCACCTTCAGTGACGTCGGCACTCAGCACGAACAAGAAGCAACTGAGAAAACAGACGAAGCAAGCTGTAAAACAAGTGAGCAGAGAGATGATCACCGATGCTCCACAGATCAGTTTGACGATGAGCAGCCATGCAGCAGTAAGGACCTTGTGCCACTGACTTTGGTGAACAGAGTTCATGAAAAGCAGAAACCGGATGAAAGGAGAGATGACGTGTGTCAAAGTGAGGACAGTGAGGATGAAGAAGTGTTTATTAGAAATCATGGCCTTCTTTCACACAAATATTTTCTTGACTTAGAAATTCATGCAGGTATGTACAGATCACATTATGTGACTAATCTTTAGTTTACTAACTTGCCATTGTTTTAGTTATTAACACATCAGTAACTTATAAAGATCTTTTATAAAACTTTAGAAATTGCATAGCAGATTTCCGCCAATTGGATAATGACATCGGGTTCACAGATATACCAGCCCAAAAATAATGCAACTGCGTACTGGAAATTGCCAGGTAGGGTAGTTAAGGTCAGGACACTTGTTTCCTTCACAAACAGCAGAATTGGCATTTTGGAAGAATATCAAATGGCCTCAAGGGCTTTCTTCATTTGAAGCTACATTGTGCCATCCTTGTTCTGGTGAGTGCAGTAGGGTTGTTTGGAATAAATCATTGGTAAGCTGATAACTAAAATGAATGACATAGAAGATATGTTTCTGAGTGCATAGTAAAGTTTTATTTGCAAGAAATTTTTGCTATATTCATTTCTGAATACTGGTGAGGGTGATGGCTCCTCTGGGGAAAATAGCTAGAACCAAGTCCACAGCTCAGCTATAAAGGGAGGGCAGCAGGAAGATTGGGAAAACAATACTGATAGGGGATTCAATAGTTAGGGGAACAGACAGGCGTTTCTGCAGCCGCAGACATGACTCCAGGATGGTATGTTGCCTCCCTGGTGCCAGGGTCAAGGATGTCGGTGAGCAGTTGCAGAGCATTCTGAACGGGGAGGGTGAATAACCAGAGATTGTGGTCCATATCGGTACCAAGGACATGGGTAGCAGGAAGAATGAGGTCCTGAGGTCAGATTTTAAGGAGCTAGAGAGGAGACTAATAAGCAGGACCACAAAGGTAGCACTCTCCAGATTGCTCCGAGTGCCATGCACTAGTCAGTATAGAAATAGCAGGATAGAGCAGATGAATGTGTGACTGGAAAGATGGTACAGGAGAGAGAGGGCTTTAGATTCCTGGGACATTGAGACTGGTTCTGAGGGAGGTGGGACCCGTACAGGCAGGACGGGTTGCACCTCAACAGGGCTGGGACCAATATCCTTGCATTGGTTTGCTAGTGCTGTTGAGGAGGATTTAAACTAACTTGGCAGGGGAATGGGAACCAGCATGTGACATTAGAAAGGAGAAACGAGGTTCAGAAAGCAGTGTGAGAGACAAATAGCATTAAAGTAAGTAATAGAACATAGAACATTACAGCGCAGTACAGGCCCTTCGGCCCTCGATGTTGCGCCGACCTGTGAAACCATCTGACCTACACTATTCCATTTTCATCCATATGTCTATCCAATGACCGCTTAAATGCCCTTAAAGTTGGCGAGTCTACTACTGTTGCAGGCAGGGCATTCCACGCCCCTACTACTCTCTGAGTAAAGAAACTACCTCTCACATCTGTCCTATATCTATCACCCCTCAACTTAAAGCTATGTCCCCTCGTGTTTGCCATCATCATCCAAGGAAAAAGACTCTCACTATCCACCCTATCTAACCCTCTGATTATCTTATATGTCTCTACTAAGTCACCTCTCCTCCTCCTTCTCTCTAACGAAAACAACCTCAAGTCCCTCAGCCTTTCCTCGTAAGACCTTCCCTCCATACCAGGCAACATCCTAGTAAATCTCCTCTGCACCCTTTCCAAAGCTTCCACATCCTTCCTATAATGCGGTGACCAGAACTGCACGCAATACTCCAGGTGCGGCATGGCCTCGTGGCTCCGAAACTCGATCCCCCTCCTAATAAAAGCTAACACACCATATGCCTTCTTAACAGCCCTATTAACCTGGGTGGCAACTTTCAGGGATTTATGTACCTGGACACCAAGATCTCTCTGTTCATCTACACTACCAAGAATCTTCCCATTAGCCCAGTACTCTGCATTCCTGTTACTCCTTCCAAAGTGAATCACCTCACACTTTTCCGCATTAAACTCCACTTGCCATCTCTCAGCCCAGCTCTGCAGCCTATCTATGTCCCTCTGTAACCTACAACATCCTTCGGCACTATCCACAACTCCACCGACCTTCGTGTCATCCGCAAATTTACTAACCCACCCTTCTACACCCTCATCCAGGTCATTTATAAAAATGGCAAGCAGGAGTGGCCCCAAAACAGATCCTTGCGGTACACCACTAGTAACTAAACTCCAGGATGAACATTTGCCATCAACCACCACCCTCTGTCTTCTTTCAGCTAGCCAATTCCTGATCCAAAGCACTAAATCACCTTCAATCCCATACTTCCATATTTTCTGCAATAGCCTACCGTGGGGAACCTTATCAAACGCCTTACTGAAATCCATATAGACCACATCCACGGCTTTACCCTCATCCACCTGTTTGGTCACCTTCTCAAAAAACTCAATAAGGTTTGTGAGGCACGACCTACCCTTCACAAAACCGTGCTGACTATCTCTAATGAACTTATTGTTTTCAAGATGATTATAAATCCTATCTCTTATAACCTTTTCCAACATTTTACCCACAACCGAAGTAAGGCTCACAGGTCTATAATTACCAGGGCTGTCTCTACTCCCCTTCTTGAACAAGGGGACAACATTTGCTATCCTCCAGTCTTCCGGCACTATTCCTGTCGACAATGACGACATAAAGATCAAGGTCAAAGGCTCTGCAATCTCCTCCCTGGCTTCCCAGAGAATCCTAGGATAAATCCCATCTGGCCCAGGGGACTTATCTATTTTCACACTTTCCAAAATTGCTAACACCTCCTCCTTGTGAACCTCAATCCCATCTAGCCTAGTAGTCTGTATCTCAGTATTCTCCTCGACAACATTTTCTTTCTCTACTGTAAATACTGACGAAAAATATTCATTTAACGCTTCCCCTATCTCCTCTGATTCCACACACAACTTCCCACTACTATCCTTGATTGGCCCTAATCTAACTCAAGTCATTCTTTTATTCCTGATATACCTATAGAAAGCCTTAGGGTTTTCCTTGATCCTATCCGCCAATGACTTCTCGTGTCCTCTCCTTGCTCTTCTTAGCTCTCCCTTTAGATCCTTCCTGGCTAGCTTGTAACTCTCAAGCGCCCTAACTGAGCCTTCACGTCTCATCCTAACATAAGCCGCCTTCTTCCTCTTGACAAGCGCTTCAACTTCTTTAGTAAACCACGGCTCCCTCGCTCGACAACTTCCTCCCTGCCTGACAGGTACATACTTATCAAGGACACGCAGTAGCTGCTCCCTGAATACTAAGGTTATTCGGTGGGGTCAGACTAAGAGCAAATACAAGGAGGCCTAAATTCAGTTTACAGTGTATGTTTGTAAACGCTTGAAGTGTGGTGAATAAGGTCGGTGAGCTGCAGGTGCAAATAGCAAATAAGACTATTTGTGTTGTGGTGATAATGGAGATCTGGCTCAAAAAAGGGAAGGACTGGGTACTAAATATCCCTGGATACAAGGTGGTTAGGAAAGATTGGGAAGGAAAGAAAGGAGGAGGGGTGACAGTATTGATTAAGGAGAATATTAGTGCTGGAGGGAGAGGATGTACTGGAGGGATCAGGGACAAAATCTATTTGGTTAGAGTTAAGAAATAGTATAGGTGGCATGACACTACTGGGTGTATTTTATAGACCACCAACAAGGGTGGCGCAGTGGTTAGCACCGCAGCCTCACAGCTCCAGGGACCTGGGTTCAATTCTGGGTACTGCCTGTGCGGAGTTTGCAAGTTCTCCCTGTGACCGTGTGGGTTTTCGCCGGGTGCTCCAGTTTCCTCCCACCGCCAAAAGACTTGCAGGTGATCGATAAATTGGCCATTGTAAATTGCTCCTTGTGTAGGTAGGTGGTAAGGAATATGGGATTACTGTAGGGTTAGTATAAATGGGTGGTTCTTGGTTGGCACATACTCGGTGGGCCGAAGGGCCTGTTTCAGTGCTGTATCTCTAAATAAATAAATAAAAATAAAATAAAGGGGGAATAATCACAAAGTTTGTAGACAATACAAAAATTGGCTGCATGGTTGATAGTGAGGAGGGTAGCTGTAGACTGCAGGAAGATATCCATGGACTGGTCAGGTGGGCAGAAAAGTGGCAAATGGAATTCAACCCAGAGAAGTGTGAGATGATGCGTTTGGGGAGGTCAAACCAGGCAAAGGAATATACAATAAATGGGAGGATACTGAGGTGTGGAGGAAGTGAGGGACCTTGGAGCCCATGACCACAGATCCCTGAAGGTAGCAGGGCAGGTTGATAAGGTAGTTAAGAAAGCAGATGGAATCCTTTCCTTTATTAGCTGAGGTATAGAATATAAGAGCAGGGAGGTTATGCTAGAACTATATAAAATATTGGTTAGGCCACACTTGAGTACTGTGTGCAGTTCTGGCCGCCACACTCTAGGAAGGATGTGATTGCACTGGAGAGGGTGCAGAGGAGATTCACCAGGATGTTACCAGGGCTGGAGCATTTCAGCTATGAAGAGAGACTGGATAGGCTAGGGTTGTTTCCTTGGAGCAAAGAAGGCTGAGGGGGGACCTGATTGAGGTATACAAAATTGAGCGGCATAGATAGGGTAGATAAGAAGAAACTTTTTTCCTTAACAGAAGTGTCAATAACCAGGGGGCATAGATTTAAGGTAAGGGGCAGGAGGTTTAGAGGGGGTTTGAGGAAATAAATTTTCACCCAGAGGGTAGTTGGAATCTGGAACACACTGTTCCAGATGGTAGAGGCAGAAACCCTCACAACATTGAATAAGTATTTAAATGAGCACTTGAAACGCCATAGCATACAAGGCGATGGGCCAGGTATAGATAGATGGCCAGTACGGACACGATGGGCCGAAGGGCCTGTTTCTGTGCTGCATAACTCTGAGTCTATGACCAAGAGAGAGTATGAGAAGAGACTGGCAGCTATCATGAATGGAATCAAAGTCTTCTGTAGGCATATAAAAAATAAAAGGGGAGTAAGAGGAGGGGGTGGGACTGATTAGGGATCAAAAAGGGGATCTCCAAATGGAGGCAGAATGCGTGGCTGAGATACTAAATGAGTACTTTGCAACTGTTTTTACCAAGGAAGATGCTGCCAAAGAAGGTGCTGCCAAAGTCATAGTGAAAGAGGGGATAGTTGAGACACTGGATGGGCTAAAATTTGATAGAGGAGGTGTTAGAAAGGCTGTCTGATATTTCAGTAGCCAGGATCTGAGGGTGCTGAAGGACGTAAGGGAGGAAATTACAGAGGTACTGGCCATAATCTTACAATCTTACTTAGATACCAGGCAGTGGGGTAGTGGTTCCAGAGGACTGGAGAATTGTAAATGTTACACCCTTGTTCAAAAAAAAAAAGGGTAAGGATAAGTCCAGCAACCACAGGCCAGTCAGTTTAACCCCGTTGGTGGGAAAGCTTTTAGAAATGATCATTTGGGACAAAATTAACAATCACTTGGACAAGTGTGAATTAGTAAATGAAAGCCAGCACAGATTTGTTAAAGGCAAATTGTGCTGAACGAACTTGATTTGAACAAAGAACAGTACATCACAGGAACAGGCCATTCGGCCCTCCAAGCCTGTGCCGATCTTGATGCTTGGCTAAACTAAAACCTTCTGCACTTCCGGAGACCTGGAAATGAAAATGGAATAGTGTAGGTCAGATGGTTTCACAGGTCGGCGCAACATCGAGGGCCGAAGGGCCTGTACTGCGCTCTAATGTTCTAATGTTCTAATATTCCCATCCTATTCATGTATTTGTCAAGATGCCTCTTAAACGTCGCTGTCGTACCTGCTTCCACCACCTCCCCCGGCAGCAAGTTCCAGGCACTCACCACCCTCTGTGTAAAGAACGTGCCTCGCAGATCCCCTCTAAACTTTGCCCCTCTCGCCTTAAACCTATATACCCTAGTAACTGACTCTTCCACCCTGGGAAAAAGCTTCTGACTATCCACTCTGTCCATGCCGCTTATAATTTTGTAAACCTCTATCATGTCGCCCCTCCACCTCCGTCGTTCCAGTGAAAACAATCCGAGTTTATCCAACCTCTCCTCATAGCTAATGCCCTCCAGACCAGGCAACTTCCTGGTAAACCTCTTCTGTACCCTCTCCAAAGCCTCCACGTCCTTCTGGTAGTGTGGCGACCAGAATTGCACGCAATATTCTAAGTGTGGCCTAACTAAAGTTCTGTACAGCTGCAGCATGACTTGCCAATTATTATACTCTATGCCCCGACTGATGAAGGCAAGCATGCCGTATGTCTTCTTGACTACCTTATCCACCTGCGTTGCCACTTTCAGTGACCTGTGGACCTGTACGCCCAGATCTCTCTGGCTGTCAATACTCCTAAGGGTTCTGCCATTTACTGTATACTTCCCACCTGCATTGGACCTTCCAAAATGCATTACCTCACATTTGTCCGGATTAAACTCCATCTGCCATTTCTCCGCCCCAGTCTCCAACCGATCGATATCCTGCTGTATACTCTGACAATCCTCATCACTATCCGCAACTCCTCCAATCTTTGTGTTGTCCGCAAACTTACTAATCAGACCAGCTACATTTTCTTCCAAATCATTTATATATACTACAAAGAGCAAAGATCCCAGCACTGATCCCTGCGGAACACCACTAGTCACATCCCTCCATTCAGAAAAGCACCCTTCCACTGCTACCCTCTGTCTTCTATGACAGAGCCAGTTCTGTATCCATCTTGCCGGCTCACCTCTGATCCCGTGTGACTTCACCTTTTGTACCAGTCAGCCATGAGGGACCTTGTCAAAGGCTTTACTGAAGTCCATATAGATAGCATCCACTGCCCTTCCTTCATCAATCATCTTCGTCACTTCCTCAAAAAACTCAATCAAATTAGTGAGACACGATCTCCCCTTCACAAAACCATGCTGCCTCTCGCTAATAAGTTCGTTTGTTTCCAAACGGGAGTAAATCCTGTCCCGAAGAATCCTCTCTAATAATGTCCCTACCACTGATGTAAGGCTCACTGGCCTATAATTTCCTGGATTATCCTTGCTACCCTTCTTAAACAAAGGAACAACATTGGCTATTCTCCAGTCCTCTGGGACCTCACCTGTAGCCAATGAGGATACAAAGATTTCTGTCAAGGCCCCAGCAATTTCTTTCCTTGCCTCCCTCAGTATTCTGGGGTAGATCCCATCAGGCCCTGGGGACCTATCTACCTTAATGCTTTGCAAGACACCCAACAACACCACCTTTTTGATAATGAGATGACTGAGACTATCTGCACTCCCTTCCCTAGGCTCATCATCCACCAAGTTCTTCTCTTTGGTGAATACTGATGCAAAGTACTCATTTAGTACCTTGCCCATTTCCTCTGTCTCCACACATAGATTCCCTTCTCTGTCCTTGAGTGGGCCAACCCTTTCCCTTGCTTCCCTCTTGCTCTTTATATACGTATAAAAAGCCTTGGGATTTTCCTTAATCCTGTTTGCCAGTGACTTTTCATAACCCCTTTTAGCCCTCCTGACTCCTTGCTTAAGTTCCTTCCTACTGTCTTTATATTCCTCAAGGGATTCGTCTGTTCCTAGCCATCCTGCCCTTATGAATGCTTCCTTTTTCTTTTTGACTAGGCTCACAATATCCCGCGTTATCCAAGGTTCCCGAAACTTGCCAAACCTGTCTTTCTTCCTCACAGGAACGTGCCGGTCCTGGATTCTAATCAGCTGATGTTTGAAAGACTCCCACGTGTCAGATGTTGATTTCCCCTCAAACAGCCGCCCCCAATCTAAATACTTCAGTTCCTGCCTAATATTGTTATAATTAGCCTTCCCCCAATTTAGCACCTTCACCTGAGGACTACTCTTATCCTTATCCACAAGTACCTTAAAACTTATGGAATTATGGTCACTGTTTCCGAAATGCTCCCTTACTGAAAGTTCGACCACCTGGCCGGGCTCATTCCCCAATACCAGGTCCAGTATGGCCCCATCCCTAGTTGGACTATCTACATAGTTTTTTGATGAGCTGACAGAGAGGGTTGGTGAGAGTAATGTGGTTGATATTGTGCATATGGACTTCCAAAAGGCATTTGATAAAGTCACATTATAGGCTTCCCAGCAAAGTTGAAGCCTGTGAATAAAAGGGACATTGGCAGCATGGATACAAAGTTGGCTGAGTGACAAGAAACAGAATAGTGATGAACGGTTGTTTTCAGACTGGAGGAAGGTATACATTGGGGTTTTCCAGGGCTTGGTACTGGGACCAGTGCTTGGACTTCGGTGTGCAGGGCGCAATTTCGAAATTTGCAGGTGACACAAAACTTGGAAGCATTGTGAATTGTGAGGAGAATAGTGTTAGACTTCAAGAGAATGTAGACAGGCTGGGTGAATTGGCAGAATGTGGCCGATGAAATTTAATGTAGTGAAGTGATACATTTTGGTTGGAAGAACGAGGAGCGACAATATAAACTGAAGGGTACAATTCTAAAGGGGGTGCAGGAACAAAGAGACCTGAAGTATAGTGCACAAATTGTTGAAGGTGGCAGGGCAGATTGAAAAAGTGATTACAAAGGATCCTGAGCTTTATAAATAGATTCATAGATTACAAAAGCAAGGAAGTTATGGTAAACCTTTATAAAACAGTGGTTCGGCCTCCACAGGAGCATTGTGTCCAATTCTGGACACCACACTTTCGGAAGGATGTAAAGGCTTTAGAGAGGGTGCAGAAAAGATTTATGAAAATGTTTCCAGGAATGAGGGATTTCAGTTAACTGGATAGATTGAAGAAGTTGGGGTTGTTCTCTCTAGAAAAGAGAAGCTAACGAAGAGATTTGATAAAGCAAAATCACGAGGGGTGGAGACAGAGTAGATAGGGAGAAACTGTTCGCTTTGACAAAGGATCGAGAACCAGAGGACACTGATATAAGGTGAAAGGCAAAGGAACCAAAAATTATATGAGGAAAAGGTTTTTTTTCCCACAGCAAGTGGTTGGGATCTGGAATGCGCTGCCTGAGAGTATTTTATTTTTTTAATTTTATTTGGAGATATAGCACTGAAACAGGCCCTTCGGCCCACCGAATCTGTGCCGACCATCAACCACCCATTTATACTAATCCTACATTAATTCCATATTCCTACCACATCCCCACCTGTCCCTATATTTTCCCTACCACCTACACTAGGGGCAATTTTATAATGACCAATTTACCTATCAACCTGCAAGTCTTTGGCATGTGGGAGGAAACCGGAGCACCCGGAGGAAACCCACGCAAACACAGGGAGAACCTGCAAACTCCACACAGGCAGTACCCAGAATTGAACCCGGGTCGCTGGAGCTGTGAGGCTGTGGTGCTAACCACTGCGCCACTGTGCAGATTCAATCATGGCTTTCAAAAGAAAATTGGATAAGCACCTGAAGGGAAAAATGTTTCAGGGCTGCAGGGAAAGAGTGGGGGAGTAGCTAAATTACATAGACCCAACAGAAATAATGGCCTCCTTCTGTGCTGTAACCATTCTATGATTCTATGATCTTCTGCATGTTTGGATAACAGACTTAAAAATCGAAGAGAGTGAAGACAATAATGCTGTGGTCAACAACATAAAGGACTTCCAAAGACTATTCAGTTATAAATATCTACCAACTGTCCAATATTGGATCCAGGTATGAATGAAAAACTTCAGCGTTGTTAATTTTTGTGTAAAGAATCCTGTGAGCAGGAATAAAAGAAAATGCCAGGAGACATGGTCATAAACACCATCATTGATGATGTAGACATTTTGTTCACAGTCTTAAAGGTTTCAGGGTCTCTTGAGTTCAGCCCAGAAATAAAATGTACCAATTGTAATTCTAGATTTATGCCGCTAGAATGTTATTTTAAAAAATTACTTTACCATAAGGCCCTATAATCATCGTATGCTTTGAGAATTGGTTCAGAAGCTAGATCCCTATTTTTCTTATTTCGATTTGAAAACTTATTTAGATGTTAATTTAGAACATCTCTGGTGATTAAGAACATCACTGGCCTTTTGATGCAAACTGCAATTTTTATATTGTTTAGGTTGGCTGCTGAAAAATAAAAAGAATAGTGAGAGGTTGCTGCAAACAGATCTTGTTAGTCACTGCTTCTACTTGTATGATCCATTTGATTACAGAACAGGTTGTGTTCTTGTGTTATGTCATTCTACTATAAATCTGCATACCTGTAAATGAAAAAGATGTTTTTATTTTTATATATGCTGTTGTTAAAAAAAAAGTTTTATTTGAAGTTTACAGATTTTGTCAATAACTGCAATTTGCATTTGTACTGCACTCTTAACATGAAAAAGCATGCATAGAGTTGTTAGGAAGAACCAGATGCCAATTAATGAAAAATTAGGAGGGGTGATCAAAGGATTGGTCAGAGAGTTGGGCTTTGAAGAGACTCTTGAAGTGGAGAGAAGGAGGGAATTCCAGAATGTGGGGCCTATGTGGCTGAAGTCACAGTTACCAATGGTGGGGGTGAAGGGTTGACAGGATGTATAAGAAGTTATAGCCAGAGGAATGGAGAGTTCAAAACAGGATGGGAGCTGTACCACTGGAGATTGTTCCAGGAAAAAAATTAAACATGAAGATGAGAATTTTAACTTTGAAGAATTGGAGGACCAGGATCCAGTTCTTATACTGCTTTGTCCAGGAAGTCTTAGCTACATTCTAGAGAGCTAAAGAGTAATTAAGGATCAAATATCAAAGGACCAAATCTGCCCTTCTCTGTGGGAATCCTATTTGATATGATGCACATGTTGTAGGAAGTCAAACAAATAGAGACTGAAGACCAAGGAATGTCAGACTTCTCAGCCCGTACCAGAAAGAGAGCCAGTCCATCTCTCAGGATGTCTCATCCTAGGCCATTTCAGACAGTTCTAACCATGGCTATAAACTTTTGCACAAAAGGCTCATTCCAGAAAGCTGCAGGAAACTTTTGCCAAATCAACGAATTCACTGTACACTTACGTAAGGCCAAATTCCATCTTCCTGTGTAGATCAGTTTATGCACCTTGGCAGTGTCCCAGAATAGATTTTTTACAGTACCACCTGATTCTCCAGAGATTTTGGGCTATCAATTGTACCATGTGACCTTGTGTGCCCCAAATGTAAATTGTCTAAATGTGCAGGACATTTGCAAACATTGCTCAGCTTCCTGAACAAGGATTCACAAAGTGCTTGTAGATGTAATAATGCCTTTATTTCATCAGTTAAGTATCTTGCTTCTACTCATAGCATGGGCATAGGGCAGGATGGCTGCTGGGTGACTAGGGATACCTGCTACTCCCATGGTTCACGATGGCACTTTGTCAGCTCCACGGCGTTGCTCAGGCACTACAGTGAAGCACAGAGTAGACCAAAAGTTAGAACTGAACAAGCCATTGGGATGCTTCAAGGAAAGTTTTGATGTTTGCAATATGTGCCCAGAACCATTTCACAAATTTGTGCTAGCATGTTATGAGCTTCATAACGTTGCTATCCAGTAAAGGACTGATAATAGATGTCCCAGAGGATGATCATGACATTGTTGATGCTGAAAACCAGGCCCATGAAAATCATGAGATAGGTCCATTGGTTAGTGCTGCTGGACAGCTGAGATCGAAGACTTTTGCAATGCCATTGCAGACACATAGACAAATATTTTTGATGTTTTATCATCAGGCACCATGTCCATACCATGAGGGTTGTTGCCACTTTCTTAAATTCCCTGTTGATATCAAGACCAAAACTTCCTCCAGTTGAGTATGTGCATGACCGAGGCTGAGTCCTTTTCAGTTCATGGCAGCACCTTCATGCCCCGGACCTAGGTTCCATCAGCTTCACTGCCTGTAATTTCAAATTGTGTCAGGCATTATGGAACCTTGGCATCTTGCTTGACTCTGCACTTAGCTTCAATCCCCATATTTTCTGTTACCAAAATCACTTTTTTCCACCTCGACCTTCCCCCGAAACCTGAGCCCATGCTTGATTTCTCAAGCATCCGTTTAGTTGATCTGCCTGCCTTGACCTTCCATGTCAGACTGGCACAATCAAACCTTAACAATTAAAAGGTCCCACACTCTTATCACCATGCCCTTTGTAAGCTTCACTGACTTCCTACACCCTTGTGTGTCAATTTTTAAAATTCTAGTGATTTACTCCTCTCTCTTTTTAAAGTTTATTAGGACCTTGTCCACCCTACCTTTGGGATCTCCTCCTACTTTACCATTGAGACTGCTCAGTCAGCCACATTGCTCCTGCCTGCTAGAACTCTGTACCCAGTTCCCTGCATCTCATCGCCTCCCTCCCTGGTTTCCCACTTTAACCTTTCTATATCCCTCCCCTTTCCCCATGCTTGACGTCCACCATTCGTCATTTTTCTCCTTATTGTAAAACATTCTATGTATGCGAAGAATGCTATCTAAATTCAAGTTATTGGATTTTTGGTTCCAGTTTTCAGTTTTTTTTTCCATTTTAACTGTGGAAATTATATTGAAACAGGCTTCTAGTGATATAATTCGAAGTAACAAATTTAAAATTTTTTCTAGACGTTCACTAAAGCTGGTATTAGCGACACGCGCTTAAAACGTGCCATTGACTTAAAAAATGCGATTGATGCAGCACTGAAAAAACATGAAGAGATGAACATCAGTTATGAAAAGAGACAGAGAAAAGTGGTGAGTACTGTAATGGTTTATGCCAGTGATTCTGGGTATTTGCATGAGGAAGCAAAATGGCTGCTTAGAAAGCATGCAAGAAAATTCTGCTAATTTGTCTCATTAATTTTTATGTAATTGATATAGAATTATACTGCTACTCACCACTGCATCAAAGTCACTTATGAGTTGATCAGGTTTTCACCCTAAAGAAAAGTTACATCAAAAATGTAATCTTTTTGTATTCATTCACTATGTGAGTGTTGCTAGCAAGGGTGGCATTTATTGCCCGTCCTTAGTTTCCCTGAGAATGCTGGCAAACAGTTACAGGCCTCTATATAAAACTGGATTATTTAATTTGATGTGGCATTATCTTCACGTAGCAAATAAACATCACTCAAAATGTCACAAATCAATTTGAGAATGAAAACTCGTTGTAATAGTTCAAGCTAACATATGAACATACGAATTAGGAGCAGGAGTAAGCCATTCGGCCCCTCGAGCTTTCTCTGCCATTCAATAAGATGATGGTTGATATGATTGTAACTTCGACTGCACATTCCCACCTACCCCTGATAACCTTTCACCTCCTTGCTTATCAAGAATCTATCGACCTCTGCCTTAAAAGTGTTCAAAGACTCTGCTTCCACTGTCTATTGAGGAAGAGAGTTCCAAAGACTCACGACCCTCTGAGAGAAAATTGTTTTCCTCATCTGTGTCTTAAATGGGCGACTCCTTGTTTTTAAATAGTGACCCCGAGTTCTAAATTCTCCCACAAGGGGAAACATCCTTTCCACATCTACTCTGTCAAGACCCCTAAGGATCATATAAGAGGGAGGCAGTGGCATAGTGGTAATGTCACTGGACTAGTAATCTGGGGACGTGGGTTCAAATCCCACCACGGCAGATTAATAAATCTGGAATTAAAAAGCTAGTCTAATGGTGACCATGAAATCATTGTCAATTGTTGTTTAAAAAAAAAATCCATCTGGTTCAGTAATCCCCTTTAGGGAAGGAAATCTGCTGTCCTTACCTGGTCTGGCCTACATGTGACTCCAGACCCACAGCAATGTGGTTGACTCTTGAATGCCCTCTGAAATGGCCTAGCAAGCCACTTGGTTCAAGGGTAATTAGGGATGGGCAGTAAGTGCTGGCCGAGCCAGCGATGCCCACATCCCACGGACGAATTTAAAAAAAAAATGTTTCAATCAAGTCACCTCTTACTCTTCTAAACAAGCCTAGCCTGTCCAGCCTTTCCTCATAAGACAATCTGTCCATTCCAGGTATTAGTCTAGTAAACCTTCTCTGAACTGCTTTCAACGCATTTGCATCCTTCCTAAAATAAGGAGACCAATACTGTTACACAGTACTCCAGATGTGGTCTCACCAATGCCCAGTATGACTGAAGCATAATCACCCTACTTTTTTATTATAAAATAAAACAGGAAGGGTGGTTCAACCGTGGCTTACAAAAGAAATTAGGGATAGTATTGGATCCAAGGAGGAGAAATATAAAATGGCCAGAACAAGCAGCAGATCTGAGGATTGGGAGCAGTTTAGAATTCAGTAAAGGAGGACAAAGAGATTTTAAGAAGGGGAAAATAGATTGAGTAAGCTTGCAGAGAACCTAAAAACTGACTGTAAAAGCTTCTATAGATATGTGAAGAGAAAAAGATAGTGAAGACAAATGTGGGTCCCTTACAGTCAGAAACGGGGGAGTTTATAATGGGAACAAAGAAATGGCAGACCAATTAAATAAATATTTTGGTTCTGTCTTCACAAATTACCTCCCAGAAATGTTGGGGAACATGGGGAGTAGTGAGAAGGAGGAACTGTACGAAATCAGTATTAGTAGGGAAATGGTGTTAGGGAAATTGATGGGATTGAAAGCCGATAAATCCCCAGTGCCTGATAATCTACATCCCAGAGTACTAAAGGAAGTGGCCCTAGAAATAGTAGATGTATTGCTGGTCATTTTTCAAAATTCTATAGACTCTGGAACAATTCCAATGGATTGGAGGGTAGCTAATGTAACCCCACTATTTTAAAAAGAGATAGAGAGAAGACAGGGAATTATAGACTGGTTAGCCTGACATCAGTCGTGGGGAAATGCTAGAGTCAATTATAAAAGATGTAATAGAAGAGCACTTGGAAAACTGACAGGATCGGACAAAGTCAGCATGGATTTACGAAAGGGAAATCGTGCTTGACATATCTACTGGAATTTTTTGAGGATGTAACTAGTAGAATAGGTAAAGGAAAACCAGTGGATGTGGTGTATTTGGACTTTCAGAAGGCTTTAGCTAAGGTCCCACATAGGAGATTAGCGTGCAAAATTAAAGCACGTGGGTTGGGGGTAAGGTACTGACATGGATAGAGAACTGACTGGCAGACAGGAAACAAAGAGTAGGAATAAATGGGTCTTTATCCAAGTGGCAGGCAGTGACTAGTGGGGTACCGCAGGGATCAGTGCTAGGACCCCAGCTATTCACAATATGTATTAATGATATAGATGAGGGAATTAAATGTAATATATCATAGTTTGCAGACGACACAAAGCTGGGGGTGGGAGGGTGAGCTGTGAGGAGGATGCAGAGAAGCTCCAGTGTGATTTGGACTCGTTGAGTCAGCGGGAAAATGCATGGCAGATGCAGTATAATGTGGATAAATGTGAGGTTATCCACTTTGCGGGCAAAAACAGAAAGGCAGATTATTATCTGAACACCGATAGATTAGGAAAGGGGGAGGTGCAGTGAGAATTGGGTGTCCTTGTGCACCAGTTGCTGAAAGTAAGCATGCTGGTGCAACAGGCAGTTGAGAAGGCAAATGGTATGTTGGCCTTCAGAGTGAGAGGATTCGAGTACAGGAGCAAGGATGTCTTGCAATTATACAAGGTCTTGGTGCGACCACATCTGGAGTATTGTTTGCAGTTTTGGTCTCCTTATCTGAGGAAGGATGCTCTTGCTATGGAGGGGTGCAGTGAAGGTTCGCCAGACTGATTCCTGGGATGGCAGGACTGATGTATGAAGAGAGATTGGGTTGGTTAGGCTTGTATTCGCTAGAGTTTAGAAGAATGAGAGGGGATCTCATAGAAACCTACAAAATTCTAACAGGACTGGTGAGACTAGATGCAGGAAGGATGTTCCTGATGGCGGGAGAGTTCAGGACCAGGGATCACAGTCTAAGGATAAGGGGAAGCCATTTAGAACTGAGATGAGGAGAGATTTCTTCACCCAGAGACTGGTGAAACTGTGGAATTCTCTACCACGGAAAGCAGTTGAGGCCAAATCATTAGATATATTGAAGAAAGAGTTAGATATAGTTCTTAGGGCTAATGGGATCAAGGGATACAGGGAGAAAGCGGGAACAGATTACTGAGTTTGGATGATCAGTCATGATCGTATTGAATGGCGGAGCAGGCTCGTAGGCCAAATGGCCTACTCCTATTTTTTTCTATGTATTCAATTCTCCTTGCAATAAAGGCTAACATTCTATTAGCTTTTCTAATTACTTGCTGAACCTGCTTATTAACCTTGTGCACTTGGACACCCAGATCCCTCTGCATTTCAGAGCTCTGCAATCTCTCACCATTCAAATAACATGCTGCTTTTTCATTCTCCCTGCCAAAATGGACAATTTCACATTTTCCCCCATTATACTCCATTTGCCAGATCTTTGCCCACTCACTTAACCTATCTTTACTCCTTTGTAGCCTCCTTATGTCCTCTTCACAACTTATTTTCCTACCTACGTTAGTGTCATCTGCAAGTTTAGCAACCATACCTTTGGTCCCTTCAGCCAAGTCATTTATATAAATTGTAAAAATTTGCAGCCCAGAACTGATCCCTATGGCACACCACTCATGTGAACGAGAAAATGTTCCATTTATGCCTACTCTCTGTCTTCGCTGTTAGCTAGCCAATCTTCGATCCATGCCAATGCGTTACCCCCTATACAATAACCTTTGATGTAGCACCTTATCAAATGCCTTCTGGAAATCGAAGTACAATACATCTACCAGTTTCCCTTTATCCACGGCACATGTTACTGCAAAGAACTCCAATAAATTGGTTAAACATGATTTCCCTTTAACAAAACCATGTTGACTCTGCCTGATTACCTTGAATTTTTTTTAAGTGTCTTTAAGAATAGCTTCTAACATTTTCCCGAAGACACAAATGAAGCTAACTGGCCTGTAGTTTCATGCTTTCTGTCTCCCTCCCTTTTTGAGTAAAGGAGTTACATTGGCTATTTTCCAGTCTAACGGAACCTTTCCCGAATCTAGGGAATTTTGGAAAATTAAAACCAATGCATCAACTATCTCACTAGCCACTTCTTTTAGGACCCTAGGATGAAGTCCATCGGGTCCCGGGGACTTGTCAGCCCACAACTCCAACAATTTGCTCAGTACCACTTCCTAGGTGATTGTAATTTTCTTGAGTTCCTCCCTCCCTTCCATTTCCTGATTTACAGCTATTTTCAGGATCCTCAATAGTGAAGACCGATGCAAAATACCTGTTCAATTCATCTGCTGTCTCCTTATTTTCCCTTATTAATTCCCCAGATTCACACTCTAAAGGACCAACGCACACTTTGTTAACTTCTCTTTTTTAAAAGATCTATAGAAACTCCTACTATCTGTTTTTATATTTCTAGCTAGCTTTCTCTTGTACTCTATTTTTCCACTCCTTGTCAATCTTTTAGTCATTCTTTGCTGTTCTTTATTTTCTGTCCAATCTTCTGACCAGCCACCCATCTTTGTGCAATTATATGTTTTTTCTTTAAGTTTGATACTATCTTTAACTGTTTTAGTTAACCACAGATAGTGGTTTTTCCTCTTAGAATGTTTCTTTTTCATTGGAATGTATCTGTTCTGTGTATTCTGACATATCCCCTTAAATGTGTGCCACTGCATCCCAGTGACCTATCCCTTAACCTAATTTGCCAGTTCACTTTAGCTAGCTCTGCTTTCATGTCCTCATAATTTCCCTTATTTAAGTTTTAAATACAAGTTTTGGATCCATTCTTCTCTGCTTCAAACTTAATATAAAATTCAATCATGTTGTGATTGGTGCTACCGAGGGGCACCTTCACTATGAGGCCATCAATTAATTCTGTGTCATTGCACACTATCAGGTCTAGTGTAGCCTGCTCTCTGGTTGGCTGCTGAAAGAAACTATCCCGAAAACATTCTATGAACTCCTCATCTAGGCTACCTTTGCCATCTGATTTTTCCAGTCTATATGTAGGTTAAAATTCCCTATGATTATTGCTGAACTTTTCTGACAAGATCCCATGATTTCTTCGTTTATGCTCTGTCCTACCTTGTGGTTACTGTTCAGGGGGCCTGTACACCACTCCCACGAGTGACTTCTTGCCTTTATCCTTTCTCATCTCTACTCAAAACACTTCTACATCCTGGTTTCCTGAACCTAGGTCGTCCCTCTCTATTGTGCTAATACCATCATTAAGTAACAGAGCCACCCCTCCATCTTTTCCTAGCTTCTTGTCCTTCCTAAATGTCATCCTTCAATATTCAGGTCCCAATCTATGTCATCTTGCAGCCATGTCTCTCTGATAGCTATCAGATTGTACTTATTTATTTCTATTTGTGCTGTCAGTTCATCTGTTTTGTTTTGAATGCTACATACATTCAGATACAGAGCCTTTAGTTTTGTCCTTTTTATTATTTTTGTAATGTCTAGCCTATCTGCAGCTTTAGTGGGGGCTTTTCACTTCAGCTTTTGCAGTTCGAGTTGAAATGAGACTGTACAGCCCAGCAGAGGGAGTTTGTGCTATGTGCTGGTATGCTGGGAAGAATACAAGAGCACATGGCTGGAAGAGGCATAACAAATGTTGACTGCAACATTTCACTGCTGATTTAGTGTTAAATTTAAATTTGTGTTATGATTATTTTCTGCTGAACTGAGTTCTTTTCCCCCTCAGAATATGGCAAGGCAGCATTTATTGCCCATCCTCCGCAAACTAGAATTTTGTTCTTCTGAACTGAGTTTCAACTGCATTAGTTGTGTTAGAAAAATAACAACAAAACAAGGAACAGTACAGCACAGGAACAGGCCATTCGGCCCTCCAAGCCTGCGCCAATCTTGATGCCTGCCTAAACTAAAACCTTCTGCACTTCCGGGGTCCGTATCTCTCTCTTCCCATCCTATTCATGTATTTGTCAAGATGCCTCTTAAACGTCTCTATGGTACCTGCTTCCACCACCTCCCCTGGCAACAAGTTCCAGGCACTCACCACCCTCTGTGTAAAGAACTTGCCTCGCATATCCCCTCTAAACTTTGCCTCTCTCACCTTAAACCTATGTACCCTAGTAACTGACTCTTCCACCCTGGGAAAAAGCTTCCGACTATCCACTCTGTCCAAAACGCTTATAACTTTGTAAACCTCTATCATGTCACCCCTCCACCTCCGTCGTTCCAGTGAAAACAATCCGAGTTTATCCAACCTCTCCTCCTAGCTAATGCCCTCCAGACCAGGCAACATCCTGGTAAACCTCTTTTGTACCCTCTCCAAAGCCTCCACGTCCTTCTGGTAGTGTGGTGACCAGAATTGCACGCAATATTCTAAGTGCGGCCTAACTAAAGTTCTGTAGAGCTGCAGCATGACTTGCCAATTTTTATACTCTATGCCCCAACCGATGAAGGCAAGCATGCCGTATGCCTTCTTGACTACCTTATCCACCTGCGTTGCCACTTTCAGTGACCTGTGGACCTGTACGCCCAGATCTCTCTGGCTGTCAATACTCCTAAGGGTTCTGCCATTTACTGTATACTTCCCACCTGCATTAGACCTTCCAAAATGCATTACCTCACATTTGTCCGGATTAAACTCAATCTGCCATTGCTCCGCACGAGTCTCTAACCGATCTATATCCTGCTGTGTACTCTGACAATCCTCATCACTGTCCGCAACTCCACCAACCTTTGTGTCGTCCGCAAACTTACTAATCAGACCAGCTACATTTTCCTCCAAATCATTTATATATTCTACAAACAGCAAAGGCCCCAGCACTGATCCCTGCGGAACACCACTAGTCACATCCCTCCATTCAGAAAAGCACCCTTCCACTGGTACCTTCTGTCTTCTATGACCGAGCCAGTTCTGTATCCATCTTGCCAGTTCCCCTCTGATCCCATGTGACTTCACCTTTTGTATCAGTCTGCCATGAGGGACCTTGTCAAAGGCTTTACTGAAGTCCATATAGATAACATCCACTTCCCTTCCTTCATCAATCATCTTTGTCACTTCCTCAAAAAACTCAATCAAATTAGTGAGACACGACCTCCCCTTCACGAAACCATGCTGCGTCTCGCTAATAAGTCCATTTGTTTCCAAATGGGAGTAAATCCTGTCCCAAAGAATCCTCTCTAATTAGTTAACCATTTAAATGATGCACTGCATTGTTACTAGTGACAAACCGCTCTTTCGGCATGTGAGTTTACCAGAAGTCTCACAAGCGTATAAGAAAATTTGGAATGATTAAATGATTACTCAATCATGAACTTCCCTTGCCTGTTGATAACCTACTTTAACTACATAGGTTCCTTTCTCTAGCTCTCCTGGAAAAATTTTAAGCAGTGCTATTAATATCATCATACTGTGAGATTCTGATCTTGACTGCCAAATTATCATTGCTGAGCAGTGACTACGTGGGAAAATGTGAAGACTTGTTATCCTTTCCACCTCCCGCTTCTATTAGCCAGCAGAAGAGAGCTTAGGAGTTGCCCCCTCTGCCAGAAAGCACTCCGAGTTGCCTGGAGAACCTGCTGGAATATGAAAGAAATAGATTGGTGTGGTCTCTAATCACACATTGTTGTCAATTTCACTCTGAGCTGAATTCTGTCATCCCAAAATGTTAAGAATTTTTCAGAGGCCGCACTTTGGTCTTGATTTTTAGTTTCTGCTGGAGTGAAGGTGGGCGGGCGCTACTAATAGCACTGCAGGCCTGCATGCCATTTTCCCCAGCTCCATCCTTCCTCTGGGTCATTTTCACGGAGGCGGAATTGCAGGGCTGGGTGGCAGGGCTACCTGCCCACAAATGGTGAATAGCCAATCCAAGTAGTTAAGGGCCTATTAAGGCCTTTTAACGGAGGTTGACTTGGATTGTCCATTCGGCATCTAGGTCTCCGCAGACAGTGGGGTCCAGTTTAACTGCCTGGAGGCAGCATCCTGGCAGCAAACCAGGAGGTCAGTGCTCAAGGCAGACCTAAAGGCCCTCCCTGACTGTCTGGGTGCAGCATCAGCCGCAAGCCGTCCTTTAGAGGGGAAGCCCCCCATCCCCACCAGACCCCACTGTGGTGACCTGACTGAAAAAGCCATTTTTATTCTGTTTAAAGTTTTAAAAGTTGGAGAGAGGAAGCTTCCATTTTGAAGCACCCGCTCCCTTACCTTCCATTGCAGGCTGCTGCTCTTTTCAAGCTGGAAGACCTCTGATTGTCCCGCCAGCTTCGAGAGCTTGCCCACTGTCCTTAATTAGTCAGTGAGCCCACCCTTTGACTGTTAACTGGTCGCCCTGGGGAAAATCACAAAGAGTGACTGCTTCCCCACACGGTGCAGGTTTCTGACCCTAGCCTCCCATTCTGTTTGGTGTCGTCTTCTCCCTGCTCCTGGCCTTCACCTTCCCTGCAGATATGGTAGGAGTCTACTTGCACACTAGGTCAGACAGCAAGCTCTACAGTCTACCAAGGCTGAAAGCGAAGACGAAAATACATCACGTTCTGATCAGAGAACTCTACGTTGATCATGCTGTGCTAGTCACTCACACGGAAACTCAGCTACAAAGACGCATGGACTGTCTCTCTGGTGCCTGTAACCTGTTCTCCTTGACTATCTTTTGGGCCTCCTTATCTCGAGAGACAATGGATACGCGCCTGGAGGTGGTCAGTGGTTTGTGAAGCAGCGCCTGGAGTGGCTATAAAGGCCAATTCTGGAGTGACAGGCTCTTCCACAGGTGCTGCAGAGAAATTTGTTTGTTGGGGCTGTTGCACAGTAGGCTCTCCCCTTGCGCCTCTGTCTTTTTTCCTGCCAACTACTAAGTCTCTTCGACTCGCCACAATTTAGCCCTGTCTTTATGGCTGCCCGCCAGCTCTGGCGAATGCTGGCAACTGACTCCCACGACTTGTGATCAATGTCACACGATTTCATGTCGCGTTTGCAGACGTCTTTATAACGGAGACATGGACGGCCGGTGGGTCTGATACCAGTGGCGAGCTCGCTGTACAATGTGTCTTTGGGGATCCTGCCATCTTCCATGCGGCTCACATGGCCAAGCCATCTCAAGCGCCGCTGACTCAGTAGTGTGTATAAGCTGGGGGTGTTGGCCGCTTCAAGGACTTCTGTGTTGGAGATATAGTCCTGCCACCTGATGCCAAGTATTCTCCGAAGGCAGCGAAGATGGAATGAATTGAGACGTCGCTCTTGGCTGGCATACGTTGTCCAGGCCTCGCTGCCGTAGAGCAAGGTACTGAGGACACAGGCCTGATACACTCGGACTTTTGTGTTCCGTGTCAGTGCGCCATTTTCCCACACTCTCTTGGCCAGTCTGGACATAGCAGTGGAAGCCTTACCCATGCGCTTGTTGATTTCTGCATCTAGAGACAGGTTACTGGTGATAGTTGAGCCTAGGTAGGTGAACTCTTGAACCACTTCCAGAGCGTGGTCGCCAATATTGATGGATGGAGCATTTCTGACATCCTGCCCCATGATGTTCGTTTTCTTGAGGCTGATGGTTAGGCCAAATTCATTGCAGGCAGACGCAAACCTGTCGATGAGACTCTGCAGGCATTCTTCAGTGTGAGATGTTAAAGCAGCATCGTCAGCAAAGAGGAGTTCTCTGATGAGGACTTTCCGTACTTTGGACTTCGCTCTTAGACGGGCAAGGTTGAACAACCTGCCCCCTGATCTTGTGTGGAGGAAAATTCCTTCTTCAGAGGATTTGAACGCATGTGAAAGCTTGACTATAAGCATCAAGAAAACCATGGTTTTGTGACAAGGTTTTTCATCTCTGCCACTGATCACACTAAATAACACCTCACTCGAAGTACTTAGCAGATTCTGCTACTTTTGGTCCACAGTGACAGACAATCTGTCCCTTGATGCAGAGCTCAATATGCGCAAAGGGAAAGCAGCTACCCGCTTTTGGCCGACTTGCGACATGCATATGGGATAACACCAAGCTGACCCTTAGGACCAAGCTGATGGTTTATAAGGCCTGTGTTCTCAGCAGCATGATGACTTACAGCTACCAGGAAAAGAAGCTTAATAATTTCTATCTTCGCTATCTGCAGTGCTTGATGGGTATATCCTGGCAGGACAAAATCACAAATGTAGCAGTCCTCTCAAAGGCAGAGCTCCCAAGAGGTAGGTTCGGTGGATTGGACATGTCCGTAGGATGGAAGACGGTCGCATACCCAAGGACCTTCTATATGGTAAGGTAGCCGGGGCCAGATGACCAGTGGGGCGCCCAAAGCCATACTTCAAGGATGCTTGCAAGCGTGACATGAAGGCTTTAAAATGTCGACTATTGCACTTGGGAGTCACTAGCTGGTGAAAGAGGGAAAAGGTGACACATCCTGTGGACTGGTGCGCGCTACCACAATGACCACTTCAGCTTGGCAACAGGCGCCAACGTCAAAAACAACAACTCGCAGCGTCACTTGTATTATGTCTCCTGGTTGTTTTCTGGTTCCCATATGTTGGAAGTAATCACACTTTAGACTTGGGAAGGCTGGAGTTTTTGTTTATTTCATTCAGCCACCATACTGTCTGATATAAGACTGCAATAGGCTGGATTTCTGTTACATGTCACTTGACTCCCCTGTGCAGCTGTGAATGTGCCCCGCCCAGAACACTTCCACATAACAATTAGTTCCTAGATAATTAGTTCCTAGTACTTTACAGATGGTATAACAATAAATAACAACTTGGCAGCTTCATATGCAGCACTTGTGCCTCTCAAGGATTGTCCTTCACAGACATCAACAAAGGTGCATCAAGAGAAGACACACCACCAAAATTGATTGTTTGTTGCGTGTCCATCATCTTTCATAGATGGGAGGATGCCAACCCTGTGATATTTAAAGTAACTTTGATCTCTCCACTGTGATTGAGAGTCTTCAATCTCCTGCTGACTGGCCACTGACTATACTGGTTTTTCCACTTCATCCTGTTCCTGGCCAGAAAATCAATCGCCTGCGCTGAGAAATCACTCTAGCATCAATTACCATTGATGGAAGAAAGTTCTAAACTCCTACTGCCCTTTTTGTGTGCAGAAGTGTTTCCCAATTTCAATCCTGAAGGTCTGACTCTAATTTTAAACTATGCCCCCAGTCCTAAATTCCTGAACCAGCAGAAATAGATTCTCTCCATCTACCCTAGAGTTTCCCTTAATATCTTGAAAACTTCGATCAAATTACCCCTTAACCTCCTAAATTTTAGGAATACAACCCTAGTTTGTGTAATCTATCCTCATAATTTAACCCAGGAAGTCCAGTTATCCATCTGGTATATTCTGCTGCACTCTCTCCAAGGCCAGTATATCTTTCCTAAGGTGTGTGCCCAGAACTGCTCACAGTACTCCCAGATCTGGTCTAACCTGGGCTTTGTAAAGTTGTAGCAGAACTTGCATTCTAGTCTCCTAGATATAAAGGCCAGCACTCCATTAGCCCTTTTGGTTATTTTTTTTGTACCGATTCGTGAGATTTTCATTATCTATGTACCTGGTTCTCCTAAGTCTCATTGGAGCTCCACTGTTTCTGGCTTTTCAGAATTTAGTCATTTGTCATTAAAGGATTGAAAGGAAAAATAAAGACTCTTTTTAAAACTTTTAAATATTATTTACCACCAGCAATAGACTATTTGTTGCACTGGGGAAGGAAGTTTTAACTTGGATGAACTGAAAGTAATGCTGAGGTAAAACATTGTGAAAAGTGTGCAGGAGCAGACCTGAATACCTCCTCTGAAGAAATTCCTCTCTCACCGCTGGAACCAGGTGCTATTGAGACCCATAAAGCATTTGTGACCAAATTAGTTTCCTTAACCAATTCCATCATCTCATCCACCCTCCCATGCCATTTCTCCCATGCCATCCCCTTCCTCCCATGGAATACCATTTCATCCTTCCCATTGCCATCTCCATCCCATCCCAAGCCATTCCATCCTTCTGTTGTCACCAGTCCGATGCCAGCTCTTCCCTCCCACTCCTACGTTACTATCCTCATGCCATTCCTCCGATGTCATCCCCTCCCTCCTATGCCATCCCCTTCCATCCCAAGCCATGCTATCCTTCCAATGCCACTGTTCCGAAGCTAGCAGAGACCTGCTAAACATTTGTGGTCAAATTACTATCTTCATTGCAACAGTACTTCTTTAAATACAGGATTTCTGGTTATTCTTTCACCAAAAACTTTAACATAATCAAAACTTCTCACTGTGGAAAAAGCTACATAAAGCTGTCTCATGTGTAAAAACAGTCCTAGGAATATAAATACAAATTTTGTCAAAAGTCTGGTGACTTGTTCATTGTCTTTGAATATGAAAGTCTAATTGGAAACTGTTTTCTTCCGAGTTGAAAAGGCAGGTTTACATCTGATGTGCTCAATATTATTTGAGGAATAAACACTTTGGGCTGGATTTTACCTTAGGCGGACGGGAATTCACCACTGACTTCTGCCTAGCCTGGGGATCCTTCCCGCATTTTATGGGGATCCTTCCTGCGTTTTACCGGTCTCCGGGCTTTAATTGTCCTGAGGTGGGACTTCCATGGCCCCCCCCCCCACCCCGGTAGCTATCGTTGGGCGGCCTTTCATGTCCCCAGCATGCCTGTTTGCCACTGGTAAAATACCCATGGAGGTGGGCGAGGGCCCTTAAGTGGCCACCCAACAGCCTTGATCGGCTTTGGGTGGGCGGGCGGTTTCCCTCGCCCCCCCCCCCCCCCCCCCCCCCTTTCACCGCCTGACTGCCTTAAAGTCGACTGGAGGCGGGAGCGGAGCGGGTAGGCCTCCCGTTCAATTTTACGCCGCCCCCACACCACCATCCAACCCACTGGGCCGGGGTAAAATTCGGCCCTCTATTTCCTTGAAATCTATCCTTTATAATTTCAGCATCTATCATCAAAGAAACCAGCTTACTAACTGCCATTCTTCTCCATTACAGAGTTCTTGTTTAGGATTCAAGATTTGTAGCAACATTATAAGTGCTCCTTCCTTGAGTCTAAGCTTGTGCCATGGTATGCCCATTGGAGTTAGACTGGGTAAAAGCTCTGGAGGGTATAGATTGTTTTCATCATCGTCTTTGTCTATAGAGTCGACGCTGATGTATTCTTTTAAGTTACCTGATGGCTTTTCTAAAACCTTTTGCTTCAAATCCAGTGAATCTGCATTTTTAGTGCAAAGAATAGTTTTCAAATAATAAGTGGAATACATCAATGCTTTCACCAAATCGAAAATCAACACAATTTGATTCCTTGGAAAAACAATTCTCCGGTATTTCAGTTGAACCTCCCAATTTTCATCCCTTAGAACTTGCCCCAAAATATTGGCCACCCTGTGGTTCATGAGAAGAGTGGGTGACCGTGCACCACCACCTCCCTGCACCCACTCCCTACCACTGTAAACAGAGGACCTTGCACCTTACTCCAGGTGTCTTGTATCAGATGGATCAAAAAATTGTAATACTCAGTACCTGAATATTACAATAAAGTTTTAAAATATCCAGTTAACCAACTGTCATTGCACAGGTGCTTCAGCTACTGGCCACCATCAGACAAAAACTGGGCATTATTATTATAGATATATTTGGATTAGGAAAATAGAGTTTGGATTGGCAGAGAATGATCAGAAATTCCCAGATACTGGCTTATTTCAGTTAGTTTCTGAACCTTTCATTGTTCTCCATTAAAACTGCAGCCAAGTAAAATAAATGATGAACTAGTCTCTCAAAATGTATACTAAAATATTATTTAAGAAACAGGCATAATCATAGCTTAAAATATTTAAATGTATGCAACGATTTATGTGAAAATATTTTCAAAGTAAATAAATGCTGTAATAACTCTAATACATTTGTTACGACCAGGGGAGAAAGGTGTCTAGGTGTCCCTTTCAGCCTTCACCTGGTCTTACTGTAACAGGGTTTTATTTTTAAACACACTGTGTTTTGAGCTCCCCCTGGGTGAATCCTTATTCACTGCTTTCCAATTATAAGGTGCACAAACAGGCTTTCTTCGGTTCAAAGAAGAAAGGTGAAATTTATTAAAACTTGAACTCTAATTTCGTTGATGCCTATGGATACACGATGCACCCACGCTAGCATGCATATGTGATACACACATGCAAATAGAGACAGAAAAGAGCAGAAGAAAGATAAAGTGGGGAGGTTTGAGGCAATATCTGAAGAGTTTGTTACTGTTCTTCGAGCTCATTGTAGAGTCCTTGCTTGTCGGTAATTCTTGCTTTTCGTTGGGGCCCAGTATTCTTCTTAAACCTTGTTCACTGTAGGAGACGTTTCTCTCTTGGGGTTCAGGTGTCTACATTGGATTCTGAAGCTGGTGAGAAAGAGATGGGAGCAGACAGGAGAGAGATGTTCTCAATCTGGGAGCCAGGAGCTTTCTGTCTTCAAACACTGTTTCTCCAATTTCAAACTCTCTGTTCAAAACTCTGCAACAGCCAGTTAGTCATGTGACTAATCTGGTTTGACCACATCCGTTCTGGGAGCAGGGACTGATTCTTTTGTTCCAACACTGTCTGCAAGTATGCAAAAATATCTTTCTGGCTAGAGGCTTGGCAATTTCTTATAATAGGCCCTCTTTTCTTGCCAGCAACAATTTGAAGTTTAATGTCCATGTGGCGAAATTAATGTGCCTCATTTTTGGCTGGTGGGGGCCTGCATGACATTTATCTTGGCTTTAGTGCATCAAGGTCCTTCCAAGCATTTGGCTTTGCTTCATTGCCAAAACAGTCCCTAGTGTGCTATGATTGTGCACACCTTCTCGTTTGTTATTGGCTAATTATTTGTCAGTCAGATGCATCTCCATCAAGTTTAAATAGTTAGTGAGTAACAATGCAAGTTGATTGTGATTTTACAATTTTGCCACAATCTTTCAGAATATTGTGCTTTTTTTATTGTACAGTTAGAGGCTGAGGCTAGATGCACCTGACTTACTGGAGTGCTATAATTTGCAGGACCTTCTAGAAAGGATATTAGCATATAAATAGCAGATGCAATGACGACTATCACAGCTGAGTACATTTAATTTTTAGTTTATAAGATAGAATGGGTTTTTAAATGCATAGCCATCAAGCCTGCAGAATGACAAATGAAGTTTAGAGTTCACTTGTCTAAGGATGCCTTATAACATCATTTTTTAAAGTGTAACAGACACTTATTTAAGTCAGAACAAAACTGATTTCCTGGGTGGCAAGTAATTGAGATTGCCTCCCAAATTAATTGGACCATGGAGAATTTATTTTATGATTCTATTAAGATTTTACACAAAACAAAATGTATAGGGAAGCAGATTTTTTCGACCATTCAAATATTTAGAACGATCCTTTTCCTTTATCTTAATTTGCTCTGATAATGCAAGGATGAGTAACTCATTTGATTTTTATTTTTGCCATGATTATGGCCCATTCAGTAAAACATTTCCCCAGTGATGTATTTTGGTGTTTTGACTACATTTAAAAAAAAACTGGAAAGAGATTTGATAAGACAGATATTATACTGATAATTTTCTTTTAAATTGAGGTAGAATATATTGTTCTTCTACCCTTGTGCATTAATAGTAGTGCAAAGTTTTCTGCTCTTTTATGTGTTGGGTAATATTATTGTACTCAGCATTATACAGTTGTAGCTTTCTCCATCGTATATTAATATGACACAGATGCTGTGTTATTTTGCATAATCATTTTTGACTGCACAAGAACAGTCCCTATTCTCCAAAAGTAATTAATTATGTAAAGACCTTTGAGATGTTTGGAGGTGATAAAGCACTATGGGGTATAAATTTATCTTGGGCACAAGCAATAGCAAATTTACACCTCATTTTTAATGGAAACAAAAATTCTGTGGAGTACAACACTGGCTGCCGATTCACAATCACCCGTTTTGTGCTATTGCCAAAGACAGCCAATTTCATTCCACCCACACCCCACTACCACCCCATCTAACTAAAAGTACTTGACTTATGTTAGAATAATATATTTGATAAACTGGAGCTTCTTGGCATAGGTGGTTGCTTTATTGGCGGTCATTGAAACCAGCTTTATGTATGAG
This sequence comes from Heterodontus francisci, assembly GCF_036365525.1. Taxonomy (NCBI): domain Eukaryota; kingdom Metazoa; phylum Chordata; class Chondrichthyes; order Heterodontiformes; family Heterodontidae; genus Heterodontus; species Heterodontus francisci. The sequence continues at coordinate 40,201,522 of NC_090371.1, forward strand.
TGAGTGGATGTTTGTAAGATTTTTGGAACCGATGTAGTAAATGCATATAAAATAAATTGGGAAAATTTAACAGATTTTTTTTCTAAGATATGCCCTTCTCAGGATTTAATCAGTCCTTTTTCCGTTTTAGAGCTGTCTAGAGTTAAATGCAAAATTGTTTTCCTAATGATTGAAATTTCCTGAAGATTACTTTTTTTGAGAAACAGTAAGCATTGAATAGTGGTGAGATTTCTTGTATTTTTTAAATGCTGTATTTGTTATGCATTGTAGCACCAGACCCCCTCCTACTGCACCTTTCAGAAAATTAAAACACATAAATTCTGTTTAGTGTTTGATGTGCAGTGTGCAAGCTGAAAGCCATAATACCCTAAACCTTGGGTTGTGTTTCACCTTTCATAAATTCCTGGGTAGATTCTATACAAAAATAATTTTCAGGTCCGCAGCTCATTGTTATTCAGACTTGATTGATTGCTGTCATTTACTCACTGAGAAAGTTAAGTGCTGCTGTCATTTCCGAAGAGTATAATTAGGATGTTTCACAGGTCAGCGATAGTGACAGGTTTTCTTTCGATTTGCTTCGACAGATGAAAGCGACCGATGAGGATGATGACGATGATGATGATGAGGATTTTGTTGAAGTTCCAGAGAAGGAAGGTTACGAGCCGCACATTCAGGAGCACCTTCGGGCTGAGTACGGTGAGTTTATGCAGCTGCTGGCTGCCACTTCTCAGCACACACTCCCACAGCTAAGTAAACAAAGCCCCGTTATTAAGCAATAAGGTGATCAGCTGTGTGCTTAATCTGCCCACTGATGACTGAGGAAGTTATTACGGAGTTATTTGAACACCCATTTATTATAAACAAATAAACATCTTGTGATACTTTCTCTTGATAAACACCCAATAACTTTTTATCTCTTGAATGTATTTGTAAATTTCCTTCCTGTCTCAGACAACTCTTCTGTTGTACCTCTACCAACCCTGAACATAGCATTCTAACTCAAGTACCAACCCAACTATTCAAATCCAATTGTCTTTCTTCCCAGCAGTTTAGTAATCTTGATTTTTTTTTTTGTAATTCACAGTGCATACATGCTTTTTGGAATGGAGATATACAAGTCTGCAACATTGTACTTTCACATTGCAGTGATGTTGGTCTTAAAGCACAAACAGTTGATGTATTTATGTAATGCTCTTCCAAATTCATATTGGCATGAAGGCAATCAATTCCAGAAGAGTTGTTTTTTCATGATGCTGTAAGTGTAATTCAGCTGGGTTTACTTGACAAAATACATGCCAAGCAGCTATAAATACCAGATGATGGCATAAATGTGGCAGTCTAAAAAAGGTAACATAATAATACAATCCTAACTAGCCTGAATCAATCCATCCTCTTAATCCTGACATTAAATCCATTTTTGGCGGGTTTCACAATGGTTGGGAGTAAGAGAAAGCAGTCTAATTTATCTAAGATGTATGTAGTCTCAAAGAAAAAAAGGAAGGTCAGATGTATGCTAAACGAACAACAGTTTTCTAATAATTTTGCTTGTAAATGTTAAGTTTAAACAGTCAGTGGAATTTAGATTCACCTGAATGTAAACAATTATGAGTACGAAATTAACACACTGAAATAATTTACTGAATATTATTTAAATTAATCCCTTCAACGCTGAAAGACTTAATTCACTTTTGTATATTCATGTAGATTTTTTATTCTTTCAGTTAGCATCCATAGAGATAGTTTTCTGTGTCTTTCCTGAAATGGAGATTTATAAAGTTTTTACTGAAATTTAGCAACTTCTTACACCAGAATATGCTTGGATTAGTCTCTTATAGTCCTCTTGATTGAGTCAGCGGTTTTGGCTTCAAGGACTCCAACTCAAGGAATTAAGCTTAAATCTTGGCTGACACTCCAGTGCAGCATGAAAAACTACTGCATTGTTGAAGTTCCATCTTTCAGATGAACCATTAAATCAATGTCCAATCTGCCTGTAATGTAGAAATGTGGCAGCCAATTTGCACACAGTCTCACAAACAGCAATGTAATAACGACCAGTTAAACTTTTTGTGATATTGGTTGAGCGATAAATATTGACCAGGAAGAACTCCCCTGCTTTTTTTCAAATAGTGCTACGGGATCTTGCACGTCCAACGAGAGGGTAGATGGCCCCTCAATTTAATGGCTCATCTGAAAGATGGCAGGAACAGAGCAACCTCGGGGGTGCATTTGCAGGACATATTGAGAGAGTGGTTAGTAAAGCATATGGGATCTTGGGCTTGATAAATAGAGGTATTGAGTACAAAAGCAGGGAAGTTGTACTGAACCTTTATAAAGCTCTGGTTAGGCCCCAACTGGAGTATTGCATCCAGTTCTGGTCACCACACTTTAGGAAGGATGTGAGGGTCCTTGAGAGGGTACAGAGGAGATTTACCAGAATGGTTTCAGGAGTGGAGGATTTTAGCTACAAGGTTAGGTTGGAAAAGCTGGGTTATTCTCCTTAGAACAAAGGGGATTGAGTGGAGATTTTATAGAGGTGTACGTGATTATGACAGTGTTAGATAAGTTAGACAAGGAAAACCTGTTCCCATTAACTAATGGTACGAGGACTAAAGGACACAGATTGAAGGTTTTGGGCAAGAGATGCAGGGGGAGTATGAGGAAGGACCTTTTTACGTAATGACCTGGAATTCCGGGGGAGTAGAGGCAGAGACATTCAGTGACTTCAAGAGGAAATTGGATGACCACTTGAAGGAAATAAACTTGCAGGCTACAGGGATCGAGCGGGGTGGTGGGACTGACTGGATAGCTTTGTGGAGCGCAGGCATGGACTCGATGGTCTGAATGACCTCCTTCTTTGCTGTAAATGATTCTATGACCTCAGACAGTGAATCACTCACACAGTGCTGCACTTCAGTGTCAGCCTAGGTTCTATGCTTAAATGTGTGGAATGGAACTAGAACCGACAATCTTTGACTCATAGGTAAGAGGCCTGAGCTGTTTTGGGTTTGTTGGCATGGTAACAATAGGTAGCACTACAATTCACTTCAATGGAACTGGATTAGGGAGTAGAAAAATCAGGCAGGCTTCCCATTCTTAATTGTTGTACAGCAGTCCATGATTGATGGGCTTAGTGATGAAACCAAATTCCACTCTGCTCCCCACTGTTCAGTAGCCTACTACGCTGGCTACACATGAAGAATAGTCATTTGGATGAAATGCTGGATGAACACGGGCACTTGGAGCTAAATTAGAGGTGGAAACAAGATGATTTGAAATAGTTTGCTATGTGATTTCTTTTTTTATTTGATAGTTTTGCAAGAAGTTGGTTGTTGTATGCGATAGCTTGGAATGGTATGATATTGGTTTATGCTGTGACTCTCCTTACGCTAAGTTTGCAGTCTCATCTGGGTTGTAAAGCAAGAGTTCTGAATGTAGGTGTAGAAGAACTACTTTGGATGACTCACCTCATGATTTTTCTCTGAGAATTCTGTGAGTCATTCCAAGTAGTTCTTCTACACCTACATTCAGAGCTCTTGCTTAACGAGCCAAAGTTTAAAATATTCTAATTACACATTCTATTGCTGATAATTTCAAAGTTTTTATGCTTAAAAAAAAAATAAATTTTCCAAGAATCGAAATTAAACAAAGCAAAATGGGAATTTAGATATAAAAAAGGGAATTATCAGCTAATTTTAATTTATAGAGTCATAGAGAGATACAGCACCGAAACAGGCCCTTCAGCCCAACGAGTCCATGCCGCCCATCACCCACCCTATTTATACTAATCCTACATTCATCCCATTTCCCTCTCGCATCCCCACCTACCCTCAATTCTCATGCCACCTACCTACACTAGGGGCAATTTACAATGGCCAATTTACCTATCAACCCACAAGTCTTTGGCATGTGGGAGGAAACTGGAGCACCCGGAGGAAACCCACACGGTCACAGGGAGAATTTGCAAACTCCTCACAGGCAGTACCCAGAATCGAACCTGGGTCGCTGGAGCTGTGAGGCTGTGGTGCTAACCACTGCGCCATTGTGCCGCCCTATCTATTTATCTACTTCCAGTGGCACAATAACAGCAATTTAAAGGAAAATTGTAGAAATAATCTGGAAAAGTTGATAAAAGATAACATGAAAATGTTTTAAAAGGTGGCAAGAGCTTGCTCAGGGGTATAACTAATACAGTCTAGGGTTCTGATGCTGCCTTTATTTCTAACAACCCTGATTGTCAAGTAGTAAAATATTAAGAATATCTTGCATCTGCACACACCTTCTAACAACTTTATTCATTATAAATTTCTGTATTCATATTTATAATGGAAACTGTTTTTCTGGGGGCTGCACTTTAGGAAGATGTGAAGGCTTTGGAGAGGAAGCAGAAAAGATTTACAAGTTCGTTCCAGTGATGAGGGGCTTCAATTACATGAGTAGATTGGAGAAGATGGGCCTTTTAAAAAAAAAAAAAAAAAATTTGTTCATGGGATGTGGGCATCGCTGGCAAGGCCAACATTTATTGTCCATCCCTAATTGCCCTTGAGAAGGTGATGAGCTGCCATCTTGAACTGCTGCAGTTTGTGATGTAGGTACACCACCAGTTCTGTTAGAAAGAGAGTTCCAGATTTTTGACCCAGCGACAGTGAAGGAATGACAATATAGTTCCAAGTCAGGAGGGTGTGTGGGTTGGAGGGAAACTTGCAGGTGGTGTTCCCATGCCCATGCTGCCCTTTCCTTTCTAGTTGGTAGAGGTCACGGGTTTGGAAGGTGCTGTCGAAGGAGCCTTGGTGAGTTGCTGCAGTGCATCTTGTAGATGGTACACACTGCTGCCACTGTGTGTCAGTGGTGAAGGTGGTGGATGGGGTGCCAGTTAAGCGGGTTGCTTTGTCCTGGAAGGTGTCGAGCTTCTTGAGTGTTGTTGGAGCTGCACCCATCCAGGCAAGTGGAGAGTATTCCATCACATACTGACTTGTGCCTTTGTAGGTGGTAGACAGGCATTGGGGAGACAGGAGGTGAGTCACTCGCCACAGAATTCCTAGCCTCTGACCTGCTGTTGGTGCCACAGCATTTATATGGCTTGTCCAGTTAAGTTTCTGGTCAATGGTAACCCCCAGGGCGTTGATAATGGGGAATTCAGTGCTGTTCTCCTTCGAGAAGAGAAGGTGGAGAAGAGATTTGATAGAGGTGCTCAAAATCATGAGGGATCTAGTCAGAGTAGATAGATATTGGCCAGGATTTTATCCGGGCGACGGGGGGTCTTGATGTTCGGCAAAAGCGACACCGAGAACCCTGCATCATCTCTTCTGTGGGAGGCCCACCGAATCGAGTGCCAATTAGGTACTTAACTGGACAGTGGCGGATCTTCCACAGGTTCAAGGACCCTGGCAATGAAAGTCCCGCTCTCTCAGAACTGCTGGCCAATTAGAGGCCTGCAGCTGTCCAACTGAGCAGCGCCACTGCAGAGGTGGTGGCTACTGCCGGTGGAGCACCCACCCAAGGCCCAGGAGCAGTGCTAGACCCAAGCCACAAGTGGGTCAGGGCTGGAGGGGCCTTTCGGGATGGGGGTTGTAGGAGGATTGGCAGCAAGGGCAGGGGGGTGGCTCTCAGAGGGCCCCGCTCCCCTTCCCGATGTTGGGTCCTTCATTCAGGCACTGTGCCTTTTAACATAACTCGGAGAACAAAGGGTTAGAAGTTAGAAAGCATTAGAGTCCATAGGATCTTTCCGTGGTTCAACTTCTATCAGCAGTTTCTATTATCTGTCTCAACAATTTACCAATTAAACTTCAGAGCAGATCCAATGTTGTTAAAGTAAGGGTAAAGCCACACAGCTGAGGAAACCTTCCGTCTCTCTCTCTCTCTCTCTCTCTCTCTCTCTCTCTCTCTCCCTCTCTCTCTCTGCACCACTGAGGCCCTTTATCTTCTCCCTAATCCCAAGATTTCTGTCAGGACATAATCTCTTTCTCAAATTTACATTTTAATTACAAGTCCTGGTGAACTTGCTAAAATCAATAATGTCAGCATTCAGTGGCCTAGCTTTCAGCCACAGGCCCAGCCATGCCATTTCCTGCTATTGATTAATCTTTTTAACTCTATCTTTGTTATTGCTTCAGGCAAATAGGTGACACTGAACAATTTCAAAAAGATTTTGGCTTTTTATAATTTTGTACGAAGGTCACAGCTATAACAATGTGGTTCTGTGTATGAAAAATAGAAGGCAAAAATAGATTTTTTTTTTTAAAAATTGCAAAACAACCTTTGGGTACTTTATTCCACTAGATTTGGTTTATCTTGGCATACAAGCATAATTTTGATTAATGACCCTTTGCTGCCTTGGAATTACTTGATCCAAATTATTTGGAGAAATCCAGCACTCTGCCAAGTAATTTTACTTATTTTCCCCCGACAATTTTTCCCTCTGTTAAAGTGTTTGGGTTTAATTCCAAAGAGGACTGGAGTCTTCTGATTTCTTCTCCAAACCGCTGTTCATGTATTAGCCTGGTCAGTGAGTGTCTTGTGATTTCATTGTTTACTTGACCTTGAGGCCCATCACAGCTGAGCCTGGTTCTCTTCTGGCATGCCAGCACTTTCATTTCCAGCAGGGGTCACATGGAAACCCTGGCTTTCCCCTGACCTCTTTCATGATTTTGGCACCAAGCAAACTGTAGCACCCATGACTGCTACTACTGACTTGCCACAGTTCTCGAATTCAAGCTGGTACTTTTTAGGTCTTCAAGGCTTACTGCCAGGGCGGCGCAGTGGTTTGCACCGCAGCCTCACAGCTCCAGCGACCCGGGTTCAATTCTGGGTACTGCCTGTGTAGAGTTTGCAAGTTCTCCCTGTGTCTGCGTGGGTTTTCTCCGGGTGCTCCGGTTTCCTCCCACAAGCCAAAAGACTTGCAGGTTGGTAGGTAAATTGGCCATTATAAATTGCCCCTAGTATAGGTAGGTGGTAGGGAAATATAGGGACAGGTGGGGATGTGGTAGGAATATGGGATTAGTATAGGATTGGTATAAAATGGATGGCTGATGGTCGGCACAGACTCGGTGGGCCGAAGGGCCTGTTTCAGTGCTGTATCTCTAAACTAAACTAAACTAAAAACAATCCAGTTAACCATGAGGTGGGAGGAAAGAATGCTTATAACAATATGTTCCATTAACTGTCACTTAGGTGACTTATTTAAACACTTTATTGTTTAGGAATCCACTTTTTTTTGTACAGATTTGTTCAGACTTTGTTTCATACACCTTGATAACTGTCTAATGAAGATGTTAAATATAGTAAACTGTCAGCGTAACCAAGAAAATTAGTTTATTTAATGAATCTTGATGCTTAGAATAACAGCATGCTTATCATTGCAATTATTGAATCAGAATTCTGCTTCAAGGGACATGTAAAGTAGGCACTGTAGGATTTGGCCACAACTTGACTGAAGATAGCGGTGACTATTGTTCAACAGCTTTGTTTTGTATATTTTGTTTTTGTGGCTTTTTATGTGTAATATAAACACAAAAACATATGCATATGCATTTTTACTGTAAGAAGTTTATATTGTATATATTGTGTCTGACTCCAGGACTGGAGCCACTGGCACCAAAGACCAAGGAAACCGTGAAGACAGTAACACCATCTGCAGGGCCCCCACGACCACGGAGGAATGATGAGGAACTTGATCCAACATGTGCAGCAGCAACATTAAAGATCTTGAAGACAAAGCTGTCCATGCAGATGTACAGGTAGATGATTTTTATTTTGTCTTTTGTGACAATTTTCTTATAGATAAATGCACCATAATTTACTTTTCAAGAACAAGAATAATGTGCATTTATGTAGCACCTTTAACCTATATTTTTAAAAAAGGACCTTCAGCAATTCACAAACATAATTGGACAAAACACCTCCACCAGCGAATCTTAGTTTCATAAAAGCAAAATACTGCAGATGCTGGAGATCTGAAATAAAAACAAGAAATGCTGGAAATACTCAGTAGGTCTGGCAGCATCTGTGGAGAGAGAAGCAGAGTTAACGTTTCAGGTCAGTGATCTTTCATCAGAATCTTAATTTCATATTGCCCCTGTAACAGGAAGAAACTTTATGCCAGTATTGTAAAATGGGGAAGCAGCACTTTGAGATGATGGGTCATACAAACATACCAATTAGGAACAGGGGTAAGCCACTCGGCCCTTCGAACCTGCTGCTCCATTCAAGTTCATGTAAATTAATGTCAGACAGTTGAACCCATTAAGAACTTAACATTCGATTGTTGTACTCATTCAATGCAGATATATGGCTAGTAATAAAGCATTTTACAAAACATTTACATCATTTCCAGAGATGTACTGAACCAGTTAGAATATAATTAATTGCATTTTCAAATCTGCTCAGCAAGATACCATGGCTGAACTGATTACGCCACACTTGCACCTATCCCCGATAACCCTTGGTCATCAAGAATCTTGGCTGAGGGACTTGAGGTTGTTTTCGTTGGAGAGAAGGAGGAGGAGAGGTGACTTAATAGAGACATATAAGATAATCAGTGGGTTAGTTAGGGTGGATAGTGAGAGTCTTTTTCCTCGGATGGTGATGGCAAACACGAGGGGACATAGCTTCAAGTTGAGGGGTGATAGATATAGGACAGATGTTAGAGGTAGTTTCTTTACTCAGAGTAGTAGGAGCGTGGAACGCCCTGCCTGCAACAGTAGTAGACTCGCCAACTTTAAGGGCATTTAAATGGTCATTGGATAGACATATGGATGAAAATGGAATAGTGTAGGTCAGATGGTTTCACAGGTCGGCGCAACATCGAGGGCCGAAGGGCCTGTACTGCGCTGTAATGTTCTAATGTTCTTAAAAAAAAGTCTATTTACCTCTGCCTTTGAAATAGTCAAAGACTGTGCTTTCACCGCCTTTTGAGGAAGAGAATTCCAAAGACTCATTACCCTCAGAGAGAAAAAATTCCTCCTCATCGTGACTTAAACGGGCGACCCCTTATTTTTAAACAGTGACCCCTAGTTCTAGATTCTCCCATAAGAGGAAACATCCTTTCCACATCCACCCTGTCAAGACCCCTCAGGATCTTATATGTTTCAATCAAGTCGCCTCTTAATTTTTAAAATTCCAGCGGATGCAAGCCTAACCTGTCCAATCTTTCCTCATAAGACAGCCTACCCATTCCAGGTATTAGTCTAGTAAACCTTCTCTTTACTGCCTCCAACACATTTACATCCTTCCTTAAATAAGGAGACCAGTACTGTACACAGTACTCCAGATGTGGTCTCACCTGTATAGCTGAAGCATAACCTCCCTACTTTTGTATTCAATTCCCCTCGCGATAAATGATAACATTCTATTAGCTTTCCTAATTACGTGCTGTACCTGCATACTAACCTTTTGCGATTCATGCACTAGGACACCCAGATCCCTCTACATCTCAGAGCTCTGCAATCTCTCACCATTTAGATAATATGCTTCTTTTTTATTCTTCTTGCCAAAGTGAACAATTTCCCACTTTCCCACATAATACTCCATTTGCCAGGTCTTTGCCCACTCACTTAACCTATCTATATCCCTCTGTAACCCCTTATGTCCTCTTCACAAGTTACTTTCTTACCTATCTTTGTGTCATCAGCAAATTTAGCAACCATACCTTCGGTGCCTTCACCTAAGTCATTTATATAAATTGTTAAAAGATTCAGGCCCCAGCACAGATCCCTGTGGCACATCACTCGTTACATCTTGCCAACCAGAAAATGAACCATTTATGCCTACTCTCTGTTTCCAGTTAGCTAGCCAATCTTCTGTCCATGCCAATATGTTACACCCTCCACCATGAGCTTTTAATTTCTGCAATAACCTTTGATGTGGCACCTTATCAAATGCCTTCTGGAAATCTAAGTACAATACATCCACCGGTTCCCCTTTATCCACAGCACATGTAACTCTCTCAAAGAACTCCAGTAAATAGGTTAAACATGATTTCCCTTTCACAAAACCATGTTGACTTGGCCTGATTACCTTGAATTTTTCTAAATACCCTGCTATAACATCTTTAATAATGGATTCCAACATTTTCCCTGAGACAGATGTTAAGCTAACTGGCCTGTACTTGCTTGCTTTCTGTCTCCCTCCCTTTTTGAATAAAGGATTTACATTTGCTATTTTCCAATCTAATAGAACCATCCCCGAATCGAGGGAATTTTGGAAAATTAGCACCCTAGGATGAAGTCCATCAGGACCCGGGGACTTGTCAGCCCGCAGCTCCAACAATTTGTTCAGTATCACTTCCCTGATGATTGTAATTTTCTTGAGTTCCTCCCTCTCTTCCATTTCCTGACTTACAGCTAATACTGGGATGTTACTTGTATTCTTAATAGTGAAGACTGATGCAAAATATCTGTTAAATTCAGCAGCCATCTCCTTATTATCCATGGTCTCAGCATGTGTGATGCTCCGTTGGAGCTGTAGTCCCAATGTAAAGCTGCTTTTATATTATTAGCACATTATTGTTTTACACCTGCAGTTGACACCAGTGATCTAGGGGTGACCTTGTTTCCTTTACCTTGGACAATGCATCATTGATCACCTATTAATAACGATTAAGTCGATAGAAGAGCAGAGTTTCTCATGTTATGGTGTTTGGTTCCCTATCCCCAGATGTACAGTTGCATAATTTTATATTATGTTGATCTATGAATACACCTGGGTGAAATAGACTTGAAACCGTTATGCAGATTAATAGGGAAGTGCAGTAATTTTTTTTTAAGTAAAGTGAATGAACATTAGAAAGATTCATGTTTATGCAGTATAACATTTTCACATCTTAGAACACTTCACATTGAAGGAATTATTTTGATATGCACTGACTCCTGTTAGGTAGGTGAACTTGATAGTTATTTTGCATACAACTAACTCTATGCCTGTAGAGCTGTTTGAGATTTTTGCTGAGGTAACAGTGAAGGTTAACGAGGGTAATGCAGTTGATGTGGTGTGCATGGACTTCCAAAAGGTTATTGATGAAGTGCCACATAACGGGCTTGTCAGCAAAGTTAAAACCCATGGAATAAAAGGGACTGTGGGAGCATGGATACAAAGTCAGCAAACAGCGAGTAGTGGTGAACGGTTGTTTTTCGCTTGGAGGAAGGTATGTAGTGGGGTTCCCCGGGGCCACTATTCGGACCACTGCTTTTCTTGATCTATATTAATGACCTAGACTTGGGTGTGCAAGGCACAATTTCAAAATTTGCGGATGATACAAAACTTAGGAATACAGTGATCTGTGAAGAGGACAGAGACAGGCTGGTGGAATGGACGGACATGTGATAGATGAAATTTATTGCAGAGAAGTGTGAAGTGAAACATTTTGGTAGGAAGAATGAGGAAAGACAATAAACAATAAAGGATACAATTCTAAAGGGGGTGCAGGAGCAGAGGAACCTGTGGGTATATGTGCACAAATTGTTGAAGGAGCAGGGCAGGTTGAGGAAGTGGTTAATAAGGCATATGGAATCCTGGGCTTCATGAAAAGAGGCATACAGTACAAAAGCAAGGAGGTTATGGTGAACCTTTATAAAACATTGGTTCGGCCTCAACTGGAGTATTGTGTCCAATTCTGGGAGAGATGTTACGAAATTAGAATTAGAACATTACAGCGCAGTACAGGCCCTTCGGCCCTCGATGTTGCGCCGACCTGTGAAACCATCTGACCTGCACTATTCCATTTTCATCCATATGTCTATCCAATGACCACTTAAATGCCCTTAAAGTTGGCGAGTCTACTACTGTTGCAGGCAGGGCGTTCCACGCCCCTACTACTCTCTGAGTAAAGAAACTACCTCTAACATCTGTCCTATATCTATCACCCCTCAACTTAAAGCTATGTCCCCTCGTGTTTGCCATCACCATCCGAGGAAAAAGACTCTCACTACCCACCCTATCAAACCCTCTGATTATCTTATATGTCTCTATTAAGTCACCTCTCCTCCTCCTTCTCTCCAACGAAAACAACCTCAAGTCCCTCAGTCTTTCCTCGTAAGACCTTCCCTCCATACCAGGCAACATCCTAGTAAATCTCCTCTGCACCCTTTCCAAAGCTTCCACATCCTTCCTCTAATGCGGTGACCAGAACTGCACGCAATACTCCAGGTGGGGTCTCACCAGAGTTTTGTACAGCTGCAGCATGACCTCATTAGTGAGGGTGCAGAAAAGGTTTAGGAGAATAGTTCCAAGGATGAGGGACTTCAGTTACATGGATAGCTTCTCCTTAAAGAAGAGAAAGTTGTGAGGAGATTTGAGAGAGCTGTTCAAAATCATGAGGGGTCTGGATAGAGCAGATGGGGAGAAACTGTTCCCATTGCAGGAAGGGTCGAGAACCAGAGAACACTGATTTAAGGTGAATGGCAAAAGAACCAGAGACGGCATGAGGAAAAGCTTTACTGCGCACTGAGTGGTTAGGGCCTGAGCGTGCGGTGTAGGCAGATGCAATGGTGGTTTTTAAAAGGGAATTGGATAATTACCTGAAGAGAAAAAAAATTTGCAGGGCTACAGGTAAAGGTGGGCGGGGTGGGGGGGTGGCGGTGTGTGGTGGTGGAGTGGGACTAGCTGAGGTGTTCTTGCAGAGAGCTGGCACGCACATGATGCCAAATGGACTCCTTCTGTGCTGTAACCATTCGATGATTCCATATGTCTGAATTAGCACACACACAAACTCGGAGGGCGGAGTTCCAGAGCGGTAAGTATAAAAAGCTTACCTTGGGGATACGCGGAGCAGACTCGGAGGGCGGAGTTCCAGAGCGGTAAGTATAAAAAACCTACCTTGGGGATTCGCGGAGCAGACTCGGAGGTCGGAGTTCCAGAGCAGTAAGTTACCTCGGGTGGGGGAAAAAAAACTGAAAAAGTGACGTCACAGGAAAGCTGTGACCTGATTGGCTGGTAGAGAATCTGTACCGAATTTGAAAATAAAACTGATAAAAATTGATTAAAGCACTAATTAACTAATTAATAAGTAGAGTAACTAAATCAGTTAGCATTTATTGTAGAAGTCTCACACTAGGGACCATATAGTTAAGTGTATCATAATTTAGTAAGGATTTAATAAGTATTTATTTTATATTAATTAACTAATTAGTGATAGAAATGACAGTTAGAGGGGTGAAGTGCTTCACCTGTGAGATGTGGGAGGTCCGTGATGCTTCCAGCGTTCCGGGCGACTACATCTGCAGGAAGTGTACCCAGTTGCAGCTCCTCACAGACCGCATGGATCGGTTGGAGCGGCAACTGGATGCACTTAGGAGCATGCAGGTGGCGGAAAGCGTCATAGACAGGTGTTTTAGAGAAGTGGTTACACCCAAGGTGCAGGCAGATAGATGGGTGACCGCTAGAAGGGGCAGGCAGTCAGTGCAGGAATCCCCTGTGGCTATCCCCCTCTCTAACAAGTATACCGTTTTGGATACTGTTGGGGGGGATGGCCTATCAGGGGAAAACCACAGCAGCAGCCAGAGCAGTGACATCACGGCTGGCACTGTTGTTCAGCAGGGAGGGACAAAGTGCAGAAGAGCAATAGTTATAGGGAACTCTATAGTCAGGGGCACAGATAGGCGCTTCTGTGGAAGTGAAAGAGACTCCAGGATGGTATGTTGGCTGCCTGGTGCCAGGGTCAAGGATGTCTCTGAACGGACAGGGGGCATTCTGAAGGGAGAGGGTGAACAGCCAGAGGTTGTGGTACACATCGGTACCAATGACATAGGCAGGAAGAGTGATGAGGTCCTGCAGGGGGAGTTTAGGGAGTTAGGTAGTAAGTTAAAAAAACAGGACCTCGAGGGTTGTAATCTCTGGATTACTCCCTGTGCCACGTGCCAGTGAGACTAGAAATAGGAAGATAGTGCAGCTAAACATGTGGCTGAGCAGCTGGTGTAGAAGGGAGGGTTTCAGATATCTGGATCATTGGGATCTCTTCAGAGACAGGTGGGACCTGTACAAGAAGGACGGGTTGCATCTAAACTGGAAGGGCACTGGCTGCAAGGTTTGCTAGCGTCACTCGGGAGGGTTTAAACTAGTGTGGCAGCGGGGTGGGAACCAGACCAGTAGGACAGCTAGTGAAATAAATGAGGAGGACATAGTAAATAAGGCCAGTAGGACTAAGAGGAAGAGCAGGCAGGGAGATGTTGCTGAGCACAGCGGGACTGATGGTCTGAAGTGCATTTGTTTCAATGCGAGAAGTATAACCGGTAAGGCAGATGAACTTAGAGCTTGGATTAGTACTTGGAAATATGATGTTGCTATTACAGAGACTTGGTTGAGGGAAGGGCAGGATTGGCAGCTAAATGTTCCAGGCTTTAGAAGCTTCAGGCGGGATAGAGGGGGATGTAAAAGGGGTGGGGGAGTTGCATTACTGGTTAAGGAGAATATCACAGCTGTACTGCGGGAGGACACCTCAGAGGGGTCATGCAGCGAGGCAATATGGGTGGAGCTCAGGAATAGGAAGGGTGCAATCACAATGTTGGGGGTTTTGTACAGGCCTCCCAACAGCCAGCGGGAGGTCGAGGAGCAGATATGTAGACAGATTTTGGAAAGATGTAAAGGTAACAGGGTTGTGGTGATGGGTGATTTTAACTTCCCCAATATTGACTGGGACTCACTTAGTGCTAGGGGCTTGGATGGGGCAGAATTTGTAAGGGGCATCCAAGAGGGCGGCTTGAAACAGTTTGTAGATAGTCCAACTAAGGATGGGGCCATTCTGGACCTGGTATTGGGGAATGAGCCCGGCCAGGTGGTCGAAGTTTCAGTGGGGGAGCATTTCGGGAGCAGTGACCATAATTCCATAAGTTTTAAGGTACTTGTGGATAAGGATAAGAGTAGTCCTCTGGTGAAGGTGCTAAATTGGGGGAAGGCTAATTATAACAATATTAGGCAGGAACTGAAGAATTTAGATTGGGGGCGGCTGTTTGAGGGTAAATCAACATCTGACATGTGGGAGTCTTTCAAATGTCAGCTGATTAGAATCCAGGACCAGCATGTTCCTGTGAGGAAGAAAGACAAGTTTGGCAAGTTTCGGGAAGCTTGGATAACATGGGATATTGTGAGCCTAGTCAAAAAGAAAAAAGAAGCATTTGTAAGGGCTGGAAGGCTGGGAACAGATGAAGCACTTGAGGAATATAAAGACAGTAGGAAGGAACTTAAGCAAGGAGTTAGGAAAGTCCTAAAAGGGGTCATGAAAAGTCATTGGCAAACAGGATTAATGAAAATCCCAAGGCTTTTTATACGTATATAAAGAGCAAGAGGGTAACCAGGGAAAGGGTTGGCCCACTGAAGGACAGAGATGGGAATCTATGTGTGGAGCCAGAGGAAATGGGCGAGGTGCTAAATGAGTACTTTGCATCAGTATTCACCAAAGAGAAGGACTTGGTGGATGATGAGCCCAGGGAAGGGAGTGCAGATAGTCTCAGTCATCTCATTATCAAAAAGGAGGAGGTGTTGGGTGTCTTGCAAAGCATTAAGGTAGATAAGTCCCCAGGGCCAGATGGGATTTACCCTAGAATACTGAGGGAGGCAAGGGAAGAAATTGCTGGGGCCTTGACAGAAATCTTTGCATCCTCATTGGCTACAGGTGAGGTCCCAGAGGACTGGAGAATAGCCAATGTTGTGCCTTTGTTTAAGAAGGGTGGCAAGGATAATCCAGGAAATTATAGGCCGGTGAGCCTTACGTCAGTGGCAGGGAAATTATTAGAGAGGATTATTCGGGACAGGATTTACTGCCATTTGGAAACAAACGAACTTATTAGCGAGAGACAGCAAGGTTTTGTGAAGGGGAGGTCGTGTCTTACTAATTTGATTGAGTTTTTTGAGGAAGTGACGAAGATGATTGATGAAGGAAAGGCAGTGGATGTTATCTATATGGACTTTAGTAAAGCCTTTGACAAGGTCCCGCATGGCAGACTGGTACAAAAGGTGAAGTCACACGGGATCAGAGGTGAACTGGCAAGATGGATACAGAACTGGCTCGGTCATAGAAGACAGAGGGTATCAGTGGATGGGTGTTTTTCTGAATGGAGGGATGTGACTCGTGATGTTCCGCAGGGATCAGTGCTGGGACCTTTGCTGTTTGTAGTATATATAAATGATTTGGAGGAAAATGTAGCTGGTCTGATTAGTAAGTTTGCGGATGACACAAAGGTTGGTGGAGTTGCGGATAATGATGAGGATTGTCAGATGATACAGCAGGATATCGATGGGTTGGAGACTTGGGCGGAGAAATGGCAGATGGAGTTTAATCCTGGCAAATGTGAGGTAATGCATTTTGGAAGGTCTAATGCAGGTGGGAAGTATACAGTAAATGGCAGAACCCTTAGGAGTATTGACAGGCAGAGAGATCTGGGCGTACAGGTCCACAGGTCACTGAAAGTGGCAACGCAGGTGGATAAGGTAGTCAAGAAGGCATACGGCATGCTTGCCTTCATCGGTCGGGGCATAGATTATAAAAATTGGCAAGTCATGTTGCAGCTGTACAGAACCTTAGTTAGGCCACACTTAGAATATTGCGTGCAATTCTGGTCGCCACACTACCAGAAGGACGTGGAGGCTTTGGAGAGGGTACAGAAGAGGTTTACCAGGATGTTGCCTGGTCTGGGGGGCATTAGCTATGAGGAGAGGTTGGAAAAACTCGGATTGTTTTCACTGGAATGACGGAGGTGGAGGGGCGACATGATAGAGGTTTACAAAGTTATGAGCGGCATGGACAGAGTGGATAGTCAGAAGCTTTTTCCCAGGGTGGAAGAGTCAGTTACTAGGGGACATAGGTTTAAGGTGCGAGGGGCAAAGCTTAGAGGGGATGTGCGAGGCAAGTTTTTTACACAGAGGGTGGTGAGTGTCTGGAACTTGCTGCCGGGGGAGGTGATGGAAGCAGATACGATAGCGACGTTTAAGAGACATCTTGACAAATACATGAATAGGAAGGGAATAGAGGGATATGGGCCTCGGATGTGCAGAAGGTGTTCGTTTAGACAGGCATCAAGATCGGCGCAGGCTTGGAGGGCCGAATGGCCTGTTCCTGTGCTGTACTGTTCTTTGTTCTTTTGTTTAGTTTGAGGCTTAAAAATTCAACCATTAGTTTTTCCACCGTTACAGTTGTTAACTGAGTAATTATTTATACCTGGAGCTACAGTAGTAAATATGGCTAAAATATTTATCAAAGATTGCAATCTGTAAGCATAAAACCAAGGCAGATAAACAAAATTTGAATGGAGTATGGTTCTAATAATTAAAAATGTGTCAATTCTGCATAATAATAAAAACCCATAGTATAAGAGCGATAATAGGGACAGTTTCTCTCAAAGGAAGCTTTCGGTAAGTACTAAAAATACATTTCTTTTTTGTATTTTATATGCCACCCTTCCTTTCCACTTTGGTCCAGAAAACTCTTGTTGGGATATGGCGCCACCTGCACTGATCGCCTTCCTGCACATCAACCAAGTGATCACTGTTCTTGTGTGTCAGCAAGCTGTTCAATCTCAGGGATTCACAAATAAGCCCATTCCAGTTGCCACTCAATGTCCAGTTACATACACCTCCAGCAGGAAATAGCGACTGGGGCAGGAACTGTAGAAGATTATCCCCTTCATAACCTGGGGCACTGAAGCCAATTGTAGGGGGGAATTTTATGCTGTCCCCTGCAGCAGGTATGGAGGCAGGGAGAGCATTACTTGGATGGGATAGGGGCGGGGTGATCCCACCACCTTCCTGCCTCTGTTGAAATTAAGTCTGGGGTAGGAAGGCCTGTGAATGGCCTTCCTGTCCCGCTGCCAGTTGAGGCCCATAGGTGGGCAATTAATGCCCAATTAAAGGCCTCATCCCGCTGCAATTAGCCCAACGGTGGGCGGGCCTGTCGCCACATGGGGAGTGCGGCAAGAAAAACTGTGTGGTTGCTTGCTGCCTTCCGGTGGAGTGCTGGTGGCTTTGGCGGGGTGGGGGGGGGTCCCTTGTTCAGAGGCACTTATCCCCCACATTCCGCTCATTCATGACCCCCACCCCACGAGACTCCTCCCGTCATGACCTACTTGGGGCCTGGGTTCAGCGCCACTCCACTGGCAGTAGTCACTGCCTCTGTGGAGGAAGAGCTGCTCTCCGAGGGCGGGACTTCTGTCACCATGGTGCTTGATCCCGTGGAAGACTTTCCATTCTCCAGTTAAGTTCCTAATTGACACTTGATGCGGTAGGCCTCCCACAGAAAGGGCGACATGCGGTTCTCGCCAGCACGTTTGCTGGAGGTTGAGACCCTTGCCTCCCGGATAAAATCCCGGGTGTAGTTTTGTACCTGAGATTGGCTAACTCTGCACACGCTATGAGTCTTCCTACTTTTCTTGGCTCAGATACAATATATTGAGCCATAGAGGGAGTCCTGCAAAGTAACAATTTCTCTGCAGCAACTCGTCAAGGTTATTTTCTTAGTACTTCCATACTGTGACCTTTGCTATCGAGTACAGAGGCAATAGTGTTATTGGGACACTGTCACCTCTCAGTTAGAAAGTAAGGGCGGCACAGTGGCGCAGTGGTTAGCACTGCAGCCTCACAGCTCTAGGGACCCGGGTTCGATTCCGGGTACTGCCTGTGTGGAGTTTGCAAGTTCTCCCTGTGTCTGCGTGGGTTTTCTCCGGGTGCTCCAGTTTCCTCCCACAAGCCAAAAGACTTGCAGGTTGATAGGTAAATTGGCCATTATAAATTGTCACTAGTATAGGTAGGTGGTAGGGAAATATAGGGACAGGTGGGGATGTTTGGTAGGAATATGGGATTAGTATAGGATTAGTATAAATGGGTGGTTGATGTTCGGCACAGACTCGGTGGGCCGAAGGGCCTGTTTCAGTGCTGTATCTCTAATCTAATCTAATCTAATCTAAGGAAGTATACTTTTATAAACCACTGCTTAGGCCACAGCTGGTGTATTGGACATCATGCTTTAGGAAGGATGTCAAGGCCTTAGTGAGGGTGTGGAGGAGATTTACTAGAATAATATGAGGGATTTGGGGGCTTCAGTTATCTGGAGAGGCTAGAGAAGCTGGAGTTGTTCTCAGAGCAGAGAAGGTTAAGGGAGATTTAATAGAGGTGTTCAGAACGATATGGGGTTTTGATAGAATAAATGGAGAAACTTTCTCCACTGGCAGGTGGATTGGTAACCAGAGTGCGTAGATTTAAGTTAATTGTCAAAAGAACCCAAGAGAAGATGAAGCAAAATCTTTTTTTACTAGAAATTGTTATGATTTAGAATGCATTGCCTGAAAGGGTGGTGGAGGCAGATTCATAGGCCTGAACACCTCTATTAAATCTCCCTTAACCAAATAGCAGTGTAGTGGGAGTATTTGGTCTTTCACAGAGCCAGCACAAACAAGATGGGCCAAATGGCCTGCTCCTGTGTTATGCAATTCTATGAAAATTAATAAATACCTTCTTCTCCAAGTCACACATTGTCCTGGCTTGGACATATGCTCCTTATTTGTTGTTGCGTGAATATCCTCAAATTCCGTACTTAACATTATTGGATGGAGAACCATTACCACACACATTTTATGGAAAAGACCAATGCCATCTTCTGAGAGCAATTCGGAATAGGCAATAAATGCTGCCTTGCCAGCATAGCTCAAGTGCTGAAAAGAAATGGGACAAAAATGGGCAAATATATTCAGATATACAGTATATATGTTCCACAGAGACACCTACTGTTACAGTCACAAACATCAGCCAACAAAATGGAAAATTTAAAATTTCCCTGAAAAAAAATACATCTTTCCACTAGTGTAAATGGACAGAATTTTCGTTCACCTGAGGAAGCGGACTAGAGGCGAGTGGGCATGCAGTTTCCTGCAATTGGCCGGCGCGTTGGTCTCCTGCCATGGTCCCACCTCCAAACCATTTTCATTCACGCAGGATTTGGGGGTGGCAGGAGTGGGGGGTGACAGCTACTCGCCCGAAAGTGCCAAGTAGTCCATTAGGCCAATTAAAGGCCCTATTAAGGCCACGCTGCAGCATTTTCCAGTCGGCATTGAGCCCCCATTTAAGCTCAAACATGGCTGAGGGATGGAGGCAGCTTCCCAGGGGCAGACCGGGGAGGGGGGGGGGCCAGTGCTCCATCCTGCTAGGAGAACATCCCTCCCCCACACCCGCCATAGCCACAGGGCCACAGCTGCGGCCTTTGGCTGTCCAGTAGAGGGGTTGTCCCTCCATGGTGACGACCTGGCAGATGTGGCCTTTTAGAATTTTAAAAATTTATAAAAGCTGTTCAGAGGGCAGCTCCATCTTGAGGCGCCCTTTCCTTTCTACATCGGTAGCTCCCACCTCTGATGGTGAGATTGACAGTCTTTCTGTGCTGGAGGGCTTCTTATTGGCTCCCTACTGGACCCTGCTCGTTGTCCTTAATTGGACAGCGAGCACGCACCTTGGTTGCTATTTGACCTTGTTAAAAATTGAGTTGGGTGTCAGGTGCCGATGTGATGCAGGTCGGGACCTGGAAATGCACCCAATGTTGGCATCCCAAGTCCAGAAGGAAAAATCAGCCCAATCTGTCTGCATTCCAAAACAATTAGCTGCTGTGTTAAAGGAAGTATATTTTTATTTCTCTTAGCCTTCAGACAGCCACACAATGGTAGAAATAAAGCAGCTTGATGGGGATTATTCCTCCTGTGCGTCCCTATTAATTAACAACAATTTGAATTTGTATTGCGCCTTTAACATAGAAAAACGTTCCAACGCACTTCATGGAAGCTTGTATCTTCATCATGTAAAAACTGACATGGAGCCATAGAAGGAAATATTAGGAAGTATGACAACAATCTTGGTCAAAGTGATGTGTTTTAAGGAGGGTCTTAATGGAGAAGGGAGGTGGTGGTGAGGCACAGAGGTTTAGGAAGGAAATTCAGTTAAGGCTTAGTCTGTTGAAGGCACAGCTGCCGAGGGTTTTGGGATGCAAAAGAGGCAAAGGGACGAGGCCATGAAGGGACTGTACAATATCGAGAACAGATCATCAAAAATGACTCCAGAAGAAGCCCTTCTGCACAGACTGAATAATTTCATTCCCTGGTGTGGTATTGACTAGGAAAGTCATGTGTTGAGCACATGTTCTGTGCAGACTTGACTCATCTCAGGCTTGGTAGTTGGTACACTACAATTGGTCTTGGTATCCTTGGATTGGTAAAGAGAAAACAGTTTAGGGTTCCTATACTTGATAAATATTAATCAATCCTGCTCAATAGTGCATGTATGTGGATTAAGGGTATGAGCAGGATTGATTTTGAAGTGATGACTTCATGGGCCAGCAACTTAGTAGCACCTATTGTACAGGTTCACAGTTGAAGAATGAGATTTGGTAGTACTGTTCCTAGTGTATGTATGAAATATATGTCCTTCACAATGAGACACTTTAATCGGCCATGGTTGCACTGGTTTCAATTATACAGTATATTATGTAGTGTGTGCCTAGTGACTGCTGTCCTTTGTTTTTGTAGAGGTTACAGTTGGTTGCACTGGGTTTTTTCGGAACAATTTGCCTGAAATCAATGTAACCAGCTCGAAAGATCACAGAATTTTCAACACAAATTGCATTCAGCGCAAATTGTGTTTTTTTTTTGCACTGGTTTACAAAACATTACGCTAGAAACAGGCCCTACCCTAAAAGCCAGCCACAACCCTGGAATGAATTAAACACCATTGGGAGTTTCCATATTTGCAGGCTTTTGTGGAGGTCCTAAAAATTAAGCTGGTTCTTTTAAGGCACACCTTAATAGCTTTTGAATGTAATTTATTTTCAGTTAACCACGAAACTGACTATTGTATCCCAAAATAACTAGCAAATGGTTCTTGTTTTTTTCAAGTCATTTTCAATTATTTAAAAATTAGGTTATCCTGGTGTTGAATTTACACTGATTAAAAATGATTTTTTTTTGTGTTTAATACAACCAAAAATAGGTTTAATGAAACTGCACCAAGTTACCACTCTCAATATGTTGAGGAATTTTTAAATTTTAAATTACAGTTTAAAAGCGCTACCCAATTCCACTGGTCCATGGCAGATGTTTCTTTTGGTGATATGCAAATGTGTTTGATTAGAAGCATGAGAGAAAGAGAATGCTTCTCAAAATGGCCACAATTCTGGAACAATTTGTGCTGAGACCACCGATTGCACCCAAAGTGGAAACTCTGCCCCTCTGCTTTTGTTTCCCAGGTGGCAGAATAAGGTCAAGCGATAGATGGTTTATGCTAAAAGAAATTCTCCTAATTGATCATGAAGAACAAAGGAAGAGCTCAGGAGAATTTTTTTTATATCATTAGGTTGTTAGCACATAAAGGACAGGATCTTATCCGCTTTAAAAGTAATCGTGGGTTGGGACCATTCCTGGACAGCGTGCCCAGTGGTGCGATCTTATTGGAGGCCGCCTCCTCGTTCGCCATCTAATTAAGGATGGCAGGCGGGTTCCTAAGACTGCAGGCCCAATCAGAGGGCTTGCAGCCTTGGAAGGATAGCAGCCCCACTAGCAGAGGTGGGCACTGCCACTGCAGGATGGGGACTGTGACAGAGCCTCCATCTTGAGACACCCTCTGAGGAGGTTTTCACTTTGTAAAATAAATTATGGCCACAGCTGCCAGGCCATTCCTGTGGAGGGAAACCCCTCCATAGGATGGGCTGTGGCCGCAGCTGTGGTCCACTGATCCCTGTGCCTCTGGTTGAGGAACCTGATCGAGGTCTTGTGGCCACCCCAATCTGACACTGGCAAGCCGCATCCAGGCACCTGTTGGGCTTCGGCCTTAGCAGGAGGCCAGTCCGCCACAGTGAAGATCTTGGCAGTGACCGCAATCTGCCTCTAAGTGGGCCCTTATGTATGTAGGTTGGCTACCCGCTGCTGCTGGGCAGGTAGGCGTTGCTGGTTTCATCCGACCTTCGGCAAGATTGGCCAGAGGTGGGAATGTGTCAGCTCACCAACCCGATACCCTCGCAGTCCTGCCTTCAAAGCTGCCTTGGCAGGACTGGGAAGATTCCATCCAAAGTGCCCCACCATAAAACACTGATGGATGCAAAATCCATAATCGTTTTTAAAAGGAAACTGCTTGAAAAATAATTTTAAAAGGGTATGAGGAACTACAGGGGGATGGAAGCCAGCACAATCACTGATCTTGATGGAGGTGGGATGAAACAAGCAATGCTTCACCACTCTGCAGCGGCAGATAGCTCATCTGCTATTTAAGGGCCCATTTAGGGGCAGGTTGGGATCGCTGCCGAGATCTTCCCAGCGGGGGATAGACTCTCTGCTATGGCAGTAGTCCAGCAGGTGCTTGGATGCAGCTTGCTGGTGGCAGGCTGGGGGTCCGTGAGGCATCTTTTAGCTTCCTCGCCGCCCCACAGGAGATGCAGGGATCAGCGGGCTACAGCTGCGGCCACAGCCCATCCTGTGGACGGGTTTCCCCTCCACAGGAATGGCCTGGCAGCTATGGCCATAGTTTCTTTCAAAAATGGAAAGCATTTCAGAGGGCGCCTTAAGATGGAGGCTCCCTCGTGGTCCCCATCCTACAGCTGCCCACCTCTCACCTCTGCCAGTTGGGCTGCTGTCCTTCCAAGCATGAAGGCCCTCTGGGCCTGCAGCCTCAGAAACCTGCCCACTGTCTTTAATTGAATGAGGAACACAGAAGATCACGCCATTGGGCATGCTGCCAACAAGTGTGGTGTCGGGAACTAGAAATGGTCCCAATGCGTGATTATTTTTTAAGGGAATAAGATCCCGCTTTTATGTCCTAATGTATAAAAAAAATTCTCCTGAGCACTTCCTTTGTTGAAGGAAAACTTTTAGCATAAACCATCTGCAGCAGTTTAGTGTGCAAAAATAAAATAGTATGAAAATTGCACTTGGATCTGCAAGAAGATAGAAATAACTCACACATTAACATTTCGGGTCAGAATAGTGCTGACTGACCTGCTAGCTGTTTCCAACATTTTCTGCTTTTGATTTCCAACATTTGCTTTTTCCATTTTTGTTTCAAGCAATTATATAATTGAAACCAGCGATGGTTGATTAAAGCAGTCTCTCATTGTGAATAACATACATTTTGTAGTAGGTGAGTACAACTGTGAGACACATTTCTTCTTGGAAGAAGCCATCTCCAGAATATTTTGAGGTGCAGTTTGAATCCAAGGAATTCCAATAATTGAAGAGGGTAAAATATGAACTTCTCGTTGACTAGAAATTACCTGCAGGTGGGATTGAAGATTGGGGGTTACCGTGCATGCGAGACCTAAATTCCTTAGTAGTGAGACTGCTGATTGTAGCATGTCACAGGAAGTACTTTCTGTTGGACAAGACAAAGACAATGCAAATTGAATCTTTGTTAATGAATCTGAGGAGCTTTTGAAATTCATGATGTAGTAGCACACTGAAGAAAGCACTGCTGAAATAGATCTTGATCAAGTAATTGTACTGTGGTTTCAGTGACTGAGTTCTTTGAATCGATCCAGTAGAAACAATTTGGCCTTTATGAATTAGTTGAAGGGTTTCAGGTCACTTGGCAGGAACAGATGAAGGAAATGTACCCCAACCAGTTGAGTAATCTATCTGAGAATGTCTGAAACTGACTACTCACGATGGCCTTGCTAGTAAGACTTGACCTCGAACTAGATGGATGAGGGAGAACAACTAGACAGTTTCTTCATAGTTTCACCAGATTAGTGGAGAGCGGCAAATAATCTTTTCTTAGACAAATGATTGAAGTAAGGTTTGTATAATCGACTATCTTTGAGGGAATCAAATCAAGCCTGTACAGCTTCATTAGTTAGTTGGCAATGACACCGATAGTGTATATGGTCATAATGATTTCAGCTAGATGATACATCATAATGGCTGCAGAGAAACATGAGTGCTGCTGGTCTCAGGATAGCAACTTTAAATTACCATTGGTGCATTTTCTCTTGTAATAAATGGAAGTCTGCACAAGAGGGCAGACGATATCTACTGGTTTCAGTTGTAGAGTATGTAATATTTGCTAGATCTTGCCAAGTTTTGCGTCTAGTTGTTTAGATTGACAGCATGGCCTTGATTTTTTTTTAAGCTGGTGATAGTTGGTGAGGGAGGAGGAGAGTGCATGCGAGCTCAGTAGTGGGTGTTGCACCCCGGCCATGTTGTGAATATGGACTCTGCTGACCTGAACAGCAGGGCTTCATTTAAATGAAACTTCCCAGACACCTGACCAGATTCCCTGTCTGGCAGGCAGACTGGCAGGAGTTGGTACTTGGCTGCAGGAGGCTTCAGACAGGGACCCGTGGGAATGGTCTCTGGCCATCAGTGGACTGGGGATTCTCTTAACCTCAGGCCAAAAATTGGGACGGCTGGGAATTTGTTCTTCATGATGAGATCAGAAGCCAGCAGTGGCTGGGGATTCCTTCTTTGTGTTGCGCAGTTGGGATGGCAGTACTGATGATTCCCCAAAGATTGGGGTCAGTGGGGGAGATGCAGGGAGTGGGGAAGCCAAAGGACTCCTTGTGTGGAGGGGTGATGGTGGAGCATTCCTGCTGCTTCTGACTCACCAGGAATTCAAGGGCCTGGGCCTTTTCTAGTCAGTTGGCTCCTCCCACCAGGTTTCTGCTGTCAGTGCCAGTAATATAATTGGACCATGACTATTGAATTTTAAAAGTGTTAAAGAATCCTTTATGTATGTCAATGTTGATTCTGATGACCACTTTCAAATATCTGGTTCTCATAAGGGATTTTTTTCGAGCAGTTCCAAATCTTGCCACTGAGTTTGCTTATACCTGCATTGGAGAAAATACTTTCATCTCTCCTCCAAACGTATTGTTCTCCTCAAAAAGTAAGGGAGAACAACCTCTTTTTGGGCCAAGTAGGAATTCCATCGTCCAATTTGCAGAAAAACTGCTTTTTTTATCAATGACCCAGTAAAAACATTTTGTAGACAATAACACTGTGCCAATAAAAGAGGTGGCCAATGAGGTAGTAGATGCGTTGGTGTTAATTTGTCAAAATTTGTTAGATTCTGGAAAGGTTGCATCAGACTGGAAAGTAGCAAATATAACCCCTCTATTCAAGAAGGGGGGGAGGCAGAAAACAGGTAACTATAGGCCAGTTAGCTTGATGTCAGTCATGGGGAATGTGTTAGAATTGATCATGAAGGAGGCTATAGCTTGGGACTTAGAAAAACTCAGGGTTATCGGAAATAGGCAGCATGGTTTTGTGAAAGGGAAATCATGTTCAACCAACTTAGTGGAGTGCTTTGAAGGAGTAACATGCGCTGTGGATAAAGGGGAGCCCATTGATGTACTGTACTTGGATTTCCAGAAGGCATTTGACAAGGCATTGCACATAAAAGGTTATTGCGCAGAGCAAGAGCACACGGTGTAGGGGGTAACATATTAGCATGGATAGAAGATTGGCTGGCTGGCAGAAAACAGAGAATTTGCATAAATGGGTCCTTTTAAGATTGGCAGGATGTGACGAGTGGAGTCCCGCAGGGGTCTCAACTGTTTACAATTTATATCAATGACTTAGATGAGGGAAGCAATGGCATGGTAGCTAAATATGCAGCTGACACAAAGATAGGTAGGAAAGTATGTTGTGAAGAGGACATAAGGAGGTTGCAGACTGATATAGAAGGTTGACTAAGCAGAGTATTACTTAAACGGCGAATGACTGCAGAATTCCGAGGTGCAGAGGGCTCTAGGTGTTCTAGTGCATGAGTCACAAAAGCTTAGTATGCAGGTACAGCAAGTGATAAAGAAGGCTAATGGAGTGCTATCCTTTATTACGAGAGGAATTGAAAATAAAAGTAAGAATGTTATGCTTCAGTTATACAGTATACGGTATTGGTGAGACCACATCTCGATTAGTCTCCTTATTTAACTAAGGATGTGAATGCGTTGGAGGTGGTTCAAAGGAGGTTTACTAGATTGATACCCGGAATGAGTGCATTGTTTTATGAGGAAAGGTTGGACAGACTGGGCTTGTTTTCACTGGAGTTTAATAGAGTGAGGGGAGACTGGATTGAAGTTTATAAGATCCTGAACAGTCTTGACAAGGCAAATGTGGAGAGGATGTTTCTTCTTGTGGGTGAGTCCAGAACTAGGAGGCACTGTTTTAAAATTAGAGGTCGCCCTTTTAGGACAGAGATGAGGAGAAATTTTTTGCTCTGAGGGTTGTGCGACTTTGGAACTCTGCCTCGAGGTGGTGGAGGTGGGCTCATTGAATATTTTTAAGGCAGAGGTAGATAGGTTCTTGTTAGGCAAGGGAATCAAAGGTTATCAGGGGTAGATGGGAGTGTGGAACTCGAGACACAAACAGATCAGCCATGATCTTATTGAATGTTGGAGCAGCTAGAGGGGCCGAATGGCCTACTTCTGTTCTTAATTCGTATGTTTGTATGAGCCACCGCTAGATGTTATGCTTAGAATTGAAGAATTGCGACTGGGGCATTTCTGGGTCTGTTCTCAGTTAGCTGACCTCAGCTGTGATAGTGAAAGTGTTGTTACAGTTTGTCTTGTCCCTTTTGTCCTAGAGAGGAAGAGAAAATCAGCAAGGGTTTGCACTTTAAATTGTTTTTCAGTGATCTTTCTGAAAAATGTGTTTGGACATGAAGTGCACACATGATTGAGCTTGAGTGTGATTGTCCCTGTGGTTGAATAGCTGCCTAACTCTCCTTGGTCAGACACACACATGAAGAATGGCAACTATGGACAAGTACTGGAAAACTGCTGGCATCATGGAGTTGTATTCCAGCAGGAGTCAGAGCCTTTGGGAGAAGTGGGAATAAACTATACAGTACATAAACATTTGTAGAACAATTTAAGCATGCAAGAAAAATACAAATTATAAATGAGAGAAATATATATTCTGAGATTTATACACAAGAACAATTAATATTAAAAAAAGCAATGTTTAATTTCTGTAACAGTTTTGTTAGGCTGCAGCTGGATTACTGTGTGGACTTCTAAATACCAGTTATGGGAAGGATATTGGGTCATTGGAAAGGCAGATTAACTAAAATGACACCAGAATGAGAGATTGTAGTTATGAATAAAGCCTCTTTTTAAAAAGAAAATGAAGCTTTTTTCCTCACTGGAGTGGAGTATACAGTGGCACCTAATATATATTTTTTAAGATTAGGTAGGGTATTGAAAGAGTAAGTAGTGAAACATTGGCCAGGAATTCACTTGGAGCTGCTCCTGTTCGTTGCTGGAAGCATGTCGTAAACCGCGTTTAAGTGCGTAAATGGGGTCTCCACTACGCTTTCAACAGCTACAGCTCTGAGGGAATTCCCAGCCATTGTATCTACTGGTTAATAAAATGGTAATAGGAGGGCATATGTTTAGGAATATCACTAGAAAATTGAAGGGGAAAGTCAGAAGAATTCTTTTCACATAGAGGGTTATTGGAAAATGGAATGTTTTACCACCAGTGTCTTTTCAGCCATAAACTATAATTTCATTTAAAAGGGAATTGGGTAACTATTTGAAAAAGATTATTAAAACATATAGGGAAAGGAGGGAAATAAAATGAGAGATGCTACTTCCAGTTGAAGATCAAGCACTGACACAAACCACCTGCACTGTAATTTCAATGGTGCCTAATCTAAACAAGACTGGATATGTAACTAAAAAAAAATACTGGTTATACTAGTTTTAAAATCAAGCTGAGTACACAAAAAATATGAAAATGAGTGTGATTTATTCATGTGTGCTGTAGTATGTAATTGTATCTGAGGATTCACAAATTACTTTGGTACTATTAGCCTTCAGAGGACCAAAGTAACACTTGTGTAGCTCATTTGGTTTAGAATTTTCAATTTCCTCTTCTATTTACGAAGTGTCAGCTTAGATCAGCTGGTAGCTATCTCCGCTCTGAGTGGCAAGATCTGGGTTCAAGCCCCATTTCAGAACTTGAGCAAAGCAATGCTGAGGAAGTATGGCATTGTTGGAGGTGCCATCTTAGTGGATAAGGCATTAAACTGTTCATATGGATGGAAGATCTCTTCGTACTATTCAAAGAGCAGGGAATTCTCCTGGTTTCTTGGCGAACCTTTTGTTTCATATTTTTTTCAAAACAGATTAAGTAATCATTTATTTTGTTTGCTGTTTGTGGGACCTTGCTGTGTGCAATTTGCTATACACATTTGACTATCGTGACAGCATTTCAAAGTAAGTTGTTGGTTATGATGAGATTTTGAGATATCCTGAGGGCATGACGAGGTATTTAAATTTAAAAATGATTAATTTGTTTTCAGTTCACATTTCTCAAAATGTAACATTGAAATGATTTGTTCCTTTTTTAAAAAAAAAATGCTTGTGTAGTCTTTAAAGTGTTTAAATGTTGTTAGTTGCTGTTGACATAAAATGTTAAAGAAAAGTGATGAAAAGAAAAAGGTAGCCAGTAAAATTTGCCATTGTACCTTTTTAGTTGTCACTCTTCTAAGCTGTGTCCACTTTTATTTTCCCCTGAGTGACCTCCAGAATTATCTATAATCCTTGGAGTAAGTTGCTTGCTGGAAACTTCATCAAATTCACTGGCAAGTTGTAATGTGTATAATGACAGTGTTAGTCAAAGTGGGTCTGCAATAATGTGAATGTTAGTGCAAAGGTTAATGAAACTAGAACAGTGATTGTGCAGCACATTATCTTCTATTGATTTTTTTTAATATATGTTCTTCCAGCAGCCTGCCTGGAACCTCAGACGGAGCAGACATGCAGGCATCTACATCAGCAAGATCTGAATTATCCAATGAACTCGAAAAGAAAAGGAAAAGGGAAGAAGAGATAGCAAAAGCTCCTGTGATGCCTTTTGGGATAGACCTTTACTATTGGGGAAAAGAGCAGTCAACAACCGGCAGAATTCTCAAGTAATTTATTTTTTTGATAAATTTTTATTGTTGCAGTACTGAATAAATTGCGGATACAGGATTACCACAGTGGTACTTGGTGGGGTGGGGGGGGGGCTCCACTTTCGTGCAGCAGTGTGAAACTTAGCATTGTTTAGAATTTGAGAATCATAAATATGATTTTCTTTGAAGTGAGGAAATTAGAGGGATAATGGCTCCTTTGTAATTCAGTATGGTGAATTTCTAAAACGACGTTCAGCATATCCAACCAATGCGGAGCAGGAATCACCAAAGTCTTACAATGCTGAGCTATACAACCAACACAATAAAATACAGGTCATAGGAAATCCTGCTCAAACTGTACAGTTCTGCTGTTGAATCACACCTCAAGTGTGATTCACACTTCAAGTGTGGGGCGGCGCAGTGGTTAGCACCGCAGCCTCACAGCTCCAGCGACCCGGGTTCAATTCTGGGTACTGCCTGTGTGGAGTTTGCAAGTTCTCCCTGTGTCTGCGTGGGTTTCCTCCGGGTGCTCCGGTTTCCTCCCACATGCTAAAGACTTGCAGGTTGATAGGTAAATTGGCCATTATAAATTGCCCCTAGTATAGGTAGGTGGTAGGGAAATATAGGGACAGCTGGGGATGTGGTAGGAATATGGAATTAGTGTAGGATTAGTGTAAATGGGTATTTGATGGTCGGCACAGACTCGGTGGGTCGAAGGGCCTGTTTCAGTGCTGTATCTCTTTAAAAAAAAAAAAAAAAATTTTTTTTAAAAAAGAAAAGTAATTTATCCTGTTCTGGTCACTCATGACACAAGGAAGATATGCAAGCACTGGAGGCAATGCAGAAAAGAACCAAAATGCTGATCCCTGGTGTTGATTGTCTGCGCTATGACAAAAAATTGGGGAAACTTATGTTTTTCAGCCTCAAAAGGAGACCTCTGAGATGAGATTTTCTCTAGGTATGTAAGATTGTTAAGGCAATGGAAAAGGTAGATCTAGAAAATTATGGTAATTTAATTGATAGCATAAGTTGCCAATGATTCAGCTAGTGAAAAGAAAACTTACAATTGTTATCAGGATATTCTTCACATAAGGATTAATCAATATGTGAAATAAACCCTGGATGAAATAGTGGAGACAAAAATCATTTGAGAACCAATTGGATGCTGAGACGGTGGGACTCTAAAGTCAATTTGGTGGATAAATGAAGTTGTGCCAAATGAGCAATGAAGACAATTTCATTCATAGTTACAAGGAAGATTTTATTCTTGCCACTAAACAAAAATGGTTATATCATCAGTTCTACTGTTCCCATCCTTCTCGCACCCCCCCCCCCACCCCCACCCCCGATTTTGAAATTTTTCAGTGGCATGATGTATTGAAATGCTAGTTGCATTTGCAAATGAGTGCTTAGGGTTTTGATTCACCTCAATAATTGTCCATGTAGTAAACTTGTTAATAGGGCAAGGTGGAGAGGGACAAGGGGAAAATTCAAAGCCAAGCTGTTCCAGTACAGCTATAGCACTGGCATATACCTGACAATGTGGAAAATAACCCAGGTATATCCTGCCCATGAAAAGCAGGACAAATCAAATCTGGCCAATTACTGCCCCACCAGTCTTCTCTCAATCATCAGCAAAATGATGGAAGGTGTCGTTGACAGTGCTATCAAGTGGCACTTACTTGCCAATAATCTGCTCAATGACACTCAATTTGGATTCCACCAGACTTGAGACCCAATATTATCTTGGTCCAAGCATATACAAAGGAGCTGAATTCCAGATGTGAGGTGAGAGTGACTGCCCTTGACATTAAGGCAGCATCACACTCATGACTTGTGCCTTGTAGATGACGGAAAGGCTTTGGAGAATCAGGAGGTGAGTTACTCACAGCAGATTCCCAGCCTCTGACCTGCTCTTGTAGTCACAGTATTTATGTGGCTGTTCCAGTTAAGTTTCTGATCAATTCAGCATTTGACCCAGTATGGCATCAAGGAGCTCCAGTAAAACCCAGTAGGAATCAAGGAAAACTCGCCACTGACTAGTTGTAGTGGAGGCTAATCATTGTAGCTGCAGGGCATTACTGCAGGACTTCCTCAGGGCGGTGTCCTAGGCCTTCCCATCTTCAGCTGCATCATAAATGACTTGCTCTCCATTATAACGTCAGAAGTGGGAATGTTCGCTGATAATTGCAGTGTTCACTTCCATTTGCAACTTCTCAGACAATGAAGCAATCTGCCCACATGCAACAAGGCCTGGGTAATATTCAGGCTTGGCCTGATAGGTGATAAGTAACATACGTGCCACACAAGTGCCAAGCAATGACCATTTCCATTACGAGAGAATGTAACCACGTCCCCTTGACAGTCAACAGCATTACCATCACTGAATCCCACACAATCAACATCCTGAGGGTTACCATTGACCAGAAACTTAACTGGAGCAGTCTCTTAAATACTGTAACTACAAAAGCAGATCAGAGGCTAGGAATCATGTGGCGAGTAACTCACCTCCTGACTTCCCAAAGCCTTTCCACCATCTACAGTGCACATGCTGTGAGTGTGGTCAGTACTCCCGACTTGCCAGGATAAGTGCAGCTCCTACACTCGAGAAACTAGACACAATCCAAGATAAAGCAGCTGCTTGATTGGCACCCCATTCACCATCATAAGCATTCACTCCATCCATGACTGGTGCACCATGCCAAGATGCACTGCCAAGGCTCCTTCAACAGCACCTTCTAAACCCGTGACTGCTACTGCCTAGAAGAACAAAGGCAGCAGGTGCATGGAAGCACTACTACCTTCAAGTTCCCCTCCAAGTCCCTCAACATTCTGACTTTGAACTATATTGTCATTCCTTCACTTCATTGTGTCAAAAGCCTGGAATTCCCACCCTAACAGTACTGTGGGTACACCTACACCACATGGACTGCAGAGAGGTTCAAGATGGTGGGTCGCCACCACCTTGTTAAGGACATTAGGGATGCACAATCATTGCCAGCAATGCCCACATTCCATTATCGAATTTAAAAAAAAAGAATTCTGTGTTTTAAGTGTAGGGACTTTAAAAATTGCATATTAAAGACAAGGAAGTGGTAATAAGTATAAGAATTAAATTACAGTTAGGATTTTGCATATAATTTTGGGCAGGCCATTATAGAAATGATGTTGGGATCATGGAAGTTTCAATAAGGGTTCACCAAGATGATAATGGATATTGATGGAATGAAGAGGAAGTCCTGAATGATCTCAAGGATGCTATGATTGTGGCTATCTTCAAGAAAGGGGACAAATCCAAATGTGCAAATTACAGAGGCATCTCCCTGCTCTCCATTGCAGGAAAGATCATTACAAGAACTCTTCTGAACTAACTCATTACACTTGCTGAAGAGCTACTTCTGAATCTCAGTGTGGGTTTAGGCCATTAAGAGGCACTACTGACATGATTTTCAGAGCTCGCCAACTACAGGAAAAATGTGGTAAACAACATCAAACTCTCTCAATAGCATTTTTTGACTTGACAAAAGCCTTTGACTCTGTAAATCGTGAGGCACTCTGCAAGATTCTGTTCAAGTATGGATATCCTGCAAAATTTGTCACCATCCTTCGCCTGCTTCATGATATGCGAGCGGTGATCCTTACCAACGGATCCATTACAGACCGCTTTGAGGCTAAGCCAAGAGTTAAACAAAGTTGTGTCATCGCCCCAACTCTTTGCAATCTTCCTAGCAGCTATGCTCCGTCTGACTAGAGATGAGCTCCCTGCTGGAGTGCAGCTTATTTATCGAATGGACGGTAAACTATTTAATCTCCGGCGACTCCAATCAAAAACTAAGATCACTTGGACTTTAGTCATTGAGCTCCAATACGCTGATGATGCTGCAGTAAGTGCTGTGTCGGGATTGGATCTCCAAAGAATCGTCAATGTATTTACTGAGGCATATGAGAAGATGGGACTAGGACAACATTCAGAAGACTGAAGTCCTCCATCAGCAAGCTCTAAATTCACGCGCCCCAGCCACATTGATTAGGATTTATGATGAGTGCCTGGAAAATGTGGAACACTTCCAGTATCTTGGAAGTTATCTTTCACAGAAGGTTGACATTGATGACGAAATTCAGCATCACCTGAAATCTGCTGGTGCAGCCTATGGCCACCTGAGGAAGCAAGCGTTTGAAGATCGCGACATCAAAACTGAAACCGACCTTGCGGTCGTGATCCCTACCTTATCGTACTGGACTGAAACATGGACAATGTACAGGAGGCACCTCAAAGCACTGGAGTCATTTCATCAACGTTGCCTGTGAAAGATCCTACATATCAACTGGGAGGACAGGCACACCAACATTAGTGTCCTCTCACAAGCAGGCATCACAAGCATCGAGGCTATGATTGTCCACCATCAGCTTCGTTGGGTTGGTCATATAGTTCGGATGTCTGATACCAGACTCCCAAAGCAGATGGTCTTTTCCCAGCTCAGTCAGAGGAGGACAGAAAAAACGCTTCAAAGATGTGCAGAAAGCCAACATGAAGAAATGTAACATTGACATCAAATCCTGGGAGACCGTCGTCCTGGACCAAACCAGATGGAGGCAGAGTCTGTGGGAAGGATCCCAGCATTTTTAAACCAAACAATGACAAAATGAAGGGGAAAAGCGATAGCGGCGAAAAGAACAAGCTACATGACCAGACATCCCACATAACAACAAATGTCTTATGTGCCATAAAGTCTATAGATTCCGAATTGGCCTCATCAGCCATCTTCGGAAGACAATCAACCTCACCTGCGAGGGATAGCCAATAATAAATTTAAGTTGAAAGGATAGAGTATTTTTTTCAATGTTTAATGGGAAGCCTGAATGGCTGGCTGACAACAGATACTTGCAATTTAGGTGTGCAATGTACATGATTACATCAAGGGGCTTCAGGTATTTGGGAGGTGAGCCACTCACCATAAAATACCCAGTCTCTGACCTCTAGTAGCTGCAGCATTTATGTGGCTTGTCTTGTCAGTGGTGACTCCAGGATATTAATGGTGGAGGACTTGGCAGTATGACATTGTCATAGTCATATATGACACAGAAGGAGGCCATTCGGCCCATCAAGTCCGTGCTGGCTCTCCACAGAGCTATCCAGTCAGACCCACTTCCCTGCTCGATCCCTGTAGCCCTGCAAGTCTATTTCTCGCCTCAAGTGGCCATCCAACTTCCTCTTGAACGCAAGAACATAAGAAATGTGAGGTAATGCATTTTGGAAGGTCTAATACAGGTGGGAAGTATACAGTAAATGGCAGAACCCTTAGGAGTATTGACAGGCAGAGAGATCTGGGCGTACAGGTCCACAGGTCACTGAAAGTGGCAACGCAGGTGGATAAGGTAGTCAAGAATGCATACGGCATGCTTGCCTTCATCGGTCGGGGCATAGAGTATAAAAATTGGCAAGTCATGTTGCAGCTGTACAGAACCTTAGTTAGGCCACACTTAGAATATTGCGTGCAATTCTGGTCGCCACGTTACCAGAAGGACGTGGAGGCTTTGGAGAGTGTACAGAAGAGGTTTACCAGGATGTTGCCTGGTCTGGAGGGCATTAGCTATGAGGAGAGGTTGGATAAACTCAGATTGTTTTCACTAGAACGACGGAGGTGGAGGGGCGACATGATAGAGGTTTACAAAGTTATGAGCAGCATGGACAGAGTGGATAGTCAGAAGCTTTTTCCCAGGGTGGAAGAGTCAGTTACTAGGGGACAGAGGTTTAAGCTGTGAGGGGCAAAGTTTAGAGGGGATGTGCGAGGCAAGTTCTTTACACAGAGGGTGGTGAGTGCCTGGAACTTGCTGCCGGGGGAGGTAGTGGTAGCAGGTGCAATAGTGACGTTTAAGAGGCATCTTGACAAATACATGAATAGGATGGGAATAGAGGGATACGGAACCCGGAAGTGCAGAAGGTTTTAGTTTAGGCAGGCATCAAGATTGGCGCAGGCTTGGAGGGCCGAATGGCCTGTTCCTGTGCTGTACTGTTCTTTGTTCTTTCAATAGGAGCAGGAGTAGGCCATTCGATCCCTTAAGCCTGCCCCGCCATTCAATAAGATCATGGCTACTCTGCCTCGGACCTCAACTCCTCTTTTGTACCAGCTCCTCATAGCCCTCAGCTCTTCGATATTTCATTGAAGTCATTGATTGTCTCTGCTTCCACCACGCTTGTGGGAAGCGAGGTCCAGGTCATTATCACCTGCTTTCCAAAAACGTCTTCCTCATTTTCCCTCTGCATCTATTCTACAAAACCTTCAATCTGTGTCCTCTAGTCCTTGTACCATTAGATTAGATTATGATTAGAGATACAGCACTGAAACAGGCCCTTCGGCCCACCGAGTCTGTGCTGACCATCAACCACCCGTTTATACTAATCCTACATTAATCCCATATTCTTACCAAACATCCCCACCTGTCCCTGTATTTCCCTATACTAGTGACAATTTATAATGGCCAATTTACCTACCAACCTGCAAGTCTTTTGGCTTGTGGGAGGAAACCAGAGTACCCGGAGAAAACCCACGCAGACACAGGGAGAACTTGCAAACTCCAGACAGGCAGTACCCAGAATCGAACCCGGGTCCCTAGAGCTGTGAGGCTGCAGTGCTAACCACTGCGCCGCCCTAGTTAATGAGAACAGTTTTTCCTTGTCTAACTTACCTAAGCCTGTCATAATCTTGTATACTTCTATTACATATCCCCTCAATTTCCTTTGTTCTAAGGAGAACAAATGCATCTTTTCCAACCTAGCCTTGTAACTAAAATCCCCCATCCCTGGAACCATTCAGGTAAATCTCCTCTGCATCCTGTCAAGGACCCTCGTATTCTTCCTGAAGTGAGGTGACCAGAACTGGACGCAATACTCCAGTTGAGGCCTAACCAGAGCTTTATAACGGTTCAGCATAACTTCTCTGCTTTTGTACTCAGTGCCTCTATTTATGAAGGCCAAGATCCCATATGCTTTACTAACCACTCTCTCAATATGTCCTGCCATCTTCAAAGATCAATGCACATGCACCCCCATGTCCCTCTGTTCCTGCACACACTTTAGAACTGTGCCATTAAGTATATATTGCCTTTTCCTATTCCTTCTGCCAAAATGCATCACCTCATACTTGTCAGTATTAAATTCCATCTGCCACCTGTCTGCCCATTCTGCTAGCCTATCTATGTTGCAGGCATTCATGTCATCCTCACTGTTTACCAGGCCTCCAAATTTGTCATCGACAAATTTTGAAATTCTGTTCTGTATTCCAAAATCTAAGTCACTTATATATAGCAAAAAAAGCAGTGGTCCCAGCACTGACCCTTGGAGGACACCACTGTCTACCATTCTCCAGTCAAAAAAACAACCATTTACTACAACTCACTGTTTTCTGTCCTTAAGCCAATTCTTTTATCCTATTGGACCCTGACCCTCTAATCCATGAGCTTCGGTTTTGTTAACCAGCCTTTTATGTGGCACCTTATCGAACGCTTTCTTAAAATCTGTATAAACATCCACCTCATTCCCTTCATCAAGGAGATGTGATCAGGCTGTCTCTTGTTGGAGATAGTTATTGCCTGACAAGTGTGGTGTGAATGCTTTTGTCACTTAGTAACCCAAGGCAGGATGTTGTCCAGATCCTGCTTCATTATCTGAGAAATTACAAATGAAGCTGAACACCTTGCAATCATCAGCAAACAGCCCCATTTCTGACCATATGATGGAGTAAAGGTTGTTGATGAAGCAGCTGAAGTAAGTTGGGCTTAGGATGTAGTCCTGAGGAACACTCGCAGTGATGACCTGGAGCTGAGATAATTGGCTTCCCATGACCATCTTCCCTTGTACCAGGTGTAACTCCATTCACTGGACAGTTTTCCCCCTGACATCAAGGACAATCATTCTCACCTCACCTTTAGAATTCAGGTCTTGTGTCCATGTTCGACCCAAGGCAGGAATGAGGTTTGGAGCTGAGTGGTCCTGGTAGAACTCAAACTGAGCATCAATCAGTGAGCAGGTTATTGGGTGAGTAAGTGCCGCTTGATAGCACTGTTGACAACTCCTTCCATCATTTTGCTGAAGATTTGAAATAGGCCGATCGGGTGGTAATTAGCTGCCTTGCTTTTTATGGACAGAACATACATGGGTAATTTTCTCCATTGTTGCGTAGATGTCCGTGTTGTAGCTGTTGGCTAGGGGTGTGACTATTTCTGAAGCACAGGTCTTCAGCATTAGAGTTGGGAGATTGTCAGGGCACTCAAAATGCATATTATGCATATTGCAGAGGTGAAAGATTCATCCATCTTTCCTTTGTATTTATTGAGATGAGGACGTCAGTGCTGTGAAATGGAACAGTTTTTCATTTTGGACATCTGATCTCAGTATCAAGCATTCCCAGATCAGGTGCACACAAAAAAGAATGAAGATTTTGAAATAAAAACAAAATGCTGGAAATATTCAAAAGGTCATGCAGCATCTGTGGAGTGAGAAACAAAAGTATCATCTCCGGTCGATGACCATTCATCAGAATGAATCTTTTGAATTTGCTATAAAGTCAAGCAGGTGAATTGCTACAGAATACCTAAAACAGATGACACCCTAGTATCATCAAAAAATGAGTGAGAAAATAGACCAACAACAGACACAGTGCTATATCTAAGGACTAGAGGATAGTGAATAGTCATAGAGTCATATAGCACAGAAACAAGCCCTTCGGCCCATCGTGTCTGTGCCGGCCATCAAGCACCGATCTATGTTAATCCCATTTTCCAGCACTTGGCCCTTAACAAACTTTTAAAAAGAGGCTTCAGACATAAACTTGGAAACTAGTTAGTCTGAAACTGATAATGAAGAAAAATTTGAGAGGATGCTATTAATGTACATTTTAAAAGCATGGAGCCATCAGGATTAGTCAGCAAGAATTGGAAACAATGTGATTTACCCAGGGCAAGAAATCTGATGTGATACACCATTCCACAAATTTCTACATTTATCAAATGTAGCACAGATTGATTCTAAGTACCATAGTTTGTATAAAAAGACCTCGAGGCAGTGGAAGTGCTGGTTTCTGAGCAATACATATAATTTGTCCTCGTGCTACTTTACAAATGTGGAATTCTTGGAGAAAATAGTAAACTGGCCAGTGTCATTTACTTGGAATTTTAGACATTGTTTGATGAAATTTTATATTAGGAGTTTTCAAAATGATAGTAAGGAACCACTGCTGAGGCTCAGAGGAGAAATGGAGAACCAGGTAGACAGAACTATCAGTCTGAACATTTCCCCTTTTTAGAAGTAGTAGCGGTAAAGTGGGAGAGATTCTCATTTTATACCAACACAGTTGAAAGCTGACCTTTTGAACTATTACAGCCATAATTATAGCTGGAATGTTATCTTCAGCAAGACGTTACATCTAAGTGGAAAGGAAAATGTTAAAATTAAAATAACTTTTTAAAAAGAAAGGCTGGAGATTTAGTGGTGTGACACTGCTGGCTGCTGCTTACTGATAGCAGCCAGAGAAAATTGCTGCATCACTGTGTAGTCTGCTTACTCGATATTTTGAGTGTAACGTTTTCCATTGCCAAGCAAGGGAAGCATTTGATTTGTGGGCAGTAGTAGATCTGCCACTGGCCAAATGATCTGTTTCTTGCTTGAGGGAAAATTGAGAGACAGAAGTTTTAGAAGCATCTTCACTTAAGTGTGTCTGATTGTGGTTATTAGCCCTTAAAACTACTGAAACACTTATAGCTGATGCTCCTGTGACATCGAGATAGCTCTTCTTGAGCCCACAAGGTAACCCGATACCATTTCTAACAACTCCAACTTGTCCTTTCCCCTGAGGAAAATTCACATTGAGCTGCATTGTTATCTTGCTCTTTTCTGGTTTTGGTGGATATTGGTCAAGTAATTTTTTTTAAAATCTGAGAACTCCTGGTTAAGTCCAAAATTAGGGTCTTAAATTTTAACAAATCCAATTACGGAGTTATATGTGGTGAGTTGGCTGAAGTAGATTGGGAAATTAGATTAAAATATGTAATGGTTGATCAGCAATGGCAAACAAAGAAATAATTCATAATTCTCAACAAATATGCCTTCCCTTGAGGATTAAAGACTCCACTGTAAAAGTAGTACAACCATAGCTATCTAGAGAAGTTAAGGATAGTATTAGATTAAACAAGAGGCTACAGGAATAGTAAACCTGAGGATTGGGAGGATTTAAAAAATCAGCATGGACAATTGATGAAGAGGGGGAAAGTAGAATGAGAGTAAACTGGCAAGAAATATAAAAACCGATTGTAAGAGCTTTTACAAGTATATAAAGAGGAGTTTAGCGAAAATAAACATGGGTCCCTTCGAGGCAGGGACAGGAGAAATTATAATGGGGAATAAAGAAATGGCAGAGACGTTTACAAATATTTGGCGGCTGTCTTCACAGTAGAAAACACAAAAATCTAAATAGACAACTTTCAGTGGTTTCGCTTTAACTAACCTAATTACACACACAAAAAACT
Organism: Heterodontus francisci; assembly: GCF_036365525.1. Taxonomy (NCBI): domain Eukaryota; kingdom Metazoa; phylum Chordata; class Chondrichthyes; order Heterodontiformes; family Heterodontidae; genus Heterodontus; species Heterodontus francisci. The sequence goes on from NC_090371.1 coordinate 40,241,881, forward strand.
TTTAATAGATTTGTCAAGCACGATTTCCCTTTCATAAAATGGTGTTGACTCTGCCTAATCATATTAAGTGCCCTATTAGATCCTTAATAATAGTTTTGAGGAGAAATTATATGGGGAATAAGGAAATGGCAGGGATGTTAAGTAAGTATTTGGTGTCTGCCTTCACAGTAGAAGACACAAAGAACTGATCTGAAATTGTGGGCAACCAAGGGTCTAATGCGAGTGAGGAATTTAAGGTAGTTAAATATTAGTAATGCAAAAATACTGGAGAAGTTAATGAGACTAAAAGCTGACAAATCCCCTGGTTCTGATGGTCTACACCCTAGGTTTTTAAAAGAGGTGGCTACAGAGATAGTGTATGCATTGGTTTTGATCTTCCAGAATTACTTACATTCTAGAATGGTCCCCATGGATTAGAGAGTAGCAAATGTAACCTGGCTGTTCAGAAAGCAGGGAGAGAGAAAACAAGCAACTACAGGCCAGCTAGCCTGGCCTCTGATTACCAAAACCCAAGCACAGCGTGACTAAGATTGGAGACAGTGCATCATGAGAGATTGAGGACGTAAAACCATGCTTCTCTGCAGTGATCAATTTTCATTTTACAATCTCATTTGCATATCTTTGTTTACCTTTCATTGTTTTAACTACTTTTTGAATTATTTCCATAATCATCTGTTTCAACTTGGTTGCATTTTTCTCGAGACAATGTACATTTCTAGTTTTGAGTAGACGTTTTAATGGCAATATATCTCTAAAACCACCAGAGGGCATTCTACCCTTTGCTTTCGTAAGATACAGGAAGCACTGATACATTTACATTCATGATCCCACTGCTAGTTCATAGACATCAGAATAAATATTTGCTTAGATTTAGAATAGTAATTGGTACTTATTTTTCTTACTCATAACAATGCTGAATCAGTGGGTTAGTCAAAAGAGAAAAGCAGGTTTACATTTTGAGTGTAACCCTTCATCAGAGCTTTTACTTTTTGTTTATAATACCAACTATTTATTAATTCCCCTCTTGACAATGAAATACTTTTGAAGTGTAGTCCTGTGCCTTTACCAATACCTATGATGCCTGAATAGCAACATACTGGTGGCACTGTTTGGAGGCACATTACCAGCCCATGACTCACTGGCATGAGTCCACACCCAGCTACTTTGGCACAATGCTTTAGCATACTACTCTGAATTGCTTCTGACACTAATAATTCATGTAAAATATTGTGATATCTTTGACAAATGAATGCAAACCAGTGTTACACACCCATACTAGGTGGATTTTACTTTTTATACAGATATCTTTAATATTTACTAGAATTGACACTCCACATCGATTCTGGGCATGCAAAGAAATGGAGGAAGAGTCTGAGAGTAAGGAGTTGGCAGCCATGATGAAAGCCAGATACATAACCTTTGCAGGAAAGTTTGAACCTGTAAACCACAAGTGCGGAGCACCTATGCCCAATGGCAGATTTTGTGAACGCCAGGATCGGATCAAGGTTTGTAATGAAGTCATAAATTTCAGAGCATTATTTTATCATTTCTGCAGTAGAATGAAGATGTGATGAGCATGAGTCAGTGGACATGTGAAAGCTTAATTTGAGTGCACATGGCCTTATCACTGTCATGCAAAGCAACAACACTGATTACATGCCAAACTATCTCGTACATGACTTTGTTTAAAAATTAAATGAAATAAGGAAGGTAAAAAACTAAAACCCATCAATAATAAGAGGTTGCAGTGTCACAGCCTGTTCTACAGCATGCACCTCCTATGTCACAAATTAGCAAGAAACTGGTTAGATCTGTGTAAGGATACAATCGAACAAGGATGCTAAAAAGGCAGAACATGCGCAATGTGAACAAAAATGACCACAGGCCAGATTTGGATTACAGTGCTGATTTATGGAGACACAGGAGTGTATGAAGCTCATGGACATGTGTGGTTACAAGCCACAGTCTAGGCATTTGGAAGGATCCAAATGAAAGCTGATGATAAATACAGAATGAGTGAGAGAACAGAGCCTGGGTTGTGGACAATGAAACTGAGTTTTATTGTGGTCTCCATGTTGCTGTCAACTCTGAAGACCTCATCAGAGCCTTGCTAATTAAAATATATAATGTGTTATACTTGGGGCAAAACCTTTAGTCTGGGATTTTGGCGGTGAACCACATATTTTTTCAGGATACAAATTGCAATTATCTCTGGATGGCAATGAGACCTAAGTTGCTCTCACCCCAGAGGAGTCATAATGGGACATTAAGAGACTGGAATTGAAGGTAGACCTTCAATACTTCGAAGCCTAACCTACAACTCATTATTACACGTCAGAGCAATCAATGCTATAAGGGTATTTAGTCAACAAGCCATGTTAAATTTGTTTTTGTATCTTTGCAACAGTGACTTCCTGGTTGATTATTATTACCTCAACCTTGAGTCACACTTTCAACCCAGTATCTAACCAAAATGGGTAAGACAGTTGGCAACTCTGTTCAAAGTTCATGACTCCCCCTATCTAGTCCTGGATTGTTCCAACCAACTCTTAAAAAGAGACACATTTTTTGTTACAGGGAAATAAAGCACAAAAGTCCACTTTTATCCTCTTGAGGTGACTACTAGATCAGAATCCTAGAAGTAAGTGGAGAAAATGGAATCAAGAAGAAAGTGGGGTTACCTACATTGTAATCTTTGTTTTTTGGAAAAGTGGATTTTAATAGTAGGAACAAAGAGCATTGGAGGTCCAAGGCAATAGGGAGGTCACTGTTACTATGTGCAGTTTTTGATGCCTCGTTAAAGAAAAGACATTAAAGCCATAGAGATCTTACAGAAGTTACAAATCTAGCAGGATGACGCCAAGCATTGCACACGATAGCTATGAGGAGAGTATTGACATATTGGGAATATTTCCATTGGAACTTCTGCAGTTGATGTGGTTCAAGAAGGCAACTCACCACCCTCTTCTCAAGGACAAGGGCAAAAGATGCAGGGGGAATATGAGGAAGCATTTTTTTTCGCAGCGGGTAGTAATGACCTGGAATTCGCTGCCCACGAGGATGGTGGAAGCGGAGACGATCAATAACTTCAAGAGGAAGTTGGATGACCGCTTGAGAGAAATAGACTTGCAGGGCTACGGGCATCAAGCCGGGGAGTGAGGCTGACTGCGTAGCTCCGTGGAGAGCTGACATAGACTTGATGGGCCGAATGGCCTCCTTTTGTGCCGTAAATGACTCTATGACTCTCTAATTAGGGGGGGGGGGGGGGGGCAATAAATGCTGACTTTGCCAGCGACACTCCCATCCAATGAACAAATAAAAAAAAAACTTCCTCCAAGATACCTCCGTTCCGATGCAAGTATTTATGTTTTGACTATGGTTCAGTGGGTAGCACCTTTGCCTTAGAGTCAGAGCCCTAAGCTGTGGAATTCTCTCCCCAAACCTTTCCATCTCTCTATCTTTCTTCCTTTAAGACGCTTCTTAAAACCTACCTCTTTCACCAAGCTGTTGGCCATCTGCCCTAATATCGACTAGGATAGTAATGGTACAAAGGGCAGAGAGGGAGAAGAGTTTAAGTGTGTTCAAGAGAATTTTTTCCATCAGTTTGTGTTGTATGCCTTAAAGAGTGATGTCCCTTTAAGATCTTACTATACTAATGGGCAAAGTACCAGGATGCAGTCATGTGACTACAAGCCAGAGTCACTTTGCAAATAGAACACCTAGAGGAAGGTTCTGTAAATAGTTTGCTCTGTACTTTTTTTTAATTCATTCATGGGATGTGGGTGACGCTGGCCAGGCCAGCATTTATTGCCCATCCCTAATTGCCCTTGAGAAGGTGGTGGTGAGCTGCCTTCTTGAACCGCTGCAGTCCATTTGTGGTAGGTATACCCACAGTGCTGTTAGAAAGGGAGTTCCAGGATTTTGACCCAGCAACAGTGATATAGTTCCAAGTCAGGATGGTGTGTGACTTGGAGGGGAACTTGCAGGTGGTGGTGTTCCCATGTATTTGCTGCCCTTGTCCTTCTAGTTGGTAGAGGTCGCGATTTGGAAGGTGCTGTCTAAGGAGCCTTGGTGCATTGCTGCAGTGCATTTTGTAGATGGTACACACTGCTGCCACTGTGCGTCAGTGGTGGAGGGAGTGAATGTTTGTAGATGGGGTGCCAATCAAGCGGGCTGCTTTGTCCTGGATGATGTCGAGCTTCTTGAGTGTTGTTGGAGCTGCACCCATCCAGGCAAGTGGAGAGTATTCCATCACACTCCTGACTTGTGCCTTGTAGATGGTGGACAGGTTTTGGGGAGTCAGGAGGTGAGTTACTCGCCTCAGGATTCCTAGTCTCTGACCTGCTCTTCTGGCCACAGTATTTATATGGCTACTCCAGTTCAGTTTCTGGTCAATGGTAGCCCCTGGGATGTTAATGGTGGTGGATTCAGCTGTGGTAATGCTGTTGAATGTCAAGGGGAGATGGTTAGATTCTCTCTTGTTGGAGATGGTCATTGCCTGGCACTTGTGTGGTGCAAATGTTACTTGCCACTTATCAGCCCAAGCCTGGATATTGTCCAGGTCTTGCTGCATTTCTACGCAGACTGATTCAGTATCTGAGGAGTCATGAATGGTGCTGAACATTGTGCAATCATCAGCGAACATCCCCGCTTCTGACCTTATGATTGAAGGAAGGTCATTGATGAAGCAGCTGAAGATGGTTGGGCCTAGGACACTACCCTGAGGAACGCCTGCAGTGATGGCCTGGAGCTCAGATGATTGACCTCCAACAACCACAACCATCTTCCTTTGCGCTAGGTATGCCTCCAGCCAGCGGAGGGTTTTCCCCCTAATTCCCGTTGACCTCAGTTTTGCTAGGGCTCTTTGATGCTATACTCTGTCAAATGCTGCCTTGATGTCAAGGGCAGTCACTCTCACCTCACCTCTTTGAGTTCAGATTTTTTGTCCATGTTTGGACAAGGCTGTAATGAGGTCAGGAGCTGAGTGGCCCTGACGGAATCCAAACTGTGAGTCACTGAGCAGGTTATTGCTAAGCAAGTACCGCTTGATGGCACTGTTGATGACACCTTCCATCACTTTACTGATGATCGAGAGTAGGCTGATGGGGCGGTAATTGGCCGGGTTGGACTTGTCCTGCTTTTTGTGTACAGGTGATACCTGGGCAATTTTCCACATTGCAGATGCCTGTGTTGTAGCTGTACTGGAACAGCTTGGCTAGGGGCACAGCAAGTTCTGGAGCACAGGTCTTCACTACTATTGCCGGAATATTGTCAGGGCCCATAGCTTTTGCAGTATCCAGTGCCTTCAATCGTTTCTTGATATCACGCGGTGTGAATCGAATTGGCTGAAGTCTGGCATCTGTGATGCTGGGGACTTCAGGAGGAGGCCGAGATGGATCTTCAACTCGGCACTTCTGGCTGAAGATTGTTGCAAATGCTTCAGCCTTGGCTTTCGCACTGATGTGCTGGGCTCCCCCATCATTGAGGATGGGGATATTTGTGGAGCCACCTCCTCCAGTTAGTTGTTTAATTGTCCACCACCATTCACAGCTGGATGTGGCAGGACTGCAGAGCTTAGATCTGATCCGTTGGTTATGGGATCGCTTAACTCTGTCTATCGCATGCTGCTTACGCAGTTTGGCATGCAGATAGCCCTGTGTTGTAGCTTCACCAGGTTGACACCTCATTTTGAGTTATGCCTTGTGCTGCTCCTGGCATGCCCTCCTGCACTCTTCATTGAACCAGGGTTGGCCTCCTGGCTTGATGGTAATGGTAGAGTGGGGGATATGCCAGGTTACCGATTGTGGTTGAGTACAATTCTGATGATGCTGATGGCCCACAGCGCCTCATGGATGCCCAGTTTTGCATTGCTAGATCTGTTCGAAATCTATCCCATTTAGCACGGTGATAGTGCCACACAACATGACAGACGGTATCCTCAGTGTGAAGGCAGGACTTCGTCTCCACAAGGACTGTGCGGTGGTCACTCCTACCAATACAGTCATGGACAGAAGCATCTGCGGCGGACAGAAGCATCTGCAGCAGGCAGATTGGTGAGGACGAGGTCAAGTATGTTTTTCCCACGTGTTGGTTCCCCCACTACCTGCCGCAGACCCAGTCTTGCAGCTCGGTCCTTTAGGACTCGGCCAGCTCGGTCAGTAGTGGTGCTACCGAGCCAGTCTTGGTGATGGACATTGAAGTCCCCCACCCAGAATACATTTTGTGCCCTTGCCACCCTCAGTGTTTCCTCCAAGTGGTGTTCAACATGGTGGAGTTTTGAGTCATCAGCTGAGGGAGGGCGGTAGGTGGTAATCAGTAGGAGGTTACCTTGCCCATGTTTGACCCGATGCCATGAGACTTATTTATTTTTATTTATTTTATTTAGAGATACAGCACTGAAAGAGGCCCTTCGGCCCACTGGGTCTGTGCCGACCAACAACCACCCATTTATACTAACCCTGCAGTAATCCCATATTCCCTTTCACCTACCTACACTAGGGGCAATTTATAATGGCCAATTTACCTATCAACCTGCAAGTCTTTGGCATGTGGGAGGAAAGCGGAGCACCCGGCGAAAACCCACGCGGTCACAGGGAGAACTTGCAAACTCCGCACAGGCAGTACCCAGAATCGAACCCGGGTCGCTGGAGCTGAGAGGCTGCAGTGCTAACCACTGCGCCACTGTACCGCCCCGGACCTCATGGGGTCCGGAGTCGATATTGAGGACTCCCAGGGCAACTCCCTCCCTCCTGTATACCACTGTCCCGCCACCTCTAGTGGATCTGTCCTGCCGGTGGGGCGGGACATACCTGGGGATGGTGATGGCAGTGTCTGGGATATTGTCTGTAAGGTATGATTCAGTGAGTATGACTGTCAGGCTGTGGCTTGACTAGTCTGTGGGACAGCTCTCCCAACCTTAGCACAAGCCCCCAGATGTTAGTAAGGAGGACTTTGCAGGGTCGACAGGGCTGGGTTTGCCGTTGTCGTTTACGGTGTCTCGGTCGATGCCGGGTGGTCCGTCCAGTTTCATTCCTTTTTATTGACTTTGTAGCGGTTAGGTACAACTGAGTGGCTTGCTAGACCATTTCAGAGGGCATGTAAGAGTTAACCACATTGCTGTGGGTCTGGAGTCACATGTAGGCCAGACCAGGTAAAGACAGCAGATTTCCTTCCCTAAAGGACATTAGTGAACAAGATGGGTTTTTACAACAATCGACAATGGTTTCATGGCCATCATTAGACTAGGGTTTAATTCCAGATTTATTAATTAAATTCAAATTCTACTTTCTGCTGTGGTGGGATTCAAACCCATGTCCCCAGAGAAATACTCTGGGTCTCTGGATTACTAGTCCAGTGATAATCCCACTATGCCACCGCCTACCCTACTACGCCACCGCCTACCCTGCTGTATATAATAGTTTAGCTGTAATAAACCTGTTTGAGCTTCAGCAAACTGGACTCCATGCATCTCATTTATGTTGCATCAGACAACATAAAAAGAGCTCATTACACTATGTGGGCGGCAAGGTGGCGCAGTGGTTAGCACCGCAGCCTCACAGCTCCAGTGACCCGGGTTCAGTTCTGGGTACTGCCTGTGTGGAGTTTGCAAGTTCTCCCTGTGACCGCTTGGGTTTCTGCCGGGTGCTCCGGTTTCCTCCCACAGCCAAAGACTTGCAGGTTGATAGGTAAATTGGCCATTTTAAATTGCCCCTAGTATAGGTAGGTGGTCGGAGAATGGTGGGGATGTGGTAGGAAATATGGGGTTAATGTATAAATGGGTGGTTGTTGGTCGGCACAGACTCGGTGGACCGAAGGGCCTGTTTCAGTACTGTATCTCTAAATAAATAAATAATGTTTCCAGTACAATGAGAAAGGAGGCATTGCTGGTCTGGTTCTGAGGAGTGAGGTGGGTCAAGTGGATCAAATGTCAGTTGAGAAATGTTTAGGGGACAGTGATCATAGTAACATAAGGTTTCGGTTAGCTATGGAAAAGGGCAAAGAGCAATCCAGAGTAACAATAATTAATTGTGTGAGGGCCACTTTAAATGGGGTGAGAACAGATCTGGCCCTGGTAAATTGGAGTCAAAGGTTGGCAAGTAAAATTATACTTGAACAATGGGCTACCTTTAAAGAAGAGATAGTTTGGGTACAGTTGAGGAACATTCCCACAAGGGGGAAAGCTAGGGCAAGCAAAGCCAGAGCTCCCTGGATGATGAAAGAGATAGCGAGTAAGGTGAAGCAGAAAAAGTATGCGTATGACAGATAGTAGGTTGATAATACAAGTGAGAACCAGGCTAAATATAGAAAGTTCAGAGGGAAAGCGAGAGAAGAAATAAGAGCAGCAAAGTCAGAGTATGAGAAGAAACTGGCAGCCAACATAAAAGGGAATCCAGAAGTCTTCGATAGGCATATAAATAGTGAAAAGATGGTATAAGGAAGAGTAGAACCAATTAGGGAGCAGAAAGGGGATTTACGCGTGGAGGCAGGGGGCATGGCTAAGATACTAAATGCGTACTTCGCATCTCTCTTTACCAAGGAAGAAGGTGCTGCCAAAGTCATAGTGAAAGAAGCATTAATTGAGACTCTGGATAGGCTAAAAATTGATAAAGAGGAGGTAATAGATAGGCTGGCTGTATTTAAAATTGATAAGTCACCAGGATCAGATCAGATGCATCCAAGGATGCTGAGGGAAGTAAGGGGGGAAATTGCAGAGGCACTGGCCATAATCTTCCAATCCTCCTCAGATACAGGCGTGGTGCCAGAAGACTGGAGAATTGCAAATGTTACACCCTTAATCAAAAAAGGGTGTAAGTATAAGCCCAGCAATTACGGGCTGGGATCATAGGGGACATAGACAAGCTGGTGGAATGGGCAGACGTGTGGCAGATGAAATTTAATGCAGAGCAGTCTGAAGTGATATAGTTTGGTCGGATGAATGAGGAAAGGAAATATTAAAATAAAGAATATAATTCTAAAGCGGATGCAGGAGCAGAGGGACCTGGGGGTTTATGTGCACAAATCATTGAAGGTGGCATGGCAGGTTGAGAAAGTGGTTAATAGGACCTATGGGATCCTGGGCTTTATAAATAGAGACATAAGGTGGAATTTAATGAGGTCATTAGGAGTGGGAATGGAGGCATCGGCAGCTAGAGACTAGCGATGGATGTGCCCACCTGGAAGAACGATGTTGTGACGTTGGTTCTGGATTTGGTCAGCGGCAGGAAAGCTCCAAGGCAGCCTTGCCGCCCCGACGCAATGTGACTGCTATTTGTATTGTTGAACAGGTCATTGTCATACATTAGCATCCAATTGATCGCAATTCAATGGGGGGCTTGGAATTAAGTGAACGACAGGTGTGGGCTCACATGCATTTGGATCCCCAACTGTTGAAAGGTAGTGGAACTGAAGCAAGCCATCAGCAACAGGAATGAGGGAAGTAAGGGGGGAAATTGCAGAGGCACTGGCCATAATCTTCCAATCCTCCTCAGATCAGGCGTGGTGCCAGAAGACTGGATAATTTTTCCAGGGATCCACCGATGACATGTGTGCATCTGTCAGAGGGTGGGCCAGGAGGCAGTTGCACATGCCTGTGAAGCTCCATGACGAGAGCGACAGCAGCCGGCCATGCCAAGAAGGGCCCACCTACGTCAGAGAGTGTACCAGACTCGACACAGCCAACTTCAAATGCCTGAGCAGCAGTGAAAGCCAAGACTGTGGCTCTCCATGGAGGCTGCCACCCACTTACGTGCCACGCTGCAGGATGAGTTGCGACCTATGGGATTCGATGGTCACCCCATTCCAGTGGCCCTGAAGATCACCGTGGCACTCAACATTTACACGTCTGGATTTTTCCAGGGATCCACCGATGACATGTGTGGAGTCTCACAGGCAGCAGCCCACCACTCTATCAAGGAGGTGACCAAGGCCCTGTTCAAGAGGGCTGGCGACTATGCATGCTACTGGACCGACCCTGACAATCAGGCGGAGAGTGCCCCCATCAGCTTCAGGGCCATCGCTGGATTCCTGTAGGTTAAAGGTGTGATAGACTGCACGCATGTGGCCATCAAGGTTCCAATGGACCAACCAACCGCCTTCACCAACAGGAAGGGCTTCCATTCCATCAAATTTCAACTGGTCTGCGACCGCCAATAGTGTTTTCTGCAGGTGTGTACCCACTTCCCAGAAAGCAGCCATGACGTCTACATACTTTGATAGTCCTAGGTGCCACAGCTTTTCAGGCCCCTTGCTTGCCTTCAGGGATGGATTCTCGGGGACAAGGGTTGAAGACGTGGCCACTGACGGCTGTAAGGAATCCTCACACTGCAGCAGAGAAGAGGTGCAACACTTGCCACGGCTCTACCTGAGTGACCATCGAGCAAGCCATTAGGCTGCTGAAAGTGAGATTCTGGTGCTTCGATCAACTCAGTGGGGCCCTGCAGTATGCCCCCATGACGGTCTCGCGTATCTTGGCGGTCTGCTGTTTTCTGCACAATCTAGCACTGCAGAGGTGGGGGGAAGCCTTGCATGAAGAGGACATGATTGTTCGCCAGTCCTCAATCAACAAGAGGGATGTGGAGGAGGCTAATGAGCAGGCAGCACTGGATCTTGAACTCCTTGCACTGGAGGCCAGGCACATTGAGTAACTGGCAAGGAAGGCAAGAGAAATTCTACTGGCTTTCAGCCACCATGATGACCTCTCAGTGAACTCAGCAAAGAGTTATCCCAATGTATCCAGTCTGTTGCCTCCTTTCTGTTTGGATTGTATGCCTAGCACCCAGCTTAACCACGTGCTCTGCCAATGAGGGAGGAAGGGTGAAGGCAGAATCTCACAATTAAGGCACGTGAGGATAAGCATTTTTCAACAACGAATGTGAACTGTAATAACGATAGAACTTTATAACACAATACAAATGACAAATGTCAACTACCCGTGAAACCCCAAGTGTGTCTTGGTGCTTTACTTAATAGGTTTACGAGTGTTTCTACGAAGTGTGAACCTTGCAATAGCAGCTGGGACTGGAGGCAGGCTGCCCTTGGCCTGGGATGACTTTGGCTGCCTGGGGCTTTCCTGTACATGCCCAGGACTATCCTCGGGCATCGCAGCTACTGGAGCTGGGCTCACTGGCAGAGGGGCTGAGGAGCTGCTGTCTGCACTCAGAATGCTCTGAGGGGAGCCCCCAGCTATGGAGGTCAGCCTCTCCTCCTCCCTTTCGTGGCTCACTTAAACCTCCCTGCTGACCAGAGCTGGACAAGGACCTGAAGAAGACTCCAAGCGCCCCGTCCTGTTCTCGCCTTGCCACTGCTGAATTAAACCCCTGGCCAAGGCAATGGTGTGCAAGTCTGTGCACATTTTGTAGGATCTGGCTCTCCATAAGGGTCACCAGCTTCTCAATGGAGGAAGCTATGTGCTCACACGCCTGAGCCATGGCAGCGCTCATAGCATAGGTAGACTCCTCCATCGTCCTTTCATGGCTGCATATGGCCTCTGGCAGCTCCGCCTTACAGCCTTACCTCTCTCTGCAACTCCAGCATGCCCTGTGCTGTTGACACCAGAGGCTCGTCATCAGCTGGGTGCTCAGCATGGGCCTGGCCATTCACAGTCCTCTGAATGTTGGTGGCTTCGGCTGTCACAGTCTCAGCCAGCTGCTTGGGCGCCTGTGTGGTGCTGTCACCAGCTGGTGACCCTGATTCTAAAGTTGAGAGGTTACCCACCGAGGTGAAAGTCAGTCAGTGAAACAGCAGTTTAAGCAGGGCTGGCAGTGCTTTAAATATGATGCAAGCACTTGCGTTCATCTCCTCTGATGATATCATTGGTGTCTTGTCACCCACTGCCATCCTCCAATGGGACGGGTTCCTTGCCTGCTGCGTTCATGTGGGCCAGCCAGCACATGATCATGGTCAGCCAACTGCATACGTGACAAGCGGTGATAGCACCCTTTTCCAGGACCACTGTGCGACCCACGAGGGGTTGACTAAATTCAGCCCATAGAGTGCAAAAACAAGGAAGTTTTGGTGAACTTTTATAAAACACTGGTTTGGACTCAACTGAAGGATTGTGTTCCGTTCTGGGCACTACACTTTAGGATGGATGTGAAGGCATTGAAGAGGGTGCAGAAAAGATTTACGAGAATGGTTCTGGGGATGGTAGACTTCAGTTATGTGGATGGATTGGAGAAGTTGGGACTGTTTTCCTCAGAGAAGGAGAAGGTTGTGAGGAGATTTGATAGAGGTGTTCAAAATCATGGGTCTGGACAGAGTAGATAGGGAGAAACTATTCCTATTGGCGGAAGAGTCTGGAACCAGAGGACACCAATTTAAGGTGATTGGCAAAAGATTGGCACAGGTGACTTGAGGAATAACTTTTTTATGCAGAGTGGTTAGGATCTGGAAAGCACTGCCTGAGAGTGGAGATTCAATCATGGCTTTCAAAGGTGAAGTGGTTAATTATCTGAAGAGCAAAAATTTGCAAAGCTACAGGGGAAAGTTGGGGGAGTGGGACGAGCTGAGGTGCTCTTGCAGAGAGCCAGAACGGACACAATGGGCTGAATGGCCTCATTCTGTAACCATTCTTATGATTCTATAACATAGCCTTATGTACCTTGATGTCTAATTTTGCTTTTTAATGATCATGTGAATTGTCTTGGGGTGTTTTAATACATTAAAGATGCTATATAATTACAAGTTGTTGTTGTTGTTGACGCTCCAGTGCAACACTAAAGGAATATTGCATTGTTGGAGAGACTTTCTTAAGGATGAGACATTAAACTGAGGCCCCATTTGCCCCCTCAGATGAATGTAAAAGATCCTATGACACTATTTTAAAGTATAATATTACTTGTTCCTTTGGTATGTGAACTATTGTCAAATTCACAGGACTGCAAATAACATCTGAAGAAAATGTGGATTTTTATTGTAACTTAACTAGAACATATATAACTACTGCAGGAGCCAACACGCATGTTACTGTGTCAGGCTACACCCACAACTCCCTGGTCATGTGTGACATGACATCACTTCCTCTGGTAACCTTCACTTGCAGCTTCTTAAGGTGGTCTGCTCTTAAGTTAGTCCCACAAAAAGAAGAGAAGGGGAGCTCCCCGGTGTCCTGTCCAATATTTATCCTTCACCCAATATCACTAATATCATTATCTGGCCATTACACTTTGCTGTTTGTGGGACCTTGCTGTGTGCTGATTGGCTGTAGTGTTTCCCTTATTGCAACTACAACTACACTCCAAAAGTACTTCATTGGTTTTGAGTATCCTGAGGTCATTAAAGGCAACATATAAATGCAAGTCTTTTTTAAATAGAGATTTTTAAAATTGTGGAGTGTTTTGACTTGGTGAATAAAGAACTATTCCTCTGATTAGTGATGAAGAGAGGGGTATGGAGGAATTTCTTTATGCAAAGGGTTGTTGGAGCAGAGAGTGATCTAGGTATGGACCATGGTATCTTTTAAGGGAAAAGTGAATAAATATTTGAAACTAATTAAGATATAGGGCTGTAGGGCGGAAGAATGGGAATTACTACATTAGAGCATAGACACCGTGGAATGAATGGCTTCCTTCTGACTATGAATCTTTCGTTCTATGCTACATGTACCAAGGTCATTTGGCTCCATCTGTCCGTCTTAACCATATATAACTGATCTTCATCAGGAAAGGATGAACGGGCTGGGTCTTTTTTCTCTTGAGAAGGGAAGGCTGAGGGGTGACCTAAGAGTTGTTGAAAATTGTGAAAGGTTTTGAAACAGTAACCAGAGAGAGAGTGTTTCCACTTGTGGGAAAAATCAAAACTAGAGGCCATCAGAATAAGATAGTCACCAAGAAATCAAATAGGAAATTCAGAAGAAACTTCTTTATTTGATAAGGTGCCACATAAAAGATTATTACACAAGATAGGAGCTCACAGTATTGGAGGTAATGTATTAGCATGGATTGAGGATTGGTTAACTCACAGAAGGCTGAGAGTCGGCATTAATGGGTCTTTTTCAGGTTAGAAAGACGTAACTAGTGGAGTGCCACAAGGATCAGTCCTAGGGCCTCAATTATTTACTATCTACACTAATGACTTGGAGGGGGCAGAGTGTAATATATCCAAATTTGCTGACGATACAAAAATAGGTGGGAAGGCATGTTGTGATGAGGACATAAGGAATCTGCAAGGGGATATAGATAGGTTGAGTGAATGGGCAAAAACTTGGCAGATGGAGTCTAATGTAGGAAAGTGTGAGGTCATGCACTTCGGTAGGAAGAATCAAAAGGCAGACTATTATTTAAATGGAGGGAGACTCCAAAAAGTGCAGCACAGAGGGATCTGGATGTTCTTGTGCATGAAACACAAAAAGTTAGCGTGCAGATGCAGCAAGTAATTAAAAAGGCAAATGGAATTTTGGCCTTCATTGATAGGGGGTTGGAGTTTAATAATAGGGAAGTCTTGTTACAACTGTACAGGGTGTTGGTGAGGCCGCACCTGGAGTACTGTGTACAGGTTTGGTCCCTGTATTTTAAAAATGATATACTGGCATTGGAGGCAGTTTAAAAGAGATTCACTAGGCTGATATCCTGGGATGGAGGAGTTGACTTATCAAGAACGGCTAAACAGGTTAGCTCTTTCTCCATAAAGTTTAGAAGAATGAGGGGTGATCTTATTGAAACGTACAAGATTCTGAGGGGGCTTGACAGGGTAGGTGTTGAGAAGATGTTTCCACTAGTGGGGGAATCTAGAACTAGGGAACATAGTTACAGAATAAGGGGACACTCATTTAAAACTGAGATGCGAAGGAATTTCTTCTCTCAGAGGGTAGTGAATGTCTGGAATTCTCTACCCCAGAGAGTTATGGAGGCTAGATCAGTGAAAGTATTAAAAGAGGAGGGAGATAGATTTTTGAAATATCGGGGAGTTGAGGGCTATGAGAAGCTGGCACGAAAGAGGAGTTGAGGTCTAGGGCAGATCAGCCATGATCTTATTGAATGGCGAGGCAGGCTGAAGGGCCGAATGACCTACGCCTGCTCCTATTTCTTATGTTCTTATGTTCGTATTCAGGGAGTAGTGAGATTGTGGAACTCATTATCGTAGGGAGTAGTTGAGACGAATAGTATAGATGCATTTAAGGGAAAGTTAGATAAGCAATGAGAGAGGAAGGAATAGAGAATTTTGCTATTAGAATTAAATGAGAAAGGATGGGGGGGAGGCTTGAGTGTAACATATATGTTGTCATGGACTGGTTGGGCTTAATGGCTTGTTTGTGTGCTAATTCTGTATAAAATAGATATTGTCTTTTTAACATTTCTTTACTTGCTAAATTATAACAAGTTATCTTGCACTGATGCTATCTGTTATACAAGCCATCAGGAAATATTAGTCATTTGACTTTGCTTTTTGCTTAATGTCTTGTGTTATGACTAACCCGCAAACGAAGGTGACCGTGGTGACTGCAACAACTACCGTGGAATCTCCCTGCTCAGCATAGTGGGGAAAGTCTTTGCTCGAGTCGCTCTAAACAGGCTCCAGAAGCTGGCCGAGCGCGCCTACCCTGAGGCACAGTGTGGCTTTCGTGCAGAGAGATCGACCGTTGACCTGCTGTTCTTCCTTCGTCAGATACAGGAGAAATACCGTGAACAACAGATGCCCCTCTACATTGTTTTCATTGATCTCACCAAAGCCTTTGACCTCATCAGCAGACGTGGTGTCTTCAGACGACTAGAAAAGATTGGATGTCCACCAAAGCTACCAAGTATCATCACCTCATTCCATGACGATATGAAAGGCACAATTCAACATGGCGGCACCTCATCAGACCCCTTTCCTATCCTGAGTGGCGTGAAACAGGGCTGTGTTCTCGCACCCACACTTTTTGGGATTTTCTTCTCCCTGCTGCTTTCACATGCGTTCAAGTCTTCTGAAGAAGGAATTTTCCTCCACACAAGATCAGGGGGCAGGTTGTTCAACCTTGCCCGTCTAAGAGCGAAGTCCAAAGTATGGAAAGTCCTCATCAGGGAACTCCTCTTTGCTGACGATGCTGCTTTAACATCTCATACTGAAGAGTGCCTGCAGAGTCTCATCGACAGGTTTGCGGCTGCCTGCAATGAATTTGGCCTAACCATCAGCCTCAAGAAATCGAACATCATGGGGCAGGACGTCAGAAATGCTCCATCCATCAATATTGGCGACCACGCTCTGGAAGTGGTTCAAGAGTTCACCTACCTAGGCTCAACTATCACCAGTAACCTGTCTCTAGATGCAGAAATCAACAAGCGCATGGGAAAGCCTTCCACTGCTATGTCCAGACTGACCAAGAGAGTGTGGGAAAATGGAGCACTGACACGGAACACAAAAATCCGAGTGTATCAAGCCTGTGTCCTCAGTACCTTGCTCTATGGCAGCGAGGCCTGGACAACATATGTCAGCCAAGAGTGACGTCTCAATTCATTCCATCTTCGCTGCCTCCAGAGAATACTTGGCATCAGGTGGCAGGACTGTATCTCCAACACCAAAGTCCTCGAGGCGGCCAACATCCCCAGCTTATACACACTACTGAGCCAGCGGCGCTTGAGATGGCTTGGCCATGTGAGCCGCATGGAAGATGGCAGGATCCCCAAGGACACATTGTACAGCGAGCTCGCCACTGGTATCAGACCCACTGGCCGTCCATGTCTCCGCTTTAAAGACGTCTGCAAACGTGACATGAAGTCCTGTGACATTGATCACAAGTCGTGGGAGTCAGTTGCCAGCGTTAGCCAGAGCTGGCGGGCAGCCATAAAGGCGGGGCTAAAGTGTGGCGAGTCGAAGAGACTTAGCAGTTGGCAGGAAAAAAGACAAAAGCGCAAGGGGAGAGCCAACTGTGTAACAGCCCCGACAAACAAATTTTTCTGGAGCACCTGTGGAAGAGCCTGTCACTCTAGAATTGGCCTTTATAGCCATTCCAGGCGCTGCTCCACACACCACCTCCAGGCGCTTACCCATTGTCTCTCGAGATAAGGAGGCCAAAGAAGATATGACTAACCCGTGATTTTCCTGGGAAAACAATTGATAGATTCCTCCCCCACCCCCCCAGCCATTTTCTATATATAGCAAGGACATAGGGGTGACACAATAATGTCATATATATATTGATCGCAAAAGTTTCTTAAAATCTTTGATAGGTTGTCATCTTTGCAAACTGAATACTTTTATTAAAAGGATAAGGAAGATCTGACAATTCCAGGTTTCAAGTTATTAAATTATTTTACTCGGCTGCATTTTTCAAAATTACAGTACATGTATATCTGGATATAAAAGAAGAATTGGTCTTTCGTGAGATCTCTTGCAGTTCAATACTGTAATCCTCCTGTATCTTCATGAAGATTTGAAACGAATAATAACTGAAATGTATCAAGCTATTTGAATAAGATTTGACCATATGTTGCATTAACAGGATGGAAAAAAGTTTTGTACAAAATTTGAGACTATGAAATCTGAACATAACTGGCTGGTATTTTTCACAATCAGTGGTTTGCATGACAGAAGATAACATATTTGGGAGGTATTAACTCCTGAATAGTTCTGCAATTGCTACAACCATGAAAGATCTTCCAAATCTGGAATGGGATAAAGGACATCTTGAGTGAAAAGATCTTTTTTATCCGAGAAGGAAGCTATTATGATAACTGCTGTATAAATATTCATGAGTGTTTCTTAGCATCTGGACTGGCAGACCAACATTGTTATAAGCTGTGAATTACTAATGGGTATCAGAAGCAGTGGTCGAGTGCTAGACAGTTTATTTTACCTCTCCGTAGTCAGTCGTGTTTATACTTGATTGGCTTGTATAACTAGTTTGCCAAGAAATATAGTAGTTGGATTTATATTTCTAGATAATGACTGCGGATGAGAATCTGTTGGAATTCCACTGTTATAGCAAGTATTTGAGATATTGTAGCAGTAGGTGAAGCATGCACTATAGAAAACAATATTTCAAGTTATTTACTGCTTCAGCAAGCTTAGAAAATGTTCATGAAAAGTGTTTTGTTTTGCTAGAGGAAAGAACTTTCTCCACATATTCCTGCTGGAGCCCTACTTCAAAGAATATTCCTAAAGTCACTTACTTGCACATGATAATGCATTTGATACTACCGTTTTGCAGCAGTGGTTTACACTCGATATCCCTTGAAGAATTCAACATTTAAATCTGTACATAAACTTATCTTGAGTATGGCTTGCTTAAGATCTTAATGTTAAAGTGGAAGGAAAAATGTTATCAAAATTTTAGCTCCTGTTTGAATTGGTAAGAACAGGCCAAAGGACTGAACAAATATCAGTCAAAAAGTAAAGGACGTTAGCCCATCTGGATTACCCTGATTATGTATAGGACCCACTCCATTTTCATTTCCCTCTTTGAACCATCTCTATCCACTCCTTGTTGAAATAGGAACCCCTAGTTAATTTCTGGTGTTGTTCCTTCAGATGAGTATGCTCACTCTGCTGGGTGATTGATACACTCTCTCTGGGTCAGCATCCTACCATTCTCCTAGCTCTAGCAATTGCTACTACAAAGCAACTGGTTGTTTTAGTGCTTAGTCAGACAGCACACTCAAATGTTCAACTCGCTGTATGTTCCACAGTGAAGGGTATGTAATTATATCTCAAGCGTTGAGGTTAAGAGGGAGGATGTGCTGGAAATTTTGAATGATATGAGGACAGATAAGTCCCCGGGGCCAGACGGGATATACCCAAGGATATTACGGGAAGCGAGGGAAGAGATTGCTGCGCCTTTGGCGATGATCTTTGCGTCCTCACTGTCCACTGGAGTAGTACCGGATGATTGGAGGGTGGCAAATGTTGTTCCCTTGTTCAAGAAAGGGAATAGGGATAACCCTGGGAATTATAGACCAGTCAGTCTTACGTCGGTAGTGGGCAAATTATTGGAGAGGATTCTGAGAGACAGGATTTATGATTATTTGGAAAAGCATGGTTTGGTTAGAGACAGTCAGCATGGCTTTGAGAGGGGCAGGTCATGCCTCACAAGCCTTATTGAATTCTTTGAAGATGTGACAAAACACATTGATGAAGGAAGAGCAGTGGATGTTGTGTATATGGATTTTAGCAAGGCGTTTGATAAGGTTCCCCATGGTAGGCTCATTCAAAAAGTAAGGAGGCATGGGATACAGGGGAAGTTGGCTGTCTGGATACAAAATTGGCTGGCCCATAGAAGTCAGAGGGTGGTAGTAGATGGAAAGTATTCAGCATGGAGCTCGGTGACCAGTGGTGTTCCACAGGGATCTGTTCTGGGACCTCTGCTCTTTGTGATTTTTATAAATGACTTGGATGAGGAAGTGGAAGGCTGGGTTAGCAAGTTTGCCGATGACACGAAGGTTGCTGGAGTTGTGGATAGTGTGGAAGGCTGTTGTAGGTTGCAACGGGACATTGACAGGATGCAGAGTTGGGCTGAGAAGTGGCAGATGGAGTTCAACCTGGAAAAGTGTGAAGTGATTCATTTTGGAAGGTCGAATTTGAATGCAGAATACAGGCTTAAAGACAGGATTCTTGGTAGTGTGGAGGAACAGAGGGATCTTGGGGTCCATGTCCATAGATCGCTCAAAGTTGCCACCCAAGTTGATAGGGTTGTTAAGAAGGCGTATGGGGTGTTGGCTTTCATTAACAGGGGGATTGAGTTTAAGAGCCGCGAGGTTATGCTGCAGCTCTAAAAGGCCCTGGTTCGACCACACTTGGAATATTGTGTTCAGTTCTGGTCGCCTCATTATAGGAAGGATGTGGAAGCTTTAGAGAGGGTGCAGAGGAGATTTACCAGGATGCTGCCTGGACTGGAGGGCATGTCTTACGAAGAAAGATTGAGGGAGCTAGGGCTTTTCTCATTGGAGCGAAGAAGGGTGAGAGGTGACTTGATAGAGGGGTACAAGATGATGAGAGGCATAGATAGAGTGGATAGCCAGAGACTTTTTCCCAGGGTGGAAAGGGCTATCACCAGGGGGCATAATTTTAAGGTGATTGGAGGAAGGTTTCAGGGAGATGTCAGAGGTAGGTTCTTTACACAGAGAGTGGTGGGTGCGTGGAATGCGCTGCCAGCGGTGGTCGTAGAAGCAGATACATTAGGGACATTTAAGCGACTCTTGGATAGGTACATGGATGATAGTAGAATGAAGGGTAGGTAGTTAGTTTGATCTTAGAGTAGGTTAAAGGTTCGGCACAACGTCGTGGGCCGAAGGGCCTGTACTGTGCTGTACTGTTCTATGTTCTAAGTGCTGAGGTTTATTGCTTTACATTTCTCGATAGTAAATGCCTTAGTTGCCTTAAAGGGAAATAATTCCGTACTTTCAAGTCATATCTGATGCTCACTGATATAAACTTTTGTTGAAATTAAGTTTAAAGTTTCTGGCTCTGAAAATCTCTCAGGCCACAATCCCAGCAGTCATGACTTGATCCTACCTGCCTCAAAACCTGACTGCAGCCAAAATTCACAAAGGGGCTCATAGGCAACTCTCTATGAACTTAGAATGTAGCCAATTTCTTATCAGTGATAATGCAAACATCGCTTTAGAAATGTTTTATTTTAAAATTGAATGAGAGAAGCACCTACATCCCACTTTATGCTAATATAAATTTCTCAGGATGTTTGCTTTGGATTCTTCTGATTTTTGGAAAAAAAGGTTCAAAATGTACTTATGCAGGTCATTTTTGATGAAGTTAACAATACTCTGAATGAGTAGTTGGGTTGAAATCCTTGCTGTGTTTGGAGCTAAGGACTGAGCCTACATCGTGGGGGAAATATTGCTACTGACTAGGAAAACAAGTGCTGTTAAAATGGAAAATTGATCCACTGGTATGCACCATTAACTCTCACTAAGGATATGAGAGTACCTGTACCATGTAGTCCCCCTGATACCATTTGCTGTAAGATCAACTTTTCAAGATGTCTGAATCAGTCATTTTTGTTGTAATTTCACACTTTCTTTCTGAATTACCCAGCATTTTGGTAAAATATGAATTTCTGCTAATAAGGTGTTTTGATCATTGAATATTGCATGCTTTCTTGGCCTGTTTATCTGCTTCAGCTGTAAAATACACTAATTTTTTGAAATTTGTCACAGTCATTTTCAATAATGTACTGAAAAGCTTTCTAATAGGTGTGTCCAAATTGAATATGTATTCAACACCTGCCACTACCTTGTTTGTATTGGGTTTTAGTTATGTAGAAATTGCTACGTGTATTGCATCTGCCCAAGCATTGAACCGCCTTGTCTAAACAAACTTGTCTAAATTCAGTATTTTGGGGCATGGTCCTGTGAAACTCCAAGATGTGGTCCACCATCTCTCAAATAAATTATACCTCCATTTGTTTCTAGTTATTCAATATTATCCCCCAGCAGTGGGTAAATCATGCTGGGAGTATACATTTCATGGAAAGATACTGAAGAATGTGAATGAACAGAGGAACCTACTGTTTCAAATACAGTGGCCAGGATTTTATGTTGGCGACAGGGGTTGCAATGTCTGGAAAAGTGATGGCGAGTTCCCTGCGTCGCCTCTTTTCCGGAAGGTCCGCCGAATCTAGTGCCAATCAGGCACTCAAGTGGACAGCAGTAGGCCTTCCACAGGATCAAGGACCCCACTGTGGGAAGTGCAGCCCTTGGAGAGCGGTTGGCCAATCAGAGGCCGGCAGCTCTTCCACTGAGCAGCACCACCGTGAAGGCGGTGGCTGCTGCTGGACAAGCACCTACCCGAGGCCAAGGAGCGTCACTGGACCAAGGCCACAGGTAGGTCAGGGTGGGAGGGGGTTGGTAGCAAGGGCAGTTGGGTGGCTCTCAGTGGGAACCCTCATTTAGGCACTGTGTCTTTTAACGAGAGACCCCCTTCCACTTCCCCTGGCTCTTGGTGCTATGCTTCTCATGTTGAACCACCTGCTGCATGGCTAATTGCAGCTGCAGCGGAATGAAGCCCTTAATTGGGTTTAATTGCACAGCTAAGGGCCTCAGCTGGCCGTTCATAAACCTGCCGTGGGGAGAGCATAAAATTTCCCCAGTATCTCTGAAAGTATGAGTGCAAGGAGATAGAGCCATGACAAAGGACAATAGAATTTGGCGTTTTATAAATGGGGGGTATATGGTACAGAGTGGAATAAAGAAGTAATGCTGAATTTATACAAAACCTTGGTTTTGCTACAGTTAAGAGAATTGTGTTCAGTTTTGGGTGCCCCATTATAGAAGGGTCATTAACGCCATAGAGAATATACAGTATAGATTAACCAGAATAACCCCATGGGATATTGAAGTTATGAGGAGAGACTTGAGATACTGGAACTGTTTCTACTGAAGCAGATAGGCTAATGGGATATTTAATGGAGGTCTTTTAAAAAAATTATGAAGGTTTTCAGAGTGCGTAGAGAGACTATTTCCTCTGGTGAGAGAGTCAGTGATGAGGAATTTAAAACTGCTCCGAGGAGAGTAAAAAGAAGTTTGGAGGAAATTTTTGGCAGAGGATTGTTGGAGCATGCAAGTGGTGAAAACTGAGAATTACATCTCTGAAGGGAAAATTGGATAAATATTTGAGCTGAGGAAGATATATAGCTATGGGAGAGAGAGAGAGAGCGTAAGGCATTGGGATTACATTTGCAATGCTCGAATAAATCACCTGCATAGTCAGAGACTGAATGGCCTCCTCCAATTCTATAAACGTCTATGAACCATAGAATATTAGAACACATGTTCATGATTCCTTGCGAGCAGTTTATCTGTGACATTCCAGGTTGGTGTGGAACATCTGTCAGATATTGAGTCACAGAGGAAATACTAGCAGATAATTTGCCCTGTTGCAGTGGGAGGAATTTTTTAAAGAAAAAGAATTGAAAGATCAATTGTCAAGTATTTTCCTTCAGTCTCGCTCACGCATTGCCCCTGTGCTTGCTGACCTATCCTGGCAAACCTGATCTGGTAACATGTCAGTTTTAAAATTCTCATCCTTGTGTTCCAATCCCTCCATGAGCTCACCTATCCTTATCTCTGTAATTTCCTCTTCCTACAACCCTCTGAGATCTCTACACCCCTCCAGTTCTGACCTGATTTCCTTTGCTTCACCATTGGTGGCCATGCCTTCAGCTGTCCAGGCCCTAAGCTCTGGAATTGCCTACCTAAACCTCTCTGCCTCTCTCCTCCTGACGTTCCTTCAATCATAACGTCAGAAGTGGGGATGTTCGCTGATGATTGCACAATGTTCAGCACCATTCGTGACTCCTCAGATACTGAAGCAGTCCGTGTAGAAATGCAGCAAGACCTGGACGATATCCAGGCTTGGGCTGATAAGTGGCAAGTAACATTTAGTTTAGAGATACAGCACTGAAACAGGCCCTTCGGCCCACCGAGTCTGTGCTGACCATCAACCACCCATTTATACTAACCCTACACTAATTCCATATTCCTACCACATCCCCACCTGTCCCTATATTTCCCTACCACCTACCTATACTAGGGGCAATTTATAATGGCCAATTTACCTATCAACCTGCAAGTCTTTGGCATGTGGGAGGAAACCGGAGCACCTGGAGGAAACCCACGCAGACAGGGAGAACTTGCAAACTCCGCACAGGCAGTACCCGGAATTGAACCCGGGTCGCTGGAGCTGTGAGGCTGTGGTGCTAACCACTGCGCCACACAAGTGCCAGGCAATGACCATCTCCAACAAGAGAGAATCTAACCATCTCCCTTTGACATTCAACGGCATTACCATCGCTGAATCCCCCACTATCAACATCCTAGGGGCTACCATTGACCAGAAACTGAACTGGAGTAACCATATAAATACCGTGGCTACAAGAGCAGGTCAGAGACTAGGAATCCTGAGGCGAGTAACTCACCACCTGACTCCCCAAAGCCTGTCCACCATCTACAAGGCACAAGTCAGGAGTGTGATGGAATACTCTCCACGCCTGGATGGGTGCAGCTCCAACAACACTCAAGAAGCTCGACACCATTCAGGACAAAGCAGCCCGCTTGATTGGCACCCCATCTACAAACATTCACTCCCTCCACCACCGACGCACAGTGACAGCAGTGTGTACCATCTACAAAATGCACTGCAGCAATGCACCAAGGCTCCTTAGACAGCACCTTCCAAATACGCGACCTCTACCTTTTAGACGGACAAGGGCAGCAAATACATGGGAACACCACCACCTGCAAGTTCCCCTCCAAGTCACACACCATCCTGACTTGGAACTATATCGCTGTTCCTTCACTGTCGCTGGGTCAAAATCCTGGAACTTCCTTCCTAACAGCACTGTGGGTGTACCTACCCCACATGGACTGTAGCGGTTCAAGAAGGCAGCTCACCACCACCTTCTCGAGGGCAATTAGGGATGGGCAATAAATGCTGGCCTGGCCAGTGACACCCACATTCCATGAATGAATTTTTTAAAAAGCCGCTCCTTAAAATCTGTCCCTTTGATCAAGCTTTTGACTCTGTGTCAAAGTTTGTCTGATAGCACTCCTGTGAAGTACCATGGAATGTTTTACTGCATTAAAGGCACTTTATAAATGCAAGTGATTGCTGTTGACCAAACATGGAGCACTATTAGCAGCTGTGGTCAGACAGAAATGTGGAACAGCTATTGCAACACAGATGACTAACCTCTTGGAACTCAATGGTAGACAGATTTTCTTTTAGACTATATGCAGTACTATGCTCATGCATCTCTTTTTGTGTATAGTGCCCTTTCCACGGAAAGATTATCCCAAGAGATGAGCAAGGAAATCCTGTGAATCCAGAAGATATTCAAAGACTGAAGCAAGAAGAACAGAGAAAGCAGGAAGCGAAAGCTGGTATGGCAGTGTGATTTTTTTTAATGTATATTTGTCAGTGAGCTAATACATATGAGGCAAATACGTGAGATTTAAATGTATGTATATTAATGTAGAATGTAAATTTTCAGTTATGTTATCATTGTTGCACTGTACAGGAAAGGGAATAGTTGTCTCTGAACAAGGAAGAGTTCACCCTCAATTCTGCAGCTTAAACCAAGTTGCTTAAATCAGAGACTTTATAAAAAGTGACAGACCAGATTTTTTTTTTAAGAGCTCCGTCATTAGTACCTCCCAGTTACAGTAAATCTAAATACCTTTCTGTTAATGTCATGCATCTTGATTTTCACATTAGGTGTATTGTGTAGCACTTTTCAGCATCATGGAGTAGCAAGAAGAAATATGATCTGGTGAAATATATTTGTGACTATCACAATTAAATTGTGAGTAAGATCAACACATCAGAAGAATCAGATTTGAGGTGTTCTTAAGCGATCTTGCATAAATTGAATGGGATAGTGCCCCAATTTCAGTCTCAGATTGTGATATATAGATTGATACAGAGGCAAACTGGGAGAAACAGGGGGACTAGCAGGGTAGTGAGGATAAAGGAAAGAATTTACATTTATATAGCACATTTCTCATCCTCAGGATGCCCAAAAGTGTTTCACAGCCAATAAATTTCTTTTTGAAATGTTATGTGGACCAACATGGTACCTACTTTGTGCAAAATAGGAAAATAAAACCTACATTGAGTGCTGTCAAAGTTTTATAAAAGTAGACATTTTTTTTTTACATGTTATCTTTTTTTTTAGCCTAGACTTGTCATGCTTTCACTGATTATCAGAAAAATTAGGGATTGAAAGGAGCATAAAACTACTGGGGGTTGCACTTCATTCTGTCTGCACTTCCCAACTATTTTCTTAAGGGTTCATCCTGTTGGCTAGATTACCCTGCCCATATGCAAGCAGGCGCATGTAAATTTGATGCAGAAGGATAAAACACAGTCTCCAACACATTTTGTGTTTTTGACCAGATCTACCTCAATGTAGGGGCCACCTGTTAGGCTGCACATCTAGCATTCAAAGGTCAGCAGTGGGAGCCTGGAGGTACCAACAGGTGCGGGGCCCATGTAAAAGGTCTTGAAGCATGACACAGACTCAGGCATCAGAGTCAAACATTTTCAGTCCAAAAACCTCTTTCTTTTTTTCCCCCTTCAGTCAGCTCTTTCTCCTAGGGCAGTAAGTTCTCAAGGTCTACCACATCAAATCTTCACCCCTCTACTGGCTCAAATTAGGACCTCTCCTCCTGCATATTGCTGGAGTCAGGGGAATCTCTGAGGGGCAGAAGTCTTTGCCCACTGGAGCTGTCCTTCCCAATTCCTATCCCCAGTCAGAAAACCTAAGCCCAATTATTTGGTTGACCAAATTTAAGAGTTTCTATGGATTACATTGCAAAATTAGAGGTTATTGATTTTTGAAACAATCTTATATTTAAAGTAATTCAGACAGTCTGTGAATAAGAGGAAAATTTAAGGATTTAAATTATGGAACATATTGTTGCCTAGTTCAGTGAATGCTAAATCTCCAGGTTCTTTCTTAAGGGTGCTCAAGTTTCCATTGCAGGTGTTAGCTGACTGACCTGTATATTCCCAGCAACTTCTTATATGATAATTGTCACATCTTAAATATGGTTCTTTCATGAGACATTGTTTTTAGACAGGTTGAGTTTCTGAAAAAGCATGGTCAGAAAGAGCTGCTGTTTCGGCACAATATTGCAAAGAAGCAGTTGGGCTACACCGCAGCGGATTTGCAAATAACATTTGTTAAGTATTTTTGATCATCCAATCTTACCTTTTTTGTACTAGAGTCAAAAATAATACAGACATAAAAAGCTGGAAATATGCAGCATATTGATCAGCATCTTTAAACTGAAATGGTAGAGTAACACTTTGGGTGGGACCCTTCAGTAGAAGCTTTTCAGATTTCAAACATTTGCAGTTTTTCTTTTAATCTGTGCTATAAAAATAAAACAAATTATTGAATCAATAGTGCCATTGTGCCACTAAACCTGTTATCTCGCTCTTCCACATTACACACATGCTGAAGTTCCTTGCAAGATATTTTATCTGGATAACGTTGTCCCTTTATGTCTATCTCTCGTGTAAATGAACATCAAGAAAAATGTTTAAACAGAAATGATACTTTGAGTTTCCAAGAATCAGATTGCAAGAAGCACCATTTTCTGCTGTTGTTCCCGATAGATAATTTTGGCTTTGGTGTGCCTTCGATGTTAATGGACATTTTATTGCGCCAATCAAATAATTTCAGTTTTTGTGCTATGCATATCCTAGATTTTGATTTGTAGTTCTAATAAGTGTGCATTTAAGACCAAACTGATGGCCATGTGTGTAATCTCTGATTGTAATTGTGCTGCTCTGCTACCTCCAGGTGGCTTTGAATCTGAATTCAGTCGGAATTCAGCAGTTTGAAGTGTTCAGTGTTCCATTTTAAAATAGATTGAATCCCAAATACTGTTTGACACAGTGAATGAACATAGACATAACAGTATTACAATCTATTTGGGAATGACAGCAGAAAATGTGCATAGAACAGTGGTGTTTCCTGCAGTCTGATCCTTTCTAAATCACTTGATTCTTTCCTAGTTTGCAGTGTTTACGTAAAACCTTAAGTGTAACGCAGATGCCCCACATAATAACAAGGTCTTGGTACTATGAATCAATGATAAAGCACAGTGACCTTTTAATCTGTGGCTTTCATCCTTTCCAATGGTTCGCACATAGGAGCAAATTAAGTACCTATTTTTTGTGTCAGTACTCAAGAATATCTGGTCTTTCAGCCTTTAGTGACTTGTTAACAAACAGGTATCAGGACAACCACGGGAAGGCAGGCCGCTGGCCAGTCAGATGTGAAATAGCATCTCTTTACTAACTACAGTATTGATTTTTCTTCCCCAACAGTGTAATTTTTTTCACCATCAGTAAAGTCAGCAACACTATATGAAGAGCTTTAGGGTCCATCAAGGCTCTAAAGACTGTTCTTCCTTGGCACTCTATTGATTTCTTTTCAAAGGCTTTTAAATTGGTCCTTCATTTTGTTGAAATGCTCATTTCATACTGACTGGGCCCCAGTATTTTTTGCTGTATTTATACAAGTGTCCCATTCATGGTGCTCTAAGCCGGTACCGCCTTGTTGTTATTGGAAGATCTTGTGTCTAACTGTGTTTTATTTTGGCCTTAATCATGGATTAATGGTTTCATTTTTTGACTTGTGTTACTTTATATTTAATCTCTCTCAAGATTAAATAAATCTTTTTTGGATCAACTTTCTTCATGAGCCTGTCTCTTTCTCTTCTCCCTTATCTTGCTCCAGCTCCATTTATGGATGACATTTAGTACTGATTTAACCCTGTGTGAATCACAGTATCTTTGAGTGCTGATTTTAAAAAGAACAAAATCAGATCACTCCTTTCTTCCTAAAATCTATATTTGCTGTTGAATTTTTGTGTTCATTGAGATACAGCGTTGCAGCCAGTTGCATTTTAGACAGGACAGCCCGGCCCTAAAATTCTTTAGGGTTTCTACTAGTGTCCCATCGTAATGCTGGTGTAAGATGAGCACAACCCTCTGGAAAATGGCACACATAGCTGTTTACACCATTTTTCTGTGGGTTCTAGCAGGAGACAGTGGAACCGTTGCGAAATTTCAAGGGCTGTTTTTATATGATTTGACTGGAAACTTTTAATGGTGAAACTAGACATTAGGGTCTATAAATTCATCCAAAATGGCAGGAAGGAAGTGCGTATTGGGAAAGGACAAAAAATTCTTATGCAGTGCCCTATGCCTGAAACAGGCATTAGGCCCTTTGCAAGGAAATAAGGCACCAAATGCATATTTGAGGCCCACACTGCACGATTGATTTGCCCTGAGGAAAGCCAGGTCTTGTTAGTATCTGTTATACCACAATAAAAAGGTAAATTTTTGAAATAAACTTACCTGAATGTGGAGCCAGGAGGAGCAGGTTGGTTAAGAGGTCTTAACAAGAGTAAGGGAAGGTTTGACCCCCAAGGATGCCGTGGAACTGAGGGACTGATATCACAGAAAACATTAATTGTGAGAGTATTACTTAATGTAGCCACAGTGTGCCAATTTATAATACCAGTGGCAGTGCAAAATTAAGCCATATTTTAGATTGTGATGATGTAATGGTGAGATATGCTAGCTACAGGGAATTTGGAAGGTTCATGTGGGGATGAAATATGAAGGACGTATTTTATGTAAGTGTGAATACTGGTGTTTCTTTACATGTAGCTAAAGTATATACACGATTTAACAAAACACTCCAGTTCAGATCTCTGTCCCAAGTTCATTTTGCAAGTTTTGTCAGTTATGGACTGGGGAAAGGAATAATCAGACTTGACAAAATGCTGTATGACTGGTTCCTTTTGGATGTATGTGATTAGTGGGATATTCAAAGCACCTGGATTTAAAAGACCAATTCTGTCTGGAATAGAGGGCCAGATTTTATTCAGTTGACTGGAATCCCAGCAGCAGGCAGGAAGGCAGGGGAGACCCTCCCTCAGCTCTCTGTCAGACCCCCGTTGCTATTTCGCAGCGGGTGGGCAAATAACTGCCCGCTGCTGCGGACGCCATCCCTTTAAGGGACACACTCCCGCCTCCAGAGCTGCTGGCTAATCAGAAAGCAGGCAGCTCTGCAGTACTGGGACTGGTGGCCAATGCCAGTACTGCAGGAGGCCTTGCAGTATGAAGACAGGAGAAGATCCCTGGAGAGGTAAGTGGGATCAGGGTCACTGGGGCCAGTCAGGCAGGCCTCAGCAACTGAGTGGTAGGTGATGTTATTGGTGAGAGGGTGCTTGGGTTTCCAGGGGTGCCCTCCGGGGGCCATGGAGTGCCCTCAAAGGAGGCACCCCCCCCACCCCAACCCCGCTAGGCGACCACCAGCACTCCTCTGCCTTCAAGATAAGGGCTCATGGTGTTGGGGTAATATATTAGCGTGGACAGAGGATTGGTTAACAGGCAGGAAGCAGAGAGTGAGCATAAATGAGGCATTTTCACATTGACAGGCAGTGAATAGTGGAGTGCCGCAAGGATCAGTGCTGGTGCCTCAGCTATTTTCACTCCCTATATTAATGACTTGGATGAAGAGACGGAGAATAATGTATCTAAGTTTACTGATGATACAAAGCTTGGTGGAAAGGTAAACTGCGGGGAGGATGTAGAGGCTGAAAAGAGATATAGATAGGTTAAGTGAGTGGGAAAAAGATGGCAAATGGCGTATAATGGTGGGAAGTATGAAGTTGTTCACTTTGGTCAGAAAAATAGAAAAGCAGAATATTTTTTAAAAGGTGTGAAACTGCTAAGAGAGACTTGGGAGAACTCGTATAAGGAACGCGCAAGGTTAACATGCAGGTGCAGCAGGCTATTAGGAAGGCAAATGGCATGTTGGCCTTTATTGCAAGGGGATTGGAGTACAGGAATAAAGAACTTTTAGTAAAATTTTACAAGGCTTTGGTGAGACTGCACCTGGAATACTGTGTGCAGTTTTTGTCTCCACATTTAAGAAAGGATATACTTGCACTGGAGGCAGTGCAGCGAAGATTTGCTAAATTGGTCCCTGGGATGAGGGGGTTGTCATATGATGAGAGGCTGAGTAAATTGGGCCTATATTCTCTGGAGTTTAGAAGAATGAGAAGTGATCTAATTGAGACACACAAGATTCTGAAAGGACTTGATAGGATAGAAGCTGAGAGATTGTTTCCACTGGTCAGGGAATCTAGAACACAGGTACACAGTCTCCGGATAAGGGGTCAATAATTCAAGACTGAGATGAGAAATTACTTCACTCAAAGGGTTGTGAATCTTTGGAATTCTCTACACCAAAGGGTTGTGGATGCTCCATCATTGAATACATTTAAGGCTGGGACAGATATTTGGTCTCGCAGGGAATCTAGGGATATGAGGAGCGGGCAGGAAAGTGGAATTGAAGCCTAAGATTGAATGGAGCAAACTCGTTGGGCCATATGATCTACTTCTGCTCCTATTTCTTGTGTTAAACAAAATTGAGGTGGCGGTGCGAAGAGGCTTGGCTAACTGGACGGGGGTTCCAGTTGGCAATACGCCCGGCCGGCCATCCATTAACCTGTCACTGTCCTCCTTGTCCCCTTCCTCCCTACCTGTCTCACAGGCCTGTGCTTGTCTGTCCTCTTTTGTTTTCAGCAGGGGTCCCACACAGTCCACCAGCAAAAGCCGGTAAGGGAATTAGGGGTCTCATTGCTGGTTGGGGCTTCCCCACAATGTGAAACATGTGGCAAATGTTACAGAACTCCATCACGTATTTGTGGAGCTTTGGCCAGTCAAAATGCTGTCTTATGTGAGCTTGGGTTTTTCGTACACTGACTTGCAGCCATTGGAAGTTCTTGGGCCATTCTTAGTATTTCTTTATGGTACCTTCGTCTGCACCACTATCTGGTGAACCACTGTCCACTCTTCATCCACAGGTCTATGAGGAGGTCTCCACTTCCTCATCAGTACGTCATTCTTTAAAAAGTAGCACTCAGGGACTCCTTCTACTTCAGTTTTGGTTTGGGCTGCCTGTGTTAACTTCTTTCATACTGGGTAGGCTTGCTGAGCTGGGTCAAAATCCTGGAACTCCCTTCCTAACAACACTGTGGGAGTACCTACCCCACATGGACTGCAGCGGTTCAAGAAGGCGGCTCACCACCACCTTCTCTAGGGCAATTAGGGATGGGCAATAAATGCTGGCCTATCCAGCAATGCCCACATCCCAGCAACAAATAATAAAAAAATCTAAGGAAGGTCTGTTTAACCCATCCTTTTGGTCCTCTAACTTCCTAAAGAAGGTTTCAGATAACCAGACGGTAGGGTCATCTGCCTGCAGTGCCAGTTCTTCTTCCTCTGATAGAGCTTGTTTGGCCATGGACCGAGCCACCACATAGTCAGGGGAATTGCTGGGGGCCCTCTCCTGCAACTGCTCGGTTTCCTTGACGTCTTACGGTCTCTCTAAAACTACTGGGGAAGCTACCACCTTTGCCCCCACCAGATCATTACCCAGGAGCAAGTCCACAGCATCCACCGGTAAACTAGGGACATTCTCCACAGTTACCGGTCCTGAAACTAGGTCACACTTCAAGTACACCCAATATAAAGGTATTGGCATACACTGCCCTCCGATACCATTCATTAGTACTCCCTAGCATTCACTACACTCTCTGGGGGAAAGGCCATGCCTTTTCCCAGCAGAAGGGATTGGGTGGCCCCGGTATCCCTAAGTGCGACTGTGGGCTCGCTGGCCTCACTTGAGCGGGTCACTTTTCCTTGGGATACAAAATCCTGATGACCTTCAGGATTTTGTTAGATTTTCCCTCACTCACAGCGGTAAGTTTATTGGGTCTTACTGCCACAGTTGATGCCACAGCCTGCTCTGCTGTGCTTTCCATCAGGCCCTTTCTCCTGAATTGGTCTGGTGTGCTCTGATTAGTCCTACAGGTTTTCTCTTTAATGTCCAGCAGTCAGCTCGAAGATGACCTGCCTTATTACAGTGGAAACACCCTGGTCTTCGAGTCCCACTCCTGCACTCAGCAATGTCTTTTTTGGCTTGATGAGAGCCCCCTGTGTCTCCAGCTGTCCTTTCTCTCCCTGGGCTGTTCGGGCTCCTATCACCCTCCCACCTTTTATCCTTTTTCGGGGTTCTGGAGGTGACTGAGGAGGGTTTCCTTTGGGGTAAGGGTTTGTGTACAAGGGTAAATTCATCAGCCAGAACTGCAGCTTGCCTGGCTCTTTGAACCTGTTGTTCCTCTGCATGGGTTTTAATAGAAAGGGGAGTGAGTTTTTAAATTCCTCAAGAAGGATCACCTCTGAGATTTTCGTATGTGGGCTGTACTTTAAGTGCCCTTATTCACTCGTCAAAAGCAAGCTGCTGATCTCTCAAACTTGAGGTAAGTTTGGTCAGGCTGCTTCCGGAGGGTTCAGAATTTCAGGCGGTACTCTTCCGGTACTAGCTCATATGCCCCCAGGATAGCATTTTTGGTCATTTCATAATCTGGTGGACTTTCATCTGGCAACCTCATGGACTTTTCCTGTTAGCTTGCTTTGTAACAACAGAGTCCAGCTCTCACCCAGTCATTTCAGCTTTCTTGCAAGCTTTTAAAATGACAAAAAATGGTTCCACATCCCCCTCTTTGAACTTTGGAATCAACTGGGAGAACTTCAAGAGCTGAACACACGGTCTTGAGCTAGGGGTATGTTCCTTACTAGCCGTGCCTTCACTGGGTTTACTGAGTCACCCCCTAGTTAATTCAAGCTGCTTTAGCTCTCTTTCCTCCTCCTCCTCCTTCTGGAAAGCGCTCTCTTTTTTCCTTTCTTCACACTCTCTCTGCTCTTTCTCTCTTTGGAATTCTAACTCTAGTCTCCTCTGTTATAATTGTATTTTAGCTAACATTACCCTGTCGATTTCTGGCTCTAACCCTGTCTCTGAATCTTCAGGTACAAATGAAAAATGGTTGACCACAAATCTTAGGATTTTGGATTTCTTAGCTTTTGCACAGAAAGTAATCCCTAACTGCCCAGCTATGTTCCTCAACTGTTCAATAGATAAGGCCTTTAACCTATCCCAAGTTACTTCACTCAGATACTGGCCTCGAGTGTGGATATGTTAGCAGTGGAACACAAGAAAACCTGTATTGAATTAAATTTTTTTTTTTACTAGGGATCAATTTGGTTTCCCACTGCCATTTTCTTGTTTGTCATTGGGTTATGATCCTGGACTCCAGCCCCTAAATTTCTGTTATGGCCAAGTGAGGAGGGGGTCACAGTTGTCCCTCTTGCCTTTCCTCTTATTTGACAGCAACAGGGTTTATTCATTTTTAACAGTAGTTGTGCTTACCACCTCTGAGTGTTTTACCTTTCACCTTTTATTGTGATTGTGAAAGAACCAATCGGACAGGTTTTCTTGAGTTTAAACAAGGGAGAGGTAAGTTTATTATACATAACAATCTAACCGCGATTTAAAAACTATTTAAAAAATACTCTACACATTCATGCACATTCACACGAGGATCATGAACATACAAATAGAGTGCAAAGTGGAAAGTCGGTATTTTTGGATGGATTAAAGACCAGAATAAATATAAGTTAAATACACAGACTGAGGCTGGATGATTTGTTGGACGTCTGACTGGAGTTGTATTCTTGAAGTCTTGGCTGGTCAAAGTGCACTTTGTGGCTGACCAGCTTTGCTCAGGGATTTTTGGAGGCAGAATCGTAGTTGGTGCTCTTCCCCGGTCTCTGGAACAATCTGTAGTCTTGGAGGATCCACAGTTGCAGACGGTTTTCAAACTTGATGTTTTCTGGAGAGAAAGTTCTGGAGCACAGGTCTTCAGTACTATTGCCAGAATATTGTCAGGGCTCATAGCCTTTGCCGTATCCAGCGCCTTCAGTCGTTTCTTGATGTCACGCTGAGTGAAACGAAGAGAGAGAGAGAGAGAAAGGGATGCACTCCGCCTTCTGCTGCTGCACACTCAATTATTGCTTATCTCTGGTCTAACAAAACTCCCAGTTTTCTCAGCGATGGACAGATGGTTCACATGGTTCTCTCAATCTCTTTTGTTTTTAATGAGGTCCAAAGTCTAAAACCCAAAACCTGTCTCGGGTGTTGTCAGTGGTTATGCCCTGAGGGATGTCTCTACTTATTAATGTCTCAGGATGACTTTGAATGTCCCGCGAACGAGGATGATCTGGATAATCTTCTCAATTAGCCAAAGCATTGTTCTGGCTGGCTTCTTGTTAGACTTCTGGCTCCGGTTGGGGTCTTGTAATGTGCAAAGGTGCTTCAGATGCAAATTGCAGTGGCCATCTTGGCTGCCAGTTTTTTAAGAAGTTAACTGTAGGATTTTTTATTATTCTCGAGAAATGGATGTTGTTCCAAGGTTGGCATTTATTGCTTTTCCCTGATTGCTCCTGAGAAGAAGATGCTGAGCTTTCTTGAACCGCTGCAGTCTTAAGTAATGAAGGTATTCCCATAGGGCTTTTAGATAGGGAGTTCCACAATTCTGACTCCGCGATGATCAAGGAACGGCAATATATTTCCAAGTCAGGTCTGTCTTGGAGGTGATAGTGTTTCTCTGCTTCTTTCAGCCTCTAACAGTGATAGGAAATGCAAGAAAAAGATATTTGCAAATAATTAGCTTAGATCTTAAATGTATGATTTTTTTTATCTACTTGACGAATGAAGAGAAAGGACATCTACTATAGATAAGTCACAATCATATAACAGCCATGAATGGTGGTGGACAATTAAACAACTAACTGGAGGAGATGGCTTCACAAATATCACCATCCTCAATGGTGGGGGAGCCCAGCACATCAGTGTGAAAGATAAGGCAGAAGCATTTGCAACAATCTTCAGCCAGAAGTGCCGAGTTGATGATCCATCTCGGCCTCAACCTGAATTCCCCAGCATCACAGATGCAGGACTTCAGCCAATTCGTTTCACTCAGCGTGATATCAAGAAACGACTGAAGGCACTGGATATTGCAAAAGCTATGGGCCCTGACAATATTCTTGTAATAGTACTGAAGACCTGTGCTCAAGAACTTGCCTCACCCCTATCCAAGCTGTTCCAGTACAGCTACGACACTGGCATCTACCCGGCAATGTGGAAAATTGCCCAGGTATGTCCTGTACACAAAAAGAAGGACAAATCCAACCCGGAAAATTACTGCCCCATCAGCCTACTCTCAATCATCAGTAAAGTGATGAAAGATGTTTAGTTTAGAGATACAGCACTGAAACAGGCCCTTCGGCCCACCGAGTCTGTGCCGACCATCAACCACCCATTTATACTAATCCTACACTAATCCCATATTCCTACCACATCCCCACCTGTCCCTATATATTTCCCTACCACCTACCTATACTAGGGGCAATTTATAATGACCAATTAACCTATCAACCTGCAAGTCTTTGGCATGTGGGAGGAAACCGGAGCACCCGGAGGAAACCCACACAGACACAGGGAGAACTTGCAAACTCCGCACAGGCAGGACCCAGAATCGAACCCGGGTCCCTGGAGCTTTGCGGCTGCGGTGCTAACCACTGCGCCACTGTGCCGCCCATCATCAGCAATGCCATCAAACGGCACTTGCTTAGCAATAACCTGCTCAGTGATGCTCAGTTTGGGTTCCGCCAGGGCCACTCAGCTCCTGACCTCATTACAACCTTGGTTCAAACCTGGACAAACGAGCTGAGCTCAAGAGGTGAGGTGAGAGTGACAGCCGTTGACATCAAGGCAGCATTTGACCAAGTATGGCATCAAGAAGCCCTAGCAAAACTGAAGTCAATGGGAATCGGGGAAAACTCTCCGCTGGTTGGTGTCATACCTTGCACAAAGGAAGATGGTTGTGGTTGTTGGAGGTCAACTTCTGAGCTCCAGTACATCACTGCAGGAGTTCCTCAGGGTAGTGTCCCGAAGCCCAACCATCTTCAGCTGCTTCATCAATGACTTTCCTTCAATTATGAGGTCAGAAGTGGGGCTGTTCGCTGATGATTGCACAATGTTCTGCACCATTTGCGACTCCTCAGATACTGAAGCAGTCCTTGTAGAAATGCAGCAAGACCTGGACAATATCCAGGCTTGGGCTGATAAGTGGCAAGTAACATTCGCACCACACAAGTGCCAGGCAATGACCATCTCCAACAAGAGAGAATCTAACCATCTCCCCTTGACATTCAATGGCATTACCATTGCTGAATTCCCCATGATCAACATCCCAGGGTCCACCATTGACCAGAAACTGAACTGGAGTAGCCATATAAATACCGTGGCTACAAGAGCAGGTCAGAATCCTGCAACGCATAACTCATCTCCTGACTCCCCAAAGCCTGTCCACCATCTACAAGGCACAAGTCAGGAGTGTGATGGAATACTCTCCACTTGCCTGGATGGGTGCAGCTCCAACAACACTCAAGAAGCTCGACACCATTCAGGACAAAGCAGCCTGCTTGATTGGCACCCCATCTACAAACATTCACTCCCTCCACCACTGACGCACAGCGGCAGCAGTGTGTATCATCTACGAGATGCACTGCAGCAACGCACCGAAGCTCCTTCCAAACCCGCGACCTCTACCAAGTAGAAGGACAAGGGCAGCAAATGCATGGGAACACCACCACCTGCAAGTTCCCCTCCAAGTCACACACCATCCTGACTTGGAACTGTATCACCGTTCCTTCACTGTCGCTGGGTCAAAATCCTGGAACTCCCTTCCTAACAGCACTGTGGGTGTACCTTCCTCAAGAAGGCTGATCACCACCACCTTCTCAAGGGCAATTGGGGATGGGCAATAAATGCTGGCCCGGCCAGCGACGCCCATGAGGGAATAAAAAAAAAAGTTACTTATGTACTTGTTCATCTTTAGTAAAATTAATTTACTTGCTATTTTAAACTTATAACAGTCTCTTAATGCTTTACCATTTTAAAGCTTGAGTGAAATCTTTAAGGGATGTGATGACTCCTGTTTGTAAAGGCAGTTGCAAGCCAAAATTTTCTGTTTTCTTGAGTACAAGCGCTTACTTAGGAAGATATGAGAAGTTGGGAGAAAGGAGGAATAAGAAGGTTAGAAAAAATCTAAACACATAATAGTCTATCCCAATACTGTAAGAAATTCATAAATGTTTCTTTCGACAGACTGGCGGGATCCAGAATTGATGCGTGAAATTGAAGCTGCCACAGGTGTAGATCTTGGTTCTTCGAAATGTGACCGAAAAGGTAAAAAGGGAAAAGGAAAGAAGAAAAAGTATCCAAATCTCACTGATTTGAAACAGCAGAGTAATACATCTCGATCAAGGCTGGAGAAACGAGTGTTCAACAAGTAAGGGCTTTATGCAGTATTTTCTTTTGAAGGGCCCCTTTTTCTATTTATTTAGGAATATTTACTTTTTACCTGGAGCAAATACACTTTGCACTTAAGACAACTTTTTTTGAAATTCATATTTCCAATCTTATTTTTTTTCATTATAAGTATTTATATTTCTTTACCAAATTGGGAGTTTGTCATTTGGTTTTGATGTGTTAACCAAAAGTCTGTGTACACAATTTTTTTTCTTCTGCTAGCTTGATTCCAAAGTTCTGGCAACAAGAATCATCAAATGATATGGCATCAAATGAGGTCATTTAGCTTGTGCCAGCTCTTTGAAAGAGCCATCCAGTTGGTCCCAACTACCTGATTCTTTTCTCATAGCCCTGCAAATCTTTTCCCTTCATGTATATATCCACATTACTTTTGAAGATTACTGTTGAATCCACTTCCACCACCCTTTCATGCAGTGCATTCCAGATCCTAACACACTGCTTAAAAAAAAAAATCAGTCCTCAATTATGAAATAACCTAGGCTGACATTTCAATTCAAGTACTGAGGGAGTGCTGCATTGTTGGAGGTGCAATTGGTTAAACCAAAGTCCCATCTACCTGTTCAGGCGGATTTGCAAAAAGGGCAAGGGAGTTGTTTATTGCTCAACCAACGTCACCATAAATGGATTAACTGGTTAATTATATCAGTTGATGGTTAATTCCTATTTGTGTCACTCCAAAACCAAACCCCACAAAATATATATACAAGAAAAATCTATAAAAATGCAACATTTTCATATCCTGCCCAAAAGTTATGTTCTGTAGTGCTTAGAAAGTTAATTAACCTTCAGGCCTTTTTTACCACAAGGAAAGAAAAGAGTTGAATTTTTCAAGTAATAAAATCCTGCTGTTCCTGTCAATAGAATTTAGTGAGTGGTTGCACAGGACTGAGATGGATATCATTTCAGTTACAGCACCACACAGTGCAGTGATGCTGATGCCAGACTTAACATTACACACCAGGACATGTCAAGGCCACTGAATTAGTGCTAAAGACTCCTCTTAAGAATTAGATATTTGGGCTGCAGCTCTGCGGCTTCCTAATTTCACAGGTCTTGAAGATAGAAATAATACTGTTAAATGTACACAGTGGCCTGGTGTGCTTTTATTAACAGAATGTATTTTCAAGGTATTACATTGCTTAAAGTATTGATCTCTTCTGTAACTGCTGCAGGGGAAATCAGTGTTCAGGCACTCGTATTTGAGTTATTGTGATTTTTATTAAATTCAGGCTTTTCCTTTTCGGCATTTAGTTCAAGCTAGTCATTGCTAAACAAATTAGACCTACAATAATAAACATATTTTGTGTTGATAAGATCAGTTCGAGGGATTGGGTGTGAACGATTTTTTAAAAATCCTATTAAAAGAAAGGCAGTTGATTAAAAGCAAATTCATTGATGCCATTTTGCATGAAGCTATTAAACCTTTTGGATACTGGTTGTTGCTTTGAATTTTAAAGGCAGGCATGGATGATTTTCAATACCTGTAAACATAGTCATTTTTGCTTAATATTTTCCATGCAATGATAAATTAAAATTACAGAAGGCACATATAAAGATCTCTTGGAAAAGGACCCTGAAGACCTGAAGTATGAACTCAGCCATAGGTGACTACTAAGTGAAAGTCTTTTCTAAAAAATGTTTAAAGAACTCTGCTGTCCATAAACTCTGCAGGGCACAGTTCGCACATTTTGACAACTAGTTAGTTATGTGAGGAGAGAGAGAGAAAGAGGCTAGAGCTGATTAGTGAAAATGGACAAATACTCTAATTTTGTTATCTTTTGGGATCAACAAATAATTGTGTAGTAGAGCTTTCCATTAGGTCATGAACTTGATCTGCAGTAGGTTTCATAAGGCTTGTGGAAGGAGCAGGTTTGATGTTACCAAACTGCCTTTCATTATTATTTGCTTCCTTTTAAAACAAAAGCAAGGAAATTTAACCCTTTTAGTTTCGGTATCATTCTGGTGAATCTGCACTGCAGCCCGTCCAAGGCCAATATATCCTTCGTGAGCTGCGATGTCCAGAACTGAACACAGTACTCTGCATGGGATCCAACCAGAGCTTTGTAGATCTTTCTCCCCCAAAATGCTGTTGAGGCTAGGTCAATACAAAATTTCGCAACTGAGGTTAATAGATTTATTTTAGGCAAGTGTATTAGGGGTTACGGAGCCAAGGTGGGTGGATGAAGTTGAGGTACAGATGAGGCATGATCTAATTTTATGGTGGAACAGGCACAAGGGCCTGAATGGCCTATTCTTGTTCCTGTGTAATAAAATTAGTTGCTTTTTGTTGACTATTAAAAGATTTTATGGTCTATTTGCACAGAACTGGGGATACGTTCTGAGTCAATACTTTTGGTGATGCAGTCTGTTGGAGGATCCTTATGGATAAAGGATCCACCAGTTTTCACATTGTGTACAATGTAAAATGAAAAGGGAATGGGGGTAAGGGGTGTATGAACAAAGGCAAATAGGGCTGTAAGGAAGAGGCTACCTTACAAAAAATTAATTCATGCAGGGAAGAAGGAGGGGGAACAAACGGGGGAAAAGACTGAGGTTAAAATTTAAATTGCAAAATGTCAGCTGCATAAATCATAGAATGGGTTGCAGCAAAGAAGGAGGCCATTTGGTCTGTGGAGTCTATGCTGTCTTTCTGCAACAGCAGTTTAGCTTGTCCCACTCCCCAGCCCTTTCCCTGTAACCCTATAAATTTTTTTCCCTTCAGGTATTTACCCAGTTCACTCTTGAAATCCACAATTGAATCGGCCTGCACCACCCTTTCAGGCAGATCATTACCACTAGCTGCGTTTAAAAAAAAAAGGTTTTCCTCATGTTGCCAATGGTTCTTTTGCCAATCACTTTAAATCTGTCCCCTCTGCTTCTCCTCCCTTCTGCCAATGGGAATAGTTTCTCTCTATCTACTCTGTCTAGATGTCTCATGGTTTTGAACACCTCAATCAAATCTCCTCTCAACCTCCTAAGGCGATTCTCCAAACTATCCATGTATCTGAAGTCCTTCATTCCTGGAACCACATTATTGCAAATATTTTCCGCGCCCCCTCTAAAGCTTTTACATCCTTCCTAAAGTGCGGTGCCCAGAATTGGACACAATACTCCAGTTGAAGCCAAACCAATGTTTTATAAAGATTCATCAAACCTCCTTGCTTTTGTACTCTGTCTCTATTTATAAAGCTCAGGATCCCATATATCTTTATAACCACTTCCTGCCTTGCCACCTTCAACAATTTGTGCACGTATACCCCTAGGTTTCTCTGTTCCTTCACCTCCTTTAGAATAGTACCCTTCTCGTTCTTCCTACCAAAATGTATCACTTTATACCTCTTTACGTTAAATTGTATCTGCCACTTGTCTGCCTATTCCACCAGCTTACCTATATTCTCTTCAAGTCTATCACAATCCTCCTCGCAGTTCACTGTGCTTCCAAGTTTTGTGTCGTCTGCAAATACTCAGTTGGATTAGATTAAGTTTGTGCAATGGAGCTATAAAATCATCTTGTACATTAAGTAACAGATACTATTCAATGTGGTAAGTGTACAGTTAGTATAAGAGCAAAGAGCCAAAAGAGTGAGTGAGTTTGTGTTAAAGGACTGATTGTACAGTATGCTGATCAGGGAAGAATCCAAGAAAACCATCTGCTCACATGCACTTAAAAGAAATTGTAAAAAGCGGCAAATATGTTGCTGGGTTGTATTAGAAAAGAGTACAAATTAAAATTATTATTTGATTCTATTGCGGTATAACCACATATTATGGTTGATTTATGACCTGAATTCAGTGCTTCAGTTACTACGCTGTACCTGACTTGGGTTGTCTTCACAGGCCCAGTTGAGCTGCTTGGCTTTTGT
The DNA here is from genome assembly GCF_036365525.1 of Heterodontus francisci. Classification (NCBI taxonomy): domain Eukaryota; kingdom Metazoa; phylum Chordata; class Chondrichthyes; order Heterodontiformes; family Heterodontidae; genus Heterodontus; species Heterodontus francisci. The sequence goes on from NC_090371.1 coordinate 40,283,500, forward strand.
TCTTTATCCACAGATATTACCTGACCTGCTGATTATTGCTATCAATTTTTGCCTATATTTCAGATATCCAGCATATGGAATATTTTGCTTTTCAATATTCTACTGTTCATTATTTCCTAGATAAGTGACTGGTTACTCAAGCCAAGGTGCGACAATGTCTCAGTACCTTGTGTTAATGTATCATTAATCAGCTGTTTTTTTTTACCGAATTGTTTGTCAATGATGAGATAGGACAAATTACCTTCCCTATCTTTTGTCTTGTGATATTGTGATTAGAATCTTGTGCATTGATAGAAATTGTTTTGTTTCCTTCTCTTGTAGCTATTCAGTGGATATCCAAAAATAGATAGGTTAAAAAGATTTGGAGGAATATAGAGGAATGTGTATTTCACTTTTATATTGGTTATTGTTCATTCATTGACCTTCTGTAAATAAAACTACTTGTTGGTCCAATGCCTAAGTCTCAAGTTAGCGCTTTTAGAGAGAGAAGAATTCTTGTGTGGGCATGTGATATATCTCTAGCTGCTGAACAGAGTAAGGTTTCTCTATTGCAATCCTTGGGTCTCACTATCATTTATCAAGATATGTCGGAAAAGGGGCACTGTGGAGCATTGAGAATATAAAGTCCATGTATAAGAGTTTATGATGCTAAAATATCTAGGCCTGTTGTCTTGTTTCAGAACTTTTTTTTTAATCCTTGGGACCCCAAACATCGCACTGTTGAAGGTAAAAATTCAACTTGATCAGCTGTCATTATACACTCTGCTCGATCTTCCATCCATTGAGGACAATGATAACACTGGACATGGTGCATCATGAGCAGCAGGTCCTTATCGGCCATCTGTGTCCCTGCTGAGGTTGAATTTTACCATCTTTATCTTTAGCCTGCGCACTCTCCCACTCCCACGATTGATCAGGAGGACTCTACTGAAATATGTGTTTGTAAATCATTTTGTTGGCTCCTTTGAATCAGTCAAATACCAAATTTCAATATGCTTTCATTTCTTTGTTATCTAATTGACCTCCAAGAGGTGTGAAAGCGATACATGGCTCTCCCTCCATTTTCTCCTCAATTCTCAGAAATATGTTGCCACTGTTCATTTCATTCGTTTGTTGGTGTCATCATCTTCCCAGAAGGTTGACTGCCATAGATCTCCATCTCTGTCTGCCATGTGCTGCCCTCACACATTCCACATAGGTCAACTGCATCCAGTCCATTATATCCGTCATCCAGTTTCTCCTCTGCTTCCCTCACCTACGTTTTATGTTGCTGTTTACTTTCAATAATTGTCTCATAGGAACTTAGGAGCAAGAGTAGGCCATTCAGCCTATCGAGTCTGCTCCACCATTCAGTACGATCCTGGCTGATTATCCACTTCAGTGCCTTTTTGCCACACTATCCCCATGTCCATGCGATATGCGACATCCAAGCAGCATGCGATCCCGTAACCAACGGATCTGATCTAAGCTCTGCAGTCCTGCCACATCAAGCCGTGAATGGTGGTGGGCAATTAAACAACTAACTGGAGGAGGTGGCTTCAAAAATATCCCCATCCTCTATGATGGGGGAGCCCAGCACATCAGCGCAAAAGATAAGGCAGAAACATTTGCAACAATCTTCAGCCAGAAGTGCCGAGTTGATGATCCATCTCGGCCTCCACCTGAAGTCCCCGGCATCACAGATGCCAGACTTCAGCCAATTTGATTCACTCCCCATGATATCAAGAAACGACTGAAGGCACTGGATACAGCAAAGGCTATGGGCCCTGACAATATTCTGGCAATAGTACTGAAGACCTGTGCTCCAGAACTTGCCGCGCCCCGAGCCAAGCTGTTCCAGAACAGCTACAACACTGGCATCTACCCTACAATGTGGAAAATTGCTCAAATATGTCCTGTACACAAAAAGCAGGACAAATCCAACCCGGCCAATTACCGTCCCATCAGTCTACTCTCAATCATCTGTAAAGTGATGGAAGTTATCATCAACAGTGCCATCAAGCAGCACTTGCTTCGCAATAACCTGCTCAATGATGCTCAGTTTGGGTTCCGCCAGGGCCACTCAGCTCCTGACCTCATTACAGCCTTGGTTCAAACATGGACAAAAGAGCTGAACTCCAGAGGTGAAGTGAGAGTGACTGCCCTTAACATCAAGGCAGCATTTGACCGAGTGTGGCATCAAGGAGCCCGAGCAAAACTGAGGTCAATGGGAATCGGGGAAAACCCTCCGCTGGCTGGAGTCATACTTAGCGCAAAGGAAGATGATTGTGGTTGTTGGCGGTCAATCATCTGAGCTGCAGGAGTTCCTCAGGGTAGTGTCCTAGGCCCAACCATCTTCAATATAAAGTAAAAGCAAGAAATGCTGGAAATACTCAGCAGGCCTGGCAGCATCTGTGGAGAGAGAAGCAGAGTTAATGTTTCAGGTCAGTGACCCTTCTTCAGAACTAGCAAATATTAGAAATGTATAAGGTTATAAGCAAGTAAAGCGGGGGTGGGGCAAGAGATAACAAAGGAGAAGGTGTAAATAGGACAAGGTCACAGAACAGCTGACCAGAAGGTCGTGGAGCAAAGGCAAACAATATGTTAATCGTGTGTTGAAAGACAAAGTATTAGTACAGATCGGGTGTTAATGGACTGCAAATTGAACAGCCGCAAGTACAAACATGAAAAAAAACAGTGGGTAAGCAAACTGAACAAACTAAGATGAAACAAAATAAAATAAACACAGAAAAAAATTTTAAAAAGGAAAAAGAAAAAAATAACGAGAAAAGTAAAGTGGGGAGCCCATCATGCTCTGAAATTATTGAACTCAGTGTTCAGTCCGGCAGGCTGTAGTGTGCCTAATCGGTAAATGAGATGCTGTTCCTCGAGCTTGCATTGTTGTTCACTGGAACACTGAAGCAATGCCTGGACAGAGATGTGAGTATGAGAGCAGGGGGCAGTGTTGAAAGGGCAAGCAACTGGAAGCTCGGGGTCCTGCTTGCGGACTGAGCGGAGGTGTTCCGCAGAGCAGTCACCCTGTCTGCGTTTGGTCTCCCCAATGTAGAGGAGACCACATTGTGAGCAGTGAATACAGTATACTACATTGAAAGAAGTACAAGTAAATCGCTGTTTCACCTGAAAGGTGTTTGGGGCCTGGGATAGTGAGGAGAGAGGAGGTAAATGGGCAGGTATTACACCTCCTGCGATTGCAGGGGAAGGTGCCATGAGAAGGGGATGAGGTTTTGGGGGTAATGGAGGAGTGGACCAGGGTGTCACGGAGGGAACGATCCCTTCAGAATGCTGACGGGAAGGGAGGGGAAGATGCGTTTGGTAGTGGCATAATGCTGGAAATGGCGGAGGATGATCCTTTGCATATGGAGGCTGATAGAGTGGAAAGTGAGGACAACCATCTTCAGCTGCTTCATCAATGACCTTCCTTCAATCATAAGGTCAGAAGTGGGGATGTTCGCTGATGATTGCACAATGTTCGGCACCATTCGTGACTCCTCAGATACTGAAGCAGTCCGTGTAGCAATTCAGCAAGACTTGGACAATATCCAGGCTTGGGCTGATAAGTGGCAAGTAACATTCGCGCCACACAAGTGCCAGGCAATGACCATCTCCAACAATGAGGATCTAACCATTTCCCCTTGACATTCAACAGCATTACCATCGCTGAATCCCCCACGATCAACATCCTAGGGGCTACCATTGACCAGAAACTGAACTGGAATAGCCATATAAATACCTTGGCTACAAGAGCAGGTCAGAGGCTAGGAATCCTGTGGCGAGTAACTCACCTCCTGAATCCCCAAAGCCTGTCCACCATCTACAAGGCACAAGTCAGGAGTGTGATGGAATACTCTCCACTTGCCTGGATGGGTGCAGCTCCAACAACACTCAAGAAGCTCGACACCATCCAGGACAAAGCAGCCCACTTGATTGGCACCCCATCTACAAACATTCACTCCCTCCACCACTGACGCACAGTGGCAGCAGTGTGTACCATCTACAAGATGCACTGCAGCAACTCATCAAGGCTCCTTAGACAGCACCTTCCAAACCCGCGACCTCTCCCAACTAGAAGGACAAGGGCAGCAAATGCATGGGAACACCACCAACTGCAAATTCCCCTCCAAGTCACACACCATCTTGACTTGGAACTATATCGCCGTTCCTTCACTGTCGCTGGGTCAAAATCCTGGAACTCCCTTCCTAAGTGCACTGTGGGTGTACCTTCCCCACATGGACTGCAGCGGTTCAAGAAGGCAGCTCACCACCACCTCCTCAAGGGCAATTAGGGATGGGCAATAAATGCTGGCCTGGCCAGCGTCACCCACATCCCATGAATGAATTTTTTAAAATCCCTTTATGTTATTGGTATTTAGAAATCTGTCAATCTCTACTTTAAACATACTCAATGACTGAGCTTCCACAGCCCTCTGGGGTAGAGAATGCCAAAGATTCACAACCCTCTGAGAAAATAAATTTCTCCTCATCTCTGTGCTATGTGGCTTCCCCCTTATTTTGAAATTGTGTCCCCTTATTCTAGACTCCCCAACCAGGGGAAACATGTTACCTGCATCTACCCTGTCTATCCCTTTAAGTATTTTGTAGATTTCAATGAGACCACCTCTCATTTTTTGAAGCTCTAGAGAATACAGGCCCTGTTTCCCCAATCTCTCTTCAAAGCACAGCCCCGCCATCCCAGGAACAAGTCTGCTGAACCTTCGTTGCACTCTCTCTACGGCAATAATATCCTTCCTAATGTAAGGGGACCAAAACTGCACATAGTAACATGTAAATAGGCTCGCCACACTCTGGGTGGAGAAATTGCTCCTCATATCAGTCCTGAAAGATTTACCCTGTATCCTTAAGACTATGACCCCTGGTTCTGGACTCCCCCATCATCGGGAACATCCTTCCTGCAACTATCCTTTCAAGTCCTGTTAGAATTTTATAGGTTTCTATGAGGTCCCCCCTCACTCTTCACTCCAACGAATATAATCCTAACCGATTCAATCTCCCCATACGTCAGTCCTGCCATCCCAGGTAAACCTTCGCTGCACTCCCTCTATAGCAAGAATATCCTTCCTCAGGTAAGGAGACCAAAACTGCACACACTATTCCAGGTGTGGCCTCACCAAGGCCCTGTATAATTCCTGCTCCTGTACTCGAATCCTGTCGCTACGAAGGCCAACATATCATTTGCCTTTTTTACCGCCTGTTGCACCTGCATGGTTACCTTCGGTGACTGGTGTACGAGAACACCCAGGTCTCACTGTATATTCCCCTCTCTCAGTTTATAGCCCTTCAGATGGTTTGCCTTCCTGTTTTTGCTACCAAAGTGGATAACTTCACATTTATCCACATTATACTGCATCAGCCATGCATTTGTCCACACACTCAACTTGTCCAAATCACCCTGAAGCCTCTCTGCATCCTCCTCACAACTCACCCTCCCACCCAGTTTTGTGTCATCTTCAAATTTGGAAATATTACATTTAGTTCTCTCATCTAAATAATTAATACATATTGTGAACAGCTGGGGCCCTAGCACCGATCTCTGCGGTACCTCACTAGTCACTGCCTGCAATTCGGAAAAAGACCTGTTTATCCCTTCACTTTGTTTCCTGTCTGCCAACCAATTTTCTATCCATCGCAATACACTACCCCCAATCCCATGCGCTTTAATTTTACACGCTAATCTGTTATGTGGGACTTTGTTGAAAGCCTTCTGAAAGTCCAAATAAACCACATCCACTGGTTCCCCCTCATCAACTCTACTAGTTACATCCCCAAAGAATTCTAGTAGATTTGTCGAGCATGATTTCCTTTTCGTAAATCCATGCTGACTCTGTCCGATTCTACCACTGTTCTCCAAGTGCTCTGCTGTAAAATCTTTGATAATGGACTCTAGAATTTTCCCCACTACTGACATCAGGCTGACTGGTCTATAATTCCCTATTTTCTCTCTGTCTCCATTTTTATATAGTGGGGTTACATTCGCTACCCTCCAATCTGTAGGAACTGTTCCAGAGTCTATAGAATCTTGGAAGATGACCACCAATGCATCCACTATTTCTAAGGCCACTTCCTTAAGTACTCTGGGATGCATACCATCAGGCCCTGGGATTTATCAGCCTTCAATCCCATCAATTTCCCCAACACCATTTTTCTACTAATACTGATTTCCTTCAGTTCCTCTCTCTCACTAAGCCCGGTATTCCACAACATTTCTGGTTTGATATGTGTCCTCCTTTGTGAAGACAGAACCAAAGTATGCATTTAGTTGGTCAGTCATTTCTTTGTTCCCCATAATAAATCCCCCTGTTTCTGACTGTAAGGGACCTACATTTAGCTTCACCAATCTTTTTCTCTTCACATACCTATAGAAACTTTTACAGTCAGTTTTTATGTTCCCTGCAAGCTTGCTCTCCTCTATTTTCCCCTTAATCAATCCCTTGGTCCTCCTTTGCTGAATTCTAAACTGCTCCCAATCCTCAGGTCTGTGTTTTTTTCTGGCGAATTTATATACCTCTTCCTTGGAGCTAATGCTATCTCTAATTTCCCTTGTAAGCTATGGTTTGGCTACCTTTCCCGTTTTACTTACGCGCCAGACAGGAATAAAGAATTGTTGCAGTTCATCCATGCGCTGTTTAAATATTTGCCATTGCCTGTCTATCATCACAGGACTCCAGGAGCAATCTAACCGAAGTTCTATATAATTGAACCAAGACTTCACTGCTCTTGTACCTAAATCTTCTTGCGATAAAGGCTAACATACCATTAGCCCTTCCTAATTGCTTGCTGCACCTGCAAATTTGCTTTCAGTGACTTATTGACAAGGACACCCTTGTACGTCTTTTTACACCCTTTGTACGTCTACATTTTCTAATCTCTCGCCATTTAAGAAATACTCTGCACATCTGTTCCTCCTACCAAAGTAGATAACTTTACATTTTTCCACATTATATTCCATCTGCCATGTTCTTGCCCACTCACTAAGTCTGTCCAAATCCCCTTGAAACCGCTTTGTATCTTCCTCACAACATTCATTTCCACCTAGTTTTGTATCATCTGCAAACTTGGAAATATTACATTTGGTCCCCACACTCAAATCATTGATATATACTGTAAACAGCTGGGGCCCAAGTACTGATCCTTGCGGTATCCCACTAGTCACAGCCTGCCAAAGCAAGAATGACCAGTTTATTCCCATTCTGTTTTCTGCCTGTTAAACAATCCTTAATCCATGCCAGTATATTACCTCCTATCCCATGTGCTTTAATTTTGCTAACCAACCTCCTATGGGGGACTTTATCAGAAGCCTTCTGAAAATCCAAGTATACTATGTCCACCAACTCCCCTTTATCATCGTAACATCCTCAGAAAAACTCCCAACAGGTTCGTCAAACATGATTTCCCATTGTCATGGAGGCCCTCACCTGCCAAGCATGAGGCATATTAATTTCAAACTGTTTCAAGCTTTAAAAATAGCCAGATCTTGGCTGGAAAGACAATAAAATTAGGGAAAAGGCAGGTTGAGTGGGACTAGCTGAGTTGCTCTTGTAGAGAGCCAGCATGGACATGATGGGCCAAGTGGCTGCCTCCCATGCTGCGACTGTTATATGATTCTATGAGTGAGAGGTGATCTCACTGAAACATACAAAATTCTGAAGGGTAAATTTATGGGCGGCACAGTGGCGCAGTGGTTAGCACCGCAGCCTCTCAGCTCCAGGGACCCGGGTTCAATTCTGGGTACTGCCTGTGCGGAGTTTGCAAGTTCTCCCTGTGTCTGCGTGGGTTTTCCCCGGGTGCTCCGGTTTCCTCCCACATGCCAAAGACTTGCAGGTGATGGCTAAATTGGCACCTAGTGCAGGGAGGTGATAGGGAATATGGGATTACTGTAGGGTGGGGTGGTATACCCTGAGGCACAGTGTGGCTTTCGTGCAGAGAGATCGACCGTTGCCATGCTGTTCTCCCTTCGTCAGATTCAGGAGAAATACCGTGAACAACAGATGCCCCTCTACATTGCTTTCATTGATCTCACCAAAGCCTTTAACCTCGTCAGCAGACGTGGTCTCTTCAGACTACTAGAAAAGATCGGATGCCCACCAAAGCTACTAAGTATCATCACCTCATTCCATGACAATATGAAAGGCACAATTCAACATGGTGGCTCCTCATCAGACCCCTTTCCTATCCTCAGTGGCGTGAAACAGGGCTGTGTTCTCTCACCCACACTTTTTGGGATTTTCTTCTCCCTGTTGCTTTCACATGCGTTGAAGTCCTCTGAAGAAGGAATTTTCCTCCACAAAAGATCAGGGGGCAGGTTGTTCAACCTTGCCCGTTTAAGAGCGAAGTCCAAAGTACGGAAAGTCCTCATCAGGGAACTCCTCTTTGCTGACTATGCTGCTTTAACATCTCATACTGAAGAGTGCCTGCAGAGTCTCATCGACAGGTTTGCGGCTGCCTGCAATGAATTTGGCCTAACCATCAGCCTCAAGAAATCGAAAATCATGGGGCAGGACGTCAGAAATGCTCCATCCATCAATATTGGCGACCACGCTCTGGAAGTGGTTCAAGAGTTCACCTACCTAGGCTCAACTATCACCAGTAACCTGTCTCTAGATGCAGAAATCAACAAGCGCATGGGTAAGGCTTCCACTGCTATGTCCAGACTGGCCAAGAGAGTGTGGGAAAATGGCGCACTGACACGGAACACAAAAGTCCGAGTGTATCAGGCCTGTGTCCTCAGTACCTTGCTCTATGGCAGCGAGGCCTGGACAACATATGTCAGCCAAGAGCGACGTCTCAATTCATTCCATCTTCGCTGCCTCCGGAGAATACTTGGCATCAGGTGGCAGGACTGCATCTCCAACACAGAAGTCCTCGAGGCGGCCAACATCCCCAGCTTGTACACACTACTGAGCCAGCGGTGCTTGAGATGGCTTGGCCATGTGAGCCGCATGGAAGATGGCAGGATCCCTAAAGACACATTGTACAGCGAGCTCGCCACTGGTATCGGACCCACCGGCTGCCCATGTCTCCGCTTTAAAGACGTCTGCAAACGCGACATGAAATCCTGTGAAATTGATCACAAGTCGTGGGAGTCAGTTGCCAGCGTTCGCCAGAGCTGGCGGGCAGCCTTAAAGACAGGGCTAAAATGTGGCGAGTCGAAGAGACTTAGCAGTTGGCAGGAAAAAAGACAGAGGCGCAAGGGGAGAGCCAACTATGCAACAGCCCCGACAAACAAATTTCTCTGCAGCACCTGTGGAAGGGCCTGTAACTCTAGAATTGGCCTTTATAGCCACTCCAGGCGCTGCTTCACAAACCACTGACCACCTCCAGGCACGTATCCATTGTCTCTCGAGGTAAGGAGGCCCAAAAGAAAGAAGTATAAATGGGTGGTTGTTGGTCGGCACAGACTCGGTGGGCCGAAGGGCCTGTTTCAGTGCTGTATCTCTAAATAAATAAATAAATAAACACTCAGAGATTGCTTCCTCTGGCTGGGGAATCTAGATCATGGGGGCACAGTCTAAGGACAAGGTTTCGATCATTTAGGACTAAGATGAGGAGAAATTTCTTCACTCCAGGCAGGACAAAATCACATGTGGCAGTCCTTTCAAAGGCAGAGCTCCCAATTTACTTATTTCGAGTTGCAACACTGAAACAGGCCCTTCCGCCCATCAAGTCTCTGCCGACCAACAACCACCCATTCATACTAATCCTACATTTAACCCCATATTCCCGAGCACATCCACACAATTCTCCTACCACCTACCTACACTAGGGGCAATTTACAATGGCCAATTTACCTATCAGCCTGCAAGTCTTTGGCTGTGGGAGGAAACCGAAGCACCCGGCAGAAACCCATGCGGTCACAGGGAGAACTTGCAAACTTTGCACAGGCAGCACCCAGAACCGAGCCCGGGTTACTGGAACTGTGAGGCTGCAGTGTTCGCCACTGTGAGCACCAGACATTGAAGATGGGGGGAGCTCGCATTCCAGGTTGACTGCTAAGATGTCCAAATGGACATGGTCAAACCAACTAGTCACATGACTAACCTGCTGGGCAACCTGAGTTTTTTGAATTTGTACAAACAGTTTGGGCAGAAAGCTCCTGGACTGAGAAGATCTCTCCTGACTACCTGCTCCCATTTCCTTCTCACAAGCCTCCAAATCCACTGAAGACACATGAACCCCAAGATAGAAAAGTCTTCTACAGCAAGCAAGGTTTCAGAAGAATACTGGGCCCCAATGGAAAGCAAGAGCTGCCTACAATCAAAGACTTTACAGTGAGCTTGAAGAACTGTAACAAAAACTCTTTAGCTATTGCCTCAAACTTCTGCACTTTATTTCTTCTCTTTACTGTCGTTATTTGCATGTGTGTATCACGTATGCATGCTAGTGTGGGCGCATTGTGTATCTGTTTGCGTCAACTGAATTAGAGTTCAAGTTTAATAAATTTCACCTTTTCTTCTTTGAACCTAAGAAAGCCTATTTATGCTGGTTTATTTGCCTTATAATTGGAAAGCAGTGAACAAGGATTCACCAAGGGGGAGCTAAAAACACAATATGTTTAAAATTAAACCCGTTTACAGTAGACCAGGTGAAGGCTGAAAGGGAACCCTAGACCTCTTTCTCACCTGGTCGTAACACCATTCATAAATCCATGTTGACTCTGCCCAATCAGACCATAATTATCCGTGTCCATTTATCACATCCTTTAGAATAGATTCTAGCATTTTCCCTACTACTGATGTAAGGCCAACGGGTCTGTAGTTCTCTGTTTTTTTCTCTCCCTCCCTTTTCAAATAGTGGGGTGACATTTGCTACCTTCCAATCTGCAGGAACCGTTCCAGAATCTGTAGAATTTTGGAAGATGATCAGTGCATCCACTATTTCTTTAGCTACCTCTTTCAATACTCTGGGATGTAGAATATCAGGTCCTGGGGACTTATCAACCTTCAGCCCCCATTATTTTCTCCAATACAACCTTCTTTGTCTCTGTCTACCTTTCTGCTCTGATGATGTGACCACAGTATTGTATCTTTCTCTCTTTGCTGTTATGCACTGATTTTCTCTTTTCTCCATTTCCAGTACTTCCTCATCAGTCTTTTGTCTGTGTAGGACATCCTCCTATACATACTGTTCATTACTTCTCCCTAAAGACCAGAACAAGGTTAAGAGCTTGACTCCTATCATTTTGTGGCACTTCTTGTTTTATGAAATTAAATCAAACTGAAGGACATCAAATATAGTATCTTTTTTATAAATTGAAATGTAGTCTCCACACAAGAATACTATAGTGGCTATTTAATTTCAATATTGAGGGGTCTGGATAGAGTCGATAGGGAGAAACTGTTCCGTTGGTGGAACGGTCGAGAACCAGAGGACACCGATTTAAGGTGATTACCAAAAGAACCAGACGCGACAAGAGGAAAAACTTTTATGCAGCGAGAGGTTAGGATCTGGACTGCACTGCCTGAGATCTGGTGGAGGCAGGTTCAATCATGGCTTTCAAAAGGGAACTGGACAATTGTCTAAGGAGAAAAAAATTGCAGGGCTATGGAGAACGTCGTGGGAGTGGGACTAGCTGAGTAGCTCTTGAACAGAGCCACCATGGACACAAGAGGCCAAATGCCTTCCTTCTGTGTTATAAACATTCTAGGATTATAGTTTGTTCTTTGCAGCTGTTGGTCCTAATGGTGTCATCTTTGCAGCTGCAAGAGTGAGTTAAAGCTATAACATAATATGATGGTGGTATGTTGAGCAAGATAAGTAATATTCTGCCAGCACACTGTATAAGTCCAAACAATACACCTGTTTATTTTTGTTTCTCTTCGCAGGACTTCAATGAAACGAGTCTCCGAAGCATTGGCTCGTATAGACAAAAGGAAACATGAAAAGTTTGCAAACCAGTTCAACTATGCATTGAAATAAGGACAACAAAAGTGGCAAAAATGGACTCGTGACACTATTATGTGTAACTTTCAGGTCTCTTGCAAAAGGGATTTCAAGCAGCTAAATCTACCTTTTTCCCTACAGATTGTTATTTTAAAATTTTTAGAATGTCAATTTTTACATCAGTGTGCTACATTTGTAAATTAAGTATTTAATCTATTTAGTTATTGTGATGGGCGATAATCATGATTGATAATGTAATATACAAAACTGCTTGGACTTCAGAGTTACTCATGGTATTTTTTGGTGTAATTGAAAGAAATGCACTGATTAACTACTCTTGTTACCAGCAGTTCAAATCAATTTAAACTTTACTACAACCTCTATAGATTTTCTTTGTATTTGAATGCATCTGATAAAGACACACTTTTTAAATCTTTACTTCTTAAATAAAGGATTCAGTGCCTCTTTACTAATTGTGATGCATATTTTATTCAGATTAACAGTGATCCTTGCAACTTAACTGATGCAAAACTATCTAAATGTGTTCTTTCCTATAGAGAGACTGTTAAAATATTTCAGTGGCCCAAATGTTTGGAGTATTCCAGCTTGCGTTTTGTCCAGAGAGTACATGTGGAGAAAAATGTGGGGTAGCTGTTGTGGGGAGAGGGGGGTGCAGGAGGGGAGTATATTGCCGCATGATGATAAACACCCAGAGTGTGGTGGAGGCCAATTCAGTTGTGGCTTTCAAAGGAGAATTGAATGATTATCTCAAGAGAAAAAATTAGGGAAAAGGCAGGTTGAGCGGGACTAGCTGAGTTGCTCTTGTAGAGAGCCAGCATGGACATGATGGGCCAAGTGGCTGCCTCCTATGCTGCGACTGTTCCATGATTCTATGAGTGAGAGGTGATCTCACTGAAACATACAAAATTCTGAAGGGTAAATTTATGGGCGGCACAGTGGCGCAGTGGTTAGCACCGCAGCCTCACAGCTTCAGGGACCCGGGTTCAATTCTGGGTACTGCCTGTGCGGAGTTTGCAAGTTCTCCCTGTGTCTGCGTGGGTTTTCCCCGGGTGCTCCGGTTTCCTCCCACATGCCAAAGACTTGCAGATGATAGGTAAATTGGCCCCTAGTGTAGGGAGGTGATAGGGAATATGGCATTACTGTAGGGTTAGTATAAATGGGTGGTTGTGGGTCGGCACAGACTCGGTGGGCCGAAGGGACTGTTTCAGTGCTGTATCTCTAAATAAATAAATAAATAAACACTCAGAGATTGCTTCCTCTGGCTGGGGAATCTAGAACATGGGGGCACAGTCTAAGGACAAGGTTTCGATCATTTAGGACTCAGATGAGGAGAAATTTCTTCACTCAGTGTTGTGGATGCTCCATCATCGAGTATATTTAAGGCAGGGCTATATAGATAGATTCTTTGTTTTTCAGGGAATCAGAGGATATTGGGAGCGGGTGGGAAAGTGGAGTTGAGGCAGCAGATCAGCCATGATTGTATTGAATCGTGGAGCAGTCTCAATGGGCCATCTGGTCTACTCCAGCTGCTATTTCTTATGTTCCTATGAGTGATGTCCCTCCCATGCCTGTAACATGTCCTCCTTGATTATAAGGGTCAAGGAAACCATGGTCATGGGACAAGGTGTTGCATCTCCACCCCGATTACACTAAATAATACTCCACCAGAAGGGGTTAGCACATTCTACCACCTTGGGTCCACGGTGACAGACAATCTTTCCCTTGATGCAGAGCTCGATACACGCATAGGGAAAGTAGCTACTACCTTTGGCCAACTCATGAAACGCGCAAGGGATAACCCCATATTCCCTACCACATCTGCACAATTCTTCTACCACCTACCTACACTAGGGGCAATTTACAATGGCCAATTTACCGATCAACCTGCAAGTCTTTGGCTGTGGGAGGAAACCGGAGCACCCAGTGAAAATCCACATGGTCACAGGGAGAACTTACAAACTCTGCACAGGCAGTACCCAGAACTGAACCTGGGTCGCTGGAGCTGTGAGGCTGCAGTGCTAACCACTGTGCCCTAATCAAACAGAGGTGGCTTCAGTGGATTGGACATGTCTGCAGAATGGAAGACATCGTGTACCCAAGGACCTTCAGTATGGTGCGGTAGCCGGGGCCAGACAACTAATGGGAAACCCAAAGCTTCGCATCATGGATCCTTTCAAGCATGACGTGACGGCCCTAAATGTCAACAATAACACCTGGGAGTCACTGGCTGGTAAAAGAGGGAAATGGCGACACATCTTGTGGACTGGTGTGCACTACCACAATGACCAGTTGCTACAGCAGCTTGGCAGCAGGCACCAATGTCAAAAACAACAACTCAGCGTCACTTGTGGCAGAACCTGCCTCTCAAGGATTGGCGTTCACAGCCATCAGCAAATGTGCGCCCAGAGAAGACACCCCACCTAAATGGATTGTTTGCTGCGTGCCCATCTTTTGTAGATGGAAGGATGCCAACATGAGTGATGTTCCACAGGGATTTGTGGTGGAGCCACTCTTACTTAAATGCTTCCATAAATTATCTAGAAATAGGAATTAAAGGAACAATTGAGTAAATTTTCCATTTCAATTCTCCCTTTCTACAACTATGCCCACCAGGAGCACAAATCATGAGCTGGGGATGTACAATTTCCCAATATGCACCCTCAGCAGGCACGGACTCCACAGTAAAAGCACTGAAACAAAGGTCACAAAGAAGAGTACAGCACAGGAACAGGCCATTCGGCTCTCCAATCCTGCGCCGATCTTGATGACTGCCTAAACTAAAACGTTCTGCACTGCCCGGGACCATATCCCTCTATTCCCATCCTGTATTTGCCAAGATGCCTCTTAAACGTCTCTATGGCACCTGCTTCCACCACCTCTCCCGGCGACAAGTTCCAGGCACTCACCATCCTCTGTGTAAAGATCTTGCCTCACACATCCCCTCTAAACTTTGCCCCTCTCACCTTAAACCTATGTCCCCTAGTAACTGACTCTTCCACCCTGGGAAAAAGCTTCTGACTATCCACTCTGTCCATGCCGCTTATAACTTTGTAAACCTCTATCATGTCGCTCCTCCACCTCCGTCGTTCCAGTGAAAACAATCAGAGTTTATCCAACCTCTCCTCATAGCTAATGCCCTCCAGACCAGAGAACATCCTGGTAAACTTCTTCTGTACCCTCTCCAAAGCCTCCACGTCCTTCTGGTAGTGTGGCAACCAGAATTGCACACTATTATAAGTGTGGCCTAACTAATGTTCTGTACAGCTGCAGCATGACTTGCCAATTTTTATACTCTATGCCCCGACCGATGAAGGCAAGCATGCCGTATGCATTCTTGACTACCTTATCCACCTGCGTTGCCACTTTCAGTGACCTGTGGACCTGTACGCCCAGATCTCTCTGCCTGTCAATACTCCTAAGGGTTCTGCCATTTACTGTATACCTCCCACCTGCATTAGACCTTCCAAAATGCATTAACTCACATTTGTCTGGATTAAACTCCATCTGCCATTTCTCTGCCCAAGTCTCCAACTGATCTATATCCTGCTGTATCCTCTGACAATCCTCATCACTGTCCGCAACTCCACCAACCTTTGTGTCGTCCGCAAACTTACTAATCAGAACAGCTACATTTTCCTCCAAATCATTTATATATAATACAAACAGCAAAGGTCCCAGCACTGATCCCTGTGGAACACCACTTGTCACATCCCTCCATTCAGAAAAGCACCCTTCCACTGCTACCCTCTGTCTTCTATGTCCGAGCCAGTTCTGTATCCATCTTGCCAGCTCACCTCTGATCCCATGTGACTTCATCTTTTGTACCAGTCTGCAATGAGGGACCTTGTCAAAGGCTTTACTGAAGTCCATATAGATAACATCCACTGCCCTTCCTTCATCAATCATCTTCGTCACTTCCTCAAAAAACTCAATCGAATTAGTGAGTCACGACCTCCCCTTCCCAAAACCATGCTGCCTCTCGCTAATAAGTTCATTTGTTTCCAAATGGGAGTAAATCCTGTCCCGAAGAATCCTCTCTGATAATTTCCCTACCACTGACGTAAGGCTCACCGGCCTATAATATCCTGGACTATCCTTGCTACCCTTCTTAAACAAAGGAACAACATTGGCTATTCTCCAGTCCTCTGGGACCTCACCTGTAGCTGATGAGGATGCAAAGATTTCTGTCAAGGCCCCAGCAATTTCTTCCCTTGCCTCCCTCAGTATTCTGGGGTAGATCCCATCTGGCTCTGGGGACTTATCTACCTTAATGCTTTGCAAGACACCCAACACCTCCTTTTTGATAATGAGATGACTGAGACTATCTACACTCCCTTCCCTAGACTCATCATCCACCAAGTCCTTCTCCTTGGTGAATACTGATGCAAAGTACTCATTTAGTACCTCACCCATTTCCTCTGGCTCCACACATAGATTCCCTCCTCTGTCCTTGAGTGGGCCATCCCTTTCCCTGGTTACCCTCTTGCTCTTTATATACATATAAAAAGCCTTGGGACTTTCCTTAATCCTGTTTGCCAATGACTTCTCATAACCCCTTTTAGCCCTCCTGACTCCTTGCTTAAGTTCCTTCCTACTGTCTTTATAGTCCTCAAGGGATTTGTCTGTTCCTAGCCTTCCAGCCCTTACGAATGCTTCCTTTTTCTTTTTGACTAGGCTCACAATATCCCGCGTTACCCAAGGTACCCGAAACTTGCCAAACTTATCCTTCTTCCTCACAGGAACATGCTGGTCCTGGATTCTAATCAACTGACGTTTGAAAGACTCCCACATGTCAGATGTTGATTTACCCTCAAACAGCCGCCCCCAATCTAAATTCTTCAGTTCCTGCCTAATATTGTTCTAATTAGCCTTCCCCCAATTTAGCACCTTCACCCGAGGACTATTCTTATCCTTTTCCACAAGTACCTTAAAACTTATGAAATTGTGGTTACTGTTCCCGAAATGCTCCCCTACTGAAACTTCGACCACCTGGCCGGGCTCATTCCCCAATACCAGGTCCAGTACGGCCCCATCCCTAGTTGGACTATCTTCAAATCCTTAAATTTGCTGATGACACCAATTTGAAGTATGGCAAATTGTGATGAGGACTGTGAAAGACATCATACGTAAAGTAGCAGGATGGCAGAGAGGTGGCAAATGCAATTCAGTGTAGCAAAATGGCAGGTGGGATGGTTGCAGTTTTGAAAAAAAGACTTGAGAAGTTGGGACTATTTTCACTAGAGCTGAGAAGTTGAGCTTTAACCTGCTACAGATCATTACAAAGGATAAGTAGTGATATATTTTCATTTTTGGAAAGACTAATGACAGGACATAAATTTCAGATAATCACAAAGAACTAAAGGGAAATTCAACATTTGTCCCAAGACCAAGGTTTTCTTGATGCTCATTCACAGAGAAGGTGGTTTGAATCTGTTATTTTCTGTCACAGGCCTTATTGAAGCAGAGTCCATACATTATTTTCAAAGAGAATTAGATCGATTCTTTCAAAAGAGGCATAACAAAGAGTTTGAAGATTAAACTATGTTGTAAATGTGGGGGGAAAAAACACTGGTGCAAACTAGATGAGTTGAAAAGCTCCTTTTTATGCTCTAATATTCTATTTTCCAAAAAAGAAATCAGCCTATCACCGGCATCAGATACCAGCCTGATCTAAGAAGTAATATTCTGTTTAGCCACATTCATGTTGGATAGGAGATCTGCAGAACAAATCTTGGCTTAGTTAGTGAGCTGTAAGTAATGAGCTACCCATTTTCCTCAGAAATGGCAGTCACAGCTTTAGATTATTTGCAGCAGAGTGCTGATGTGAAGTTGTACAATTCTTAAGGAAATGTAAATAACTTGTAGATATTTAATTTCCATGTTTTCTGGAGTAATGATGACATAAATAATATGTGACCAGAACATTAAGTGTTGAAAAATAGCTAAAAAGTATTAACGTTAGATTAACTCGTCAGTTATTAATGTTTATTTTATTAAATCTCACTGTTACTGATTTATATATAACATCTCATGATTTCATCATATTTTTAATGGGACAACTGAGTATTGTCAGTAAGATTAGAAGTTTTATTTTTAAAGAGGAAAAGTTCCATTATTACTGATTAATTTATTTGTTTAAATTATGTGAACAAATGTCTAATAAATCTTATTTCACTTAACTCTAAATGTAATTTAAGACAATAGAACAAGAATGAATAGTAAAAGCTTCTGTTGACTATTGACTGAATAAGATGCTTACCTTGTAGACCAGACCTGATTTTAATCACAGTACTTAACACATTTGTTCTGAAGGATTAACATCTATAGCTCATTCTTATGCATGTAATAAGATCAAAGTGGATAACATGGGGTAAAGTGGATTAAATGCTTGATCCTTCTGACAAACGTGAAATGTAAGTCCTAGTCCAGACTATAAACTTAACATTAACCTAACACCCTAACATTAACCCCGATCCCGCAGCTAGTATTTTCTCCTCTGCCTTAATCCTAAACCTATTTTTTGTGTTAGCTGAACCATTGCTGTGCACCGTATGCTCCAAGTGCTAGATTAGATCCAATTTTTTGGTATGAATGGACAGATAAGTTATAATTAATTGTACAATCATTGCAATTTAAATCCAAAGAAAAACCTGGCACTCCTTAAAAATGAGTTGATAAAGACTCACTCACGTTTTCGATCTGGAGCAGCGGCTGGGGACACTGTGGAGCATCTGTGAGGCTGAGATCATCGTGGGTAGCACATACAGGGAGATGGTCACATCGCAGATAAAGACTGCTCAGGCAAAAAGGGAATAGGTAACCGCCAGGAAGAGTAGAAGAACTAGGCAGGTAGTGCAGGAGTCTCGTGGGTCCCTCTCCCTCTCTAACAGATTTTCCGCTTTGGTTACTGTTGGGGGAGATAGCTTCTCGGGAATGCAGAAAGAACCGAGTCTGTGGCACCACAGATGGCTCAGCTGCACAGGAGTGGAGGAAAAAGAGTGGGAGAGCTATAGTGATAGGGGATTCTATCGTAAGGGGTAAAGATAGGCGTTTCTGTGACAGCAAACGTGACTCCAGGATGGGATGTTGCCTCCCTGGTGCTCGGGTCAAGGATGTCACGGAGCGGCTACAGGACATTCTGAAGGGGGAGGGTGAGCAGTCAGAGGTCGTGGTTCACGTTGGTACCAACAACATAGGAAGAAAGAGGGATGAGGTCCTGCAACAGAATTTAGGGAGCTCAGTAGCAGATTTAAAAGCCGGACCTCAAAGGTTGTAATCTCTGGATTACTCCTGGTGCCATGTGTGAGTGAGTATAGGAATAGGAGGATAGAGCAGATGAATACATGGCTGAAGAGATGGTGCAGGAGGGAGGGCTTTAGTTTCCTGGATCACTGGGTCTATTGCTGGCGAAGGTGGGACCTGTACAAGTTGGATGGGTTGCACCTGAACTGAACGGGACCAACATCCTTGCTGAGAGGTTTGCTAGTGCTGTTGGGGGGGTGGCGGGGGGTGCTAAACTAATTTGGAAAGGGGGATGGGATACAGAGTGAAGGTACAGTAGGGGTGATGCACAGCCAAATAGAGAAGAGAAACTAAGTCAGACTGGAAGACAGAGCAAATATAGGCCTGTTAAAGCACAAGCGAATAATGCAAGGCTGGATTGCATCTATTTTAACGCAAGGAGTCTTACAAGTAAAGCAGATGAATTTAGGACATTGATTAACACATGGGAATATATTATTGCTATTGCAGAGACATGGTTGAGGGAAGGGCAGGATTGGCAGCTCAATATTCAAGGCTATAGAATCTTCAGGTGTGACGGGGTAGGGGGTGGTGTAAAAGGAGGTGGCATTGCACTATTGATCAAGGAGTCAATTACTGCAGTAAGAAGGGATGATATCTTAGAAGGTTCCTCAAATGAGGCCATATGGATAGAACTTAAAAACAAAAAGGAGGCAATAACTTGGCTGGGAGTGTACGACAGGCCTCCAAAAAGTCAGGGAGGGACAAAGGAGCAGATATGTAGGCAAATCTCAGAGAGGTGTAAAAATAATAGTAGGGGATTTCAACTTCCCCAATATTAACTGGGATAGTCTTAATGCAAAAGGCTTAAAGGGGACGGAATTCTTAAAGTCCGTACAGGAGAGCTTTTTGAGCCAGCACGTAGAAGGTCCTACAAGAGAAGGGGCGGTACTGGACCTAATCCCAGGGAATGAAGCCGGTCAAGTGGCAGAAGTGTCAGTGGGGGAGCATTTCAGGGATAGTGACCATAACTCTGTAAGATTTAAGGTAGTTATTGAAAAGAACAAAGATGGACCGGAAATAAAGATACTGAATTGGAGGAATGCAAATTTCAATATGATAAAACAGGATCTGGCCAAAGTGGACTGGGAGTGGCTACTTGTAGGAAAGTCTACATCAGACCAGTGGGAGTCATTCAAAAAGAAAACAGTGAGAGGTCAGGGCCAACATGTTCCCAAAGAGGTGAAGAGTAGGACCAACAAGTCCAGGGAATCCTGGATGTCAAGGGATTTAAAGGATCGGATAAGGAAAAAAAAGGAGGCTTATGGCAGATTCAGAGCGCTGAAAACAGCGGAGGCCCTAGAGGAGTATAGACAGTGTAGGGTGGTACTTAAAAAAGTAATTAGGAGAGTGAAGAGGGGGCATGAAAAAACACTGGCAGGCAAGATAAAGGAAAATCCCAAGGCTTTTTATCAGTATGTTAAGGCAAAGAGGATAACCAGGGAAAGAGTGGGGCCCCATAGGGACCAAAGTGGCAATCTGTGTGTGGAGCCGGAGGACATAGGTGAGGTTTTAAATGATTACTTTTCATAGTGTTCACTATGGAGAAGGACGATGTAGGTGTAGAGATCAGGGAGGGGAATTGTGATATCCTCGAACAAATTGGCATTGAGAGGGAGGAGGTATTAGCGTTTTTAGCGGGCACAAAAGTGGATAAATCCTCAGACCCAGATGAGATGTATCCCAGGCTGCTATATGAGGCAAGGGAGGAGAAAGCAGGGGCTATGACACAAATTTTCAAATCCTGTCTGGCCACAGGAGAGATACCAGAGGACTGGAGGACAGCGAATGTGGTGCCATTATTCAAGAAGGGTAGCAGGGATAGACCAGGTAATTACAGGCCAGTGAATCTAACATCAGTGGTAGGGAACCTATTGGAAAAAATTCTGAGGGACAGGATTAATCTCCACTTGAAGAGGCAGGGATTAATCAGGGATAGTCAGCATGGCTTTGTCAGGGGGAGATCGAGGCGGTGACTAGATGTGTAGATGAGGGTAAAGCAGTTGATGTAGTCTACATGAACTTCAAATTTGATAAAGTCCCGCATGGGAGATTGGTTGAGAAAGTAAGAGCCCATGGGATCCAGGACAATTTGGCAAATTAGATCCAAAATTGGCTTGGTGACAGGAGGCAGAGGGTGATGGTCAAGGGCTATTTTTGCAATTGGAAGCCTGTGACCAGTGGTGTACCGGAAGGATCGGTGCTGGGACTCTTGCTGTTTGTTGTGTACATTAATGATTTAGACGTGAATATAAGAGGTATGATCAGTAAGTTCGCAGATGACATGAAAATTGGTGGTGTCGTAAATAGTGAGGAGGAAAGCCTTAGATTACAGGACGATGTAGATGGGCTGGTAAAATGGGCTGAGCAGTGGCAAATGGAATTTAATCCTGAGAAGTGTGAGGTGATGTATTTTGGGAGGACTAACAGGGCAAGGGAATATACAATGGATGGTAGGACCCTAGGAAGTACAGAAGGACCTTGGTGTACTTGTCCATAGATCACTGAAGGCAGCAGCTTAGGTAGATAAGGTGGTTAGGAAGGCATATGAGATACTTGCGTTTATTAGCCGAGGCATAGAATATAAAAGCAGGGAGGTTATGTTGGAGCTGTGTAAACACTAGTTAGGCCACAGCTGGAGTACTGTGTACAGCTCTGGTTGCCACACTATAGAAAGGATGTGAAAGCACTGGAGAGGAGATTCACCAGGATGTTGCCTGGGCTGGAACATTTCAGCTATGGAGAGAGACTGGATAGGCTGGAGTTGTTTTCCTTAGAGCAGAGAAGGGGGACCTGATTGAGGTATACAAAATTATGAGGGGTGTAGATAGGAAAAAGCCTTTTCCCTTAGCGGAGGAGTCAATAACCAGGGGGCATAGATTTAAGGAAAGGGGCAGGAGGTTTAGAGGGGATTTGAGGAAAAACATTTTCACCCAGAAGGTGGTTAGAATCTGGAACACACAACCTGAAGAGGTGGTAGAGGCAGGAGCCCTCCCAACATTTAAGAAGTATTTTGATGAGCACTTGAAACGTCATAGTATACAAGGCAATGGGCCAAGTGCTGGAAAATGGGATTAGAATAGTTAGATGCCTGATGGCTGGCACAGACACGATGGGCCAAAGGGCCTGTTTCTGTGCTGTATAACTCTATGACTTAGAACAAGCTTGTGCTCTGCCTTGTAAGAGCAGTATTACGGCTCTTTCCAAGACACAATCGCTGGAACTTCCTAGTTTCCATTTGCCAATATTTTAGCTGAAAATTCCAAGCAGGAGCTGGAAATTGCTCAGCAATGTGCTCTACAGTATCTCTACTTATTTTCTTCATGTCCTTGGTTTCCCACTGGGCTGGGCATGACATTATATAATAAGCAACTCATAAATAATCAGTGTATTGATGTTGACGATGATGGCAGATTCTTCGCAGACAAGATCATGGGAAAGCTTTTCTCTGGTAGTTGGCATGATTGTTGGTGACTGAAGAGGCCAATTCTTGATCTGCAGCTCTTGAGCAGTTGGGGCCCAAGAGCTCCTAGTTTGGAGGAGCTCTGGTATAATTAGTCTCCTGTTATCTGCACCTTTCTTTAACAGACTCTTGTCTGTCCATTTCAAGCTTGTAGGTTGCTTTCCTTGTCGTGCGCCAGCTGTCTCTGTCAGCAGCCCCCTGCTCCCACGCTCATTGGTCTGTTCAGCCAGAGAGAGCTGTCTTTTCAGCTGCTCTTTGACTCATTTGCAAGGTGCACCTCGATCTCGCTGACCAGAGCATATTCACCATAAAGCACTGCTTTTGGCATTCTGGAATCCTTCATGTGTGACACATGTCCTACCCAGTGCAATTGGTGTCATGAGAGAAAGCATTCAATGCTGGGCAAATTGTTTCTGTTGAGGACTTTACTGTTTGTGGTGTAATCCTGCCATCTGATGTTCATGATGGATTGAAGACAGTATTGATGGAAGTGCTCCATCAGTCACATTTGTTTTCTGTACAGAACCCATGATTCTGACCCATACAAGAAGGTGTTGATGACAAATGTTCTGTACACTTGAATTTTGGTGGAGATGTGTAGTGAATGGTTTTGCCAAACATGCTTCAAGGGGCCAAAGCAGCTGTTGGCCTTGTAAAGGTCGATTATCTGTGTTCTTTTGACAGTGGCATTATTTGAGATTGTGCTACCTAGACAGATAAATTGTTCTACTGCATTGAGGTTGCTGCTGTCAATACTGATCTGTGGTGGATTGTAATTTCCACAGGGCCATGGTTGATACAGCACTTCTGTTTTCTTTCAGCTAATGGTAAGCCAAAGGCATTTGCTGCCTCAGAGAAACAGTTTACAATAAGCGGCCTTGCCTCCTCCATGTGTGCCTGAAGGACGCAAACAGAAGCTCCAGGATAAGCTTTTATGTGGTTTTGGTACGTGCCAGTAGTCATTGCAGGTTGTCTATTCGGAAGTGGATGTATATATCCATTGTCAAGCCTGCATTTGCCTCTTGAAGCATTATACTGAACAAAATAGAGAAAAGGGTTAACAGCATTGGAGATAGGGAAGCTGTCTGCGAGGGCTCCATTCTGCTTGACCTAACCTTTCTGGCCTTCATGCAGTTGACGGCGAATGATGAGGAACCTTGGAGGGCACCCCAATCTGGATTAGTATCTTCCAAAGTCTGTCCTGGCTGATTGCCTTGGTGAGGTCTACAGAAGTAGCATACAGGCCCATGTTTTGTTCTCTATACTTCTTTTGGATCTGTCTCAGCATAAAAGTCATGTCTGTAGTTCCCCTGTTGGGTCTAAATCTGCACTAACTTTCAGAGGTACAAAAAGATGTGTGGGATTATCTGTTCATCTATGGCATCCAGCAAATAGAAGCTATGATGGTGGGTGGGCCCTCTCAGTTTTTATCAGTCACAGAGCTATGGATTACACAGGCCTGATAAGGTATTTTTGTTTATTCTCATGATATGAGCATCATTCGTAAGGCTGGAATTTATTGCTTTATCCTCCTAGTGGGTCTTCTTGAACTGCTGACTTCTGTTTTGGAATGGTGCTCCCACAATGTTATTTGGAAGGGAGTTCCAGGATTTTGGCCCAATGACTTCAAGGGGAACTTGGAGGTGATGGTGCTCCCCTGCACCTGCTGCCCTTCTCCTTCTAAGTGGTAGAGGTTGAGTGTTTGGAAAGTCCTTCCAGAGAAACTTTGGCAACTTGTTGCAGAGCATCTGGTAGATAGTACACACAGAAACCATTCAGACAGGTGAAGAATGGTGGCTGAGAGGCATTAGGCATCAGGAGGTCATCCACTCAAAGAACAAAGAACAGTACAGCACAGGAACAGGCCATTCAGCCGTCAAAGCCTGCGCCGATCTTGATGCCTGTCTAAACTAAAACCTTCTGCACTTCCGGGGACCGTATCCCTCTATTCCCATCCTATTCATGTATTTGTCAAGATGCCTCTTAAACGTCGCTATCGTACCTGCTTCCACCACCTCCCCCGGCAGCAAGTTCCAGGCACTCACCACCCTCTGTGTAAAGAACTTGCCTCGCACATCCCCTCTAAACTTTGCCCCTCGCACCTTAAACCTATGTCCCCTAGTCACTGACTCTTCCACCCTGGGAAAAAGCTTCTGACTATCCACTCTGTCCATGCCGCTCATAGCTTTGTAAACCTCTATCATGTCGCCCTTCCACCTCCGTCGTTCCAGTGAAAACAATCCGAGTTTATCCAACCGCTCCTCATAGCTAATGCCCTCCAGACCAGGCAACATCCTGGTAAACTTCTTCTGTATCCTCTCCAAAGCCTCCACGTCCTTCTGGTAGTGTGGCGACCAGAATTGCACTCATCACAGCATATCCAGAGACTGGTCCAGTTGAATTTCTGTTCAATGGCGATCCCCAAAGTGTTGATAGTGGGGATGGACATTGTCTGATACTTGCTTGGTGCGAATGTTAGTTGCCACTAATCAGCCCAAGCCTGGATGTTGTCCAGGTCTTGCTGCACATGGGCATGGACTGCTCCATTAGCTGAGGAATTGCAAAAGGAACTGAACACTGTGCAATCATCAGAAAACAGCCCCACTTATGTCCTTATGATTGAGGGAAGGTAATTTATTAAGCAGCTCAAGGTAGTTAGGCCTAGGACACTGCCCTGAGGAACTTGTGCTGCGATACCTTGGGACTGGGATGATTGGCCTTCAACAACCACAATCATCTTCAATTGTGCAGGAATGACTCCAGCCACTAGAGAGGTTTCCCCCTAATATCTCTTGACCTCAGTTTTACGAAGGCTTCTTTGTGCCACACTCTTTCAAATGTTGCCTTGATGAAGGACAGTCATTCTCACCTCATCTCTGGAATTCATGTCTTGTGTCCCTGTTTCAACCTTAAAGGTAATAAGGCCTGGAGCTGAGTGGTCCTGGCAGAACACAAACCTAACATTAGTGAGCAGATTATTGGTAAGTGTTGTTTCATAGCACTGTTGAAAACTCCTTTCATCACTTTACTGATGATTGGAAGAAGACTGATGGGGCAGTAATTGGTCGGGTTGGATTTGTCCTGTTTTTTGTTGACAGGACTTAAATGGGCCATTTTTAACATTGTTGAGTAGATGCCAGTGTTGTAGCCGTGCTGAAACAGCTTGGCTAGCGGCACAGGTCTTCAGCTCTTCAGTCAGCTTTGGCTAAGTGGTAGCAGTCTCACCTCCTGAGTCAGAAGATTAAGAGTTCTCGCCTCCCCCCGGAGCACATAATCTAGGCTGATACCTCAGTGCAGTCATGAGACAATGCTGTATTGTCAGAGGTGCCATCTTTCGGATGAGATGCTAAACAGAGGCCCTGTCTACCCTCTCAGGTGGACGTTAAAAATCCCTTGGCACTATTTCAAAGAAGAGTGGTTCTCCATGATGTTCTAGCCAATATTTATCCATCAACCTAAATCATTGAGACAGATTATCTGGTTATTATTACATTGCTGTTTGTGGGAGCTTGTTGTGTGCAAATTAGCTGCTGCATTTCTTACATTGTAACAATTACTACACTTCAAAAGTACTTCATTGGTTGTAAATCGATTTGGGACATCCTGAGTTCATGAGAGGCGCTCTATAAGTGGAAGTCTTTCTTTCCATCACGCTCTCATTCAATGGCCTTCATCTTTTGTTTTTCTAAGAACCATTTTATTTTTATCCTTTACTTCCTCTTGACATATTCAATTTGAATTTCTTTTGCCGTTTTGATGCTTTCTGCACTCCAGGCAGGCCTTGTATTTCACTTCATTGTTGTGTCCTGTTTGCAATATCTGAGATGTCCTGAGGTAGTGAAAGGCACTATATAAATGTAAGTATTTCTCTTCATTCATTCCTTTTGTACATGTTATGTATAGTATATATTTTTGGATATACAGCATATCCATCACAACAGAAAATCGGGAATATGGCACACGTGCACAGCTCCATTGTTTCGGAGAATTGACCCACTAACATGTGTAATACCAACCAAAAATACTCTCAACCTGGGTGAGAGAATCTTGCTTCATAAAATAGACTTCACTTAAAACACATTGTGTAATTGTAGCGAAAGGCTCCCCCTTGTGTCAGAACAGTTTCCACCTTTGCTTTGCCAGAGCACTTAAAGCCTGGGGACAGGAGAATGATTGCTTTTTTATATCAGTTTGGAGCCCAAAACCAGTCATTTATACTGTTATATATTCTTATAACAGATTCTTTATCCAGTGGGTGATTAGCATACAATTAGGTTCAATGAAGAGTGCAGGACAGCATGCCAGGAGAGCACCAGGCATACCTCAAATGAGGTTTCAACCTGGTGAAGCTACAAAACAGGACTATTTGCATGTGAAGTGGCATAAGCAGCATGCGACAGACAGAGCTAAGCGATCCCGCAAGCAACAGATCAGATCTAAGCTCTGCAGTCCTGTCACATCTAGTCATGAATGGTGGTGGACAATTAAACAACTGACAGGAGGTGGCTCCACAAAGATCCTCAATGATGGGGGAGCCCAGCACATCAGTGCAAAAGATAAGGCTGAAGCGTTTACAACAATCTTCAGCCAGAAGTGCCGAGTGGATGATCCATCTCACCCTCTTCCTGAAGTCCCCAGCATCACAGATGCCAGTCTTCAGCCAATTCGATTCACTCCACTTGATATCAAGAAATGACTGAAGGCACCGGATACTGCAAAAGCTGTGGGCCCCGACAACAATCCGGCAACAGTACTGAAGACCTGTGCTCCAGAACTTGCCGCGCCCCTAGCCAAGCTGTTCCAATACAGCTACAACACTGGCATCTACCCAGCAATCTGGAAAATTGCCCAGGTATGTTCTGTACACAAAAAGCAGGATAAGTCCAACCCGGCCAATTACCGCCCCATCAGTCTACTCTCAATCATCAGTAAAATGATGAAAGGTGTAGTCAACAATGATATCAAGTGGCACTTGCTTAACAATAACCTGCTCAGTGACGCTCAATTTGGGTTCCACCAGGGCAACTCAGCTCCAGACTTGATTATAGCCTTGGTTCTAACATGGACCAAAGAGCTGAACTTAACTGGTGAGGTGAGAGAGACTGCCCTTGACATCAAAGCAGCATTTGACCAAGTATGGCATCAAGGAGCCTGAAGAAAACTGGAGTCAATGGGAATCAGGGGGAAAACTCTCTGCTGGCTGGAGTCATACCTAACGAAAAGGAAGATGGTTGTGGTTGTTAGAGGTCAATCATCTCACCTCCGGGTCATCACTGCAGGAGTTCCTCAGGGTAGTGTCCCAGGCCCAACCATCTCCAGCTGCTTCATCAATGACCTTCCCTCCATCATAAGGTCAGAAGTGGGGATGTTCACTGATGATTGCACAATGTTCAGCACCATTCGTGACTCCTCACATATTGAAGCAGTCTGTGTAGAAATGCAGAAAGACCAGGACAAATATCCAGGTTTGGGCTGATAAGTGGCAAGTAACATTCGTGCCACACAAGTGACTAACTCAAACAAGAGAGAATCTAACCATCTCCCCTTGACATTCAATTGCATTACCATCGCTGAATCCCCCATGATCAACATCCTGGAGGTTACCATTGACCAGAAACTGAACTGGAGTAGCTATATAAATACCATGGCTACAAGAGCAGGTCAGAGGCATGGGATCTGCGGGGAGTAACTCACGACCTGACTCCCCAAAGCCTGTCCACCATCTACAAGGCACAAGTCAGGAGTGTGGTGGAATAGAGCATGGGTACCCGACCCAAACTCGACGGGACCCGACGACATGTGTCGGGGTCGGGTCGGGTCGCTCTTCCGGGTCCGGCATTTGGGCTCAGGTCGGGTTGGGCCGGGGCGGACGCACTCTAATTACAACCTCTGGTATGTGGCTCCAATGCTAATGTACTTTTTGGACTTGAAAAGTTGTTTAGTTACAGTTATTTAAGCTTGTGCAGATAAGCAACAAAGTGCAAAACAGAAGCTAAGTTAACTGAATGGTCGGCTCAGGCGCGGGTAAAAAATGAAAGGCCTCGAAATGAAAAAACTGAAAAAAAACTGAAAAAAAACCTGAAAAGTTGACGTCACAGGAAAGTTGTGACCTGTTTGGCTGGTAGGCAATCTGCACTGAATTTGAAAAATAAAACATTGATAAACTAAGTAACCCTAATTAACTAATTAATTAATAAGTAGAGGAGTAACTAAACCGGAGGGAGGAGATTACTGTATGTAGCATTTAATATTTATTGTAGAAATCTAGCGCTAGGGACCATATAATTAATTGTAATTTAATTTAGTAAGGATTTAATAAGTATTTTAAATTAATTTATTAATTAACGCTAGAAATGTCAGTTAGAGGGGTAAAGTGCTTCACCTGTGACTTGTGGGAGGTCCGTGACGCTTCCAGCGTTCCGGACGACTACATCTGCAGGTAGTGTACCCAGTTGCAGCTCCTCACAGACCGCATGGATCGGTTGGAGCAGCAATTGGATGCACTTAGGAGCATGCAGGTGGCAGAAAGCATCATAGACAGGAGTTTTAGAGACGTGGTTACACCCAAGGTGCAGGCAGAGAGATGGGTGACCGCTAGAAGGGGCAGGCAGTCAGTGCAGGAATCCCCTGTGGCTATCCCGCTCTCTAACAAGTATACTGTTTTGGATACTGTTGGGGGGGATGGTCTATCAGGGGAAAACAGCAGCAGCCAGAGCAGTGGCACCACGGCTGGCACTGTTGTTCAGCAGGGAGGGACAAAGCGCAGAAGAGCAATAGTTATAGGGGACTCTATAGTCAGGGGCATAGATAGGCGCTTCTGTGGACATGAAAGAGACTCCAGGATGGTATGTTGCTTCCCTGGTGCCAGGGTCAAGGATGTCTCTGAACGGACAGGGGGCATTCTGAAGGGGGAGGGTGAACAGTCAGAGGCTGTGGTACACATTGGTATTAACGACATAGGCAGGAAGAGTGACAAGGTCCTGCAGGGGGAGTTCAGGGAGTTAGGTAGTAAATTAAAAAACAGGACCTCTAGGGTTGTAATCTCTGGATTACTCCTTGTGCCACGTGCCAGTGAGGCTAGAAATAGGAAGATAGTGCAGCTAAACACGAGGCTAAACAGCTGGTGTAGGAGGGAGGGTTTCAGATATCTGGATCATTGGGATCTCTTCCGGGACAGGTGGGACCTGTACAAGAAGGACAGGTTGCATCTAAACTAGAGGGGCACAAATATCCTGGCTACGACGTTTGCGAGTGTCATTCAGGAGGGTTTAAACTAGTGTGGCAGGGTGGTGGGAACCAGAGCAGTAGGACAGCAAGTGAAATAACTGAGGGGGAACTGGTAAATAAGGCCAGTAAGACGAAGAGAAAGAGCAGGCAGGGAGATGTTGCTGAGCACAGCAGGACTGGTGGTCTGAAGTGCATTTGTTTCAATGCGAGAAGTATAACAGGTAAGGCAGATGAACTTAGAGCTTGGATTAGTACTTGGAACTATGATGTTGTTGCTATTACAGAGACTTGGTTGAGGGAAGGGCAGGATTGGCAGCTAAACGTTCTGGGATTTAGAAGCTTCAAGCGGGATAGAGGGGGATGTAAAAGGGGAGGGCGAGTTGCATTACTGGTTAAGGAGAATATCACAACTGTACTGCGAGAGGACACCTCGGAGGGCTCATGCAGCGAGGCAATATGGGTGGAGCTCAGGAATAGGAAGGGTGCAGTCACGATGTTGGGGGTTTTCTACAAGCCTCCCAACAGCCAGCGGGAGGTAGAGCAGCAGATATGTAGACAGATTTTGGAAAGATGTAAAGGGTTGTCGTGGTGGGTGATTTTAACTTCCCCAATATTGACTGGGACTCACTTAGTGCTAGGGGCTTGGATGGGGCAGAATTTATAGAACATAGAACATAGAAAATACAGCACAGAACAGGCCCTTCGGCCCACGATGTTGTGCCGATCCTTTGTCCTCTGTCAAGGACAATTTAATCTATACCCCATCATTCTCCTTTATCCATATACCTATCTAAAAGCCGTTTGAAAGTCCCTAAAGTTTCTGACTCAACAACTTCCCCAGGCAAGGTATTCCATGCCCCGACCACTCTCTGGGTAAAGAACCTTCCCCTGACATCCCCCTTATATCTCCCACCCTTCACCTTAAATTTATGACCCCTTGTAACGCTTTGCTCCACCCGGGGAAAAAGTTTCTGACTGTCTACCCTATCTATTCCC
Organism: Heterodontus francisci; assembly: GCF_036365525.1. NCBI lineage: Eukaryota > Metazoa > Chordata > Chondrichthyes > Heterodontiformes > Heterodontidae > Heterodontus > Heterodontus francisci. The sequence goes on from NC_090371.1 coordinate 40,314,404, forward strand.
CTGATCATCTTATAAACCTCTATCATGTCACCCCTCATCCTTCTCCGTTCTAATGAGAAGAGGCCTAGAATGTTCAGCCTTTCCTCGTAAGACTTATTCTCCATTCCAGGCAACATCCTGGTAAATCTCCTCTGCACCCTCTCCAAGGCTTCCACATCCTTCCTAAAATGAGGCGACCAGAACTGCACACAGTACTCCAAATGAGGCCTTACCAAGGTCCTGTACAGCTGCATCATCACCTCACGGCTCTTAAATTCAATCCCTCTGCTAATGAACGCTAACACCCCATATGCCTTCTTCACAGCCCTATCCACTTGAGTTGCAACTTTCAACGATCTATGCACATAGACCCCAAGGTCTCTCTGCTCCTCCACATGCCCAAGAACCCTACCGTTAACCCAGTATTTTGCATTCGTGTTTGTCCTTCCAAAATGGACGACCTCACACTTTTCAGGGTTAAACTCCATCTGCCACTTTTCAGCCCAGCACTGCAACCTATCCAAGTCCCTTTGCAGACGACAATAGCCCTCCTCGGTATCCACAACTCCACCAACCTTTGTATCATCTGCAAATTTACTGACCCACCCTTCGACTTCCTCATCCAAGTCGTTAATAAAAATCACAAACAGGAGAGGACCCAGAACTGATCCCTGTGGCACGCCACTGGTAACTGGGCTCCAGGCTGAGTATTTACCATCTAAGACCACTCTCTGCCTTCTATCAGTTAGCCAATTCTTAATCCAACTGGCCACATTCCCCACTATCCCATGCCTCCTGACTTTCTCCATAAGTCTACCATGGGGGACCTTATCAAATGCCTTACTAAAATCCATGTACACCACATCCACTGGTTTACCCTCATCCACTTGCTTGGTCACCTGCTCAAAGAATTCAATCAGGCTTGTGAGGCAAGACCTACCCCTCACAAAACCGTGCTGACTGTCCCGAATCAAGCAGTGTCTTTCCAGATGCTCAGAAATCCTATCCCTCAGCACCTTTTCCATCAACTTGCCTACCACCGAAGTAAGACTAACTGGCCTGTAATTCCCAGGGTTGTTCCTATTTCCTTTCTTGAACAGGGGCACAACATTTGATACCCTCCATCCAGGAGGGATTCTTGAAACAATATGTAGACAGCCCAACGAGGGACCTGTACTGGACCTGTATTGGGGAATGAGCCCGGTCAGGTGGTCAAAGTTTCAGTAGGGGAGCATTTCGGGAACAGTGACCATAATTCCATAAGTTTTAAGGTACTTGTGGATAAGGATAAGAGTAGTCCTCGGATGAAAGTGCTAAATTGGGGGAAGGCTAATTAGAACAATATTAGGCAGGAACTGAAGAATTTAGACTGGGGGCGGCTGTTTGAGGTAAATCAACATCTGACATGTGGGAGTCTTTCAAACGTCAGTTGATTAGAATCCAGAACCAGCATGTTCCTGTGAGGAAGAAGGATAAGTTTGGCAAGTTTCGGGAACCTTGGATAACGAGGGATATTGTGAGCCTAGTCAAAAAGAAAAAGGAAGCATTCGTAAGGGCTAGAAGGCTGGGAACAGACATAGCTCTTGAGGAATATAAAGAAAGTAGGAAGGAAACTTAAGCAAGGAGTCAGGAGGGCTAAAAGGGGTCATGAAAAGTCATTGGCAAACAGGATTAATGAGAATCCCAAGGCTTTTTATACATATATAAAGAGCAAGAGGGTAACTAGGGAAAGGGTTGGCCCACTCAAGGACAGAGGAGGGAATCTATGCGTGGAGCCAGAGGAAATGGGTGAGGTACTAAATGAGTACTTTGCATCATTATTCACCAAACAGGAGGACTTGGTGGATGATGAGTCTAGGGAAGGGAGTGTAGATAGTCTGGGTCATGTTGATATCAAAGAGGAGAAGGTGTTGGGCGTCCTGAAAAACATTAAGGTAGATGTCCCCAGGGCCTGATGGGATCTACCCCAGAATACTGAGGAAGGCAAGGGAGGAAATTGCTGGAGTCTTGACAGAAATCTTGGTATCCTCATTGGCTACAGGTGAGGTCTCAGAGGACTGGAGAATAGCCAATGTTTTTCCTTTGTTTAAGAAGGGTAGCAAGGATAGTCCAGGATATTATAGGCCGGTGAGCCTTACATCAGTGGTAGGGAAATTATTGGGAAGGATTCTTCGGGACAGGATTTACTCCCATTTGGAACTTATTAGCGAGAGGCAGCATGGTTTTGTGAAGGGGAGGTCGTGTCTCACTAACTTGATTGAGTTTTTTGAGGAAGTGACGAAGATGATTGATGAAGGAAGGGCAATGGATGTTGTCTATATGGACTTCAGTAAAGCCTTTGACAAGGTCCCTCATGGCAGACTGGTACAAAAGATGTAGTCACACGGGATCAGAGGTGAGCTGGCAAGATGGATACAGAACTGGCTCAATCATAGAAGACAGAGGGTAGCAGTGGAAGGGTGCTTTTCTGAATGGAGGGCTGTCACTAGTGGTGTTCCACAGGGATCAGTGCTGGGACCTTTGCTGTTTGTAGTATATATAAATGATTTGGAGGAAAATGTAGCTGGTCTGATTATTAAATTTGCGAACGACACAAAGGTTGGTGGAGTTGCGGATATGATGAGGATTGTCAAAGGATACAGCAGGATATAGATCAGTTGGAGACTTGGGCGGAGAAATGGCAGATGGAGTTTAATCCGGACAAATGTGAGGTAATGCATTTTGGAAGGTCTAATACAGGTGGGAAGTAAATGGCAGAACCCTTAGGAGTATTGACAAACAGAGAGATCTGGGTGTACAGGTCCACAGGTCACTGAAAGTGGCAACGCAGGTGGATAAGGTAGTCAAGAAGGCATATGGCATGCTTGCCTTCATCGGGCGGGGCATAGAGTATAAAAATTGGCAAGTCATGCTGCAGCTGTACAGAACCTTAGTTAGGCCACACTTGGAATATTGCGTGCAATTCTGGTCGCTACACTACCAGAAGGATGTGGAGGCTTTGGAGAGGGTACAGGTTTACCAGGATGTTGCCTGGTCTGGAAGGTATTAGCTATGAGGAGAGGTTGGATAAACTCGGATTGTTTTCACTAGAACGACAAAGGTGGAGGGGCGACATGATAGAGGTTTACAAAGTTATGAGTGGCATGGACAGAGTGGATAGCCAGAAGCTTTTTCCCAGGGTGGAAGAGTCAGTTACTCGGGGACATAGGTTTAAGGTGTGAGGGGCAAAGTTTAGAGGGGATGTGCGAGGCAAGCTTTTTACACAGAGGGTAGTGAGTGCCTGGAACTTGCTGCCGGGGGAGGTGGTGGAAGCAGGTACGAAAGCGACGTTTAAGAGGCATCTTGACAAATGCATGAATGGGACGGGAATCGAGGGATACGGACCCTGGAGGTGCAGAAGGTTTTAGTTTACACAGGCATCAAGATCGGCGCAGGCTTGGACGACTGAATGGCCTGTTACTGTGCTGTACTGTTCTTTGTTCCTTGTTCTTTGAATGAGGTGGGCCAAGTGAACCAAGTGTCTGTCAGGGGACACTGGGGTAAGAGTGATCATTGTATGATAAGGTTTAGATTAGTAATGGAGAAGATCAAGGAACAATTTAAAGTAGAACTTTTACATTGAAGGATGGCTAACTTCAATGTGATGAGAGGGGATCTAGCTAGGATAAAATGGAACGAAGGATTGACTGGAAAAACTATAACAATGGATGATCTTTAAAAAAGAGATGTTTTAGGTACAGGCTAGGTACATTCCAACAAGGGCGAAAGGGAACCTTAGCCAGGGCTCCTTGGATGACGAGGGAGATAGAGAATATGATGAAGCAAATCAGGAGAGTGTATGGTGCATGTCAGGTGAATTCTTCAAGTGAGAACCAGGCCAAATACAGTAAGTTTAGTGGGGAATTGAAAGGAAAATAAGACTGGCAAAGAGAGTATATGAGAATAGAATAGCAATTAACACAAAAGGGAATCCAAAAATCTTCTACTGGGCAAATAGGGTGATATATGCTTAGAAGCGCAGGATAAGGCTAGAATATGCAATGTATTGGTGTTTCTAAGGAAGAGGATGCTGATAAAGTCTTGTTGGAAGCAGAGATGGTAGAAGCAATGGATGGGGTGAAAATTGACAGGAAAGATGTACTGAATAGGCTGGCTATGCTTAGAGTGGATAAGTCACCTGGTCCAGAGGGCTTGCATCCCAGGTTGCGAAAGGAAGTGGGAGTGGAGATAGTGGACATGCTTACCATAATCTTCCAATCCTCCCTAAATATGAGGGAGGTGTCAGAGGATTGGAGAGTGGCAAATGTGACACCCTTTTTCAAGGAAGGGTTGAAGGACAGTCCTCGTAACTACAGACCAGTCAGTTTAACATCAATGGTGAGCAAGGTTTTAGAAACAATAATCTGGAACAAAATCAACAGGCACTTGGACAGGTTTGAGTTAATTAATGAGAGTAGCATGGATTTATAAAAGACAGATTGTGCTTGACTAATCTAATTTAATTCTTTGATGAAGTAACAGAGGAGAGGAAGGATACAGAATGCAGGAAACTACAGGCCAGTTAGCTTAACATCTGTCATAGAGATGTTGTTAGAAGCTATTATTAAAGATGTTGTAACAGGGCACTTAGAAAAGTTCAGGGTAATCAAGCCAAGTTAACATGGTTTTATGAAAGGGAAATCATGTTTAACCAGTTTATTGGAGTTCTTTGAGGAAGTAACATTTACTATGGATAAAGGGGAATCAGTGGATGTACTGTACTTAGATTTCCAGAAGGCATTTGATAAGGTGCCACATCTAAGGTTATTGAGAAAAATAAAAGCTCATGGTGTAGGAGGTAACATATTGGCATGGATAGAAGATTGGCTAGCTAACAGGAAACAGAGAGTAGGCATAAATGGGTCATTTTCTGATTGGCAAGAATAACAAGCGGTGTGCCACAGGGATCTGTGGCCTCAACTTTTACAATTTACATAAATGACTTGAATGAAGGGACCAAAGGTATGGTTGCTACTTTTGCTGATGACACAAAGATAGGTAGGAAAGTAACTTGTGAAGAGGACATAAGGAGGCTACAAAGGGATATAGATAGGTTAAACGAGTGGGCAAAGATCTGGCAAATAGAGTATAATGTGGGAAATGTGAAATTGTCCATTTTGGCAGGAAGAATAAAAACGAAGCATATTATCTAAATGGTGAGAGATTGCAGAGCTCTGAGATGCAGAGTGATCTGGGTGTCCTATTGCATGAATCGCAAAAGGTTAGTTTGCAGGTTCAGCAAGTAATTAGGAAAGCTATTAGAATGTTATTGGTTATTGCGAGGGGAATTGAATACAAAAGTAGGGAGGTTATGCTTCAGTTATACAGGGCATAGGCCACAGCTGGAATATTGCGTACAGTTCTGGTCACCACATTACAGGAAGAACACAATTGCTCTGGAGATAGTACAGAGGAGATTTACCAGAATGTTGCCAGGGCTTGAAAATTGCAGCTATGAGGAAAGATTGGATAGGCTAGGGTGTTTTCCTTAGAACAGAGGAGGCTGAAGGGTGACTTAATTGAGGTGTACAAAATTATGAGGGACCTAGATAGAGTAGACAAGAAGGACCTGTTTCCCTTAGCGGAGAGGTCAATTACCAGGGGGCACAGATTTAAAGTGATTAGTAGAAGGATTAGGGGGGACATGAGGAAAAGCCTTTTCACCCAGAGGGTGGTGGGTGTCTGGAATTTGCTGCCTAGATCGGTGGTGGAGGCAGAAACCCACAACTTATTTAAAAGATACCTGGATCTGCACTTGAAGTGCTGTAACTTACAAGGCTATGGACCAGGTGCTGGAAGGGGGATTTGAATGGGCAGGTAGTTTTCTCAACTGGCGCAGACACAATGGGCTGAATGGCCTCTTTCTGTGCCATAACCTTTCTATGGTTTCCATTCTTGGCACTGGTGAAACCACATCTGGAGTACTGTGTACAGTATTGGTTTCCTTATTTAAGGAAGGATGTAAATGCGTTGGAAGCTGTTCAGAGAAGGTTTACTCGACTAATATCTGGAATGGGCAGGTTGCCTTATGAGGAAAGGTTGGACAGGCTAGGCTTGTATCTGTTGGAGTTAGAAGAGGAAGAGGTGACTTGATTGAAACATACAAGATCCTGAGGGGTCTTGACAGGGTGGATATGGAAAGGATGGTTCCTCTTGTGGGAGAATCTAGAACTAGGGGTCAGTATTTAAAAATAATGGGTCACCCATTTAAGAGAGAAATGAGGAGAAATTGTTTCTCACAGAGGGTCATGAGTCTTTGGAATTCTCTTCCTCAAAAGGCAGTGGAAGCAGAGTCTTTGAATATTTTTAAGGCAGAGGTAGATAAATTCTTGATAAGCAAGGGGGTGAAAGGTTATCGGGGGTAGGAGGGAATGTGGAGTAATCAGTACAGCCATGAACTTATTGAATGGCGGAGCAGGCTCGAGGGACTGAGTGGCCTACTCCTGCTCCTAATTCATATGTCCGTATGTTCATGAGATTGATGAAGGGAATGAGGTGGATGTTGTCTATATGGATTTTAAGAAAGTGTTTGACAAACTACCACATAAAAGACTGGTTTACAAAACTGAGACTCATCGAATAGGAAGGTCACTGCCAGCTTTGATAAAAAATTGGCTCAAGGACAGAAATCAGTGAGTTGTTGTAAATGGTTGTTTTTCAGACTGGCGGATGTTAGACAGTGGGTTCCCCAAGGGTCAGTGCTAGGACTACTGATTTTTTGATATATATATAAATGACTTGGATATTGGAATATAAAATAAAATTTCAAAATTTGTCAATGATACCAAACTTGGAGGTTATGGCAGACAATGAAGATGATACCAGTTGGCTGCAGCAGGACATAGACTGGCTAGCAGAATGGGCAAACAAGTGGCAGATGGGATTTAATACAGAGAAGTGTGAGGTGATGCATTTTGGCAAAAAGGATAGGGAGAGGCAATATAGACTTAATGGCACAGTTTTAAAGAGTGTGCAGGAACAGAGGGACCTTGGGGTTCATGTGCATAAATCTTTGAAGGTGGCAGGGCATATTGAGAGAGTGGTTCGCAAAGCTTATGGGATCTTGGACTTTATAAACCAAGTGCAATAAGCAGGGAAGTTATGCTGAACCTTTATAAAGCTCTGGTTAGGTCCCAACAGTCCAGTTCTGATCACCACACTTTAGGAAGAATGTGAGGGTCCTTGAGAGGGTGCGGAGGAGGTTTACCAGAATGGTTCTGGGGATGAGGGATTTTAGCTACAGGGTTAGGTTGGAGACGTTATTCTCCTTGGAGGGAAAGTAGATTGAGGGGGGATTTGACAGAGGTGTACAAGATTGTGACAGGTTTAGTTACAGTAGACAATGAAAAGCTTACCCCGTTAGATAATGGTGCAAACACAAGGGGACACAGATTTGAGGTTTTGGGCTACAGATGCAATGAGGATGTGAGGAAGAATTTTTTTACACAGCGACCTGTGATCTGCTGCCTATGAGGGTGGTGGAAGTAGAGACGATCAATGATTTCAAAAGGAGTTTTTAAAAATTTGTTTCATGGGATGTGGGCGTCGCTGGCCAGGCCAGCATTTATTGCCCATCCCTAATTGCCCTTGAACAGGTTGTGGTGAACTGCCTTCTTGAATTGCTGCAGTCCATCTTGGGCAGATACACCCACAGTGCTGGAGTTCCAGGATTTGATCCAGCGACAGTAAAGGAACGGCGATATATTTCCAAGTCAGGATGGTGTGTGGCTTGGAGGGGACCATGAAGATGGTGGTGTTCCCAAGGGCCTTTTTTTAATTCTTTCACGGGATGTGGGCATTGCTGGCAAGGCCAGCATTTGTTGCCTGTCCCTAATTGCCCTTGACAACTGAATGGCTTGCTAGGCCATTTCAGAGGCCATTTAAGAGTCAACCATATTGCTGTGGGGCTGGTGTCACATGTAGGCCAGATCTGGTAAGGATGGAAGATGTCCTTCCCTAAAGGACATTAGTGAACCAGATGGGTGGTGGATGGCGTGCTGATCAATCGGATTGCTTTGTTCTGCATGTTGTCAAGCTTCCTGTGTATTGTTGGAGCCACACTCATCCAGGCAAGTGGAGAGTATCCACCACAGTCCTGACTTGTCAATTGTAGATGATGGAAAGGCTCTGGGGAGTCAGGAGGTGGGCTACTCACCGGAGACCTGCTCTTGCAGCCACTGTATTTATATGGCTGCTCCAGTTCAATTTCTGGTCAATAGTAACCCCCAGGATGTTGACCGTGAGTTATTCAGCAATGGTAATGCTGTTGAATGCCGCGGGGAGATGGTTAGATTCTCTCTTGTTTGCCTGGCACTTGTGTGGCATGAATGTTACTTTCCACTTATCAGCCTATGACTGAATGTTGCCCAGGTCTTGCTGCGTATGGGCAGGCACTTGAGGGAACTAAACTTGCAGGGATACAGCAATAGAGCAAGGGAATGGGACGGATTGCTCTGCAGAGAGCCAGCATGGACTTGATGGGCTGAAAGACCTCCTTCTGTGCTGTAATAACTCTATGACAATCATTGTGCAGCTGGTGTTTGATCAGCAAGAGTAAATCTTGCACATTAACATCTGCTTTTCTGGCAACTGCCTTGAAACCACTACCTTGTGGCAGTCCAGTCAGCCAGTCCTTTGTGGTGAAGACTTGAAGGTTTATGGATGGCATTTTGGTGACAAGGTTTAGCCTTTGCCTTCCTGTTCATCCCTGAGATTTGGTGATGGACTCCACTGTAACCTCTGTGCCTACTGCACATCCTGAAAGACCTTTCTTTATTGTCTTTCTTTATTGGAAAGGTAAGTGTTGAAAGTTTACACATACATTTGAGGTAGGAATTGGAAGAGGCTGTCTGTAAGTGAGGCTTGTGAGGGAAAGTCCTTTTGCAGGTACCAGGTGGAAGAGAGAGAGAACCATGGTGTACACTGTACGACTCTGTGGCGACCCATAACACTGTGAACGTGTGGGGAGGACATAGTGTGATGCCTGTGAGATTTTTCTTTTAAGAGGAAAACTCACAATATATGAGCCCACAGACTTTTCAGCAAGGGCTGCCCTCTTCTGATCCTCTGTTCAGGATCAGCTGGCTCCTTTTGCACTTCCCTCTCCTTGGACTCTGTGACTCACCCAGTGCAAAGCCTTTATTATATCATTATCTACCAGAGTGAAAATACCTTGACTTGGTTAGTGGGAGAAAATGAGTGAATAGCAGCATTGGTGAGACAGTGGGCCTGTGTGCTGAAGCAGAGGGCTCTGCTTGATCTTCTTCCTTCTCCCCCTCCTCCTCTGCTTCCTTTTGCTTTGATTGATTTGCAGAAGAAGAGAAAGAGAAGCTAAATATGTGTAGCACAAAGTCAAGGAAAGGCAGAACTGGTGAAGGTGTAGCAATAATTGATAAGCTGAAAAGTGACATGTGCTCCTGCAGAAAGCAGTGGAAGAACAATATGCTAAAGAGTCATACCTAGAGCTGGTATGTATAGACCCTCCAACTTTTCCATTCCTCACTACAAGGAAGTCTTCCCAGGAGATCCGTGGCTGATTTCAAATAGGTGATCAGCTGCCTCAAGTCACTGATCTCCCTCCCCGGCAGCCTGCCTCTCCTAGGTATTGTGCCATCTTCTCCTGCAAGAAGAATGCGGAGTGTATCAAAAAACTATGCTTCTCGAGACATTCATTGCATAACTAGTATCTGCAGGCTGTGGATGTTACAGGAAACGTAAGCACTGAAAGTTTACACAGACTTTTGAGGTAGGAGTTGGAAGAGACTGTCTGCATGTGAGGTTTGTGAAGGAAAGTCCATGTGCAGGTACCAGGTGGAAGAGTGAGTGAGAGAACTGTGGTGTACACTGTACGACTCTATGGCAGCCCATAACACTGTGAGAGTGAGGTGTGGACAGTCACAGGTAGTGCATTCAGGGTGCATGTGCAAAGGCGTTGCATGGTTCTCTTGCCTTGCCAGCTCTTGTCAGGGCATTAAACTTCTTCCAGTATTGTATCATTGCCGGGGGTTCACTGAAGTGGCACTCACTATCACTGCAATCTCCCTCTACATGGATGGCACCAATGACTTCATTGGTCTCCTGCCATGGGCACCCATCAGGTCATCCCATCCTTTACCTTGTATTCTAAATCTACCGACAGGTCTGCATCAAAGAAATTTGCAACACGCTACTTGTAGGGTGCTGTTCCTGCCATTCCCTAAGAAAGCATTTGATAAGGTACCACATAAAAGGCTGGTGAACAAAACTGAGGCTCATGGAATAGGAGGGTCAGATAAAAAATTGGCTTAAGGACAGAAAACTGTGATTTGTAGCAAATGTTTTTTTTTCAGACTGGAGGATGGTAGACAGTGGTGTTCCCCAAGGGTCAGTGCTGGGACCACTTTTTTTTTGCTATTGTTATGAAAGTGACTCTGTTTTGTGAAAAATATTTTTTTTTAAAAGGAATTTATAGTTAATCTAAATAAATGTTTTAATAAAGGGGACAGTGAGGGCCGATTGGCAACAGTGTTGCAGTTTGTCAGCCGGCTTGGGCTAGGCTTAGAACAGAAGCCATGGCAACAGAGGCGGAAATTGACAGGCACTGCTTTGATTGGACAAGCCCAATAGCAACAGAGAATAAAAGCAAAATACTGCGGATGCTGGAAATCTGAAACAAAAACAAGAAATGCTGGATTCACTCAGCAGGTCTGGCAGCATCTGTGGAAAGAGAAGCAGAGTTAACGTTTCGGGTCAGTGACCCTTCTTCGGAACTGACAAATATTAGAAAAGTCACAGATTATAAACAAGTGAGGTGGGGGTTGGGCAAGAGATAACAAAGGAGAAGGTGCAGATTGGACCAGGCCACATAGCTGACCAAAAGGTCACGGAGCAAAGGCAAACAATATGTTAATGGTGTGTTGAAAGACAAAGCATTAGTACAGATTAGGTGTGAATATACTGAATATTGAACATCAGCAACAGAGAACATGTGGGTGGGCAGAAAAATGCCAAACTGGTTGTTGTCAGTGCATGTGTGTGATACCTTCTGGAAGGAGACAAAAGTCAAGTGCTGCTAAAGTGTCAAAGAAGGACAGAAAAAGGAGAGAACTCCAAGGAAGAAGACAACAACCCTGCTCATGTTCTTGCAATGCCCTAAAAGACTCAGTGGAGTTCAGTGTGCCATTTTGTCTTGTTTCCTGCATTTCAAGAAGGCCTGCTAAATTGCTTTTTAATGCCGCCCGAAGAGAGCTAATTCTGGAAGATTAGAAACATAGAAACATAGAAAATAGGAGCAGGAGTAGGCCATTCGGCCCTTCGAGCCTGCTCTGCCATTCATTATGATCATGGCTGATCATCCAACTCAGTAACCTGTTCCCACTTTCCCCCCATACCCTTTGATCCCTTTCACCCCAATAGCTACATCCTTCTTGAAAACATACAATGTTTTGGCCTCAACTGCTTTCTGTGGTAGCGAATTCCACAGGCTCACCACTCTCTGGGTGAAGAAATTTCTCCTCATATCAATCCTGAAAGGTTTACCCCGTATCCTAGACTATGACCCCTGGTTCTGGACTCCCCTACCATCGGGAACATCCTTCCTGCATCTACCCTGTCAAGTCCTGTTAGAATTTTATAGGTTTCTATGAGATCCCCCCTCACTCTTCTGAACTCCAACAAATATAATCCTAACCAACTCAATCTTTCCTCATACGTCAGTCCTGCCATCCCAGAAGTCAGTCTGTAAACCTTCGCTGCACTCCCTCTATAGCAAGAATATCCTTCCTCAGATAAGGAGACCAAAACTGCACACAATATTCCAGGTGTGGCCTCATCAAGGCCCTGTATAATTACAGCAAGACATCCCTGCTCCTGTACTCAAATCCTCTCGCTATGAAGGCCAACATACCATTTGCCTTTTTTACCGCCTGTTGCAACTGCATGCACCTGACTCTTGTACGTGAACACCCAGGTCTCGTTGCAAATTTCCCTCTCTCAGTTTATAGCCCTTCAGATAATAATCTGCCTTCCTGTTTTTGCTACCAAAGTGGATAACCTCACATTTATCCATGTTATACTGCATCTGCCATGCATTTGCCCACTCACTCAACTTGTCCAAATCACCCTGAAGCCTCTCTGCATCCTCCTCAGAGCTCACCGTCCCACCCAGTTTTGTGTCATCTGCAAATTTGGAGATATTATATTTAGCTCCCTCATCTAAATCGTTAATGTATATTGTGAATAGCTGGGGTCCTAGCACCGATCCCTGCGGTACCCAACTAGTCACTGCCTGCCATTCGGAAAAAGACCTGTTTATTCCTGTCTGCCAACCAAATTTCTATCCAACACAATACACTACCCCCAATCCCATGTGCTTTAATTTTACACGCTAACCTCTTATGTGGGACTTTGTCGAAAGCCTTCTGAAAGTCGAAATAAACCACATCCACTGGCTCCCCCTCATCAACTCTACTAGTTACATCCCCAAAGAATTCTAGTAGATTTGTCAAGCATGATTTCCCTTTCGTAAATCCATGCTGACTCTGTCCGATTCTACCACTGTTCTCCAAGTGCTCTGCTATAACTTTAACAGTTAACAGTTGCTCGGAGGTTGGACTGTGTGATAGTTTGGGGCAGAGAGTGTCATCTGCTATTTATCAGGGGTGGGCAAGTGATCTGCCCAAGTGTGTTTTTTTGTTTGATAACAGAGCTCTGATCTACAACTTTTTTTTTTTGGTTAACCGGAATATATGTGTGTGTATGTGTGAGTGAGAAGGGACAAAGGTAAAGGGAACTTTTAAAAATATTGGATATTTAAAAAATTTGATCTATATGATACTGTTTACTTCATTACTAGTTAAGACTTGTTTTATAATAAATTGTTAATTTTGTTGTTCAGTAAAGAAACCTGGTTAGTGTGTTCTATTCTGCGAAAAATAATGTATCTGATTGACTGTTTCAACAAGTGGGAAAACTTTAAAGAATATGTTGTGACCTGTGGAGATGTGGGACTGAATTAACAGTGCACTCCTCCCACCTTGGTCGTAACACTATATATAAATTACTTGGATCTTGGAATACAGAGTAGAATCTCAAAATTTTCTGACGACACTGTTACGATCAGGCGAGGAGGGGTTGACGGGCTCCCCTGTTTTCCGTCCCCTTGTTTGACCACAACAGATTTATTTCTTTTTTAAGTGGATATCATTGCCAATTTAATGAACGTTCAACTGTTTATGTGCTGTAATCATAAAAGAGCCAATTGGACAAGTTTTCTCAAGTTTAACAAAGAAAGAGGTTATCTTTATTGTACTTAAACCGATTTAAGTAAAAATAATAAAATATGCTTCAACTTTCACCCCCCCCCCCACCCCAACACACACGTGCACACACACACACACACACAAATATACATAAAGAGGTTACCGAGTGGGGGAAGGATAGATTGGTTCAGTTAGAGTCCAGAGAAACAAAAGAGGTATACAGTCTGTGGAGGTTGGTAACTCAGCTGGCTTCAGGCTGAATTCAGTGGTCCTGAGGCATCAGGTTTGAAGAAGTGGATGCTGATTCGGTGGGTCTCCGGAGACAGCAATGTGACTGAATTCCTTCGAGGGAGATCTCTCTCTGTTCTTTCATAAAGTTCTCCACTCTGTAGCTGATGGAGTTTTCTGTCTGTTCTTTCCGGAAAGTTCTCTCTCTCTCTAGCTCCCTCCTCAGGCTTAAGTAAGTAAGCACAGTCAGCAGACAGAGATCAACGCTTGCAATGTTTGAGTGTTTCGACTCCACCAGTTTAATATTCAGGTTTCCTTCCAGTGGATTAAGTAAATCATTCATTGATGTAGCATGTTTTCATGACCTCTCCACACTACACAGAATTAAATGCAATGATAGGAGCATTTCATTGTAAAGTTGTAAAAATAAAAAAAGCTACACACACAGTCAACCTCAAACACTCACTTATCAATCTCACACTGCCAGAGCTATGCTCTGGTTTAATTTTCATCCAGGATGATTCTGTGCTGAGTTAGACTCTGGATAAAGCATCAGCTATAATATTGTTTTTCCCTGCAATGTGGATAATCTTTATGTGTTGAGGTTGCAAAAGCAGGCTCCATCGAAATAGCCTTGTGTTCTGGATTTTGAATTACTCCACAAATGTCAAAGGATTGTTGTCCGTATAAGTTATGGTCTCTCTATATCCATTTTGGGCATATATGTCAAAATGTTTGAGAGGCAGTAACAGTCCCAGAGTTACCTTCTCCACAGTAGAGTATCTCTTTTGATATCTGTTTATTTTTTGGAGGCATACCCAACTGGTCTCTCAATCCCTGACTCATCATCTTGGAGCAGGACGGCACCTACCCCTAGGCCACTAGCATCAACTGCCACTTTAAATGGTTTGTTGAAGTTTAGAGCTGCTAGAACCAGCTCATTGGTTAAAATGGATTTCAGCCTCTTGAAAGCTGTTTGGCACTGCCCTGACCACACTACCTTTGCTCTTTTCTGTAACAAGTCTATTTTGGTTATGTAGGTGATGTTTCCTACTCGATCAACAGTCTTCCAGTTAGGGAACTGGGTAGTAGTCAGCTCTGGTCACTGCATTAACCTTCTTGCAATCAATGCAGAGCCTTGTTGAGCCATCGGGCTTGGGCACGAGCACAACTGGGAACTCTAGCTGCTTTGACAGGGCTCAATCAGCTTGTGCTCCAGCATGTACTGAATTTCTGCCCGAACCTGGGTTAGTTTCCCAGGACCGAGGCAATGGAGATTTTGCTTTATGGGAGGGATCTCTCCAACATCCACATCATGTAGGGTTAGAGTTGTGCACTGTGGTTTGTCTCTGCAGATCTCTTTAAATGCTGTGAGTAGCCTTGTTAGGTCTCCTCTCTGTTCTGTGTTTATGTAGGACGGTACGGCGTCAAATCTCCCTAACATTTCAGTGTTGGCTAACCGGATGGTAGGGGGTACGATTTGGGAATCCTCCAAGCCTCCCTCTAACACGTCCTCACTGTCCCTTTCACCCTCCTCTTTCCTGACTGCCTGACAGACCTGTGCTTGTTTGTCCCCTTCCCGGCTGTGATACTGCTTTAATATATTGATGTGGCACAGTCTTTGCTTTTCCCTACGGTCTGGGGTGTCAATTAAGTAATTCACCTCGCTAATCCTCTTTACTACTCTATAGGGACCACTAAACCGGGTTTTCATTGATTCACCCTGTTTGGGTAATAGCACTAACACATGGTCTCTGGGCTGAAATGTTCTGGCCTTGGCATGTTTATCTTCCTGCCTTTTCATAGCTGTCTGGAAGATTTTTCGGTGTTCCTGAGCCACTGCACAGACTCTTGTGAGCCGTTCACGGGACATGGAGATATAGTCTAACAGGGATGATTCGTCCCTGTGTCCCAAAAACCTCTCCTAGTTTTAGACGACATTTCACTTCATGTCCCTAAACTAATTCATAGGAACTAAAAGCAGTGGACTCATTTGGTGAGTCTCTGGTAGCAAACAGAAGAAATCCCAACCCTTTGTCCCAGTCAGGGAGATACTCATAGCCGTATGCCCTGATCATTGTCTTTACGGTCTGGTGGGACCATTCCAAAGCCCCTTGTGAATGTGGGTGGTGGGCTGAGAACTTTAACTGGGTTATGCCCAGATTACCCATTATCTTTTGAAAAATACTAGACATAAAATTCGTGCCCTGCTCCGACTGGATCTCGGCAGGCAGCCCATATCAGGTGAAGAATTGGGTTAGCCCGTCCACCGCTACCTTGGCAGAGATAGTTCTTAGGAAAATGGCCTGTGGAAATCAAGTAGCCACATCCATCATAATAAGATACCGGTAACCCCTTTTGTTTTCGGCAGGGGTCCCACACAATTAACCAGCACTCTGTTGAATGGTTCCTCAGAACCGGTATGGGAATTAGGGGTGCAGGTTTTATTGCAGGTTGGGGCTTCCCCACAACCAGGCATGTGTTGCAAGTTTTACAGAGTTCTACCACATCCTTGTGGAGTTGTGGTCAGTACAAATGCTGTCTTATGCGGACTTGGGTTTTTCAGACACCGACAAGTCCAGCCATTGGAATTTCGTGGGCTATTCTCAATATTTCCCCACGTTACTTCGGGGGCAGCACTACTTGGTGGACCACTATCCACTCTTCGTCTGCAGGTCTGTGAGGAGGTCTCCACTTCCTCATCAGCACCTCATTCTTTAAATAGTAACACTCTGGAACTCCCTCTGCTTCAGCTTCAGTTCTGGCAGTCTGTGCTAACTTTTTTAACCCTGGATCAGCTTGCTGAGCCTCAACCAAGGAAGACCTGTTTAACACTTCCTTTGGTTCCTCTAAATTCCCAAAGAACGTTTCAGATAACCAGACAGCAAGGCCATCCATCTGCAGTGCCAGTTCAGCCTCCGCTGACGGAGCATGTTTGGCCATGGACTGGGTCACTACCCAGTCAGGGAAAATGCCAGAGACCTTCTCCTGTAACTGCTCTGTCTCCCTGACTGCGTTTGGCCTCTCTAAGACCACTGAGGAAGCTACCACCTTTGCCCCCATCAGGTCATTACCAAGGAGCAGGACAACCCCATCCACAGGTAAATTAGAGTCAAACCTCATGGTTACCAGTCCTGAAATGAGGTCACACTCCAGGTGCATCCAATATAAGGGTATGAGCATCTACCTTCCCCTGATACCATTCACTAATACTTTGGCATATAATGCACTTTCTGGGGGGTAGGTCATGCCTTTTTCCAGCAGAAGAGATTGGGTGGCCCCGGTATCCCTAAATATGACTGTGGGCATACTTGTTTCACTTGAGGGGTATATGATCACTTTTCCTTTGGACAAAATCCTGATTTTGCAGGGATTGCACTCACAGCCATATGTTTAGAGGGATTTACTGCTGCAGTTAGAGCCCCAGCCTGGTGCGCTGTGCTTTCCAACATGGCCCTTTTTCTTGCACTGGTCTGGTGTACCCTGACTAATCATATGGGTTTTCCCCATAACTTCCAGCAGTCAGCTTGAAGGTAACCTGCCTTGTTGCAATGGAAACATGCACCGTGATCACAAAACAGCCATTCGGACAGGTTTTCTCAAGTTTAACAAAGAATGAGGTGAACTTTATTGTACTTAAACTGATCTAAATAAAAATAATAAAATATGCTCCAACTTTCACACACATACTTTCACACAAATATGTTACAGAGAGGAAGGATAGATTGGTTGAATTAGAGTCCAGAGAAATAAAAGAGGTATACAGTCTGTGGAGGTTGGTAACTTGGCTGCCTTCAGGCTGAATTTGGTGGTCCTGAGGTTTCTGGTTTAAAGATGTGGTCACTGATACGGTGATTCTCTGGCTTCCGGTTTGAAGATGTGGACGCTGATTCGGTGGTTCTTTGGGAGACAGCAATGTGATTGAATTCCTTCAAGGGAGATCTCTGTCTGTTCTTTCCAGAAAGTTCTCTACGGTGCAGCTGAAGGAGGTTTCTGTCTGTTCTTTCTGGAAAGTTAGAGGGCGGCACAGTGGCGCAGTGGTTAGCACTGCAGCCTCACAGCTCCAGGGACCCAGGTTTGATTCTGGGCACTGCCTGTGTGGAGTTTGCAAGTTCTCCCTGTGTCTGCGTGGGTTTTCTCCGGGTGCTCCGGTTTCCTCCCACAAGCCAAAAGACTTGCAGGTTGGTAGGTAAATTGGCCATTATAAATTGTCACTAGTATAGGTAGGTGGTAGGGAAATATAGGGACAGATGGGGATGTTTGGTAGGAATATGGGGTTAGTGTAGGATTAGTATAAATGGGTGGTTGATGGTCGGCACAGACTCGGTGGGCCGAAGGGCCTGTTTCAGTGCTGTATCTCTAATCTAATCTAATCTAATCTAATCTTCTCTCTCTCTAGCCCCCTCCTCAGGCTTAAGTAAGTAAGCATAGTCGGCAGACAGAGTTCGAGCCTTGCAAGGTTTGCGTGGTTCTTCCCCACCAGTTTAATATTCAGGTTTCCAGCTCGTGGATTAAAAAGATAATTCTTCGACCTAGCACTTCGTGACAATACTAAACTTGGAGGTGAGGAAAACAGTGAGGATGATGTGAACCACCTGCAACAGGACATAGATAGGCTAGCAGAATGGGCACACAAGTGGCAGATGGAATTTAATACTGAAAAGCATGAGGTGATGCATTATGGCAGAAGGAATAGGGAGAGGTAATCTATACTTAATGGCACAGTTCTAAAGAGTGTGCAGGAATAGAGGGACCTGGGGGTGCATGTGCATTGATCTTCGAAGGTGGCAGGATATATTGAGAGTCTGGTTAGTAAAGCATTTGGGATCTAGGGCTTTATAAGTAGAGACATAGAGTACAAAAGCAGGGAAGTGATGCTGAACCTTTATAAAGCTCTGGTTAAGCCCCATCTGCAGCATTGCTTCCAGTTCTGATCACCACACTTCAGGAAAGATATGAGTGCCCTAGAGAGGGTACAGAGGAGATTTATTTGAATGGTTCCAGGGACGGGGTTTTCAGTTACAAAGTTAGGTTGGAAAAGCTGGGATTGTTCTCCTTAGAACAAAGGAGATTGAGGGGATTTAATAGAAGTGTGCAAGGTTATGACAGGCTTAGACAAGCAAAAACTGTTCCCATTCACAAATGGCATAACGACTACGGGGCACAGAGTGAAGGTTATTGGCAAAAGATGCAGAGGGAATATGAGGATGCACTTTTTTTATGCAGCAGGTGGTAATGACCTGGAAATCACTGACAACAGGGGTGGTGGAAGCAGTGACAATCAATGACCTCAAGAGGAAGTTAGATGGCCACCTGAGAGAAATAGACTTTTAGGGCTACGGGAATCGAGCTGGGGAGTGGGACTGACAGTATAGCTCCGTGGAGAGCCGGCATGGACTCGATGAGCCACATAACCTGTGCCATAAATGGCTCTATGATTCTTTGAGGGGATTCATGCCTGAGGAGAGTGCAGCCATTGCTAAGGCTCTTTCTTGGAGTTCTGCAGGTCTTATTCTTCTGCTTTTTCCCCCATTGTCACTGCCTGTTTAAGTTTCTGCAAAAGAAACAGGCTTGCATTTATATAGCAGCTTTCATGACCTTAGGACTTCCCGAATTCTTCATAGCCGTTTATTTTAGTTTTGAAGTGCAGACAAGAGTGCTACAAGGCTGTCACTCATCGTTTTCATACCCATCAGTAACAAGTGTGTAATTCCCCACCATTATTAACGTGTAAATTGCACAGTAACCTGTGGTGAAGAATCAAGGAAACATGATTAGTAAAAATGATGGCACTAAAGACTGACAAATCCCCAAGACCTAATGGTTTCCACCCCAAGGGTTTAAAGGAAGTAGGTGAAGAAATTGCAGATGTTTTAGCCATACTCTTTCAAACCTTTTGATTTAGATTGCAAAATTGTGAATGTAATTCCATTAGTTGAGAAAGGTGAGAGAGAGGAAATTATAGACCTGTTAATCGAGCATCTGTTGTGGGGAAGTTATTGGCCTCTATAAATAGGGACAGAATGACTGAACACTTCGAAAAATGTGAGCAGATTAGAGAAAGCCAACATGGCTTTGTAAAAGATAGGTCATTTCTAATGAACCTAATTGAATTTTTAAATTAAATAACTAAAGTTGTAGGCAAAGGGATGTCTATTGATGTAGTTTATATGGACTTCCAGAAGGCATTTGATAAGGTTCCACATAAAAGACTGCTACCCAAAATTGATGCTTATGGAATTAAAAGCAGATTATTGACCCACTTAGGAGATTGGTTAGGTGGTAGAAGGCAGAGAGTAGGATAATGGATATGTACTTGAATTGGAATTAAGTGGCTAGTGGTGCCCCACAAGGACCTGTGCTGGGGCCTCAACAATTCTCTATATTTATTAATGTCTTGGATAACACAATAGAGAGCCATATATTCAAGTTTGCCAATGACACAAAGATTGGTGGTATCGTAAATAGTGTAGACAGGAACATAAAATTACAAGGAGACATTGATAGATTCGTGAGTGGGCGAAATGGTGGCAGTTGGATTTCAATGCAGTTAAGTGTGAGGTCATCCATTTTGGACCAAACAAGGATAGATCCAAATAGTTTTAAAAGGTGACAAGCTAAGAATGGTGGAGGTCCAAAGGGATTTAGGGTCCATGTACATAGTTCAGTAAAATGTAGTAGTTGGATACAAAAAATATGAAAAAGGCTAATGGAATGTTAACTTTATAACTGGAAGGCTGGAATATAAAAGGGAGGATGTTTTGCTACAACTGTGCAAAGCACTGCTTACACCACATCTGGTATACAGTGTACAGTTATGGGTAGCACACCTTAGAAAAGATATATTGGCCTTGGAAAGAGTGAAGTACAGATTCAGCAGAATGTTACCAGAGCTCCAAGGGTTAGATTATGAGGAGAGATTACATAAACTAGGCTTGCATTCTCTGGATAGTGTAGCTAGAGAGAAACATTTTTTGCTCAGTGGGGTATCTAGGACAAGGGGACATAATCAGAGCCAAGCCATTCAGGAAAGGAGTTACGAAACACTTTCTTCATGCAAAGGGTGGTAGAAGTGTAGAAATCTCTCCCATAAAAAGGAGATGCTTACTCAATTCATAATTTTAAATCTGAGATTGATAGATTTTTGCTAGTCGAGGGTATTAAGGGAATGAAACTAAGGCAGGTGGATGGAGTTACGATACAGATCAGCCATGATCTCATTGAATGATGGAACAGGCTCTAAGAGCTGAATGGCCTACTCCTGTTCCTACGTTCCTATGAAGAGATACACCGTGAATTGTGAATTGCCACAAGTTGCTGGTCAATTTGTGCCATTCTGCTGTTAGCTTCATAAAAACGTCTTGTGCCCTTAACCTCCTCATGATTTTTATGAAGTT
This sequence comes from Heterodontus francisci, assembly GCF_036365525.1. Classification (NCBI taxonomy): domain Eukaryota; kingdom Metazoa; phylum Chordata; class Chondrichthyes; order Heterodontiformes; family Heterodontidae; genus Heterodontus; species Heterodontus francisci. The sequence goes on from NC_090371.1 coordinate 40,335,285, forward strand.
GCTGCACTTGTACATTAATTACCCAGTAAACTTGACACAGAAATGTATATTTTGTAATTATCAGCATAAGAACCCTTTTAATGACACGGAATTGTTAATGACTACCAATCAACCTCTCTTGCCCAGAAAGTAAACAATTATAACTGTGGAGTCTTATTCCTTCAGGTTGTAATTGTTTTTGGGAAGTATAAAAACATCAAAGTTAAATTTTTACATTTTTCTTACTTTTTCTTTCTGTCTCTTTTTTCTCTCTCTCTTAATCCAGTCTTACCTTCCCTCTCTTTATTTATTTTTCTGTATCCGATTTGACATTGAATATGTTCCTTCTAATTCAATATCATTCTCAGTCCTTCTTCTGTTTATTTTTGTTCTTAAATCTCATCGGTTAAGGAGATACACTAGTGATCCCATTATTCACCAAGGTCCCAGATTCCCTGCTGCCCTCGTTATCAGCTCGCACTTCCTGCAAATTTGTGGGTAAATGTTTTAAGGCATAAATGTGTAATTGTAAGCCTAACTAAAGTCTTCAGTTAAAGATGCTCTGCTGCAGCAAAATCTGACCCACCATATCAATGCAAATAGTTGTTTTGTTGATAGTGATGATGTTGATTGGCTTGCTAGACATTTCATACAATTGTAGATTGATATAGCACTGAAGGATGTCATCTGGTGCATCATGCCTGTTCTGGGTCTTTAAAAGAGCTATCCAGTTAGTTCCACTCCCCTTTTCTTTATCCATAACCCTACATTTTTTTTTTCAAATTCAGGTATTTATCCAATTCCCTTTCAAAAGTCACTATTGAGTCTGCTTCCACCACCCTTTCAGGAAGTGCGTTCCAGATCGTAACAACTTCATGTGTAAAATATTTTTTCCTCATTTGTATCTGGTTCTTTTGCCATTTACCTTAAATCTGTGTCCTCTGGCTACTGACTCTTCTGCCAGTGGAAAGTTTCTCCTTATTTACTCTATCAAAACTCCTCATAATTTGAACATGTCTATCAAATCTCACCTTGACCTTCTATGTTTTAAGGAGAGCAACCCCAATTCCTCTAGTCTATCCATGTAACTGAAATCTTTCATCCCTGGTACCAATCTAAAAAATCCCCTCTGCATCCGTCCTAAGGTGTGGTGCTCAGAATTGGCCACAGTGCTCCAGCTGGGGCCTAACCAATGATTTATCAAGGATTAGCATCACATCCTGTCTAAAATGAATCACTTCACACTTTTCAAGCATTTTCTATTTTTATTTCAGATTTCTGGCATTCGTTTTTTCTTTTTTTTATTTCTACAGAAGACTGGTTAAAAGAGATTAATTCATGTTATGTCTTTTTCATATGAGAATTCTGTCAAGACAATTGTGCTCAGATTTGGTTCTGCTGAAAGGTCACAGACCTGAAATGTTAACTCTGTTTCTCTCTCCACAGATGTTGCCAGACCTGCTGAGTATTTTCAGCATTTTCTGTTTTTATTTCAGATTTCCAGCATCTCAGTATTTTGACTTTGTTTGGATTTGGTATCCGTTCAGTGGTGGAGAGCTGACCTGAAGTGCATCCTCTATTGGTCTTCGCTGCAGCTGCACCAGGCGTTTTAAATATTCATAGAGGACAACTCTTTTCATTAGCCAATTTACATTTCAAGATTATCAATTTCTGTGAAGAGATGCAATTTTTATGTCAGACGTTATAAGTTCCTCACGCTTCATGTGCCAAGAGTCGCAGAAAAGGCTGTCAAAAAAGCCTCACTCAGGAAAGCAAACAAGGACAAACGGTTAATAGGATTAGAAGGATATCGTTTAATACCGTCACGCAACAAGCTACTGTACCAACTGTTGGGAAATTGCATTGGTAACACAACTCTCGGGCTTGCACTCCTATAGAAGTCTGTTTAAATTAGGAAAAGGAGGCGCGCCAGCATCGTTTCCCACATAATGGAAATTTCATGAGCTCAGGAATCATCTGTGACAACAACAATCAGGTATTAATCAGGAAGGTCTTTAGAACAAAACCTATCAGATGAATGAGGAATTTTACTGGGCAGATTCTCTGTATTACTGAAACTTAGCCCTTGTCTTCTGCCAGATTTTTTTTCTCTCTCTCTAAATTAGGCTGGCGATAAATTTGACATGTTAATGGCGAACTGAGAGAATATGAAAAACTACAGAGTGTGACAGATTGGGGAATAAAATGTGAATTGGAAAGGGAAAAAAGCGAAGGAAGGCTGGGGAAAAGAAACTGTTACATAAACAAAGAAGCAGAAAAGTTCTAACAAGGCGAAAAGGAGGTAGAAAAAAGACTGGTAAATGAAATTGTGATAAAACTGGCGCGAAGGAATGGAATCGAGTGTGTAGTTAACACAGAAATGATGCTTACTATAAAATATAGAAGACAGTTCTGTGACTGCCTTTCCTAACTCCCCTTTCAGATTTCAGTCTTGATTTTCCCCAAATATCTTTTGCAAGTTTGAAAGACGCGCGCCAAAAACGTGTACAAGTCAAAGTAAGGGAGGGGGGAAAGTTTGAAAAGAAAGGAATGATATAATGACTCCAAGATGTAACATTAATTCACAGGAGGGTATTTAAAAAGCACAAATCAAAAGTTTTACCATAAAATGGAGAAGGAGAAAAGGTGGGACAAGGCGAAAGAATACGGTGAGGTGGTCAGAAACAGTATAAAATGGGTAGACCTGAATGCTCAGGCCGGCACCTAATCTCATTAATGCCTCTTACTAAGAAAAGGTGCGGCGGCATTTTAATAAACAGCAAAGTCAGCATCTTTAGTAACGGTGCGGATTGTTCATAGAATATGGAAATAGGTTTAACATGTCAAATATATTTATTATCTGGTGGGTGCACTAAAATACAACAGGCAGACAGGGTGATTAGCATAGACTCAGTTTATTGATTGTTCATTTAAAGTATTTTAGCTACCAAAGTGCTCATTCGTTAATTAGCCATATAATTTCGGAGTACCACTCTCTCATAAGTTACATCAATTACAAATTCAACTATAGAACATCATAAATATACAATGTAAATAAAAGCAACAAAATCTCAGATCCGTTTCTGATATGTTTGTGTGTGTGTGTGTTTTGTTACTATTCTCCATGTCACGGCTTTAAAAAAACATGATTGTGAACAGTATTTTAGGACTGGTTGATTTTTACCTTTCCCAGTTCCTCGGTCCACGGACGAAGCGGTTACTTCATCTAATAAATAATAATTCAAGTAATGGATAATAATGATTTCACAAGAGAAACAATTCTCTGTCAACGATATGCAGAACTGCCACTTTTGTAAATTATGTACCCTGAGACTTGAGTTGGGTGTTTCCTAACACATTTTACAGAGAAAGATTACAATAATACTAACAAAATAATAACACAATCAATTGATATTGTGTGCGGGTATCCAGTGGGTTTTCATCAGCATCATTCCATTAAGAAATGGAAACCAGTTCAGGCAAATTGCAAAAGAAATAAAAAAAATCAAGCAAAACCATCAGCCACACCAACAAGTTTCTTCCAGTTATTCCAAGTTCAGGTGATGTTTTTAGGCAACAGTCCCTTGACATTGAGGGCAGGCTGTTAGAGAACACAGGGGAAAGTTTCCAGTTTAAAACTCAGGGGAGGTAGAACCTTGTTACTACCCCCTTTCGATGGAATCACAAGAATTACTGTGAGATTAAAACATTGAAAGTTTATTTTCCCTTTTCAATAACCTTTTTTTTGACCCATAGCCTCAGTACAACTTCCGAGTATCTTTGACATGAAATCAAATAAACGTGGTTTATTAGTTGTCGGCTTTAGATATAAGGACGATGTACTGACCCTCACACTAACGGGGAGGGGAATGATTGCCCGAAAACACACGTAGAAAATCTTCGCTATTGATTTTCTCCTCACTGAGTAAAAGGAGCTTCAGTCAAAAGCTGCAGTATCTGCTCGGAACTGCGTACCATGTATTCGGAAATCTTCAATCTACCAGCATTAAGACGATAACACAAACTGATCGCAAAATAAAATGCTTCGAAGTCCATTTTTAGCAGCAGGAAAAATGGTAATATTTCTCTTTAACATAACTTACAAAAAATAAATTAAACTTCATATAACCGAGAGGGGATATACGAATCGGGTGTAATTTTACACGTTTTGATTATTGTAAAAGGTGATCTAGAAAGATAGAAAAAAAGAGGGGTAGGGAAAGGTTGGTGAATCAAACCTCAGCTTGTTTTTGTGTCCACAATTACATTTCTAGTTTCATCCTTTGAATAATGACCTACACTCCCTGCACACGATACAAGGCTTTCGCTGCAGCTAAAGATATATTCTGATTTCACGGCGTTTACAGGGGCGGGGAAGGGTTAAAATATCCAAAATGAACCCTGCATATTTATTACAACAATTCACTGAAAAAGTACCGGGAACCGCAGAAGCGAAAGCGACCGACATTGTACACAAATAACTCCCAGAGTCTTTCTCCACGTCCGCATCCAAATACCTGGCACAGGAATGCATTCCTCAAATTCCAGCCTCTCCAGAAACGCCTGAGAATTTCTCCAATTACAAAAGTATTCCCTTTCTATTTTGGGATGTGAGAGGAATACCGATTCTCTACAAATCAGAGGCAACATCCAGTTTTATAGGATATCTCCTTTCCTTTCACAACACATAGTCTGAAAATCTAGAACACGCCAGGAATAAAGTTTTTTTGTTAGATTGTTGGTGGGGTGGGGGGGGGGGGTAATATTTGCAAATTGAAAAACACATTTGATATTTTACACCTCGGAAGAACAAAGCTGTATTGCACGAAAAAAATACCATTCTGGGGGAGGATGCAAAGGGATCCGGCGTTACAGTATCTCCAATTCTGCGGCATTCCTGCCATCGCAAATGGATAATCAGGCATCGACCTGATTTTTAAAGTGTGCTAAATTGTGTAAAATAACGTGAGCAATAACACATAAATATACCAAATTGGGTTAAATGGAAGGGCTGGGCTGCGGTTACATCATTACTATCCCAGTTTTTTTTTAAAGTAAGAGATTGTTGTATTTGTTTCCATGCAGTGGTGGGTAAACAATTGCGACTTTAGTGTTGAAGATCAAATTGAGTTTAGAAGTGCAAAGAAGCTCAGTTTAAAAAAAAATCAGTTAAAAAGTGTGGAGAAAATATTTATGTTGTGTTGCAGCTTCATTAACATAAACAGTAAAATAAAGGTGAATATAAAGTGTTAATATTGGGTATCTGGAGTAGGGGGACCAACAGATTAAATTGTGACTGGTATAGATCTCCCCTTGGCACCGAGGAAACAGCGAGGGTTATTGGGCTTTTAGCCCCAGAATGTTTTTTTAAAGAATCTAATACAACGCTACGGTTACTTATTTGGGGGCGATTTGTAGTTAGTTTGTTTTGTTGTGTAGTTCTGGGGTGTTGAGTTTGGTTGGGAGGGGGGCCGGGGGATGGTTTCTGTGTTTTATTGTAAGTGAGACGCGTAGAAAGCCGGAGCGCCGTAAGTCTGCGAGCTGAGCATGAATGGGGAGAGCACGGCGGCCGGGGAGGGCAGGAAGGGTAACTGAGTGGCGCAGACCAGGCCGCCGGGGCCAGGATAAGCCGAGTGCATAGACAGCGGCCCGCCCACCGGAGAGGACGAGCTCATGGGGCTCAGGCCGCCGAGGTGACCCCCCGATGGTCCTCCCAAGCTCGACCCCACACCCCCTCCTCCTCCTCCAGCCCCTCCTCCGCCTCCCCCGGTGGGAGCGCTGGTGTCCGCCCCGGGGTTCTGCTTCTTCCACTTGGTCCGGCGGTTCTGGAACCAGATCTTGACCTGGGTCTCGGTCAGGCTCAGGGACAGGGCAAGGTTCAGGCGCTCGCACACCGACAGGTAGCGGGTCGACTTGAACTTGTTCTCCAGCGCCACCAGCTGCTCGTAGGTGAAAGCGGTGCGGGCCCGCCGGGGTTTGCCCGACTTGGCGTCCGAGCCGCTGCGCTTCCTCTTGCTCCTGTGCTGCTGGTTCTGCTGCTGGGGCTGCTGCTGGCATGCCTGCTGGTTCTGCTGGCTTTGAGGGCTGGCAGGGCTCAGACTTTCTCTTCCACCACCACCACTATCCTCTTCCTCTTCGTCCTCTTCGTCCTCCTCATCTCCCTCCACCCCGGACATCCTCTCCCCTGCAGCGGCCAGATTGCTTCCTCCTCCTGTTCTGCCGCTATTATCGCTGTATTCTTCGCCTTCCTCTTGTCGCTGAGTCTCGCTGCTGCTGCTCTGGTCGGCCTCTAAACTCCGGCAAAAGTCCTTCTCACATTCCTCAGCTTTGTAACTGTCTAGGAAATCTTCATCTTCTGAGTAGCAGAGGGAGACAGAAAGAGAAAACGCAGAGGATTAAATACCAACATTTGCACAGCGCTTCCAAGGCGAAAAGATAACAAAATAAAGTCTCCCTTTTGAGCATCTTAATGTAAAAATTTGAATATTGTCTCAATGTTTCTGAAGCAACCATTGCTCTTTTTAATAAAGTGCATTTCACTTCAAAACCAAAATTCAGCGCACAAAATTCACATGAAGATTTAAAAGTTCAAAACACATCACACCAATCGGCGCTGTAATACCTGAATTCGCAACTCACTGTTAAACATTACTCTGATCTGTAATTAAAATGTGAACGTCCTCAGAACCCGAACCCAACCCATTATTGTTATAAGGTCAGATTGCCTTAAATATTAAACACCGTGTGTGATATCAATATCGACCTATATTAATACAATAACTCGGTTAACAGTTTTCTATTGAATGTAAACGAATTTTGTCAATTCCAGCTAGCATAAGAATTTGCTTCTTCAGATTTCTTTTGACAAAAAGTTTTAAAAGTTCTCTTTCTGTAAAGCAATTAAATCTACAGTTAATACGGAGAAGGAAAACTGCTTAAATTGTGAAGGAAAATTAAAGGAAGTAGATTGCTTAATTTGAACAGACTTTCCGTCTTACTTGTCTCTCTGCCTTGATTTATCCTGCAAAGTGACGAAATGAGAAATTAACAGTTGTTGCGAGTGACACATTCGGCGATTTCTAGGTGTCATTTGTGCAGATGTGCTGAATAGCCACAACTCGGAGTATCCCAATAGTGTGTGTGGCGTGCTTGCTGGTTAGAATAAGGCGGATATCGACTTTCTGAAAATTACTCACTTGTGTAAAACCTGAATATACCTGCCATTTTATTTATCAGTGTAATCTATATCGCCGCCAAATGGTTTAAATACCTTTGACTATAATTATTTATAACTATTTAATAAGAAAGGCGTGTACTGTGATGAAAAGTACTCGTCGGCACGCGCGTTTATATCTTTCTACAGCAACTCTTGCATATAACAGGGACCGGTTAATGAAAATTATCCCTGAAAGATATAAAGCCGTGCTAATTAAACTCGATTGGTGCCTGTAAGGGGATTCCGTCTATTACAGAAACTAATTACTGGACACTTACATTAATTGTGATCATATTAAGGCCTCATTAGACAGACTAGTGGGGGGGGGGGGGGATAATAAAGCACTTAAAAACATTTACCACTTTTAATAGAAATTACATACGGTCACATGAAGGCTCCAGTTCTTTTCTTGAAACTCCTGCCTTATATAGTGTTCGTGTTTGCCCTCCATCATTTAATCAGCAACCAAACATGGGCAACGTGCAGTGTGTTATTATAAAACTGTCCCATGGGAACGGCCGCAATTAACAATCTGACCTTCCTAATGTATTCTTACTGCAATCTGAAGCTCGTCTGCTTACTTTGTATATAACATGCTTCATTTGATTCAAACAATAACTGTACATCCTCAAACTTTAACAGGATAATACACCTGGATCATATTGGGTGCAAATAACTGGCTTTGGAGATAACGTATTATAATGGGCAGCACTTTGTATTCCCAGGTTGTGATTTTCAAGTTTAAAGAAAATACTGTTCAATAACTGTTGTGTCTTTCTATCCTCGAATGTCACCAGATTTGTGGGCAGAAAGTTAGTACATTTTTTGAAAGACGTGTGCAGGCTGCAATCTGGAGTCTGGGTCGAAAGCAATACACGATCAATAGGAGCCACTAATAACTGTAATACGTTTTAATCGAGTAATTATCCGAATTTTGACCCTATAATTTAGACGTTTTAGGAGTGTTTGCAAGCTGTTTGAAAGAGATATGCAGAATTCGATAATAGGATATCGATCACCCCAGGCCAACATGCCACTCTGGGCCGATTTCCGCCATTATAAGAGCTCTTTAACACTGCTAAGCACATTTTACCTTAAATGTAATCGAAGAAATTTAATTGTTTTTCTAGAGATAACCAGCGTTTTGTCACAATTAGTCTGATTCGTCCTAAAAACCGAAGGGGAGAGAGAAAATTGAATCTGTCGCCCAAAGCATGAAGGATAAACTCCAGAGATGTCTTTGAAAGATTGGAGAAAGCGACTTTAAACGGCAAGCGACCTCTTTAAAAACGACCAGCCAAATGCAACATAAGAGGCTTCAAATTATACAAAGGTAATGACATCGAATCATATGGTGGATTTTAGGGGCTGATTTATTAATAGGGTAAACCATATTGGCTTGCAAAATCTAACACATAACCGTTAAGCATTTTGAAAATCACAAATCCTTCCAAATCAACGCAATTAAGATGTTTTAAGATCATTTTGAAAGGAGACATGTTCCCACCGCTACTTATAACATTGAACAGACTTACCACTGTGTAACTGTACCTGCGAGTTTTCCATCGGCGTAATTGACCGTTAAAACCTTACCTTAACATAACGTTGTTTGCATATGAAAGCGTCTGACAGGGGATTTCGGCTATAAACACATGAGGGGAAGGTTAGCGACTACGGCCGTGATTACTTACCTGATCGCGGTTGTCTCGTGTTTTCAGCAGCGCTTCTTACTTTTGCACATTAGCGGAAAACTTACAGCAACACTTGTGTGCGCGGAGCGGTTAATACTAGCGCACACAGGACCCACATACTTACTGATTATGTCAGTTGACTTCTTGCATGTGTCCAAACCGTTCTCGTTTATCGTCTTCTGATCTGTAATTTCACAAAAAGCATCTGCAGCCCTTTCCCCCGTCGCTGCCACTGTGTACTCGCTGCCGGCTCTGTACAGAATGCTGCACTGCCGCCGTTTGCTGCTGTTAAATTTGTTGGGATCCAAAATGTCCAAGACCGAGAAAGAGGTGGTCCTGTTGTTGCTGGTTGGAGCAGGGACCACTACCACTGCCTCTTGGGCAGAAATGCCCTGTGTGTCCCCTTGTCTCTCCCGGCTGGCGGCGCAGGAGAAAACAGCTAGATCACTGCCTGGGAGCCTCTGATCCCCATTCACAGCCATGGCTTCAGTGTGGATGGTACAAGACATCCGATCTGCCACCGCCGCTGATGGTAAGGAGATATCAGTGGGCTGAACCTTTTCTCTATTCACATTCATGACTCCCCCAAAAAAACTATGTAATAGTCTTTTTTTTTAAAAGCTGTAATATACACAGTTGAATGTTTGAATTCTGTTCACTCCTGGCGTCGATCAAGGGTGTTAACGTGAAGTCACAAAGTGCTACTGATCCTCAGAAGGTCCTCACTGTGTCCCCTAGGACTCTCCCTAGACATTTCTGTCCCACACACGCCAGACTGCATGTTATTTATGCATTCATATTCAGCAACGTTTTGTAATTGGCTACAAATTAATCCATTGCCCCTAATAGCCTCTAATCTACATCACAGAGAGAGACGGATGATGTTGCCTGTGATATACTTGGCTGTCAGGTCTTTTTCAGCGCACTTCCACTCATCTGGAAAGCATCTAAATAGCCTTATTTGGGAGAGGGTGGCGCTTGCTTTAAATAATTGTATTGCGGGGGGGGGGGGGGGGAGCAAACAAAGAACTGTTTTCCACCTTAAACACCCACTCTTCTGTTTAACACGTCACCCCTTGGCTGTAAGGGTTAGATTTATAAAAAATGAACACTTTACTAGAAATTAAAGTTAAGCAATTTTAAATTACGATCATTTTAACAATGCCGCCTCACTAATGGAAGTGCTAAGTTTAATTTAATGGATGACAAACGGGCTTTTAAGGTAAATCGGTTTTTATATGGAATATTGAATTTTAATTTAAAAAGTAGTGGTAAATATGGTGATAAAATGGATGCATTATAACGTCACGTTTAAATATTGAGGCCAACTTTCTTTCAGAACCAGCTCTCCTGTGTAATTTGAAGCACTGAGCATTCTCCACGTTGAATTAGCTGCCAAAAAGTAGATTTGGTCGCCTGCACGAAAATTAGATTGCTCTCTCTCTCTCTCTCTCTCAGATTCGTGACACATACAAGGACAGGTCCTCTGCAATTACCGCGGGCAATGATCCTTTGGAAAGCAGAAATTAAAAGTTCGGTGAAATAATCGGCATAACAATCAGTTGCAATTTTCGGCGGAGTGCGCGGGGCGACGGCGGGAGAGGGGGGGGGGGGGGTGGGCGGTGGACGTTGAACATTATTAGACCATCAAAGGGTTGTGCCCAGGGGGCTTACTCGAGCCCTCGGGCTTCACTCAAAGGCACCAGCCATTCTCTGTAATATGACAAATTGAAAGAAGCTATTAGATTTCAATCAGCGCCCCATAACATTTGCGTCGTCGGTAATGACTTTATTCTGATTTAATTAACATTTGCACTGAAGATTTTTCCTTTGATTTTTAAAAACTTTTCTCACAGTGGTACAGAGTGGGTACAAACAATCATATTATGTGATGATATACATGGGCAGATGGATGAATGACAGACAAGTGCATTTGTTTGGTCAGACACGGCAGGGACATGCAGTGGAATATGCAGATATTGAAACCAACTCAAAGTTTTTCTAGCTGCCGTGGGATATATATGGGTTTTAGTGCTAATCCATTAAAGTCCTTTTAAGATCATCTTTAATAAAATCACTGTCTTTTAAGATTAATATTCTGAACGACCCTGTTCTTTTAATGTGGTTTCATACCTGATGTATCTATTTTTCATAATATGGACTAATTTCCCAAAATGAGTTCGAGTTTCAATCTAGAGATGGATCACTGACACACAGCTATATATTTATCACTTTCCCATAGCAGAGGTTTTTTTTAATGCTGAAAATAAATGACGAAAATCACATGCAGTATCCAGGAAATGCACATTGACTTACACACATCCACGCAAGTTATATAGAAATAAATTACATAAAGGGGGAGAAGATTAAAGTATTTAAAGTTATTCACATACCAATCAGCCGTAACAAAGCTGAATAAATATAACGTCTGGTACGGACAGTTCCTAATACATCTGGCAAATTGTGTTACTGTAAAAAAATAGGAGTTTGCACGGGATCATATAGATGTCCGGGCTGCTAGATGAGAGCTGACAAGTAATATCTCATTCAGCCAGTGCAAATGACCAGCCCTTCTCTCCATAGATTGCAAGAAGTTGAAGTTAATCTTTAAAGTTTGAATGCTCTCTGCCGTCAGCCGCTGGGTAATTACCCCCGATCCGAGAGTGTTTTAGAGAGAGGGGAAAAAAATAAAAGCTCTCTCTTTCTCTCGCTGCTGCAGTATCCGATTGCCCCTGTTATTTGGAGAGAAGCTACTGGCAGTCATTTGCATGTAAATGAAACGGTGTAAAGGACAGCAGTGGGCTCTTGTCAATGACAGACAAACTTTAGAGAGGGGACCACCCTCTAATTTCCTGCAAATTACTCCGTGTACAGCAGCAATGAGCTGCTTCTAATGACTGACCACAGCCTGTCCCTGCTGGAGCACAAGACAGGCAGATCACATCAGAGCTTTGCTTTTTCTCAGAAAAGTAACTCAATAGAAATGATTGAACTCAAATAGTTTACAGCTATCTATTCATGTCCCTAATACATTTATAATCTGCATTTGATTTACCACTGATTACAGGCGATCTTTATTACATTTCCAACCATTTGAATGACGATGATAGGTGGATAATATTAATTGTTGTCGCTTTGCTGAACATATAGCAAATCCCATCAACCCAGTCGGTAACGTGAAAGGGCATTTTCAATATTACAAGAGTTTCCAGTTTTAGCAAAGATCCTGGGCCAGTTTCATTGCGTCGCTGAGTTGGAATGACATACCTGGCCACATTTGACCAGACCTTTCAAAATGACACAACAAAGACACTAATCGGGTCAGATCAAACCTCATCATGTGTGTAGTTAAATAAATAGCTTCAAGTAATAAAAACATCTGAATACTATCAATGGTAAACGACAAGTTTCCAAGGAACAATTATATCCCGCTATATATGAAATAACAGTTGAACCAACTTGGGATAATGTCAAGCATGAGGATCTTTTAAATGAAACATCAGACACGTTGCTTAATTTGAACAGACCAAAGGGAATACAGGTGAGCTAGTTTCCTTATCTGTGTAAAGTGTGTAGAAATTATAGAATAATGAGGTAATTAACTAATTTTTTTTGACAATGCTCCACATTGCAGGAGGGAGCACAGCAGTTCGGCGACGGGAGCCCAGGACTTTAATGTAAGTATTGAGGTTTGGTTACAGATTTCTAGGCTCTCAATATTCTCCAAAATGACACAGGATGTAACAGAGAACAAGGCGCTGGGCTCAGCAGTTGAATTCCCCTGAAGTACACACTTGTACAGAGGCTTACGACGCACGGCTCCTTCTGAAATCAGCTGAAGATCTTAAGCATAGTGCCGTGGTTGTAAGGGAGAACTAAATATAGTTCATAATTCTGCAAGGACGCGATCTTTTCCTTACTATTACTAAGAGGAATCCAAGTATCTCCGCACACAGAAACCTCTGCCCCAGATGGGGAGTGACAAGGTGTCAGTTCCTGCACTTATGACAGTGTTTCATCATTTCTAATCATTCATGATACAGGCAGGGGAGGGGGTGGATTCCCCAGTCTGCAAAACGAAAAGTAATTACATCAGTACATCTGTGACAATCTACATTGCGTTTATTATTTCTCTCCGTGACCCCTCCGGATTATTTACTTATTGAAGGTCTAACAGGTTTATTTCATGACCAGATGCTATCCTCCAATTAACCCTTGGAGCGCCGAGCTGGGTATGGTTTAAAATTTGTCATTACATCCCAATAACATTTCAAGCCAGTATTGGGCTAAAAGGACTGGGAATTTTCATAGCTCCTTATCCTGAATCTCCAACACGTCTGTCTCCAGCCAACAAATTCATTGGAGGCGCAATGTTGTTGTTATGTAGGTGAAACAATTGAGGAGTCTCACTTTCTAAATGCCTTGGACATTGTTTTTTCTGAATTAGCTGACAATTGGAACTATTACACATGGAACAAATTAACAGTTTTTCATTTGACAAAGGCTCCGTCTAACTTAATATTTAGGTTGCTACATTCTTTGTATAATTTTGCATCACTTAAAAGAATGCATAAGTTTGAATTCTGTCAATGTAATTAAAGAAGGTTGGCCAGATCCTTTGATCTGGTTCTCGGATTCCCCGAATATTATCGATGCAGATGGTTGTGAGATCTGTGCACTTGTACCAAGTGACAGGGGAATCCAGCCCCGATAAGGTTAATACACTCAACCAGGACTGGACAGCGTTAGAATACTTGTAAAGAGAAATTACATTTTATTCCTTCAAGCCTCAGCTCAAGTCCCCGGGTGCTGGTAATCATGCCTCTAAACAAGTGCATGTTCAAATAAAAATGAAGAGTGAAAATTAGCTCTGAATCAAGACAATCGGAAAGAAGAAACCATTCATTTCCGAGCATAACAAAAACTGATGGCAAAAAGCACGAAAGCATTCTAAATAATGGCAAGCCGCATCAATAATCTTTTTTTGTGTGTTTAAAGTGCTACAAGAAGTTAAAATAACTCAAAGGCGAAAATCAATAACTGCCGGCTATTTTCTATGGGAGAATAATAGGCGAGGAGTGGTTTGAGCACAGCACTCACTTCACATAGGGACCGGTGGCTGATATCTCAGCACCCATCGGAAAGGAAAGGGAGGGGAGGGACGGGACGGGACGGGATGGGGTGGGGAGGGACGGGGAAATCAAATTTTATTCCCATTCCCTCCATCCCTTCCAGCTCATATAACAGATCGTGTCCCATCAATAGTGTCAGGTACTTATGGAGGAAGATTTAAATGCACAGGGGAATGCAGGTTAAGACAGTAATGAGCTTAATTGAGGTTAATGCTCTCTGCACAGTCCTTGATTATTAAATTAATATTATCTCCAACATGGATCATAATTAGAAGTTTAAACAACGCTCTCGGAAACCTCTGAAGATCTATTAAACCCCGACGATCCTGACAGGCTATTGAGCGGGGAGAGAAAAAAAAAACAGAATCTTGTGCTGTGGAAATTCGCTCTTTCCCCGCCCTCTCATTTCTCTCTCCCCCCCCAAACTGCAGCATGGTTTAAAGTTGTTTGAGAAGAAATATCGAGAGTGACTATAAGCAGTCCTGTTCGTTAACGATTTTAAATGAGCTCTGACGCTGGTAAAATCTGACAATTGCCTATCATGATAGGAGATGATGGTTAAAATTACCAGGAATCAATATTCTCACCGGGTGTCCAAGCCTGATAAGGCCAGGCAAGACAATGTTGACTATTAAAGTCGACAGCTTGAGATATTACACTATTAGTTATGCTATTTTTAATAATCTATAATATTTTAGGTTTAATTAATTAATTATACGGGTCAGATAATATCTGGGGATAGAATGAGGTCTGAAGGGTCTATTAAGACTGGTAATGAGAAAGGAGAAATCTAATCTAAGGACGAGTGGCCGTGAAGGAACAAATATACAACTGACTTTATAGTGAGGTAGCCGGAATAGGCTTTCTCACAGTGAATTGCTTGTAGTTCGCATGCATTTCCTTTTAGACCTTCTACAAGTTTATTCCGAAGCCGTATTGTAGATAGATGTTCCATGTAGTAATATGAAAATTGTTTTGCGCTAATAATATATACTTATGACGGCAATTTCCCAGAACGACTCTTTGGTTGATCAATATAGTCTTTCTCAATCATCCGCTGGCTGTTCATTTTCTAACATCCGAGGCTGGAGTATTTTAATTGTTTATTTCATGCAGTAAAGTAGAAATCCAATTAATGTTATCCGATATTTCTATTGCTGCATGTTTAATATGACAAATTTGTCACTTCCCATGATTTTTACATTTTCGAATTGTATTTGGTAGCGTTTTTTTTCCATACACGATATGCATTTAATAAATCATAAGGGGCGGTGAATATAAATCTATCCAAATTCAATATTAATCAGCGATTATACCAATTGAGCTCATATATATTCGGGAAGATTTATTGGCAACTATCTATATATTCAAAGGTCACAAACCTAATGTCCTTAATGCCCCCACCCCCCATTGTTTTAAAGGTACAAGGATTTCTTAAAGGGATTAATAGACGCAGTTTTTCGAGTAAAGCTTCCGCAGCTGTTCACCTACTCATCGGTTCATCTCCTACTACAGCAGTGCCGTTATTTCTTAATAAACTTGCAATGTTGATGCTGATCCATCCAATGAGTATCATTCTCGAACAAAAACAATTCCTAAACTGAAAGAATGAGCTCGAGAAAGTGAGGATACATATTTTCTATAAAAGAACTCATAGATACCCGGGATTGATTTTAACCTAGGGATCTAATCCAGAGGTTCGATGCTGTCTTCTTTATGGTTTAAGACATCATGTGAAATCCAGTATTAGGTTACTGTCTTGTAATCATTCCGGGCTCAATTATTCTGTACTTAGTGGGAATGAAAGACATTAGTGAGTTTATCTGCAAAAACAACAAATTGCACAAATAGACCGTTTTGTATTCCATAGCCGGGGAAATAATGAACCTCACTATACCTTTTCCCATTCTCTTCAGCCAATAGAGTAAATTCTGCCGCTCTGCAAAAAGTTCAGAAATTAAAAGATTTTTATTTCAACTGCTTTGTTCTTTTCACCTCTATTCAAGAAAAGTTCTTTTCTTTTCCACTTTAGATTTGTCCACACTAACAAGGGAAAGCTGTTCCCATTAGCTGATGGTACAAGGACTAGGGGACACAGATTGATGGTTTTGGGCGAGAGTAGCAGGGATGTGGGGAAGAACTTTTTTACACAGCGAGTGGAAATGAGCTGGAACTCACTGCCCACAAAATTGTTAGAAGCGGAGACAATCAATGATTTCGAAAGGAAATTGGATGGCCACTTGATGGGCCAAATGGCCTCCTCCTAGATTCTATGACTCTATTCATTATTTCTAAACCAGGTGACCTGGGCATGGGCTTTTCTCAATATCACAGTGTGCAAGAGTAAAACAGTTGGACTGGCTGTCTGAGGAAGTCTCTCTCTCCAGCAACAAAAACTTGCATTTATGTAGCACCTTTAATGTAGTAAAACAACCCACGGTGCTTCACAGGAGCGTTATTAGACTTAATTTGATACTGAGACACATAGAGATATTAGGATAGGTGACCAAAAACCTGGTCAAAGAAATTGGTTTTAAGGAGCATCGTAAAGGAGGGGAAAGAGGTAGAGATGTGAAGAGGTTTAGGGAGGAAATTACAGAGCGGAGGGCCAAGGCAGCTGAAGACATCCCTGCCAATAGAGGGGAGAAGGAAATCAGTGATGCACAAGATGCTAGAACTGGAGGAATGCTGTGTTCTCAGAGGGTTGTATGACTGGAGGAGGTTACAGAAATAAGGAGGTGCAAGGCCAGGAAGAATTTAAACATAAGGATGCAAATTTTGAGTTCGAAGCATTGCTGGACTGGAGGTGAGAAAGCACAGGGACTTGGTGTGAGTCAGGATACAGGCAGCAAGATGACAGACGGTGGAAGATAACTCCTCAGACTTCATCTGTGATATCTTTCTGAGCAGAATCTACACATTGCCACTTTGTCAGTTCTTAAACATTTCCATGAAAATTATTAAGAGCATTTTTTAGTAGTCTCATCATAATCCAATAGAAATGATTGAATCATAAGAAGACATTTGTAAAATTAGAACCAGAAGGATAGAGCAATTTTTTTCTGAGGAAGATCACAATGAAGAACTCTATTTTGTATGATCATTCTGCTGAAACAAATGACTGGATGGAGAACTCATAGTTTCAATGGTAAAGTGTTGGACTTGCAATCCAGTAGTTAAAGTTGGCATGTCAAGTTTCCATTTTGATATTTCAACTCATTAAGCATGTTTCCCTACTACTTGGTGAGGTCATTATGCTATTGAAGTGCAGTAGAGAACTCTGTTTCAGGTAAATCAAGCGATTGATAAGCCACCAAAATAGTATTTCCTGGAAAAATTGCCTTTTCCTTAAGTTGATCAAAGGAAACACAGATGGTGCGATTGATGGTGGAGGTGTGAACCCAATATTATCTCACTGTCTGAGCTGAGAGAAGAGACACAGCACTGGAGGCACAAGAAAGAGAATTTCAAATAAGGTAATATAGGGAGAAATGATCAAGACTACGTTTTAAATACTTGTCTCATATTTACTCATGGGAGTAACTTTATTCATTTGCTCACTTGATTTCTTGATTTCTGGAACGTGTGACTCCCCAAGTAAATTCAGATCAATATTTGGAAACAGCTTCCATCTTATTTCACACATATTAACATCTGTGAAAAGGGCTTCTTAGATAGTGAATTGAATATACTTTCTAATCGAATGACAACGAAGATGAAACTCAGGTTCAGTGTTTGTACAGTCACCCCAGTGTTCATGCAGCCTGTTAAAGCTCCAACAGAAAAAAAAATCAGAGTTCTTTTCACTTTCCTAATTTTTCAACCAATTTTACATTTTCTTTGCTTCTTCAGCAGAAGGTTTAAGCTTGTTCTTGAGATCCAGTTTCATGGATAATAGGCCCCCTTCAGTTCTTATCTCAAATACCCATTATTCATAGGCAGGCTATTTGATGGCGCAGTTCAGGGAGGGAGTGGATGGGGAGCCATAGCCAAGTCCCATTTTGTCCTCACTTGAAATTTACATGTCAGCAGAATCAGCAGGGAGTTCGAGACAACATTTAGAAATGGCAACCTTAACCACCTTCCTCTCCTTTAATGTAGGGGCACTCCTATTGTCACCAAACTGATACAACCTTAAGTATGGTAGTGCAGCGTTTATGTTGCTGGACTAGTAATCCAGACGCCTGGACTAATAATCCAGAGATTGTGAATGCAAATCCCACCTTGGCAGTTTGAGAACTTTAAATTAAAAAAATATGGACCATGCAGCTGTTGGATCATTGTAAAAATCAAACGGGTTTGCTAATGTCCTATAGGGAAGAAAACTATTGTCTTACATGGTTTGGCCTATATGTGGCATCAGTCCCATGCCAATATGGTTAACTTCTCTGTGAAGTGGCCTAGCAAACCACTCAGTTATATCAAACCATTACATGTTCAAGGTACACCCCCACCATCTCAGGACAATGAGGGATGGGCAATAAAAACTGGCCTTGCCAATGATGCCCACATTCCAAGAATTCATTTTAAAGAACTAACTTGGAACAAAGGTGGATTGAAGAAGTCTGTTTGAGTCACTGTCTTAATTAGCTGATTCATTGGGGAATAATTTTAGAACTTAATTTAGATTCAGCAGATATCAAGAAACGAGTGAAAGCACTGGATACTGCAAAGGCTATGGGCCCTGACAACAGTACAGCAATAGTACTCAATACCTGTGCTCTGGAACTTGCTGCACCCCTAGCCAAGCTGTTCCAGTACATCTACAACACTGGCATCTACCCAGCAATATGGAAAATTGCCTAGCTTTGTCCTGTACAGAAAAAGCCGGTCAAACATCTTTCTTTTTTGCTTGCTTGCTTCTTTCTTCTTTCTTTCTTTTAAAACAAACAAAGAACAAAGAAAATTACAGCACAGGAACAGGCTCTTCGGCCCTCCAGGCCTGCGCCGATCCAGATCCTCTATCTAAACATGTCGCCTATTTTCTAAGGGTCTGTATCTCTTTGCTTCCTGCCCATTCATGTATCTGTCTAGATACATCTTAAAAGACGCTATCGTGCCCGCGTCTACCACCTCCGCTGGCAACGCGTTCCAGGCACCCACCACCCTCTGCGTAAAGAACTTTCCACGCATATCCCCCCGAAACTTTTCCCCTTTCACTTTGAACTCGTGACCCCTCGTAATTGAATCCCCCACTCTGCGAAAAAGCTTCTTGCTATCCACCCTGTCCATACCTCTCATGATTTTGTACACCTCAATCAGGTCCCCCCTCAACCTCCGTCTTTCTAATGAAAATAATCCTAATCTGCTCAACCTCTCTTCATAGCTAGCGCCCTCCATACCAGGCAACATCCTGGTGAACCTCCTCTGCACCCTCTCCAAAGCATCTACATCCTTTTGGTAATGTGGCGACCAGAACTGCACGCAGTATTCCAAATGTGGCCGAACCAAAGTCTTATACAACTGTAACATGACCTGCCAACCCTTGTACTCAATACCCCGTCCGATGAAGGAAAGCATGCCGTATGCCTTCTTGACCACTCTATTGACCTGCGTTGCCACCTTCAGGGAACAATGGACCTGAACACCCAAATCTCTCTGTACATCAATT
This sequence comes from Heterodontus francisci, assembly GCF_036365525.1. NCBI lineage: Eukaryota > Metazoa > Chordata > Chondrichthyes > Heterodontiformes > Heterodontidae > Heterodontus > Heterodontus francisci. The sequence goes on from NC_090371.1 coordinate 40,354,914, forward strand.
TTCCCCAGGACTTTTCCATTTACTGTATAATTCACTCTTGAATTGGATCTTCCAAAATGCATCACCTCGCATTTGCCCTGATTGAACTCCATCTGCCATTTCTCTGCCCAACTCTCCAATCTATTTATATTCTGCTGTATTCTCTGACAGTCCCCTTCACTATCTGCTACTCCACCAATCTTAGTGTCATCTGCAAACTTGCTAATCAGACCACCTATACATTCCTCCAAATCATTTATGTATCTCACAAACAACAGTGGTCCCAGCACGAATCCCTGTGGAACACCACTGGTCACACGTCTCCATTTTGATAAACTCCCTTCCACTACTACTCTCTGTCTCCTGTTGCCCAGCCAGTTCTTTATCCATCTAGCTAGTACACCCTGGACCCCATGCGACTTCACTTTCTCCATCAGCCTACCATGGGGAACCTTACCAAACGCCTTACTGAAGTCCATGTATATGACTATTAAGTTGGTAAAACATGACCTTCCTTGCACAAAACCATGTTGCCTATCACTGATAAGCCCATTTTCTTCCAAATGGGAATAGATCCTATCCCTCAGTATCTTCTCCAGCAGCTTCCCTACCACTGACGTCAGGCTCACCGGTCTATAATTACCTGGATTTTCCCTGCTACCCTTCTTAAACAAGGGGACAACATTAGCAATTCTCCAGTCCTCCGGGACCTCACCCGTATTTAAGGATGCTGCAAAGATATCTGTTAAGGCCCCAGCTATTTCCTCTCTTGCTTCCCTCAGTAACCTGGGATAGATCCCATCAGGACCTGGGGACTTGTCCACCTTAATGCCTTTTAGAATACCCAACACTTCCTCCCTCCTTATGCCGACTTGACCGAGAGTAATCAAACATCTGTCCCTAACCTCAACATCTGTCATGTCCCTCTCCTCGGTGAAGACCGATGCACAGTACTCATTTCGAATCTCACCCATTTTCTCTGACTCCACGCATAACTTTCCTCCTTTGTCCTTGAGTGGGCCAATCCTTTCTCTAGTTACCCTCTTGCTCCTTATATATGAATAAAAGGCTTTGGGATTTTCCTTAACCCTGTTTGCTAAAGATATTTCATGACCCCTTTTAGCCCTCTTAATTCCTCGTTTCAGATTGGTCCTACACTCCCGATATTCTTTCAAAGCTTCGTCTTTCTTCAGCCTCCTGGACCTTATGTATGCTTCCTTTTTCCTCTTAGCTAGTCTCCCAATTTCACCTGTCATCCATGGTTCCCTAATCTTGCCATTTCTATCCCTCATTTTCACATTACTATTTCACTCTCCTTCTCTCTTCCTTCTTTTGTCTCTGTTTCATTCTCACTCTCTCTCTTCCTTCTTCTTTTCCCACAAGATTAGCCTTGTAAAAGCCGTCACCACCACCAGTGCTACAGATCAGTGAAGTCGAAGGACTTTAACTAGCATGAAGAAATGAAGCATTTTTGTTTATGATAGTTTCTTTCTTGCTCAGTTACTTCTAGCAGTTGCTGCAAGGTACTAAGAATATTAATTCTGTTCGAGTGTGACAGTGTTTGTGATATCTGTGGCTTGTTTGCGGCCATTTTCCTTGGATGGGACCCATCTCAAAGATCATTCACAATGTTTGGAGAAGATCAATGGTTTCTCAGAAAGGAGACAAACCATTCTATTCAACTATAAGCATCATATTGAGTGTTTACAGCAGTTTTCAGAATTGACCTCGGCACCAGTAACAGCTAAGGCGCACACTGCCCTGTCGACCCTGCAAATACCTCCTCACTAACATCTGGAAAATGTGTCAAAATTGGGAGAGCTATCCCACAGACGTGTCAAGCAAAAGCTGAACTCCAGAGGTGAGGTGAGAGTGACTGCCCTTGGCATCAAGGCAGCATTTGACCGAGTATGGCACCAAGGAGCCCTAGCAAAACTGGAGTCAATGGGAATCAGGGGGAAAACTCGCCATGATGCACTATAGCAGCTTGCCAAGGCTCTTTGGACAGCACCTTCCCAATTCGTGACCTCTACCACTTAGAAGGACAAGGGCAACAGACATAAGGGAATACCACCACCTGCAAGTTCCTTTCCAAGCCAAACACCATCCTGACTTGGAACTACATCACCATTGCTACTTCAGTGTTGCTGGGTCAAAAACCTGGAACTCTTTCCCTTACAGTACTGTGGGTGTGCCAACACCACATGGATTGCAGCAATTCAAGAAGGCAGCTCACCATCACCTTTTCAAGGGCAATTAGAGATGGTCAACAGTGGATGGCTTTGCCAAGTACAAATAAAATGTGCTTGATAACTGTAGCTGTGTGGGTAAATGTCATTTTGAATCTCGTGAATGTTTGACCACCTCAGTGTGGTTATAAGAAATATAGTCATAATGTGCTTTGATCGAGGTATCTACGTAGGCATTTGGGCCTACATTTGGGTTGCAATACATGAAGACTACAATCAATCTTAAGCCAGCAGAGATAATTGAGGGGGGGGCGGGGGTGGAGGGGCAGCCGGGGGCATTGACTTGGATAGCCATGTGAGCAGTGAGTGACCACATTTCAAGGATCAGTCTTATGGTGATGGTTAGGGTTAGGCAGAGGAAGCATCATTATTGTTTCAAACATCTTGAGAATAGTAAAGTTTGTAGTTGCTGTAACTATAATGCTTATACTGAATACATTTTTAATGCTCAACAAATTAAGCCTTGGCTCAGTGATAGTACTCATGTCTCTGTGTCAGAAGACCATGGATTCAAGCTCCAGTCCAGAGACATAAGCACACAATCCAGGACATCACTTCAGTGCAACACAGAGGGAATCCTGCACAGTCAGAGGTTCTGCCTTTTGGATGGAATGTTAAATCAAGGCTCCATCTCACATAGATGTAGATATTCCATTTCACTATTGGAAGGCGAGCCGGGGAGTTCTTCTAACGTCCAATGTAATATTTATCCCTCAACTAACATCACTAAAATAGATGATCTTGTCACTATCTCAGTGCCATTTGTGGGATCTTGCTGTGTGCAAGTAGGTCGCCAAGTTTCCTACATTACAACAGTGACTGCACTCGAAAATACTTCATGAGTTGTGAAATATTTTGAAACATCCTGAGGTTATAAAAAGTGCTATATAAATGCAAGTGTTTTTTTCTTTAATTTTGTACTTTATAACCCAAACCATGGGGTGTATATTCTTCTGCCAGCTGAAGATAAGCGATGTTGTGACCTATCCCAGTAAGGTGGAGTATAGTGATAAAGATTCTGTTCAACCTCTGTATCACATTGCATTTACATTTGGGCAGGTAAGGATGCATTTTGGCTCACAGAGGACAGGAACTCATTTATAGGAGTGGTACTAAACCCCAGGAAGTATTCAACAATAAAACCCAAAAATGTAACACCATCCAAATCCTAAAACCATCACATCTGAAAAATTATCATTGTTTTAATTTTTTTTCTTTGTTCATGGGATGTGGGTGTCTCTGGCTAGGCCAGCATTTATTGCCCATCCCTATTTGCCCTTGAGAAGGTGGTGGTGAGTTGCCTTCTGGGACCGCTGTAGTCCATGGGGGCTAGGTACACCAATGGTGTTGTCAGGAAGGGAGTTCCAGGATTTTGTGATAGGGAAGGAATGGCGACATAGTTTCAAGTCAGGATGGTGTGTGGCTTAGAGGGAAACTTGTAAGTGGTGGTGTTCCCATGCATCATCTGCCCTTGTCCTTCCAGGTGGTAGAGGTCGGGGTTTGGAAGATGCTGCCTGAGTAGCCTTGGTGCATTGCTGCAGTGCATCTTGTAGATGGTACACACTGCTGCCACTGTGTGTCGATGGTGGAGGGAGTGAATGTTTGTGGATGGGGTGCCAATCAGGCGGGCTGCTTTGTCCTGGATGGTGTCGAGCTTCTTGAGTGTTGTTGGACCTGCACCCATTCAGGCATGTGGAGAATATTCCATCACACTCCTGACTTGTGCCTTGTAGATGGTGGACAGGCTTTGGAGAGTCAGGAGGTGAGTTACTCACCACAGGATTCCTAGCCTCTGACCTGCTCTTGTAGCCATGGTATTTATATGGCTACTCCAGTTCAGCTTCTGGTCAATGGTAACCCCCAGGATGTTGATAGTGGGGGATTCAGCGATGGTAATGCCATTGAATGTCAAGGGGAGATGGTTAGATTCTCCCTTGTTGGAGATGATAAATGCTTGGCACTTGTGTGACGCAAATGTTACTTGCCACTTATCAGCCCAAGCCTGGATATTGTCCAAGTCTTGCTGCATTTCAACATGAACTGCTTCAATACATGAGGAGTTGTGAATTGTGCTAAACATTGTGCAATCATCAGCGAACATTCCCACTTCTGATCTTATGATTGAAAGAAGGTAATTGATGAAGCAGCTGAAGATGGTTGGACCTAGGATACTACCCTGAGGAACTCCTGCAGTGATGTCCTGGAGGTCAGATGATTGACCTCCAACAACCACAACCATCTTCTTTTATGCTAGGTGTCTTCAACCAGCAGAGAGTTTTCCCCCTGATTCCCATTGACTCCTGTTTTGCTCGGGTTACTTGATGCCATACTCGGTCAAATCCTGCCTTGATGTCAAGGGCAGTCACTCTCACCTCACTGGTTAAGCTCAGCTCTTTGGTCCATGTTTGAACCAAGGCTGTAATGAGGTCAGGAGCTGAGTGGCCCTGGTCAAACCCAAACTGAGCATCATTAAGCAGGTTATTGCTAAGCAAGTGCTGCTTGATGGCACTGTCGACGACACCTTCCATCACTTTACTGATGATTAAGAGTAGACTGATGGGGCGGCAATTAGCCGGGTTGGACTTTTAAAAATATAGATACAGCACTGAAACAGGCCTTTCGGCCCACCGGGTCTGTGCCGTCCAACAACCACCCATTTATACTAATCTGACATTAATCCCATATACCCTACCACATCCCAACCATACTCCTACCACCTACCTACACTAGGGGCAATTTATATTGTTTAGTTTGCACTGGAGTGCTGACTTGGGGCTGCATTAGAGTGCTAAAGTGGGAGTTTTGTGACTGAGGGAGTTCAGTGAGGAGGGAGCGAGGAGCTCCTTTCCTTTCCTACCTATCCTCAAAGAGTGTGAGGGGAGCCAAGAGTTTCCAAAGAGCATAGCTGACTGGTGAATAAGTCCTGGTGGGTATTTTTCAAACTGGATTGAATTGTAAGTCATTGTTTTAGTAAGACTTAGTTGATTTTTTATTATAATAGACTTCTAAAGTTTTAAATTTAAAGGGTTTAGTCATGGCAGGAGAGCTTAAAGCTGTGGTTTGCTCCTCTTGCTGCATGTGGGAATCCAGGAATATTTCCTATCCCCGGGACCAGCATCTGTGCAGGAAGTGTGTCCAGCTGCAGCTCCTGGAAGCTCGGGTTTCAGAGCTGGAACGGCGACTGGAAACACTGTGGAGCATCCGCGCGTCTGAGAGCATTGTGGATAGCATGTATAGAGAGGTGGTCACACCGCAGCTGAAGGGACTTGAGGAAGGAAGGGAATGGGTGACCACCAGGCAGTCCAAGCGAAACAGGCAGGTAGTTCAGGAGTCCCCTGGGGTCCCGCTTACAAATCGGTGTTCCATTTTGGAGGCTGATGAGGCTGGTTCCTCCAGGGAGTGCGGACAGAGCCAAGCTTCTGGCACCACAAGCAGCCTGTCTGCACAGGAAGGGGGAAAGAAAGGAAGAGCAATAGTAATAGGGGATTCTATAGTCAGGGGAACAGATAGGTGCTACTGTGGCCGTCAACGTGACTCCAGGATGGTGTTGCCTCCCTGGTTCCAGGGTCTGGGATGTCACTGAACGGCTGCAGGGCATCCTGAAGGGGGAGGGTGATAAGGCAGAGGTCATGGTACATGTTGGTACCAATGACATAGGTAGAAAGAGGAATGAGGTCTTGCATCAAGAATTCAGGGAGTTAGGCAGTAGACTAAAAAGCAGGACCTCTCGGGTTGTAATCTCTGGGTTACTCCCACTGCCACGTGCTAGTGAGTATAGAAATAGGAGAATAGCACAGATGAATGCGTGGCTTAAGAGTTGGTGCAGGAGGGAGGGGTTTAGATTCCTGGACCTCTGGGACCGTTTCTGGGGAATGTGGGACCTGTACAAGTGGGACGGTCTACATCTGAACCAGAGGGGGACTAACATCCTTGCTGGCGGGTTTGCTAGTGCTGTTGGGAGGAGTTTAAACTAATTTGGCAGGGGGAGGGGACGCAGACTCCTAGCAGAATAGGGACACAGCTAAGCACAGGAAAGCAAACAAGTCAGAGGGAATAAAGGGGAAGTAAGTTTCAAGGGAGTAAGACCAAACCTCTACTTTAATGCCAGGAGTATTACAGGTAAAACGGATAAGTTAAGGGCAAGGATTGACACGTAGAATTGTGATATAGTAGCCATCACGGAGACATGGTTGAGGGAGGGGCAGGATTGGCAGCTCAATATCCCGGGATATAGAATCTTCAGGTGAGACAGAGGAGGGGGTAAAAGAGGAGGGGGCATTGCACTATTATTTAAGGAGTCAGTTACTGCAGTAAGGAGAGATGCTATCTTGGAGGGGGCATAAAATGAAGCTTTATGGGTAGAGTTTAGGAATAAAAAAGGGACAGCCACATTGCTAGGTGTTTATTATAGACCCCCAGATAGTCAGCGGGAAATTGAGGAGCAAATATGTGCGCAATTCGCAGAGGTGTGTAAAAATAATAATAGGGTAATTCTTCTTTGGCCTCCTTATCTCGAGAGACAATGGGTAAGCGCCTGGAGGTGGTCAGTGGTGTGTGGAGCAGTGCCTGGAGTGGCTATAAAGGCCAATTCGAAAGTGACAGGCTCTTCCACAGGTGTTGCAGAAAAATTTGTTTGTCGGGGCTGTTACACAGTTGGCTCTTCCCTTGCGCGTCTGTCTTTTTTCCTGCCAACTGCTAAGTCTCTTCGACTTGCCACACTTTAGCCCCGCCTTTATGGCTGCCCGCCAGCTCTGGCGAACGCTGGCAACTGACTCCCACGACTTGTGATCAATGTCACAGGACTTTAGGTCGCGTTTGCAGATGTCTTTAAAGCGGAGACATGGACGGCCGGTGGGTCTGATACCAGTGGCGAGCTCGCTGTACAATGTGTCTTTGGGGATCGTGCCATCTTCCATGCGGCTCACATGGCCAAGCCATCTCAAGCGCCGCTGACTCAGTAGTGTGTATAAGCTGGGGATGTTGGCCGCCTCGAGGACTTCTGTGTTGTAGATACGGTCCTGCCACCTGATGCCAAGTATTCTCCGGAGGCAGCGAAGATGGAATGAATTGAGACGTCGCTCTTCGCTGACATACGTTGCCCAGGCCTCGCTGCTATAGAGCAAGGTACTGAGGACACAGGCTTGATAGACTCGGACTTTTGTGTTCCTAATTATATTAGGTGATTTCAACTTTCCCAACATTAATTGGGATAGTCATCGTGTTAAGGGCTTAGATGGAGTGGAGTTCTTAAAATGTATACTGGAGAATTTCTTAGCTCAATATATAGAGGATCCAACAAGGGAGGGTGCAGTGCTGGACCTAATTCTGGGGAATGAAGCCGGACAGGTGGTTGATGTATTGGTGGGGGAGCATATTGTTGATAGCGACCACAACATGGTACAATTTAAGCTTGTTATGGAGAAAGATATAGACAAGTTGCAAAAAACGGTTTTGGATTGGGGGAGAGCGAATTTTAGTAAAATAAGGCAGGATCTGGCCAAGGTAGACTGGAAAGAGTTACTTGTTGGGAAATCTACAGAAGAGCAGTGGGGGGCATTCAAAAAGGAAATGGGGAGGGTACAGGCCCAACATGTTCCCTCTAGGGTAATAGGTAGGAGCAACAAACCCAGAGAACCATGGATGACCAGAAACCAGGGGAGGCGGTGGCGTACTGGTATTGTCACTGGACTAGTAACCCAGAGACCCAGGTATTGCTCTCGGGACATGGGTTCGTATCCCACCACAGCAGAAGGTGGAAATTGAATTCAATTAATAAATCTGGAATTTAAAGCTAGTGTAATGATGGCCACGAAACCATTGTCGATTGTTGTAAAAACCCATCTGGTTCACTAATGTCCTTTAGGGAAGGAAATCTGCTGTCCTTACCTGGTCTGGCCTACATGTGACTCCAGATCCACAGCAATGTGGTTGACTCTTACATGCCCTCTGAAATGGCCTAGCAAGCCACTCAGTTCAAGGGCAATTGGGGATGGGCAATAAATGCTGGCCTAGCCAGCGATGCCCACATCCCATGAAATAATAAAAAAAAACATTCAGGGTACGATGAGAAGGAAAAGAGAGGCTTTTAGCAAATACAAGAAAAGCAAATCAATGGAAGCATTAGTGGAGCACAGAAAGTGTAGGATGGAGCTTAAGAAAGCAATTAGGAGAGCAAAGAGGGGATATGACAAAGCTCTGGCTGGTAAAAGTAGGGAAAATCCCAAGATATTCTATATCAATGGGAAGAGGATAACCAGGGAAAGCGTAGGACCCATTAGGGACCAAGGGGGAAATCTGTGCGTGGAGCCAGAGGACATTGGTAGGGTGTTGAACGAATACTTCACATCTGTCTTCACCCAAGAGAATGAGGATGTAGATATGGAACTCAGAGAGGGAGACTGTGAGTTTCTTGAGCAAATTGTCATGGGGAGTGACAAGGTATTGGAGGTTTTGGAAGGCTTAAGAGTGGACAAATCTCCAGGTCCGGACAATTTGTGTTCCAGGATGCTGTGGGAGGTGAGGTTGGAGATTGCAGCGGCTCTGACCTTAATTTTTAATTCCTCTCTGGCCACGGGGAGGTGCCAGAGGACTGGAGAACAGCTAATGTGGTCCCACTATTTAAGAAAAGTTGTAGAGATAAGCCGGGGATCTACAGACCAGCGAGTCAATGGTAGGGAAACTATTGGAGAAAATTCTGAAGGAGAGAATCTATCTCCACTTGGAGAGGTAAAATTTGATTAGGAATAGTCAGCATGGCTTTGTCAGAGGGAGGTCATGCCTAACAAATTTGATTGAATTTTTTGAGCATGTGACCAGGTGTGTAGATGAGGGTAGTGCAGTTGATGTAGTTTACATGGATTTCAGCAAAGCCTTTGACAAGGTCCCACATGGGAGACTTATCAAGAAAGCAAATGCACATGGGATACAGGGTAACTTGATAAGGTGGATTCAAAATTGGCTTAGCTGTAGGAGACAGAGAGTGATGACAGACGGCTGTTTTAGTGACTGGAAGCCAGTGTCTAGTGTCGTACCACAGGAATCTGTGCTGGGTCCCCCATTGTTTGTCATTTATATAAATGACATAGATGACTATGTGGGGGGTAGGATCAGTAAGTTTGCGGATGACACAAAGATTGGCCGAGTGGTTAATAGTGAGGCTGAGTGTCTTGGGTTACAGGAAGATAAAGACGGGATGGTCAAATGGGCAGAAAAGTGGCAGATGGAATTTAACCCTGAAAAGTGTGAGGTGATGCACTTTGGAAGGAGTAATGTGACACGAAAGTATTCAATGAATGGCCTGACGCTGGGAAGTTCCGAGGAACAAAGGGACCTTGGCGCGTTTGTCCATAGATCTCTGAAGGCAGAAGGGCAGGTTAATAGGGTGGTGAGAAAGGCATATGGGACACTTATCTTTATCAATCGAGGCATAGATTACAAAAGCAGGGAGGTCATGTTGGAGTTGTATAGAACTTTGGTAAGGCCACAGCTGGAGTACTGTGTGCAATTCTGGTTGCCACATTATAGGAAGGATGTGATTGCACTGGAGGGGGTGCAGAGGCGATTCACCAGGATGTTGCCTGGGATGGAACATTTAAGCTATGAAGAGAGGTTGGATAGGCTTGGGTTGTTTTCGCTGGAGCAGAGAAGACTGAGGGGTGACCTGATCGAGGTGTACAAGATTATGAGGGGCATGGACAGGGTGCATAGGGAGCAGCTGTTCCCTTAGTTGAAGGGTCAGTTACGAGGGACACAGGTTTAAGGTGAGTGGCAGGAGGTTTAAGGGGGATTTGAGGAAGAACTTTTTTACCCAGAGGGTGGTGACAGTCTGGAATGCACTGCCTGGGAGGGTGGTAGAGGCAGGTTGCCTCACATCCTTTAAAAAGTACCTGGATGAGCACTTGGCACGTCATAACATTCAAGGCTATGGGCCAAGTGCTGGCAAATGGGAATAGGTAGACAGGTCAGGTGTCTTTAATGCATTGGTGCAGACTCGATGGGCCGAAGGGCCTCTTCTGCACTGTATTATTCTGTGATTCTGTGATATGCATTTTTATAGCACCTTACATGTCCTCTGGTCTAAAGTGCTTTCTAACGAGTTAAAATTTTGAAAGTGCCATCACTATTGTTTTTGTCGTCAAATACTAAAACCAAATTTGCACACACCAAGGTCCCATAAACAGCAGAGATGAATAAACAGCTAATCTATTTTGGTGGTTTTGGTTGAGTGATGATATATTTACCAGGATACCAGGAAAACCCTGTGTCTTCTCAGAGAAGTGCCAGGTGCTCTTTTACGTCACCTGAATGATCAGATGGGCTTGATGAAAATGTTCTTAAACATTTCTATGATTTCATCTAATCTAACTGAAAGATTCATCAACGTGGCTAAAACATGTTTTACTGTTAAATCATGCAATTAAATTGACAATTGTACTCCAATTTGTACTCCTAAAAATCATTGATATGAATGTGGCAGTTTGCTTTCTATGTTTGACTATTATGCTTTCTGGTATACACCAATTGACAGAACATGGATTCAGTGAGGTGAGTTATGTATCATCTAGTGGCTGTTTTTTGAGTGCCAGTGTCAGTTGTAGCTGAGTTGGTAGTGTTCTTACCTCTAGCTCACAAGGTTCCTTGTTCAGTTCCCATTATAGGGCTTCAGCACAAAGATCAAGGCTGATACTCCAGTGCAGTGCTGCACTGTTGGAAGTGCTGTCTTCTGGATGCGATGTTTAAACTGAGGCCCTGTCTCCCTGCTCAGGTGAATGTAAAAGATCCCATGGTACTATTTCGAAGAAGAGCAACGAGTTATCCTCAGTGTCCTGGCCAATATTTATCCCTCAAACAACATCACAAAAAAAGCAGATTATCTGGTTATTATGATGTTGCTGTTTGTGGGAGTTTGATGTGTGCTTACTAGCTGCCTCGTTTCCAGCATTACAACAGTGACTACACTTCAAAAAGTACTTCGTAGGCTGTAAAGTGCTTTGAGACGTCCAATGGTTTTGAAGGGGGAATTGTTTTCTTTTTCTTTTTCCCTTCAACACATTGGCAAAACCCTTAGTTGGTGTACATGGAATTCTTCAATTGGCTGCTAGAACATGGGAAATGTAAATTTTAGGCAGTAGCTTTTTTTCTGCACGTACTGCATGATAGGATATAGCCCACATCTATGGTACTCTGAGTTCTGATGAAAGGTCATCAAACTGAAACGTTAACTCTGTTTCTCTCTCCACAGTTGGTGCCTGCGTATTTCCAGCATTCTCTGTTATTATTCCTATGGTTCTCTAGTTGAGTAGTTCCTAATCTTGGACAATCAGGATAAAGTTTTAATCAGAAGTGAAGTGCTTCTTTGGCTCACATTAAGGTTCAATATATGTGTTAATCATGGTACATAACTGCAATTGCTCTGTGTTTGGGCTTTTATGAATTATAGTTGGCATACACAAATTCAAAGACTTCTACAGACAAACTAGGACAACATGTTTTCTCCTAAAATTCTGCCTTTGCTAATCCCTGTATTAAGGATATGAATAGGGTCTCAAAGAGTTTTAGATTAGATTAGGTTAGATTAGAGATACAGCACTGAAACAGGCCCTTCGGCCCACCGAGTCTGTGCCGAACATCAGCCACCCATTTATACTAATCCTACACTAATTCCATATTCCTACCAAACATCCCCACCTGTTCCTATATTTCCCTACCACCTACCTATACTAGTGACAATTTATAATGGCCAATTTACCTATCAACCTGCAAGTCTTTTGGCTTGTGGGAGGAAACCGGAGCACCCGGAGAAAACCCACGCAGACACAGGGAGAACTTGCAAACTCCACACAGGCAGTACCAGGAATCGAACCCGGGTCCCTGGAGCTGTGAGGCTGCGGTGCTAACCACTGTGCCGCCCCATGAGTTTTAGTTTTTTAGTTTTAGTTTTAGAGATACAGCACTGAAACAGGCCCTTCGGCCCACCGAGTCTGTGCCGACCATCAACCACCCATTTATACTAATCCTACACTAATCCCATATTCCTATCACATCCCCACCTGTCCCTATATATTTCCCTACCACCTACCTGTACGAGGGGCAATTTATAATGGCCAATTAACCTATCAACCTGCAAGTCTTTGGCATGTGGGAGGAAACCGGAGCACCCGGAGGAAACCCACGCAGACACAGGGAGAACTTGCAAACTCCGCACAGGCAGTACCCAGAATCGAACCCGGGTCCCTGGAGCTGTGAGGCTGCGGTGCTAACCACTGCGCCACTGTGCCGCCCATCATGAAACTCATGAAATGTCCATGAGTTCATCATGGACATTTCAAATAAAATGTTTCATATAATAAATATTAATATTTCTGTATTCTTTATGAATTAAGTTTTTCCGGCAGGTTGGATCTTTATATTTGGGTATGGATTTGTGTATGGGAGGCATAGGTACCAAGCATTAAAAATGTGGCAGAGTTTGATGAAAGCAGGAGACAGAAGAAGCAATGGTACAGCATTTTATATCATACTACATGCAAGAGAAACGTTGAGAGTGAACTCAGTAGAAGCAGCAACAGAGGTTGACAGGAAATTCAACATGAGGAGTAGTCTCAGATGAAGTAGAATGTGAAGATACAGTAGCAGATGAGATTTGACTTTCATTTAAGGCCTAGTTAACTTGTAGTAGTGCAAGAGTTACTGATAATTTAGGAGGGCATTTTTTAAAGTGCTAGGATGTAACATTACATCTGTGAAAGAAGTTTAAGAAGTGTTAGTAGTGAAATTGTTGACATCATATAAGTTGGGGTCAACGTACCCTTTATTTCTTTATGGAATGCACGGGTGATTTGTTTAAGTGCGCACGTGCTTAAAAGGGTCGACTTATGTATGGCCTGTATGGGAACTTTTGGGTTGCTGCATGGCCTTGCAGCTTGGAGGGAACATTGGTTGGGTGTGTTTTAAAGGGGCATTTTGAATGGTTTGGATTTTTGAATATAGGTCTGAAAAGTTTTGTTTTACCTTATGATCTATGTACTTCGGTGACAAAAGAGATTCATCCAATCATGTTTGCAGGTAGCTTCTTGTCACGGAACTGTATTTTTTTCTTCTCTGATTAAAACACATTGTGCATTTAAGACTCTGTTAAAACAGTGTACCTTTAAGACAGAGAGCAAAGTTTTAGATTTCTGAAGCACAGTTTGCCAGTTATACCTTTTACCCAGGCAACAGCAGGAGAGAGAGGTCACATGGTGTAATGTTTCAACTTAATTGTGTGTAAAAAAACAGCTAAAAACAGTTTTGAGAGATACCGGTGAAGCGTCTTACAAGAGGAAGGAGCTGTCTATTTCTCTCAGCAGAAATTCTACAATGAGCTACAGGCCATGTTTATTGCCTAAGGAGGAAAAAACCCTTTGAAGAGACCATTTGTATTGCTGGACATATCAAAATTACTTTTCTTTACTTCCAATCCAAGAAGTCTTTGCTTCAAGATTGAATCTCTCTTGACTGATTGTGTTTTCTGGAATTCACAGTAAAGTTCTGACAGCGAGACTGCCGGTTTTAAAATCCGAGCGGACCCATTGCTATACTCCTTGTTTAAAGAACTGTGTGATGCCCGCTGCAGCTGAAGTGCTTTGAATGCCTAGATACTAAAAGACTGTTCATCAAATCCTTGTAGAGATTTCAAGCAGCATTTGAATATTTTTACACTAGGATACCTCACCCACCAGGAATGTGACTCACAAAAACTTATAACCCCGTTATTTATTTATTGTTAAAAAACAGCTAATTTTTAAAACATCATATTTTTTCAAGAAAACGATTAACCATTGATTTTTGAATGTATGTGTGTGAATGGGGGAGTTAGGTTAAAATAAGAAGTTATAAGGTCTTTAGATATAGGTTTATCTTAATAGTGTTTAAGATGTAGTTTTGATAAATAGTTAATTTGTTGTTGTCTAAAGATACTTGGTTTGGTTTGTTTTATTCTGGGGGTTAATAGGGTGTTTAATTTGGCTGTTTTCCGGTTGGGTGGGAAAACGTTAATAATATACTGCGACCTGTGGAGTGATGGGACTGAATTGACAGTGCATTGCTCCCGCCTTGGTCGCAACACATTGTTTATACTTAAACAAAAATAGTTTTCATAATTTCCTTCCTCCCCATTGTGAAAGCTTGTCTTCCATATTGTTCCAGATAACACATGGTCCGTGTGATCTCTTGGATTGGTACCATCTGGGTTGGAGAGGAGTTTTCCAAAGCAGTTTTTCCTTTTATTAGTCCTGGGGCTTTCTCTGAATTTTTTGCCAGTCATAGGAGATTACATGGCCATGGGGGTGCAAAGTATGGGGTAGGAAGCATCTAGCCATCATGAGTGGGGCAGACTTGATGGGCCAGCTGACCTTTCCTGCCCATTGTTTTCATATGTTCGTATGGTCAAGTCGGTTTTCCTTCTTGATTCACTCAACACCCTAATTCTATATTTTACACATTCAGCCTAACACAATGTAAATCCCTCCCTCAACAAGCAAACAGAAATTCTGTTCTTTTCCTTTCACAATTACAGTTGAGCATGGTTAAGCTCCGTTAAAGCGAATTATTTTAACTGAAGACAGCACCAAATGCTTTCTATACCTGCCTCAGTTCCAAATGACCAAATCCCCTGTTCACATGTGGTTGTACACTTCACAAACTAACCCTGTGCAACTGAAGTACACAGCTCATGTGAACATTTTAGCATGTTTCCACTTGCTCCTTCTGCCGTTCCCGGCGATGCCAATCTTGAGATGCTAGTTTCTCCATTTCTCAATCAATCATGAGGACAAGAACTAGTGTCACACGATTAATGTCTCCATGTATGAGAGTGCTGGTGGTTGCTTTGTAAACAAAGGCACTATCAATCTTTTATACAAAACCATGATTCTCTTCCAAGTGAGTGAAGCAAATTCGAAACATGCTGTTATGGTAAGTAAGCTAGACATCTTTTGTTTTAAATTGCTAGTCTTCCGATTTCTTTTGTCACAGAACATTGGGGGAGCAGTAATTCATATTTAATTGTGAACTATTCAAATCTACCACTTTAACCAGACCTTGCAAATTCTAATAAGTTCTAATTAAACTGCAATATCATATGCTGGTGGTAATTAGGTATATAAAATGGAGTGAAAGATTAAACTGAAACAGCAGCCTTGCTTTTCAGAAGCAGAACTATTTATTCCAGTAAAGTAATTAATTAAATGAAGATAAACCTTTTTTTGGGAGAAAGTCAATAGTACAGGTAGGTAAGCAGGAAAGTAACTGAGACCTGATAGCTAAGAAAGTGAACAAAGTTTCTGATTTTTCACAAATGGTTAGCAGAGGTCCAATGCACAACACATATGTACCACAACAAATAATGCCTCATTTGATCTGACTGTTTGAATGCAAATCAGTTCCATCTGCTCAATGAGAGTACACTGCAGAGATGCAACAGTCTGGTAAGTATAAAATATAGTTTTCTTTAAACAATCTTCCTGTACCATATAGTTAATTTGAAAGCACCTTTTATAATCAGCTGGCTGACAGAACTGTGTTAACCCATTAATTGACATGTCAATCTTCCACTTAAATGGTACGAATTATTCTGACTCTCCCTGGCATTTGCAGCAGCATTTCTGCATTTCCTAGACATGCCTAGTCCAAAGTTATTAATGGAACAATATCATTTGTGCAATTCACAGATGAGTCATCTTCATCTAGTTCCACGGCATCAACACCTAAGGTGCTAATCATCTCAGAGGACACTGATGGGGTACAGAGGAGATTGAGCAATCAGATGATGAGAAGCATTATCATTTACTGAGTAATTGTGACAGAAGGAACAGAATCAGATGAAGTATGCAAATTCTTTACCTGCCATTGGCTACTTCATAGCTTTTCTCAGGATGCCTGATATCAGTGAAAAAATCTGCAATAACAGAAATAAGGGCCATGTCACAACAAATGGGAGATGTTAATCTTCCCATCCCTATCTTGAAGCCAGGCCATGGATCATGTCCATTGCCAGTGCACAGTCTGGTCAACTTGCACAAAATGATGTAACAGCATTTGTCACATTTGATGGGGTGGTTCAGTTCTCTAGTCAATGGGTGCAATCTCATTGACCGTATTCTTGATCACTATGGGATCTTGTCACTTCAGAACTCTGTCAAGGTGTCTGAAGATCGTTCTGTGTGAAGTTTGGGACCAGATCCAGAATATCACCCGATGGAAAATTCTTCCATTGTCAGGTTCTTCCATAGCTTGATTGCTTTGTAAATTTGTGTTTTAAAAACAAGAATGATATTAGGTTTGGAACACAAATGCCAGTGTATTATTCTGGAAAATGTTCAGATTTTGCCCCCCTGCTCTCCCACCTCCAGCTGGTAATTGGCTAAATTTTAGCTCACCAGTGTAAAAATCACAATTGTTTTAAAACTATGTTGGATTCTGGAAACCAGTATTACCAGTACTATTAATACCCATATGTAATTTAAACCCTAGATTTCCATTTGGGATACAATATTATAGCTGGTCCCCTTGCAGTTTGGCTCCTGCACACCCTTGATTTCAGGAAATAATTTTGACCAGTTCTCCCCCACCCCCAGGATATTAACATAAGTCATATTTTTAAACCAATGTATTAAGAAAAATCAATGGAAAACCCAAAGGATCTCAGCATTAATCATGTTTCTTTGTAACTGAGTTTTAACAAGGTGCTGATGATGAGACTAACACTTCACATGCTAAACAATGATGGAAGTATGAAATATCCCAGAAATATCTATTTTTAATGGTTTATGCAGTAAGTAGCGTCAACTCATTGTCAAATGTAATTTCGAAACAGCTGCACAGTTTAGAAGACAGAACTTTTGTATAAAATGAATATAGTTAGCTTAACATCTGTAGCAGGGAAAATTTAGACTTTAATTAAGCTTGAAATCACTGTGTAGCTAGATAAAGAGCAAATAGTTGAAAGTAGCTTGCACAGATTTCAAAGGAATGATCATGCTTGGCAAATCTCATAGAAATCTTAGAGGGGGCTAAAAGATATAGTAGATTGGCAAAGAAATGGATGTAGTGTACAGGGACTTGAGGAAAACCTTTTAGAAAGTATGACATGGGAGATTATTACAGAAGATCAAGAGTATGGACCTAAGCGAAGAAATAAAAATTGGTTTGAAGAGGGAAACTAAAGTCAGAATTAAAGGCCACTTTTCTGAGTGCTTGGTAGTGAGTAGGTGTGCCCAACAAGATTCAGGTCTGGGGCCACTTCTGTTCACTCTATACGTAGGTCTTGAGGGAGTGGTGTCAAAATTTGCTGATGATACTGAAATAGGTGGTATACTTATTTTTTTAGAAAATAAAAGCAAGCTATAAAGTGATATTGCTAAGATGGGGAATGGGCTAAAAACTGGGAGATGGAATTCAATGTCAGTAAATGTGATGTGATGCATTTTGGTTAAAAAAAAAGTTATTCCTGAATGTAACTGAAGAACAGAGGGATTTGGGAGTGTAGGTTCACAGAACATTCAAGGCAGCACCTCAGGTTAAAAAGACCATCATAAACTATAGAATTAGAGGTTTCAGCACAAGATATGTGGAATGTGATAATGAATCTATGTTAAACCTCAATAATACCGTGGTTATAGTATTTTGTTCAGTTGTTGTTGTTGTCAGTCCCATGAAGTGAGAGTGACGTCTGCCAGACTTCATGATTTGTGTGTCCTGAGGTGATTCATCCAATCCTGGAGCCACAGGACCGACAGACAAGAGTTGCCCTGAGGAAGGGCAGGGGGCGGGGGTGGTTCTCAAGCTAGGGTTCTGATCTCCTTCTGCTTTTGTCACTTCTCTGCAGCAGAGTTTATGCAGTTAGTTTCCGACTGTGTTGTGGCTTGTTGGATGAGGCACTGCCACGTGGCACAGTTTGTGGCAAGTTACTCCCATGCACTGATGTCAATTTGTCCCCATTTCAATGAGGCCTTCAATGTGACCCTAAAACATTTTCTTTGTCCCCCTTGAGTTTGGGTGCTATCCTTAAGGTGTGAGAAGAGGATCTGCTTCTGAAGCTGATTATCTGGCATACGGATGCAGTATCCAGACCAGCAGAGCTGATTTCACATGATCATGGTGCGATGCTGGAGGAATTGGCTTCAGCAAGAATGCTGGAGTTTGTTCGCCTGTCTTCCTATTTGACTTTGAGTATCCTGTGGAGACACCGCTGCTGGAAAGTCTGTGCTGCCAGGAGGTGCTTTTGGTAGACCCAACTCTCACTGCCATATAGAAGAGTGGTGACAACAACAGCGTTGTAAACTAAAGCCTTTGTCCTCTTTTGGAGATCTTTGTTGTCAAAGACATGGTTATAAAATTTTAATCAGGCTTCGCTGGTACAGCCAAATGTGTTCTGGATCTCCACTTTGATGGTGACCTTTTGACAAAGGTAACTGCCAAGATATGAGAAGTGCTCAACGACATCTAAAGTCTCCCCATCAATAATAATAGCTGGAGATGTAGATGCTTGTCTGTGGGAGGGTTGGTGGAGGATTTTGTTCTCATTAATGTTGAGTGAGAGACCAACACTTTTGTATGTTGAGTTGAAGAATTTAAGAGTGGCCTGAATGTCCCTTGCAGTATGGTCCACAACTGCACAGTTGTTGGCCTATTGTAAGTTGTGGATATGTTGGAAGGTCACCTTATTCTGTATTATTCTATACAGTTTGATGGCTCCACCTCCAATGGAGTGAAACAGGGTTGTGTCATAGCCCACACTCTGTTGGCATCTTCTCCTCCATGCTCCTGACCTTCGCCTTTGCTGCAAATATGGAAGGAGTCTACATTAGGTGAGATGGCAAGCCCAAGGCTGAAAGCAAAGACAAAAATACATCACGTCCTGATCAGAGAACTCCTCTATGCTGATGATGCTGCGCTACGCGCTCACATAGGAACACATCTACAAAGACTTTCCCGTGCCTGTAACTTGATCTCCTTGACTATAAGCATCAAGAAAACCATGGTTATGGGACAAAGTGTTGCATCTCTGCCCCTGATCACACGAAATAACACCCCACTGGAAGTGGTTAGCAAATTCTGCTACCTTAGGTCCACAGTGACAGACAATCTGTTCCTTGAAGCAGAGCTTGATATACGCATAGGGAAAGCAGCTACCACCTTTGGCTGACTTGTGAAACATGCATGGAATAGCATCAAGTTGACCCTTAGGACCAAGGTCATGGTTTATAAGGCCTTTGTTCTTGCACCCTGCTGTATGGCTGTGAAACATGGGCGAATTACAGCTAGCAGGAAAAGCTCAATAATTTCCATCTTGGCTGTCTGCGGTGCAATATGGGTATAACCTGGCAGGATAAAATCACAAATGTCGCAGTCCTCTCAAATGCAGAGCTCCTAAGTGTGTTGGCACTAATCAAACAGAGGCAACTTCGGTGGATTGGACACGTCCGCAGAATGGAAGACGTTGCATACCCAGGCTCCTTCTGAATGGTGAGGTAGCCAGGGCCAGATGACCAGTGGGGCACCTAAAGCGCCAAGGATGTCTGCAAGCGTGACATGAAGGCCCTAAATGTCGGCTATCACACTTGCGAGTCACTAGCTGGCGAAAGAGGGAAATGGCGACACATCCTGTGGACTGGTGTGCACTACCACAATGATCAGTTGCTACAACAGCTTGGCATCAGACACCAATGTCAAAAACAACAACTCACAGCACCAAATGGCAGTTTCACGTGCAGCACTTGTGGCAGAACCTGCCTCTCAAGGATTGGCCTTCACAGCCATCAGCAAAGGTGCACCCCAAGAGAAGACAACCCACCTAAATGCATCGTTTTCTGCATGTCCATCATCTTTAGATGGAAGGATTTAGTTTAGAGATACAGCACTGAAACAGGCCCTTCGGCCCACCTAGTCTGTGCCGACCATCAACCACCCATTTATACTAATCCTACACTAATTCCATATTCCTACCACATCCCCACCTGTCCCTATATTTCCCTACCACCTACCTATACTACGGGCAATTGCTAATGGCCAATTTACCTATCAACGTGCAAGTCTTTGGCATGTGGGAGGAAACCGGAGCACCCAGAGGAAACCCACGCAGACACAGGGAGAACTTGCAAACTCCACACAGGCAGTACCCAGAATTGAACCCGGGTCGCTGGAGCTGTGAGGCTGCAGTGCTAACCACTGCACCACTGTGCCGCCCTCAATGCTAACCAACCACCCTATTCTTGGCTCTCAGCCTGTTGAGGTTGAAAAGCTTCCAGTCAAGTTGATACTCAGTCATGACCCTTTGTGGAAGTTGGTCACAAATGAGTTCCATGACCAGGTTGAGGTAGATAGTGAAGAGAATAGGTGCAATCACACAGCCTTGCTTGACTCCCATCTGGGTACGAAAGGCTCGGTCTCCAATCCATTGCAAAGGACAGTTGCTGTCATGCAGAAGTCGCAGAATAGTAATAAGTGTTGCTGGAAGTCCAAGTCTCTGGAGAACTTTACAAAGGGCTTGATGGAATCAAATGTTTTTGATAGATCAATAAAGGCTATGTAGAACTCTTTGTGTTGTTCCAGACACTTTTCTTGAATGTGTCAAGTGATAAAGATCATGTCTGTGGTTCCCCTGGATGGCCGGAGACCACATTGGGTTTCTGGAAGGATATCTTCTTTGACGGGTAGAAGGCGGTTCAGGAGGGTTTGTGTGGGAATCTTCCTGACAGAAGGGATACATCTCTATAGTTCCCACAAATAGATTTATCACCCTTCTTGAGAAGTGAGACAATGATGGCATTGTGGAGGTCAGGCGGGAGTACTTCTTCCTGGAATTTTGTAAAAAGGTCTGAGAGTTTGAGCGAGTGTTTGTGACCACCAGCTTTATAGATCTCTGCAGGAATGTTGTCTGGACTACAGACCTTGTTATTCTTCATCTGTTGGATAGCCTTAGCTACCTAGAACAACAGATGAAGACAACAGATGAAGAATAACTAGGCGTGCAGATATTATGTTCAGTACTGAGCTTCATACAATAGGAAATATCGAGGTTTTAGAAAGGGTACATTGTAGATTCACTAGGATGCTGCCTGGTATGATGTGATACAAATATGAAAAAAGGCTTGAAAAATTGAATTTGTTTTCATTACAGCAATGGAGATTACAGGGCAATATGATAGAAGCGTTTAAAATAATGAAATGATGGGACTAGGTAGATAGAAGTAAATTGATTCCAGTATTTGAGAGATCAAGAACAAGGGACTATAGATACAAGATTAAATGGAAGAGATTTAGAACAGAAGACAGAAGATAGTTTTTACACAGAGAGACGTGAGGATGTAGAATTCAGTTCCAGGAAATCTGGTTAGGGCAGAAACATTCAAGATTAGATTGGAGAGGTGGATGAAAGAATAGGGGCTCAAGCAATATGGGAATGGAGTTACTAGAACTATTTGCTCGCAAAGAGGTTAAATGTTAGTTAGGTTGAATGGCCTGATTTTGTGTTGTAACTTTGGTGTATTCTCATGGATCTTCAGCTCCCTCTGTGTGGAACAATCATTGTTGTTTTTGTAAAAAACACTAGTTTGGTACACAATGGGCAGAATGTTAACTGCCAAGGGGAGAAGGGTTCAGGTCCTTCAGGAGGGTTAAAAGTGGCATAGGGTCGGAAACTCAACATGATCACGCCTACTCTAGGTTTAATCCAGGCAAGTGATGAACACACGTGCAGCAGTCGGGTAAGTCATTACAATATGCAAACAGGTAATTTACTTTAATTTTCACCCAACATTCTGGTTGTAACAGCCAGCGCATGAATTTCCTGAGCTGTGTGGAACTTGCCAGGGTTAAGCAGGTGAGCACACAGTGGAGAGTACTTGTTCAGTGAAATTGACAGGCTGGGAAGTCTTCAAACACCGAAACTGAATAGTTGTAGCCATGCCTAGGTGAGAGGCTGCTGCTCACAGCACTTCTTCTGAGAGTGTGCTTTCACTGCTTGACAGGTGATTTCCAACTACTTGGAAGTCAATTCACCTGTCTTGAACTTCACTCATCGAGATCTGCACTTCCCTGCTGTCAACCTTCACCATGACATGGGAGCAGCTTATGCAGCTTTACCTTGAACCTGTGATGAGGAAGAAGAGGAGTAACACCAGCAACACCAACAGAACCAGGAGCAAATGGAGCAGCAGCAGCTGCCATCTCAGCCACATGCCACTCCACAGGACAGAGGGGATGGACACAAAGATACAGCTTGAAGGAAGTGAGACCTCCCATCGCAGAGGATCAGCTCTCTCAACATGTGTGAGCACCAGAGCCTCAGGAGGCTCAAGCATTCACGGAAAGTCGTTGCTGACATCTGCAGCTGCCTGGAATAAGACTACTTCACAGTGGACCAAATTGGCATGCATCATCAATGGCTGACAAGGTGCCAATTACTGGAGGCCTCCCTCCACTGCCCTCCCAGGGTCTCTGCTTCTCGCTAAGGTGCCGGTTACTGGAGGGATCCCCTCACTCCCCCACCCAGGGTCTCTGCCTCTTTCCAAGGTTCTGTGCTCGCTTCTCCTGCAAAGAGAGGAAACAAAGAGTTGTCAATGTGAGAAATGGATTGTGTGGAGAGGAGGGAAGGACATTTGCAGAGGGTGACTGTGAGGCATGGATGTGAGATGGCATAAAGATGTGTTGAGTGTCAATGTTGGCTGTTCAGATGGAAATGTGAGGAGATCCCTGGAGAGAGAGGTATGAGTAGAGCTGAAAGGTGTATTGGTCTGAGCAGTGTTCTGCAGGAGAACGCTGGGAAAGTTAGAGTGTAGAGCTTGGCACCCGGAAGTTTTATGCCCCTCACCCTTCCTGCCCTCCTGAGGTCCTTGAACCTCTTGGGCACAGTCTCCAGGTTAAGGCACCACTCCTCCTACTCACTTCCTTGGCCACTTCCATCTACGCCTGCTTGGTTTATGAGGCTGACCTCTTCAACCCATCTTTGGAAAATATCAGCTCATTTCAATCCCTCAGATCCCTCAGGAGGTCCTCAAGGTAAGAGTCAGAGACCTGGGGGTGAACAGCCTTCGCAGGTCTCCTTTTCATTTCTGTTGTTGCTGAAGCCTCAGGAATCAATGTACCGTTCAGCCATTCTGACCCCTACCAAGGTCCCTTTAACCAGAAATCCTTCCTTTCATAGATGCGGCATGTCATCCTGCCCGCCCTCTGTGATTGGGCGGGAAACCCAGAAGCGGGATGTTAACGCGATAACTGAGTTAAAGAGCCAAATCAAAGCCTGTTTCAATTACAAACTAGATCGCGACTCGCGACCGGCCTCCCACTGCGTGCAGGCCCCATTAGATAAAATTCGGCCCAATATGTCAGAATCAGAATCACCTGGTTAAAGCAGATGTAGGATATTACAGCCCATCAAATGGTGTATGTGAACCATCTTTTGCCAATGTATTTTATCTTTATCTATGCTTGAAAGTTCTGGAGCAAGCAGATGCTGAATCTTGGCATTATTACGCCAAATTTTCCCTGGTTGATTTGTTCTGTGCAAGCAGTCCTAACATACGTACAGATCACTACAATGAGGCAGGATTTCATAAGAAAAATGGATTAAAAGGCACATCAAAAGATCTACAATTCTGGTTCAAGAAAAACAGTATAGTAGGGTGAGAATTAAGGGAATTAATTATTTTTTTTTCAATCTGCTGATTTATTCTTATTTCCTGAGCACACAGTGGGTAGGCTATATTAGAAAAAAATAAGTAAATAAATATGCTGTGAGCAACAGCCTCTCAACTAGGCATGGCTGCAACTATTCCGTTTCGGTGTCTGAAGTAAATAATTAAAATCTGATAGTCATTATGGAGACGTGGCTGCAGGATGACTAGGATTGGGTCCTCAATATTGAGGGGTATATAACATTCAAGAAGAATAGGAAGCTAGGTAAAGGTGGAGGGGTAGCACTGTTAATCAAGGATGGCATTGGTGCAATAATTAGAGATGACCTTGGTTCAGCAGATCAGGATGTAGAATCGGTTTGGGTGAAGATGAGGAATAGTAGGGGAAAGAAGTCACGAGTGGAAGTGATCTACAGGCCCCCTAACAGTAACGACAATGTAGGTCGAAGTATCCAAGAAGAAATATTGGGTGCTTGTGATAAAGGGGCGGCAATGATCATGGGTGATTTTAATCTACATATAAACTGGAAAAATCAGATTGGCAATAGTAGCGTGGATGAATAGTACATAGAATGCTTTTGAGATAGTTTCTTAGAGCAGCACATTCTGGAACCAACCAGAGAGCAGGTTATATTAGACTTGATATTGCATAATGTGACAGGATTAACTAATGACCTCAGAGTAAAGGCACCTTTAGGTAGCAGCAGCCACAATATGATTGAATTTTACATCCAGTTTGAAAGATAGAGGAGTGGATCTAAGACTAGTATTTTAAACTTAAATAAGGGCAACTACATGGGTATGAAAGCTGAGCTAGCTGAAGTGAACTGGGTTACTAGGCTGAGAGATAGATCAATAGAGAAGCAGTGGCAGACATTTAAGGGGATATTTCAGAATACTCAGAATAAGTATATTCCTACTACAACGAAAGATTCTAAGGGGAGGACCCAACATCTGTGGTTAACTATAGAAGTTAAGGAAAGCATCAAACTTAAGGAAAAAGCATATAATTGTGCAAAGATGAGTGGCAGGTCAGATGATTGGTCAGAATATCAAGAATGGCCGAGAATGACTAAAAGGTTAACCAGGAGAAAGAAATGAGAGTATGAGAGGAAGCTAGCTAGAAATATAAAAACGGTTAGCAAGAGTTTCTACAGGTATTTAAAAAGGAAAAGAGTAAGTAAAGTGGGTGTTAATCCTCTAGAGAGTGAGAACGGGGAGTTAATAGTAGATAATATGCAAATGATGGATGTTATGAACAAATATTTTGCTTTTGTCTTCACTGTAGAGGATACAAAAAACATTCCAGTAATAGCTGTAAATCAGGAGGTGGAAGGAAGTGAGGAACTTGGTGAAATTACAATCTCCAGGGAAGTGTTACTGACCAAACTGATGGAGCTGTGGGCTGAGAAGTCCCCGGGTCCTGATGGGCCTAGGGACTTAAAAGAGGTAGTGAATGCATTGGTGTTAATTTTTCAAAATTCGCTAGATTCTGGAAAGGTTCCATCAGACTGGAAAGTAACAAATATAACCTCTCTTTTCAAGAAGGGGTGGGGAGGAGGCAGAAAACAGGTAATTATAGGCCAGTTAGCTTGACGTCTGTCGTGGAGAAGGTGTTAGAATCAATCATTAAGGAGGCTATAGCTGGGCACTTAGAAAAACTCAAGGTAATTGGGAAAGGTCAGCATGGCTATGTGAAAGGAAAATCATGTTTAACCAATTTATTGGAGTTCTTTGAAGGCATAACATGCTCTGTGGATAAAGGTGAGCCCATTAACGTACTGTACTTGGATTTCCAGAAGGCATTCGACAAGGTGCCACATAAAAGGTTATTGTGCAAAGTAGGAGCTCATGGTATAGGGGGTAACATATTATCATGGATAGAAGATTGGCTGGCTGGCAGAAAACAGAGAGTATGCATAAATGGGTCCTTTTCTGATTGGCAGGATGTGACGAGTGGAGTCCTGCTGGAGCCTCAACTTTTTACAATTTATATCAATGACTTAGATAAGGGGAGCGATGTCATGGGAGCTAAATTTGCAGATGACACAAAGATAGGTAGGAAAGTATGTTGTGAAGAGGACCTAAGGAGCTTGCAGACAAATATAGATAGTTTGAGTGTGTGGACAAAATCTGGCAGATGGAGTATAATGTAGGAAAATGTGAAGTTGTTCACTTTGTCAGGAAGAATAAAAAAGCAGAGTATTTCTTAAATGGGGAACAACTGCAGAATTCTGAGGTGCAGAGGGTTCTAGGTGTTCTAGGGCATGAGTCACAAAAAGTTAGTATGCAGGTACAGCAAGTAATAAAGAAGGCTAATGGAATGCTATCCTTTATTACGAGAGGAATTAAAAAAATAAAAGTAAGGATGTTATGCTTCAGCTCTACAGGGCATTGGTGAGACCGTATCTTGAATACTGTGTGCAGTTTTGGTCTCCTTATTTAAGGAAGGATGTAAATGTGTTGGAGGTGAGTTAGAGGAGATTTACTAGATTGATACCTAGAATGAGCGGGTTGTCTTATGAGGAAAAGTTGGACAGACTGGGCTTGTTTTCACTGGAGTTTAGAAGAGTGAGGGGAGACTTGATTGAAGTATATAAGATCCTGAATGGTCTTGACAAGGTGGATGTGGAAAGGATGTTTCCTCTTGTGGGTGAGTCCAGAACTAGGGTGCACTGTTTGTAAATTAGGGGACGCCCTTTTAGGACAGAGATGTGGAGAAATTTTTTCTCTCAGAGGGTTGTGCAACTTTGGAATTCACTGCCTCAGAAGGTAGTGGAGGCGGGGTCATTGAATATTTTTAAGGCAGAGGTCAATAGATTCTTATTAGGCAAGGGAATCATTGATGGGAGTGTGGAATTCGAGACAGAAACAGATCAGCCATGATCCTATTCAATGGCGGAGCAAGCTAGATGGCCATTCAGCCCATCTAGCTTGCTCCGCCATTTAATAAGATCATGGCTGATCTGTTTCAGTCTCGAATTCCACACTCCCATCAATGATTCCCTTGCCTAATAAGAATCTATTGACCTCTGCCTTAAAAATATTCAGGCTAGATGGGCTGAATGGCCTACTTCTGCTCCTGATTCGTATGGTCCATATCCCAATAACAGAGGGTTTATTTTTATGAGCCAAGGAATTATGGATACATTTGTGCATTATATTGGTTAGAGTCCCATGTGCAGGGTTGGGGGCCCTAGTACAGAAAGAACATTAAGGCTACAAATGGTGTACAAAGGGATTCTCTTGAACACATTTAGGATTTTGCCACAAATAACTTTCAGTGGAAATCTTTCCAAACATATTTTGTCATTTCATTAATATTATACAACTCTCCTTTAAAAGATGCAATGGCTTCTGCCTCAACCAGTGTCGGTTCACCAGGATGATTCCATGGATAGGACAGCTATAGTTATAAGGAGACATCTGAGATACTGGAGTTGTTTCCACAGGACCAGAGAAGGCTAAGTGGGGATTCAATAGAGGTTTTTAAAATTTTGCAGAGTTTTTAAAGAGAATGACATTTTTTCCTGCTTGGAGAATGAGCCACTAAATAAGTGAGAAGAACAATTAGGAGCAATTTATTTATGCAGGAGGCTGTTGGAGCATGAAATGTTTTGCCACAGAGAATGGTTGAGGCAGAAGCCATTGCATCTTTTAAAGGAAAGTTGGATAATGTTAATGAAATGACAAAATGTGTTTGGAAAGATTTCCACTGAAGGTTATTTGTGGCAAAATCCTAAATGTGTTCACGAGAATCCCTTTGTGCACCATTTGTAGCAAGATCATTAGCACGTTCTTTATACTAGCTTTCATAGAATCATAGAATCTTACAGCGCAGAAAGAGGCCATTTGGCCCATTGTGCCTGTGTCGGCTTTTTGAAAGAGCTATCTAATTCATCCTATTCCTTTTTCCACTTTTTATTCAAAGTTTTCCTCACCCAGGGCAGACAATACAGCACCTGCTTTTAATGGCCCTGAGCTCCAGCAGTGCTGTTCTGGCACTGAGGCTTGTTATGGACAGGGGAGAGATGGTAGGGATAGCTCTTCCTTATCACCTTTCAACTGACCGAAGACAGCATATTTAAAAAAAGGTGTTTTTAGTTCCTGAGTGTTTTAATTGTCAGGAACAGATAAATTATAGGTTTTCATGTAAGTTTTAAAAGAAAGATAAATGTTCGTTGTTCAACACCTGAATATACGCAATTACACCCACTCTCACACTCATACAGCTACACACACACTCAAGAAAAAGATTGCAATTGTAAAAGTAGCATGTGTTTTGGTGTTATGATTTCAGGAGTTCTCAGTTACACTTGCTTTTCCCCAGGGTGAAGACTTGAAATGATGCAGACCTGTAATCCTTTTTGGTCCACTGAAGATAAGCTCCGGAGGTTTAGGAGAACGGATTTTCTGTTTTATGTTAGCAGTAGCATATTTCTCTTGTTTTACTTCAGTCAAGGTTCAATGTCAAAGCCTGGTACAATTCCTCAGGTGGAGAGTTCAGAGCCAACCCCAGCTTCTGACTACATGTGGCTTAAAGCTGGTGGTCCTAGGCAGGGTCTTCTCTCTTCATTGGCATTGATGTTTTTCTCTCTCTCTTTCTGTCTACCCAGAATATGCCTTATTAAAACCCGTTATCAGAAACCTAGTTTCTGTCATGTGACCAGAGCATCGCTTTCCATTGTCCTCATAAATAGTTTCTGATGGTTAGGCCATTGTCAGACAATGGAGTCTGGGTATCACTCATCCACATACCATCTTGATAAGATAGGGCTTTTCACACCCATTTTCTGGATTTCAAGTTTGGAGTTAAGAGTCTGCAACAGTATTGTGAACCCAGGCTTTTTTCAATTAGTTGGAGAAATGCAGCCATTGCCACAGGAATGGTCGATGGCATTTTAATGACTTCTCAAAGATATGTCCAGAAAGGTCATTTGCATTTTAATGACTTTGCTAAAGTTTATTCAGACGTGAAAATTAGATCGGGGTTCTTGCAGCTCTATGAGTATTGGCAGGAAAGAAAAGGTCACCTGACCGCTCAACTCCATTTTGTTTTATAGGAAAGTGTTCATTTTGGGTTATACTTCATAAGTTCGTATTTATAGCTCATAAGTTTGTATTGCATGAGCTGAATTATGGGCAATGACTTCATTAAGAATTTTTTGAGATGTTTGTGATCCTAATGTATGCCTGGTGCACAGGCTCTCATTGCCTTGCTCATCACCTATGCTATTCATCGTAGCCATAATGCCTAAGTAAATGATAATAGGGGTTATTTACATCCACTGTGCATCAGTGTTATAGGGTGCTGAGCATCAGATTATGGGTCTTCGGTTAAGGCAGGATCCACATGAAGATTGGTGACTTGCGAATTTCCAATGCATGTTGAATAGTGCCCAGTACCTTCAGGAGAGAAAAGCAGCAAAAACAAGGAGAAAAACTAGCAATATTAAAAAAATCCACCTCTCTGCATGCTTTCCTCTCTAATTTTTCCCAATGTAAGGGTAGGTGGTAACGTAGCCAATGCTTTCCCAGTCCTGGTGGAGTGTGATACTTGGCAAATTTGTATGTGTCTGTTTTCCTGCTAGTCTAGTGTATGTATATCTACATGTGCAAATGAACAGGTTGTCTAAATTTTAGTGATCTACAGGTGGAGAACATATTTATTGGTCTTTGTGGTACAATAGGAGAAAAAGTATCTGAGGCCTGTGGCATGGAAAGTTTTGGTATACATCTGTTTATCCTTGCAATACAGTGCAAGCATGCATCCGAGTTCCCTTCCATTCTAGAAATAACAAAGAATGGGATCTGAACCTTGGATCCTGCTTTGTGACGACCCAACTTTTGGACTCATTAAAGCTGAATTCACAGCAGAAAAATGCAAAGAAGCCCAAAATTCTCAGTCCTAATATAACGAGTAATATAATCTTGGAAATTCTTAAATGGCTGTTTTATTATTGGAGGTAGAGTGAATGGAAACATCAAGAGCTATTTTACTGCTCGCACAAATACGATGCAAATAAGACATAAGGTAATAAGTTTTAGCTACAGTCTTATTACAGAAACAGCATTGCATTAGCTTACTTCATTTCATACGTCCATCAAGTTTATAGAAAAAAAAAGCATGCTGATCAATTGAAAGTGGTATCTCAGGCTACAGCTGTAGTCATTTTTCATCTTTAGTGCATTTCCCCTGGTATATATCAATGGCATGAAATATGCTGAGTTCATGTATATAAACATAACTCTACAGCTTGTAGTGGCAGGTAAAACTGCACACACACTACAGAAAGGATGCTGAAACTTATAATTGCACCAGAAATCTAAGCAAAAAACACCAAGAAATGTTGTGCAGTGGATTTGTTTCTGGCTTTTATAATTCAGGACTTGAGGTCAAATACACCTTAGACCAAAGGTAGTTAAAATGCCCTTTTTTTATTGCCAATTTTCTTCCTGTTCCTCCCTTGATCTCTTGGAGATTTGACCTTACCAGATTTGCTTAGAACTCATCAAGGGACACCAGTAGGCGTATGGTACCTTATCCAACTGCTGATCCTCACTAGTGAGCCCAGACAGTGAGGGTCCAATTTTAACTCTGTGTGAGTGAATGGGTTTTGAGTGAGACTATATGACCGGGGGTTGGGGTGCGGGGTGCGGGGGATGGTGGAGTGGGGGAATATAGCAGCCAAATGTGATCCTGTTCGCATCAAAAGTATAGACGAACAGGAAAACTGGAGCTGATTTTCTTCTCCCGACTCCAGGTGCTTTTAACTATCACTCAGACAGAAATCAACTGACTCAACAAGGATTGGAACCATTGTAATGTTTGTCCATTTCCTACACTGGTCATTCTAATTAGGGGAATATCGTGCAGTGGGCCCAGGCCATTCAAAACCATACTGAATTGACTTGGTAGTTCAGTTGGGAAAGAAAGAATGTAATTGAGCCCTATGGATGCCTCCGCAAGTTAATCATCATTTATCCTATTGATGTAATAGGACCTCCATTTGCATAAATTCATGAGGGCCCTACTTGCTTTGGGTGGGTACCTCTTTTGCTTGCCAAACCCTGCTGGTTAAAATCAGAGATAATGGGAAAGGGTTGTATCCCAAACTGATGAATAACCTGCTCATATATAACATTGTAATCAACTCCATAGACTTTTGAGTCTATTAAAGGGCTATGCCAGGATAAAATTGTAATATATTACCCATAATTAAGCTTTTGTTATTTTAATTATTCATTTGGTATCTTTAGCTGCAATCCAGCAGCTACTTTCCATTTCTAAGGAAGCTGGGCTGTTGTATCTGAACTGCCAGTTGAATGATGCCAGCTCCTCAGTCCCTCTTTTGCTTGCCCCATTTCCTGTTAACATGAATGGAACATTTCTCAGACACCTGAGCAACATCCAGGGCAACCTTTGAGATAATTTATTGATTCCCTTCATTTTTTATTATATACAGTGTCTTTCATGTCCTTAGAATATCAAAGCAGTACCTTTGAAGTATAAACAGCATTATTGTGTAGGCAAACACAGCAGCCAATTTGTGCACAGCAAGCTTGCAGGATCAGCATGTAAGATAAATTGATCACTTTAGTGGTGTTGTAAGTGCCCCATCTAAGCCCCTAGCACTAAGTGAGTCCCAGTCAATATAGGGGAAGTTAAAATCACCCACCACGACAACGCTGTTACCTTTACATATTTCCAAAATCTGTCTACATATCTGCTCCTCTACCTCCCGCTGGCTGTTGGGAGGCCTGTAGTAATCCCCCAATATCATGACTGCACCCTTCCTATTCCTGAACTCCACCCATATTGCCTTGCTGCACGACGCCTCCGAGGTGTCCTCCCGCAGTACAGCTGTGATATTCTCCTTAACCAGTAATGCAACTCCTCCACCCCTTTTACATCCCCCTCTATCCCGCCTGAAGCTTCTAAATACTGGAATATTTAGCTGCCAATCCTGTCCTTCCCTCAACCAAGTCTCTGTAATAGCAACAACATCATAGTTCCAAGTACTAATCCAAGCTTTCAGTTCATCTGCCTTACCTGTTATACTTCTCGCATTGAAACAAATGCACTTCAGACCACCAGTCCCGCTGTGCTCCGCAACATCTCCCTGCCTGCTCTTCCTCTTAGTCTTACTGGCCTTATTTACTAGTTCCCCCTCATTTATTTCACTTGCTGTCCTACTGCTCTGGTTCCCACCCCACTGCCACACTAGTTTAAACCCCCCCGAGTGACGCTCGCAAACCTCGCAGCCAGGATATTTGTGCCCCTCCAGTTTAGATGCAACCCGTCCTTCTTGTACAGGTCCCATTTGTCCCTGAAGAGATCTCAATGGTCCAGATATCTGAAACCCTCCCTTGTACACCAGCTTTTCAGCAACGTGTTTAGCTGCACTATCTTCCTATTTCTAGCCTCACTGGCACGTGGCACAGGGAGTAATCCCGAGATTACAACCCTAGAGGTCCTGTCTTTTAACTTTCTACCTAACTCTCTAAACTCCCCCTGCAGGACCTCGTCACTCTTCCTGCCTATGTCATTGGTACCGATGTGTACCACAACGTCTGGTCCCCACTCATTTGTAACAGAAACAGAAAATACTGGAAATACTCAGCAGTCTGGAAGCATCTGTGAAGAGAGAAACAAAGATAACATTTCAGGTCAATGACTTCTCATTTGTGTCCTTTTCAGGATGAACTGTCCAGGTTTTTAATAATCTTTCTATATAACTCAAGGGCATGAGGGATAGCCTTGTGGCTGTTTCATGTACCAGCTGCAGGATATGACTGTTTCCCTTGTATCGCAGTGTCCAGACCTGAACTCAAGGTGTGGTCTGACCACTCTTCACTTTCGATGTGGTGGCCTTAGATTTGAACTTCACTAAACTGGCAGTGTTCTGTTAGCTTTTTAGTTTGCTGCTTTGCATTGACTGGATGTGCTAAGTGTTGAGTCTACTATCAGTACCCAATCTTTTTCTTCCTTAATTAGTTTAGCACCTTTTATTGAGTAGGTGTATCTGCTATCCTCGCGTCCAGTTCATTATACATTTATTTATATTGAATTTCATCTGATGCAGTTCTGCGTATTTTGTGTAGGTTCTCTTTTAGTCCTTCGGTCGCAATTCCAGAACTGACCTTTACCCTTATCCATCTTTGCATTATCTGCGAGTTTGAATTACAACTTGCTTCTAAATCTAGATTTTTTATGTAGATTTAAAACAGTAGGGGCTCCAACAATGCGCTGTGGGACACTCCACTCAGTACACTTCTCTAGCTCAATATCACTTCTATAACTAATCACTATAGCATCAAGAAGATAAAGAAACAGGTAATTGGACAATCAAGATACTGAACCATTAAGTTCCATGTGGATTTTCAATGACTATGTTGTGTGTACTGTACCTGTACGTAGGCTTTTAATGACTGTTGTGTGTACTGTACCTATATGTGGGCTTTTAATGACTGTTGTGTGTACTGTACCTGTATGTGGGCTTTTAATGCTGTTGTGTGCACTGTGCCTATATGTGGGCTTTTAATGACTGTTGTGTGTACTGTACCTGTATGTGGGCTTTTAATGACTATGTTGTGTGTACTGTACCTGTATGTGGGCTTTTAATGACTATGTTGTGTGTACTGTACCTGTATGTGGGCTTTTAATGACTGTTATGTGCACTGTGCCTATATGTGGGCTTTTAATGACTATGTTGTGTGTACTGTACCTGTATATGGGCTTTTAATGACTATGTTGTGTGTACTGTATCTGTATGTGGGCTTTTAATGACTGTTGTGTGCACTGTACCTGTATGTGGGCTTTTAATGACTGTTGTGTGCACTGTACCTGTATGTGGGCTTTTAATGACTATGTTGTGTGTACTGTAACTGCATGTGGGCTTTTAATGACTGTTATGTACACTGTTCCTATATGTGGGCTTTTAATGACTGTTGTGTGTACTGTACCTGTATGTGGGCTTTTAATGACTATGTTGTGTGTACTGTATCTGTATGTGGGCTTTTAATGACTGTTATGTGCACTGTGCCTATATGTGGGCTTTTAATGACTATGTTGTGTGTACTGTATCTGTATGTGGGCTTTTAATGACTGTTATGTGCACTGTGCCTATATGTGGGCTTTTAATGACTATGTTGTGTGTACTGTATCTGTATGTGGGCTTTTAATGACTGTTGTGTGCACTGTACCTGTATGTGGGCTTTTAATGACTGTTGTGTGCACTGTACCTGTATGTGGGCTTTTAATGACTATGTTGTGTGTACTGTATCTGTATGTGGGCTTTTAATGACTGTTATGTGCACTGTGCCTATATGTGGGCTTTTAATGACTGTTGTGTGTACTGTACCTGTATGTGGGCTTTTAATGACTATGTTGTGTGTACTGTATCTGTATGTGGGCTTTTAATGACTGTTGTGTGCACTGTACCTGTATGTGGGCTTTTAATGACTATGTTGTGTGTACTGTATCTGTATGTGGGCTTTTAATGACTGTTGTGTGCACTGTACCTGTATGTGGGCTTTTAATGACTATGTTGTGTGTACTGTATCTGTATGTGGGCTTTTAATGACTGTTGTGTGCACTGTACCTGTATGTGGGCTTTTAATGACTATGTTGTGTGTACTGTATCCGTATGTGGGCTTTTAATGACTGTTGTGTGCACTGTACCTGTATGTAAGCTTTTAATG
The DNA here is from genome assembly GCF_036365525.1 of Heterodontus francisci. NCBI lineage: Eukaryota > Metazoa > Chordata > Chondrichthyes > Heterodontiformes > Heterodontidae > Heterodontus > Heterodontus francisci. The sequence goes on from NC_090371.1 coordinate 40,389,520, forward strand.
ACTGTTGTGTGCACTGTACCTGTATGTGGGCTTTTAATGACTATGTTGTGTGTACTGTATCTGTATGTGGGCTTTTAATGACTGTTGTGTGCACTGTACCTGTATGTGGGCTTTTAATGACTGTGTTGTGTGTACAGTACCTGTTTCAAGATAATTCCAATAAAAGTTGTCAAATTGATTCTTCAGCCACAGTGTGCTGCCAGAAGGCTATGGTTTTCTTCTTAAGCGGAATGATATTCTATTAGTTTGTTATGGGAAAAACGGCAGCTAAAGGGAGGGTGAGCTGCCTGACGGTAAGTTTTTTTCCAGAACATCTGGTGGGCCAGGAGAAACGGAAGTTCTTTCCTCCGGCTGTCCAAGCTTACCTGCTGCAATGTGATCTTGTGCCCCCTTGCCATCTTGTGCTCCCCCACCATCCCGTGTGCCTCTGCCATCATGAATCCCCGTCATCTCTCCCTGTCATCTCTCGCCCCACGATCCGATCTCCCTCCCTCCTATGCACTTGATCACAAAGTCATTCTAACGCTGATTTTAATCAAAACAGGCCCACAGCAACGGGATGGGTCTCGGTCAGAAGTCACTGACAAGTAAAATCAGTTGGGGTGCAAAATGGGTATCGGACACAAACCTACCTGGCAGGTTAAGTTAACATTGGGATTTTTGTTTCTACTTTTACTTCCAGCTTGTTCCCTTTCCTTTGTGAGGCATGGCAAGTCAAGTTTCTGGCAGTGGATTCCCACTGCTGTTTCTTGCGTTTGAATGCAAGCAGTATCAATGGGCCATTTGATGATGGGGATGATCACAGTGAGTCCAGCCTTGCTGTCACCTTGTGGAAATCCATCAAATGAAGAGAGCTTGATTGACTTCATCACATCCTTGCTCAGTGATGTCAAGGCCAATTGTTCTGCAGAGAGTGAACTGGTAATGGAGTGAGAGAAGAGATTGAGAGTAAGGACTTATAAAGTGGGAAGTCAATGAGAGTGGGAATTCAGTAGTGAGAAGGAAGTCAGCAGTGTGTAAGCAGTACAGAATTGGTGTTTTTTACTGAACTGAAATTTAAGCTTTGATTTTAACTTGAGTGAACTGTTAGTCGTCAGTCAACTGTAAGTAGGTTATTGGCCAGGTGTTAATCAGCTACTGTAGGTCGATTTTATAACCTGATGACATTCAGCGACAACCTGCATTTATTTAGTTCTTATACCACAGTAAAATGGCCCAAGGTGCTTCACAGGAGAGTTATGAAACAACATTTGAGACCAAGACTGGGATATTCGGACAGGTGAGAAGTTTGGTTTTAGGGAGTGTCCTATTGAAGGAGAAAGACATAGAGAGGTTTAGGGAGGAAATCCCAGAGCTTAGGGGTCAGCAACCCATGGCTCCGGAGCAGCATGCAGCTCTTTAACATGTCATTTGCGACTCCTAACCTTTTTCAGTTGGATTGCATTATCATAAAAAAAGCCAAAAGAAATTAAGTCAAGAAAAGTAAGAGTCGTGTTTTTATTGTGGGGATAAAAGGTTATTCATTATGCTGCAGTTAGTGCAGCTAATGGTTTCAAATGATTATTTTAACAAAAAGCATCATTGTGCTCTAAATAAACCTGCTCGAGGGATATAGCTACACCATGGTTATAGATAATGCCTTTGGTTTGAAGAACAGGTTTTATGGTTGTGACAAATATTGTTTTTAATATAGCTGAGAAATAATGTATTCTGAATGTGCTATTAGAAGCTTTTTTATCACCAGAATCAATAGCTGAAAGAATTGTCTTAATTCTACATCTTAAGTTAAAGCTTGTTTTAAAGATGACTACTGAGAAAATTATAGTAAAATTTTTCCATTTATCACAAGATCTGTTATAAAAACACAAAGACAAAAAGCATTCTTTCTGTTTTGTATATAACTTTCTTATTACTTTTTGATTCAAAATGGAAATGTGCTGTTTTTCCATTAAATTAATACGGTCCACCATACTTATATACAATTCATGCAAATTGACGCATACAACCTGAGCATGCATATAGTGTAGCAATGCAGAATAAAATAAAAAAAAAAGAAAAACACTAAAAATGTGATAATTCAGAATTAGTTCTATTTTAATCCTCATTTTTTTATTGATACATAAATTCAATACGTGTGTCTTATTTATTATATATGGAAATTATGCATTCTACCAGGGACAGTTGGCAATTTCCATGCACTTGGTTTAGAAATGTTGATTTTATTTTTGTCCTGTAGCTCCCAATAGTTATTATTTTAGGGAACTTTTTCTAAAAAAGCTCTTCAGGTAAAAAAAATTGCCGACCCTCATCTCAGAAGCTCAAGGCACAGTCATCAATGATGGAGTGGTGAAAATCGGGCATGTGGTAGATGTCACAATTGGAGGAACGCAGATATCTCGGAGAGATGTACAGCCGGAGGAAGTTACAGAGCTAGGGAGGGATGAGGTGATGGAGGGATTTGAAAACAAGGAAATAAATTTTAAAGTCAAAGTGTTGTGAAACCAGGAGTCAATGCCAGGAATGTTGGGTGAAGAGCACTCTGTGTAAGTTTGGATATGGGCGTAGAGTTTTGGATGAGCTAGCTCACGGTGTATAGAAAGTTAGAAATCAGTAACAAGAGTATTTATGCGGCTTTAAGGCATCAAAATGGGAATTGGATAAGCACCAGAAGAGAAAACATTTTCAGGGCTATTGGGAAAGGGTGGGGGAGTGGGACTACTTAAATTCCTCTTGCAGAGAGTTGGCATGGACACAATGGGCCGAATGGCCTCATTCTGTGCTGAAGACATTCTAGTCTATGATTCTAGTCTTACTGCCGCATTAACCCTGACAATTGGACCACTGTGACTTTCAATGGGTCCTACTGCTGAGTGGCCAATGAGCCTGCCTATTTCAAATTGTGGGGCCCTTTTGGCATGCAAATTGGAGTCCTCTAACATACATAGGATGCTGACTGCCATTTTCGGATAGAATTGGGTGGAGTCTGTGCTTTCTCTCGGCCCGGTTCCACCAGCAATAGATCTGAAGAGGCCCAGGAAGAAGGGCTTCTCCTGGTTGACAAAAATATTGTGGGTTATTGCTGACTCAAGCTCACCTGCCTCCCCCACAACCGAAGGATCTACCTGCAGCTCCCATTGCCATACCAATCAGCTGACATTCCTATGGCCCATAACTGGTGAGTTGCCTCGGGATGTCTGTTTAGCATCCATAGCTCACAAGATTGTGCATGGGGAGGGAAAGTAACCAGTCACCATGTCCATGTAGGAGCCAATGATGTAGGTAAAGAAAAGCCTGAAAACCTGCAAGATGAATTTAGGGGATTAATAAATCACATTTAGGAGCAGGAGTCACAGAGATTTATCTCAAGATTACATTGACAATCATGTGCTAGAATAAGGAAGAACAGGAGGATTAGGGGAATCAGTGCATAGCCAAAGATGTGCCAACAGGGAAAAGGGTTTCATTTTGTTGGACATTGCCACCAGATCTGGAAGAGCTGGGAGCTATTCTGCAAGAATGGGCTACATCTGAACAGGGAAGATGCTAATGTAGTTAGGGACATGGGAGATCGAACAGGGAAGATGCTAATGTAGTTAGGGACATAGGAGATTTTATTTACCCACTTATTGATTGGAATAGAGAGGGAGTAAATGGAGAAAAGGAAATTGAATTCCTAAAATGTGTACAGAACTTTTTCCCCAATCCATGTGTTAATAGGCTTACAAGGGCAGCAATGTTGTAAGATCTGGTTATGAGTAATAAAATAGATCAGGTGGATGAACCAAATATGGATGAGCACCTTGGGAGTCGTGACTGCACAATAAAAAAAACTAGAAAGGGTAGAACTAATGCCCCCAGGACGGGTGGGAGAGATTTGGATGGGGTCAGTGGGATGTGGGAGTTAAAAATTGAAAGTCAGGGAACACTTCCCCAACCCTCTGTGTGCACGTCTGCTGCTATTTTTGAGTTGCATGACGTGCTTGTGTCCATTCTTAGAAAGGCAGGACATTCATTATCATAGATAAAGCAGGCTTCTACAGTGCAATAACAGTTGTTGGCAGGGTTTCCAAGGGCTCAGGAAACCCAATGCGGAGTGGAGGTGTGAGCTGTTAGCTCTTGCAGATTTGTGCCTTTTATAGCACTCCTTGTGGGCCAGGAGCAGCAGAAGTTCTGTCCATTGCCCCTCAGGAATGGCTTTCACCTCCCGTCTGCGGATCACAGCCTCTCCTCGCTGCTGTAATTGACAACTCCCCCAATGCCTAAACCCCTCATCTCTCCTCTGTCTCCCTGTAAATATCAGGCCAGACAGTCAGAGTTAAGGGTCCAGTGGTTGGAAGCGGGTATGAACATAAACTTGTGGTTTGGGAGGTGCTGCCAAAGAAGCCTTGGTTAGTTGCTGCTATGCATTCTGTGGATAGGTTGATAAGGCCATAAAAAAGCAAATGGAATTCTAGGTTTAACACAAGAGGTATAGGGTATAAAAACTGAGAGAATAAGAACCTATATAAAACCTTAATAATACCTAGAACAAGCTATTAACCTCCACACTATACGAAGCATATTGAAGGTTTAGAGCGAGTCAAAACATGATCCACTAAGATGCAGCCTAGTATGAGGAAATAGAATTATGAAGAAAGGCTTGAAAAATTGAAGCTTTTTCTGTTAGAACAGCATAGATTATGGCCAATGTGATAGAATCGTTTAACATTATGAAACCTGGGACAGTGTCGATAGAAACAGATTGTTCCAGAACAGGGTCAAAGTCTAAATGGCCTACTCCTGTTCCTGTGCTCCCATGTTCTTATATTGCCAGTGGTTGAGGGGGCAAAAATGAGAGTAAATGTAACAGATTTAGAACAGATGACAGGAGAAACTGTTTTTACACAGAGAAAATTCACTTCCAGGGTTAGTGGTTGAAGCAGAAACTATGTCAAAATTCCAGATTAAATTGGATAGGTCAATGATGGAAATGAAGATAAAGAGATATGGGACTGGGCAGGTACATGTGATTATGGCTGTTTGTTCACACGGAGGGTAATTGCTAGTACAGCCTAGGTAGGCTGAATAGCCTGTTTCCATGTTGCAACTTCCTCATATTTCTCACATAACTGCTCCAGCTTAGATTAGGTAATAGCACAAATCAGTGATCAAACCAAAGCATTTTCCTTATCTCTGTGGCTTAATAGAACTCTAAATGTGGCATCAACCACTACCCCAGATGGAAGGAAGTGAATCATTGTAGAGACCAAGCCCCGTCTTCATATTGAGGAAACTCTCCATTGGCATCCATGAGGTGCTGTGGGCCATTAGCAGCAGCAGCAGAATTCTGCTCCGCCACAATCTGTAACCTCATGGCCTGGCAGATCCCTCACTCTACCATTGCCAGCAGGTCAGGGGACCAACCCTGGTTCAATGAGGAGTGTAGGAGACCATTCCAGGAGCAGCACCAGGCATAACTAAAAATGAGATGCTAACCTGGTGAAAGTACAACACAGGACTACATGCATGCTAGACAGTGGAAGCAGCATGCGATAGACAGAACTAAGCAATCTCACAACCAATGGATCAGATCAAAGCTCTGTGGTTCTGCCACATTCAGTCATGAATGGTGGTGGATAATTAAACAACCAACCGGAGGAGAAGACTCCAGAAACATCCCCATCCTCAATGATGGCAGACCCCAGAAGGGCAGTGCAAAAGGCACGACATTTGCAACCTTCCTCAGCCAGAAGTGCCGAGTGGATGATCCATCTCGGCCTCCTCCTCACAGATACCAGTCTTCAGCCAATTCGATTCATTCCACGTGATATCAAGAAATTTCTGAATGCGCTGGTTACAACAAAAGCTATGATAATATCCCAACTGTAGTACTGAAGACTTGGGCTCCAGAACTAGTTGCACCCCTAGCCAAGCTGTTCCACTGCAGCTACAACATCTACCCTACAAGATGGAAAATTACCCAGGTATATCCTATCCACAAAAAGCAGGACAAATCCAATCTGGCCAGTTACCGTCCCTTCAGCCTCCTCTCAAGCATCAGAAAAGTGATGGAAGATGGGACAGTGCTCCCAATCAGCACTTACTCAGCAATGACCTGCTCATCAATGTTCAGTTTTAGTACTGCCAGGGCCACTTGGCTTCAGACCTCATTGCAGCCTTGGTCCAAACATGGACAAAGGAGCTGAATTTCAGAGGTGAGGCCACCAGTGATAGCTGTGCCTTCAGTTGCCTAGGCCCCAAGTTCTGGAATAACTTCCCTACATCTCTCTTCCCCTCATTAAGAATTATGGGAAGCAGGCAGGAGAGTGGAGATAAGGTCACAATAAGATCAGCCATGTGCTTATTAAATGGTGGAGCAGGTTTGAGGGGCACAGTGACCTATTCCTCCTCCTATTTATTATGCTCTTATCTACGCTTTCCTCCTTTCTCCTTAAAACCTATCTTTTTGACTAAGCTTTTGGTCATCTGATCTAACATCTCCTTTAGTGGCTTGGTATCATACTTTGTTTGGGACATTTTATTATGTTAAAGCTCCTATATAAACATAAGTTGTTGTTTTTGAGTTAAACCAGGGCCCCATCTGCCCTCTCAGGTGGATGTAAAGTATCCCATGGCACTATTTCAAAGAAGAGCAGGGGCATTATCCCAAGACTCATGGCCAATATTTATCCCTTAACTCACATCACAAAAAATAGATGATCTGGTCATTATTACAATGTTGTTTGTGAGAACTTGCTGGGCACAAATTGACTGCTGAGTTTCCTACATTGAAACAGTGACTACACGCCAAAGGTACTTAATTGGCTGTAAAACTCTTTGGGATGTCCCGAGGTCATGAAAGGCACTATATAAATGCAACCATTTATTTTCTTTCTTTATTGGGTGCTGATCAGTAAGATTTTATAGTGACTATCTGAAGCTAGGTGTTACTTTACAAGTCACACTGAACATGGAGTCACCAAAAGCAAATATCCACCTATCTCTCTGACAATGAAAATAATACATTACCTCTCTTCATAATAACTAGTAATAAGAAATCCAAGAAGTAATTTAGCACACTTTAACTCTTAAATATATTTAATGGCTGTCTCCTTTTAATCGCGAATGGCTCTAGATGTAATTATGGAGAGACATGTTTCCACAATTAAATGCTATCCTTAGGCTGCTTTTTGTTCAGATCATTTTACAGTGTATGTGTGTGTGTGTCAAATGCAATCAGCAGAGTGTAACCGAAGTGCATGAGTTTTAGCACAGATAATTAAAACAAGATGTTCTTCAGTCTAACAATTGTATTTGCCCGAAAACACTGACAAGGTCATCCTTCTGAATAAGGCTCTCAATCAGTTCTGCCTGCTCAGTAAAACAGCAACAATCAATCCACGAAATAGTTAAAATCTGAGTGATGTGAAGCTGACTGCTGTTGTCGGTTGCAGAAAATGTTGGGAATGTTTTGTTTTCACTCTAATCCCAGTTCACAGTAAGATCCAATGACCCCTGTTTTTTGGGTTCTAAGGTGAGTGAGAAAGCAGGAGTATCTTTTCAGCATAGAGAATTCTGCTGGTCACTGTGTGTAACAATGTCATTAACTAGTTTACGAAGACTTCTGCTGCTCTATGTTTGTAAACTGACCTTTTAGAATACATATACATTCTCACTAAAAATCTAGAACAGAGGGAATCTTGTTTAATATGATGCTACTACATACAGAACCATAGAATATTACACCATGGGAGGAGACCATTTAGCCCATCACAACTAGAGCTATCCAATTTTTTTTATTCCTTCCTGGAATGTGGCCATCACTGGCAAGGTCAGCATTTGGTGCCTATCCCTAATTATCCTTGAACTGAATGATTTGCTTGTCCAATTCAGAGGCCAGTTAAGGTTCAATCACATTGTTGTGGGTCTGGAGTCACATGTAGGCCAGACCAGGGAACAACGGCAGATTTCCTTCCCTAAAGGACATAAGTGAACCAGATGGGTTTTTATGACAATTGATGAGTTTCATGGCACTATTACTGAGACTAACTTTCAATTCCAGATTTCTATTAATTAACTGATTTTTAAAAATTATTTAATTGAACTTAAATTCCACCAGCTGCTGTGGTGGGATTTGAACCCATATCTCTAGGGTATTCGGCCAGGCCTCTAGATTATTAGTCTAGTGACATTACCACTACGCCACCATCACCCCCTATAGTTATATAACAATTTATCCCAATCCCCTGGTCTTTCCCCATAGCCCTGAAAATATTTCCAATTGATCCTATTGATGAAAGGAACCAATCCCCACAGGTCGGTGTAAATGTCTGATACGAATTTCCTGCTGGCTTTCTGTGTGATAGCTGTGGGTAGAGTAATGCAGCAGATGTGTCAGGTTAGTATTTTCAAGTCACCAGCTGCACAGATAGGTGTAGGGTAGCAGTTATTCTCCTGACCTACTTGAGCCATATTGACATAAACAGTGTGATTTTAACGTTGGACTGTATTATAGATATTTCTTTAGGGCGTAATGGATCATCCAAGGAAATGGTTAATTTTTTTTCTTTTTCCCTACTAATTTTCCCCTCTGTCCACCTATCTTAAAGGCATTGCCTCATTGCTAATGCAGAGATCAGTGGGCATTGGCAGTCTTCAGATACCTTGTCCGAGTGGTTGTTTTTCATGCATTTTGGTAGGCTAGTCAGCTGTGGGAGTATCGTAGCTGATTCCAATCTGCTCCTGATAACCATATGGGTTACTTACAGTCCAGTTTCTGGATAACAATCAGGGATGGGAAAATGGCCATTTTTTCTTAGCATGATGAGCCCAATAATAGTGCCCCTACCACTGCCTTGAGATCAACTAAACAATATACTAAGGATATGTTTAATGTTGATGTTAAATGGAGCAAGTTATCCTGTTACCATGGAATCTTCAGTTCTGTAATAGATTGGTTTGAGGGTGATGTGTTAGGTCAGTCTCTAACCATATCAACTAGTGTCCAGGATATAGAAGCTGATGATTAACCAAGAAATAATCTGGAAAATAACCTTCTCCAACAGCTGCCAGCCGTAACCTTTTACACAGAACCAACCCTTGCAAATTGGGTGAAATCCTATCAATAGTCACTAGCTCATTCATTACATAGCCTTGGGAACATAATTAGAGCTCAACCAATCATCAGTCAATCTCACCCTTGGTCTCCATGGAGCTTTGTATTATAAACCATTAGGTGAAATTTAACACTGGAGAGGGCGAGTCACATTTGCTATTGTAACATTGTCTACTCTACCCAGAAAATGAACTCTGTAAAAGTACGCAACTCTTAAACTGGGACTGTGACGCCCATTAATAACCTTTTTCAACAGGCTGGTTGGTTAAACAGATGTACTGATGATGAGTTGTATCTGCTTCCCCTTTCTCTCTGTAAATGTAAAAACAAAAATGACCCTCCTCTGCTCGGGTGTCCATGGGCAATCCACTATTCCCTGTCTGATGGAGTCTCCGCCAACTCTGCTATTGAGGCTGTTGTTAGAACATGTGAGAGAAAGCCAAAAGATTTTTTTTTTTATTTCCAAAATATACTTTATTCATAAAAATTTGTAAAAATTACATTACCAGTTTCAAACAGCACCAAGTCAAAAAATACAAACAGTGCAATTGAGGTCCATTTGCTTCATTACAATCATGAGTTGCCTCACAACCCTTCCATTTCACATTTGTCATGCCAATTACATTTTTACATTTTACAGCAAATGAAAAATTTCCCGATACAGTTCGAGGGGTTTCCCATGGATCCAGCCCCTCAGTTCAGCTTGGTGGGGGGACCTTACACTGTGGTCTTTCCCCATTGAGCCTTTGCTGCGGCTGCCCCAAGCTTTAGTGCGTCCCTCAGCACGTAGTCCTGGACCTTGGAATGTGCCAGTCTGCAACATTCGGTCGTGGACAACTCTTTGCGCTGGAAGACCAGCAGGTTTCGGGCAGACCAAAGGGCGTCTTCCACCGAATTGATAGTCCTCCAGCAGCAGTTGATGTTTGTCTCGGTGTGCGTCCCTGGGAACAGCCCGTAGAGCACAGACTCCTGTGTTACAGAGCTGTTGGGATGAACCTCGACAAAAACCACTGCATCTCTTTCCACACCTGCTTTGCAAAGACGCATTCCAGGAGGAGGTGGGCAACCGTCTCTTCCCCACCACAGCCACCGCGAGGGTATTGCGCGGAGGGGGCGAGACTTCGGGCGTGCAGGAAGGATCTGACGGGGAGGGCTCTTCTCACCACCACATCTTTTGATTTTCTTGTATTACTGTGGGGATGTAGTTGGCATCTGCTGGCTGCCACATCTGAGGGCATACTTCTTAGTTACCATCTTCTAAATGATGCACAGATGCACCACAAACACTCAGGCAAACTTTCTCCCTCCACAATTCACCATATTTTAGGAATGTAGGAAGGGAAAACCATTCAGCCCATAATCATGTTCCACTGTCTTGTTACCCATGGCAGCTTGGTTTTATCAATCCAAATTCCCTGCCTTTTATCTATAGAGGTAATTCCACAATCTCACATGAGAGCATGGGTGGGAGAATCAGTCCTGCAATGGTGTAGCCCTATCTTTAGCTCACAATTCCAGGAGTGCAGCTTCCTTCCTGGAAGTATGTAGAATCATTCTTCCCAACACTTGATGCTATCTACCCTATCTAGTATCCATCTATGCCTCTTTTAAGCATCTCAGTTGACTTTACATTTGTAAGTTTTTGAGCAATGCATTCTACATCCTCACCATATTTTGCATGAAAAGATTTTTCTTGTATTACCTTTAATGGACTTAGTTTGAATTCTAAGATTATGTTCCCTTGTTCTAGTTTCCTTACTAGAGGTATGAGTTATTCTTCCATCTACTCCATCAATTCTGTTCCTACATAATATTACAGTACCGCACTGGTTTTACATCTGATTTGACTTTATAAACGTTGAGGGCTAAAAAGCATGCTTCTAAAGTTTATTATTGAAGTGCACCACCCACACAGCCCAGAACTCTCCTGAACAATGATTACACTAATTGTTTTTGATGCCTGCGAGTGGAATAGGAAAATTAAATAAAGGTTGGAATTTATATAGTGCCTTACACAGCTTCAGGATGTGCCAAAGTGCTTTACAGCCAATCAAGTACTTTTGAAGTGTAGTCACTGTTATAATGTAGGAAATGTGGCAGCCAGTTTGCACACAGCAAGCTCTGACAAACTGTGATGTGATAATGATGAAATTTCTTCATTTACTGATATTGATTGAGGGATGAATGTTGGCCAGGACTATATTGGAGGCTATATTTGGCCACTATAGTTAGAAGACACAAGCTTAGTCCCCTTTTCCATCATATTCATGCATATCAATCGGCATGGGATGGCAGAGAATCATTTTGATACCTGTGGTGATAGATGCTCAACAAGATGGCGACAGGGGCAGTGCAAGAATAGGAAGGATTGACATATTGCATTGTCACTATTAAATTAATATTACACTGATTCTTGGCTATTGACCTTGACAAATGAAATGTGGTATTAAAAACTATGAGGCTGAACTTCTAATGCAAGCAGTTGTGACTAGAGTGGGATTTATGTGCTCCCGAGCCCAAAGACGTGGGAATGGCATCACCAATACGTTTTCTGTGGGCTGCCTTCATGTTGCATTGTGCGGTCCCTTTAAGATTGCCGTGCAGCTGCACGTATTTGCATCTAAAAGGTGATGTTGCTTGTATGTGGTCCGTTTGTTCCCGGTGCAGCACATTCCCGATTGCTGTGCACCCGCGCAGCTTAGAGGGAACACTGGTTGCCAGCACCTGCAAAGTTGCTACAATACACCCACCCCAATCTGTCTGTGAAAGACAAAATGGCCCAACGCTGCTCCACCTGAGGTGCCTGAAGCCTTTCTCGGGGCTAAAGAGAAAAAGGAGCCTAGTACTTCAGAAAGTTATCCAATCCCTGCTTTTCAAAAGGACTCAGTACAACTCACACTAGCTTTCTTTTGCAGCCTCATAAGGGTACGCTGGACGGAATTTCTGGATAACCCAAAATGACTGTTGGCAAAATGTGAGCAAATGTTTAACACTTTTGCTTGAAGTTCCTCTTCTAGTGCAGAAGAAGTTTAAGAGAATGGGTTAACATCTGCATTAAAACAGATGTTTTGCTCTGTTAATATTATCAAGCGTAATTTCTAGGATTTATTTTCATAAATTCTCTTCTGTTCCGTAATCATTTGCTACTTCCATCAGTACAACCCAAGACCTGTTTGTTTTTTTCCCTGATAAAGAAAACAGCTTGAGATCAATTACATAGATCTTACAGCAAAGAAACAGGCCGTTCGGCCCATCTGGTCCATGCCCATATTTATGCTTCATTCGAGCCTCCTCCAACCCTGTCATCTAACCCTGCCAGCATATCCTTCGAATCCTTTCTCCCTCATGTACTTATCTTGCTTCCTCTTAAATGCATCTATGCTATTTGCCTCAACTACTCCTTGTGGGAGCAAGCTCCACATTCTAACTACTCCCTGATAAAGATGTTTCTACTGAATTACTTATTGGATTTATTCATGATTATCTTATATTTATGATCCCTAGTTTTGGATTCCCCCACAAATGGCAACATTTTCTCTACATTTACCCTATTAAATTCCTTCATAATTTTAAAGACATCTTTCAGGTCACAAGTATATAAAGTGAAAAGAGTAATTAAAAAATGCTAATTCTTTTGTTTAAAAGATTTGATTTGATCTTTTTATTCAACCTGTGATAGTTGAATTGCAGACGTTCCTAGCTTGAACACCCTTTGAGTTAGAACTTCACCGGATGAATATCTTCAGGTTGAAGAATAGAAGAAGTAATCATGTACTGTACATAAAATCGTGCTATTACTCCCGCTGAACACCTCTGTTTATATAGTTAACAACTCTGAGATCCATGCATGGAGCACTGCTCTCTCCTGCAGAATCATTGTTAATTACGAATCCCTCCATAAAAGACCAATTAAAAATTAACATCAACATAATTAGCTAACGCTGATATTTCATTTACTACATTGTTTAAATAATTTTCCTGAAATTACCCTTTCAGGCACTCTGTCTAATTTAAATAATAGTAGCAGTATGTCAAATAAATTAAGTGACAGTTTGTATTTTTTTCAAATTATAAATTAATATTATTTTTTGATAATTGCTTATGCTAGGAAAATTTCACAGTTATTTCTAATCCTATTAATCCTCAACATCCAATGTAATAGGACAAATATAGGGCTGAAAAAAAATCTTCTTTGCCAATTTCCTTTTCTTTTCCTTCTAAGGCCATTTCTACATGACCTCCTCCAGGTACAAGGGCACAAAGGCCCAGGCCATGAACTGCATTACTGTCAAGGAGCACGCTCACAGCAGGATCAGTGGTGGGGAATATGCTCGAGAGCATTTTATGGGATACTGTCAATGTTCATCTAAAGAGCACGGAGGCCATAAGGAGTCGTCGACATGGTTTTAGAAGCAATAGGTCATGCCTGATGAACCTACTACAATTCTTTGAGGAGGTGACTAAATTAGCTGACAAAAGCTGTCCAACAGATATGATTTATTATAAAGTTCCACACAAGAAGACAAGAAAGCATAGGAACAGGAATAAGCCATTCAGCCCCTCAAGCCTGTTCTGCCATTCATTAGATCCTGGCTGATCTGTATCATTAAGTCCACCTACCCAACTTTGTTCCTTATCTTTTAATACCCTTGTCTAATGAAAATCTAAGTCTAATGAATATCAATCTCAGTTCGGAAACTTTCAACTGACCTAGCTTGGAATGAGAAGAGGCCATTCGGCCTATTGACCCTGCTTCCTTCACAGACCGTGTACTCTAATGGCCAGTTGATCTATTAAAGGAGGTAGCCAAGCCTACATAGAGCCTCTAAGAAAATAAAGCTTTCCTCTTTCAAGTAAAATTCCAGAATATTAATCAAATCTCCTAACTCACATTATTCAACTCTGACCAACTGTATTCAACAGATGGCACATGTAGGGCTGAATTTTATGAGGCCTCCAGCGTCGATGGTCATGGTGGGGGGGCCCGTAAAATTCTTCCAGGAGAGGCCCACCACGACCCCTGACGTCAAGAAGGCTCAACCGCATTTTACCGACAGCAAGGCCTCAGTGCGGTTCCCTACTAAAACTTATGCAAAAAAATGTTAATTAACTTACCTGGACTGGGAGGTTGTCCCATCTCCAATATTCTGGCAGGTGGCTGGAAGTCCTGCGCCTTCCAATCCCCGTTTGGGGATTCAAGGCGAGACATTGGTGTGGAGGGGGGAGGTATGAAATTATCAGGGTGGTGGTGGGGAGGGGGAGCGGGGAAGACACTTTTTATTGGCTGTGGGGATAGAGGGAAGGGGTTGAAGGGCAAATGTGACGAGGTGGAGGGGGGTGGGGGGGGGAAGTTCGGGTTGGGAATAAAGTAAACTTTTGAGAAATATGCCAATAAAAAAACATTGGGGGTGGTGTGGGGTGGTTGAAAAAGGGGCTCCATCTTTTAATTATTTTTATGAAGAGAATGCACATAAATGTAACTTTAAAAATTCATTTTTTTCCTAAGGGTTTGAAGCCCTTTAAAAATGGCACCGGTGTCTGCGCAGTTGCTGGGGATGGAATGGTTGCCCCCTCTACGTCCTCAGGGGCGGCGGCTCTGTCCCCTCCATTTAAATGTCACAGGGGCTCAGTGACTACGCATCGGTGCCTGTAGGCCGCCGACTTCAAAGCGTGCCACCGTGATCTGCGGCGCGCTAATAAAATTCAGCCCCTAGTCCCCCAGCATGTTGGCATCCTTCCATCTACTAGAGATGATGGACATGCAGCAAACAATACATTTTAGATGGGCTGCCTTCATATGGTTCATATTTGCTGATGTCTGTGGAGGCCAATCATTGAGAGGCAGGTTCTGCCACAAGTGCCACACATGAAGCCGTCAAGTGACGTTTTGAGTTGTTGCTTTCGGCATTGGTGCTTGCTGTCAAGCTGCTGTAGCCACTGTTTGCTGTGGTGGACATTTCCCTCTTCCGTCAGCTAGTGACTCTCAGGTGTGATAGTCGATGTTAGGGCCTTCATGTCATGCTTATAGGCATCCTTCAAGTGGAGCTTTGGGCGCCCCACTGGTCGTCTGGCTCCAACTACCTCACCAAACAGAAGATCCTTGGGTATATGACCATTTTCCATCCTGCGGGCGTATCTGATCCACCGAAGCTGCCTCTGTTTGATTAGTGCTAATACACTTGGTAGCTCTGTCTTTTTCATATTCTGGTTCCGAGCTGTCTTCTTCAGGCGTGTGTTTAAAATGCTTGGCTAGACTTTTCACCAGTTCAGGTTACTTTGCTTTTTGTCTGAAAGTGATTCCCACCTCTGTAGCTAAGCTTTTTAAATCTTCAACACTTAATTTCACTTATCATGGGACATCTCTCTTTGCTCTACAAACTCCTTAGCATTAAATATAGTCATCTCTTTTGCTTCTAGCATAGTAGAGAAAAAAACAGAAGAATACAAGAAAACCAGTTTGTTTATTTTTCCACAATTTTAGAGGTAAATTTTTCCTCCCATTTTCCAAATCTCTCGTTTATCTGGCAGTTCAGAACCCGGACAAGCCCCCAATTTGTTATGGTCACATGGTGCAATGTTCAACTCCCCACGTGACCACAGCAAGTGTTTTTGTCATTATGGTTTAACCTTTTGATGTTTTATTTTCAAATAAACAGACAGTGGTAGGTTTTCTTGTAGGCTTTTTAAATAAAACGGAAAATCAATTGTTTATTGATCAATATGACTTATCCCGAAATTGTCACAATTGCATCCACTCACGCCTGCACTCACATGCACACATACACACGCACACACAAGAAGAGACAGATAGAGAGGAAAAAAAGGGAAAGTGACTTTTTAGTGGGGGGGGGGGGGGGGGGTGGGGGCAGGGAGGTCATGATAAACCTGTTGAATTCGCTTGGAAATCAAATTCTCAATGGGTGCAGGCCGGAGATTGTTGTAGATTTCGCTCTTGATTGAAAGTTCAGTTGAAGATGGTGGGTCACTTCTAGTTCACAGCTGTCCAATGTAGGTATTGGATTCTACAGGAGGGCACATGCCTTCTGGCTTGTTGGAAAACAAGCTGCTTATGTTGCTTCTTTCTCTTTCTCTCTGTCTTTCTCTATTTAGGCTGTCATTTTTAAAGTTAAAACTGTGTTACTTCTCACCTTCTGGTAGGAGACGTTCTGATCTATTCCCCATGGTGATCGCACAATAGCCCAGGACATGGTTACTTCACACCTTCTTTGTTTCAGATATTAAAGTCTGGAATGTTTTAGGATGGGGTGCAATTGATACCTTTGAAGATTTGTCCTTTGTCTTTGTTAGACAGATTGAATACCTTTTTCTTTTGTGACCATTTTGAACCATTGTTCATTTTTAAATGACAAAGTTAGTTTTTCATAACTCTTCAGAGTTAGTCCATAATTTGTATCATCACAGTACTGGTGTGCATGATATAATGAAAGTTTATTCTAAATATTTACTTCCCTATTGGTAAAAATAATTCTTCTTGTCTCTAAATCTTGCTTGAGACTTGTTAATTGTGTTCCCATATGTACCAAGTCTTCAACAAGGGGAGACGTTATATAACCTAGTCAAATCTGCACTATCTAGACATCTTTGCATTTCAGACCTGAATTATCTATTTTCTTTGTGTTTTTATCTCATGAGTTCTGAAAGCTTGTCTTCATAGCTTAGACCCCTATCTCCTCCTGCACACATCTTTCAACTTGCTGCGGTGTACTAATGTCCTTCTAACGATATGCTTCCCAAATTGGCACACAATCGGGAGGAAATTGGTCTTTAGTGGTGGAGTAAATCAGTTGATGAATTGACAGCTGATTATACACCTCATTCCATTTAATGGAAAAGGCAATACGACAAGGTGTGAAATGAGTGCCCATTTTACACTAATGCTAATAGTCCAAATGTGACTATTGGTCTCAAAAAGTGAAGAGGTAAGATATTAATGCAAATCTATAACAGTACAGATTTGCTAATAATCTGATCCTATGATGGTCTCTACCAGCTGAGCATGTGGAGAAACCCAATTAAAGTGAGCTTTTCTAGGTTTAAGTCATTTTTGGACAGTTACCCTCAGCGAGTTTGAAAGGTTGGTTTCCATTGAAGTGAATAGTCTTAATCTGAAATATACATGGCCGCTGCCTGTAACATATCTAATAGAGAGGGCAGAGAAAGATAAGAAGCCTAAATGGTGGATCTCTGTGGGGTAACAACTCCAGGACAGAAATTAAGGTACCTCTTCTGTTAAAATAACCGAGAAGAAGTTGATGTGAATGAGTTACACCTTCGTATGCTAATATTGTCAACAGTAATTTTTACATTTATAAATTGTTCAGATAGATCTAGGGGAGCACTTGCTGTTAATACCGCTCCATATATTTCCTTCTCCTTTGAATCCTTCAAAAACTAGCTGGATAATGATGCAATGGTCATCAGCAGGCAAGTAGAATGGAAGGTAATCACATGGGAGACTGAGGTCACAAAGTGTAGGGAACATCCCATGGAAATCCAAAGAAAAGATTTTGTGTGACATCGTAGTGTAGCATAAATTGATCTCTAATGCATAGATTTGTTCTCTGCCACCCAGTTAAATTAAATGTAAGTCTAAGTATTGACAACAATTTGGCAATTTGACAATTTGGCAATTATGGGGAAGATGGGAAATATATGGAGCGGTATTAACAGCAAGTGCTCCCCTAGATCTATCTGAACAATTTATAAATGTAAAAATTACTGTTGACAATATTAGCATACGAAGGTGTAACTCATTCACATCAACTTCTTCTCGGTTATTTTAACAGAAGAGGTACCTTAATTTCTGTCCTAGAGTTGTTATGATCTGGAATGCACTGCTAGTAAGGGTGGTGGAAGCAGATTCCATAGTAACTTTCAAAAGGGAATTGAAATTCTACTTAAAAAGGAAAAGACATGCACGTGCTTTGGAGAAAGAGCAGGGAAAGTGGGATTAATTGGTAGCTCTTCAGAGAGCTGGCAAAGGCACAATGGGCTGAGTGGCCTCCTTCTATTCTGTAGTCCATGATTATCTGAAGGGATTCATTGCCTCCTCAGCCTGAAGGATACTCCTCAGACTTCAGCTTTGAGCTTTCTAACACACTTTGGATCATGACTGAAATGCTTGTATCAATAGTTGAGCGCTATAGAATCATACAGAACAGGGGAGACCATTCAGCCCATCATGTCTGTGCCAGCTCTGAAAGAGCTATCCTTTTAACCCCATTCTCCTGTTCTTTCCCCATAGACCAGCACATTTTCTGCTTTTCAGGTATATATCCAATTCCCTTTTGAATCTGCTTCCACCGCCCTTGGAATTATGGCCTTCAGCTGCAGTCAATATTTGCACGATGCACAACAGACACCTGATGCTTCTTATCATTCTCTCGAGGGAATTCTTGGTTGAGCTTAGTTTTTTAATTACCTCTCTACGATTACGTGACCCACACAGAATCAGAAATGTTACAGGAATCCTTGATAGAAAACAGAATGAATCTGACATTCATTTAAATTGATATAATTGTTTAAATGTAGCACATTTTTTAATGTGCAATATATCTATCAAGCCTGCTTGCAGTACATAGGAGTAATGCATGCACTGACAGTAAGGCTTTTGTTTCACAGGGATCCTCGGTTAGTTGGCTTTGAAGGGATGGAATTGACAGGTCAATCATTGGAAAAATAATACTGTGGTTTTAAAAATAACAACGCTACGCTCATGTACAGGGTACCTTTACATATATATATATATATATATATATCAGCTTCAGCTGGTCTATTTTTCTCATCTTTGCTGACATTTCGTTTAGCATTCATTTGTTTTAGTCAGCATGGGTTGGGGGCGGGATGCGAGGGGGGTGGCCAAAGAAATTCACATCTTATCGTGATAAATAGTAAAATAATCACTGAATGAAATCTATAAGTTTAGAAATGGATGAATGTCATTTTCTTCCAACTCTGAAAACAAAATTGACTGGTAACGTCAGTCTGAAATGGCTAAATCAAATGTCCGAGAGGCTTGTTCAGGACTGATTTTAGCTGTTAAGTGCTTGTCAGAGCTGTGCGCTCCCTCTCACGACTCTGTAAAATACAAAAGAATTATAGGAGCTCTGGGGTCACATAATTCATTGCACAGTAGATTTAACCTGCCGACGAGTAATTCATATTTGTGGGAATAATATTGTTTTCCACTTTCCGAGAGTTATCGCTGTGTCTCGCTTCCAGGTCACTGTGGATATCAAAAATCAATTTGGAAAGATGGATGGTGTCAGAGAATAAAGCGTGAAGCCAGTGGTGCTTTCACTCTTTCTTTTTTAAATGGATAGGTTGAGTCAGTTATACTTTAGTTGAAAGCTGGGCGAGAACAATGATTACCCTCTTATGTACAGGCAGCACCTGAAGTAAAACCTGCATTAGCGCCGAATTCTATGGATCAGAGGCAGCAGACATTTGCTCCAAGCAGCAGGCAAACAATAAATGGGATATCTTAATGCTATTTTATAAGTTATAGAGTGGTCACCTGTGACTCAATGGGCAGCTCTCTTGCCTCTGAGTCAGAAGGTTGTGGATTTCAGCTTCCACTTCCAGAGACTTCAGCATAAAATTTAGGCTGATGTTCGAGTGCAGAACTGAAGGAGTGCTGCACTGCTGTCTTTTGGATGAGACTTTTAAACCGAGGTCCCGTCTGCCCTCTCAGATGATGTAAAAGATCTCATGGCAATATTTTGAAGAAGAGCAGGGGAGTTCTCCATGGTGTCCTGGCCAATTTTTATCCCTCAACTGGTATCTGTTTCTTCCTGTGTTGTGCCAATGTTCAACCACGAATCTGGGGTGTCCTCTCCAGGGCACAGGCCTGGGTGTATAGTATGGAGACCCTGAGTTGCCCAAGCATCAGGACCTCCCACACATCGGCATTGCTAGTATTGTCCAGAAGAAAGGGAAAAAAAAACCAGTATTGTTTGATATCAGCTCTGATGCAGGAGTTGCTGGAAAACTGCCTGATAAGTAACAGGTAGATGCCTACAGGACTCCACTCTGGATTTTCTTTCAGGGTTTACTCCCTAAGCTGCCTTCTCTCCCAAGATACCCACAAGACATTGCGTCCTGTTACCAGTGCAGTCTGTGTCTTGCAACTGCCAATCATGTTTGTGATGCTCATAATGCATTTTGCAGTGTGTTCATGAGGTGAAACCTCTTCCAGCAGCAAAACGTGTGTCCTGTTGAGGAAAATAGAGAATGGTGGCACATATTTACCAATAACTGGGGATCTGTTTCTTGGCACTAGGGCGACCCCTTCCACCAACATTGCAAAAAACATTAAAATAAAAGCAAACTACTGCAGATGCTGGAAATCTGAAATAAAACCAAATAAGTTTGGAAATAGTCAGCAGGTCTGGCAGCATCTGTGGAGAGAGAAGCAAAGTTAACATTTCAGGTCAGTGACCTTTCATTAGTTCTGATGAAAGATCACTGACCAGCAACGTTAACTTTGCTGCTCTCTCCACAGATGCTGCCAGACCTGTTGAGTATTTCCAGCACTTCTTTGGTTTTATCGCAAAAAGCATTATCTGGTTATTATCATTCCGCTTGTGGGAGCTTACTGTTCACTAATTGGCTGCTGTGTTTCCTATATTACACATTGATTACATTTAAAAGTACTTTATTGGTTGTAAAGTGCTTTCGGACATCCTGAGGTCTACTAAGTAAATGCCTACCATTCTTTTGATATATAAAACTACATTTTCAAGCCTTCACAAATCTACACAAGCGCAAAACCAGCCAGCGTTTAGGGACAGAGAGAAGCTGTTTGAATGTTATGGCTTAGGTGTGAAAGTGCTGACACTTTATATTGTCAGAATCACTGTTTTTTTTAAAGAATGACTTAGCTTATTCATATTCTGTATATGACGTAAGTGCCAAACTCAGGGATTGGCTTGGCTTCTTTTGCTGGAATTTAACACATTGAAGCAGAATGAGGGTTTGGATGGACTAAGAAAGATTAGAAGGACTGAAACTTGCTTCAGAGGCGCAAGTAAAATAATATCACTTCATGTAATCAGTATCTGGGGTTCTGCTCAAGGTCGCTCATTGAGAGTTGGAAGTAATCTTTCCTTTAAAGACCTAAGATTTCATAATGAAATATATTTCACCCTTAGTCACCTCACTATTTACAGGTAACTATATTTCCTTCCAGTTCGTCTCTTACATAACTGCTTACACAGGAGAAGGGCATAAGCAAGTCACAAATTATTTTCCTTGTTCTCCATTATTAGCAGGGGCTAAGGAGTGATATCGCTGTGGACTGAGTGGTAAGGGCCATCATTCTCTATTTTCCTCAACAGGACACATGTTTTGCTGCTGGAAGAGGTTTCACCTCATCAACACACCGCAAGATGCTTTATGAGCATCACAAACATGATTGGCAGATGCAAGACACAGACTGCACTTGCAACAGGACCCATACTCATTGGATTATGAAGCAAACATCTATCAGGGCCTTGACTCAAAGATGCAGCCCAATTAGGTAGGCCTCCAGAATGTTTTTAAAATTTATTCTCTGGATATGAGCGATGCTATTTAGGTCATTATTTGCTGCCCATCCATTGTTGTCCTTGAGAGTTTGGTGATGAACCTTGTTCACTGCAGTCTGTGTGGTGAAGGTACTCTCGCGATGCTGTTAAGTAGGGAGTACTAGGATTTTGACACAATGACAATGAATAACAGTGATATGTGTCCAGCTGGGGGTGGTGTTCCCATGCACTTGCTGATCTTGTCTGTTATGGTGGTTGAGTTTGTGGCTTTGGGAAGTGCTGTCAAAGAAGCCTTGGCAAATTTCTTCCTAATGAAATGGGTTTAATTTACCCTGGTACTGGTCACCCCTCAGTCCTCCCTTTTCCAGGGGAAGGAGCTCCAGACTGTTCAGCCCTTCCTGATAAGAACAACCTCTCAGTTCTGGCAACATTCTAGTAAATATTTTTTTGCACCTTCTCCAGTCCATCTATGTCCTTTCCATAATAATGGAGAAGTCTGAAGCCATTGGGTTGAATTTTACACCCCCCCCCACGACATTGGAGGTCGTGGTGGGGGTGTGTGTGGAAAATGCCTACGGGAAAGGGCCACCATGCACCCCAACGCTGTGAAGCCCCGGCCCGATATTGCCAACGACGGTGAGGCCTCGTGGCAGCCCCACTTGCCGCTCAGCGACGGGACTTCCATTAACATATGTAAATAAATTTAAATCACTGCATTAATTACCTTTACGTTTCCACCGTCTGTCCTGGTGTGATATTCGTGCCGGGACACACGGTGGCTGGCACTCCCATGCCTGCAGACCCCCGTCCGGGGAACCAAGGCGTAACACTGGTGGGGAGGGGGGGAGGAGGTAGGTTTCTCAGTGCGGTGGGGTGGGGGGAAGCGGGGTCAAAGTGACATCATTGGTGTAGGGAATGGTGGGAAGGGTTATATTGAAAAGTTTATGTACTTTGTGGGGGGTGGGGGAGGGTCAGGTAGGTGAGGGAAGTGTTTTGGATGGGGGAGAGGGCAAGTAAATAATTTTATGGTTATTGAGGGGGAGGGGGGTGTGGGAGAGGGGCAATTTTAATGGATTTACATTTTTTTATTACCTGTTGCTTTAAATATTCAAATTGAATGGTAGGGCTTGAAGCCCTTCAAAAATGCCGTCAATACCTGCGCACAGGCAGCTCACGCATTGCCGGGGACGGACAGCCCGCCCCCTCCATGTCATCGGTGGGGGTCCATCCCAGCTTTTTAAATGAGCCGCCTCACTTAATATCGTGGCGGCTCCATGATAAGCGGTCTGTGCGGACGGACTACCATTGTTTTTGCCAACGCCGAATATAAATTTCAGCCCATTGTCTTCGATCCCCACCACAAAGTCCATCCCTTTCCCTGGTAACTGACTAAGGGTGAACCAGACTGGCTGCAATTTTGATGTCATATTTAACTCTGTAATGTGCTTCTGACCACATATTTATTTGCTCACCAATGGCACCTACTTTCACTTCCATAGTATCACCCAACTCTGCCTCTTCCTCAACATATCTGCTGTTGAAACCCTCATTCATGTCTTTGTTAGCTTTACACTTGACTATTCCAATGCTCTCCTAGATGGTCTCTCCTCGTCCACTCTACATAAACTTGAGTCCATCCAAAACTGTTGCCTGTATCCTAACTTGCACTAAGTACTGTTCATACATCACCCCTCTGCTCGCTGACCTACATTGGCTCCCAGTATAGCAACACCTCAATTTTAAAGTTCTCATCCTTCTTTTGAAATCCCTCCATGGTCTCATCCCTCTCTGTTTGTGTAGCCTTCTGCAGCACTAGAAACCTTCGAGATTTCTGCACTTCTACAATTCTGGCCTCTTGTGCATCCAAATTTTAATCACTCCACCATTGGCAGCTGTGTCTTCAATTGCCTAAGCTCTTAAATTCCCTTCCTAAACCTCTCTTCCTTCTAACTCTCTCACCTCCTTTCAGATGCTCCTTAAAACTTTAACCAAGCTTTTGGCCATCTGTCCTAATATCCCCTTATATGGCTTGGTGTCCAACTTTGTTTGATAATGCTCCTGGGAAGTGCCAGGGGACGTTTTACTATGTCAAAGTGGCAGATAAATTCAAGTTATTGTTGTGATTGTTGTTGCTGGAGACCAGACCATAATACTCCAAGTGTGGTGTAACTAAGGTTCTATACAAATTTGACATAACTTGTCTGCTTTTCGATTCCATCCTTGTAAAAATGAACCCCAGTGCTTTGTTTGCTTTTTAATGGTCTTATTAAATGGCCTGTGTTGCTACTTTAAGTGATTTGTGCACCTCTATCTGCAGATCCCTTTTTTCCTATACCCCATTTAGATACTTATTTTCCAAGGAATATGCAGTCTCCTTATTGTTCCTACCAAAATATACTATCTCACAGTTGGCTCTACTGAAGTTCATTTGCCAATTACACACCCATTTTACAAGGTTATTAATGTCTTCCTGTATTTTGTCGCAGTCCTCCTTTGTATTAACTATACCCCCCAATTTGGTGTCGCTGCGAATTTTTGAAATTGTAATTTCAATTCTTGAGTCCAAATCATTTATGTAAATGATGAACAACATTGGTCATAAGAACATGAGAAATAGGAGCAGGAGTAGACCATATGGTCCGTTGAGCCTGCTCCACCAATCAATACGGTCATGGCTGATCTTAGTCTTCAATTCCACTTTCCTGCCCACTCCCCATATCCTTTGATTCCCTGAGAGACCAAAAATCTGTCTATCCCAGCCTTAAATATACTCAACGATGGAGCATTCACAACTCTCTGGGGTACAGAATTCCAAAGATGCACAACCCTTTGAGTGAAGAAATTTCCCCTCATCTCAGTCCTAAATGATTGTCCTCTTTTTCCTGAGTCTGTGTCCCCATGTTCTAGATTCCCCAGCCAGGGAACACAACCTCTCAATGTCTACCCTGGAAAGTCCTTTCAGAATCTCATTCTTCTAAACTCCAGAGAATTTACTCAGCATCCCATCATAGAACAACCCTCTCATCCCAGGGGCCAATATAGTTCACCTTTTTTGTACCTCCTCCAATGCAAGTATATAATTCCTTAAACATGGAGACCAAAATTACACACAGTACCCCAGGTGTGGTCTCACCAAAGCCCTGTACAATTGTAGCAAGATCTCTTCATTCCTGTACTCCAATCCCCTTGCAATAAAGGCAAACATGCCATTTGCCTTCCTAATTGCTTATATAAGAAGAAATAGGAGCAGGAATAGGCCATTCAAGTACACCCAAATTGCTTTGAACATTTACAAGTTTCACACCTTTAAAAAAAATTCTGCTTTTCTATTCTTACTTTCAAAGTGAATAACCTGACACTTACTCACATTATAGTTCATCTGTCACCTTGTTGTCCACTCACTTAACCTATCTAAATCTCTTTGCAGCCTCGTTGTATTCTCCTCACAGATTGCATTCCCACCTAGCTTTGGATCGTCAGAAAACTTAGATACATTATTCTCTGTCTCTTCCTTTAAGTTATTAACATAGAGTATAAATAGCTGAGGCCCCAACACTGATCCTTGTGGCACTCCACTTGTTACAGCCTGCCAACTTGAAGTTGCCCTTTTTATCCCTACTCTTTGCTTCCTGTCTGTTAACTAATCCTCTATTCATGCTAATATATTCCCCTCAACTCCATGAGCCGTTAACTTGTGTATTAACCTTTTGTGTGGCACCTTCTCAAATGCCTTTATGGAAATCCAAGTACAGTACATCTACAGGTTCTCTTTTATCTACCCTATTAGTTGCAACCTCAAAAAACTCTTAATAAATTTGTCAAACACGATTTCCCTTTCGTAAAGCCATGCTAACTTTGCCTGATCATGCTAATGTTTTCTAAGTACATTATTAAGACTTCCTTAATAATAGATTCCAGCACTTTCCTGAAGACTGATGTCAGGCAAACTGGCTTGTAGTTCCCTGTTTCCCCTCTCCCTCCTTTCTTGAACAGCAATGTCACATTTCCTAGCTTCCAATTGCGGGGACCATTCTAGAATCCAGGGAATTTTGGAAAATTATAACCAGTGCATCCATTATTTCTGCAGCTACCTCTTTTAGAACTCTAGGATGGTCCCAGCACTGATCCATGTGGAACACCACTTCTGACCTTTTGCCAATCTGAGTTAATAACTTTCAGCCCCACTCTCTGTTTTCTGTTTTATAACCAGCTTGCTAACTATTCTGCTATTTGTCCCTAACTACACATACTCTGACTTTAGTCATGATTGCACTATGCAGTGGCTTTTTGGAAATCCAAGTATTTACTCTTTCTGTTATATCTTCAAAGAATGGTCATGCATAACCTTCCCTTTAGGACTGTGCTGACTAGTCTATTTTTTTTTCAGTTTCTAGATGTTTTTCCATTGCACCTTTGAGTAAGGATTCCATTATCTTTCCTACCACCAACATTAAATTAATTAATCTATAGATTTGTGGGCTGCGATTTGCGAGTCAGTCCATTTTTCCATGAAAATCACAAATTCATTGGCTTTACTTATATGCAATGTGTCTGTTACAATATTTAATATTAATGCTGATTATGTTTTGATAAACATGGGAATCAAGGCAATTCCATATTAACCTTTTCATCTGTAAATTAAGTCTAATCTACTGGCTATAATTGTATCTAAGGGAGAAAAAGAAATTAATTGACCTTTGCTTCTCTCTTGTAACAGACAATTACATGCTTTTGCATTGTTTAGATTCATTTTAATGGCACATATTGTTAATTTTAATTGTTGTCTGGAATGTTAATTTATTGCAGTATCTGGCCTCGTCTTAGTACAATATGTCTTTACCAAGGTAATTATTAGGTTATAAATATGTTACAGTTTATCATGGTATTAGATTTTAAAAGAGGGACACTAATTAAAACCACAACAAAACTGGAAGGCCTGTTGAGGTTTTGGCCAATTATGCTTGTCTCTTGGCTGAGGAGTGTTTATGCTAATTGACAAGGATATAGACACTGAAGTGAATTTGTTTACAATGTTTGTTTACAATCTGTGCTGTTCACCTAAATTCACTTCGTAAAAAAAATTTAGAGTCAGAAGGAAATGGGTACTAGGACCTTAGGGAAACCAAAGTGTATATAAATCACAAGCTGTGGCAGTTTCATAGTAGGTGCATAATATTTCTAATGAGTTTAATTTTGTAGTTACAGCTGATATTTAATTGTACATTTTATTAATAACAAACAAGACTATGTATACAAATTATTCATCCAGCTTTATTTAAATGCTAACAGCATTATTGATTGAGATGGGACTTAAGATACAACAATGCCAACTTGTATTTACACAATGCTTTTGTTGTAATCAAAAGTCGAAAGTCACTTCACAGGAGTGTTATAAAGCAAAGTTTGACATTGAGGCACATAAGGAGATATTACGGCAGATGACCAAATGCTTGGCCAAAGAGGCAGGTTTTAAGGATAGTCTTAAAGGAGGAGAGAGGGGTAGAGAGTGGATTAGTTCTGGATTTCTCTAACAAAGGGCAGGATATTGAACCCCATATGGGGCAAGCACTGAGCCGAGCAGGCATGAAAATTCGTGCCACTGGCTGTTGTGCCACTTTGCCAGCTCCACCCCACCTCCCATTTCCCCGGAAGCGGGATCGGAGTCGGCAGGGCTACCCGCCTGCAAGTGGTGAGTAGCCAATTAAGGATAGTTAAATAAAAGCAAAATACTGCGGATGCTGGAAATCTGAAACAAAAACAAGAAATGCTGGATTCACTCAGCAGGTCTGGCAGCATCTGTGGAAAGAGAAGCAGAGTTAACGTTTCGGGTCGGTTCCGAAGAAGGGTCACTGACCCGAAACGTTAACTCTGCTTCTCTTTCCACAGATGCTGCCAGACCTGCTGAGTGAATCCAGCATTTCTTGTTTTTGTTAAGGATAGTTAAAGGCTTATTAATCATATTGTCAAAGATCGACGGGAATTTCACACTCCTCCTTTTCCTACTTGCTTAATATTTATATACCGGTAAAAGATCTTTGGGTTCCCTTTTATGTTAACTGACATTCTATTTTCACCTTCTCTCTTTGCCAGTATTATTTTTCTCTTCACCTCTCCTCTCAACTTATGTACATGGCTTGGATCTCACTTGATGAGTTCACCTGACATGCATCATACACCCTCTTTTTTTGTTTCATCATCATCTCTATCTCCCTCATCAACCAAGGAGCCCTGTTCTTGGGATTCCCCTACCTTTCACCCTAGCCTGTACCCGAAGCATCTCTTCCTTAAAGATAACCCAGTGTTCTGATACAGCTCTTCCTGCCAGTCTTTGGTTCCATTCTACCCTGGTTAGTTCCCTTCTCATCACATTGAAATTATCCCACTTCCAATCTAGACATTCTACCTTATTTTTTTCCTTGCTTTTCTGCATTACTAGTCTATTTTTATTATTCATTCATGGATGTGGGCATCACTGGCTACGCTAGCATTTATTGCCCACCCCAAATTGTCCTTGAGAAGGTGGTGGTGAGCTGCCTTCTTGAATTGCTGCAGCCCTTGCAGTCTAAAGCTCATGATATGATGATCACTCTTACCCAAGTGCTCCCCCACAGACACTTGGTCCACTTGGCCCATCTCATTTCCCAGCACCAGCTGCAGAAATGTCTCTTTTCTAGTTGGGCCAAGAACGTATTGATCAAGGAAATTCTTCTGAACACATTTGAGAGGAGGTGGTGGTGTAGTGGTAATGTCACTGGACTAATAATCCAGAAACCCAGGCTAATGTGCTGCAGGCATGGGTTCAAATCCCATCATGCCAGATGGTGAAATTTGAATTAAATTAATAAAACTGGAATTAAAAAGCTAGCCTAATGGTCACCATAAAGCCACTGTCAATTGTTGTAAAAACCCATCTGGTTCACTAATATCCTTTAGGGAAGGAAATCTGCTGTCCTTACCTGGTCTGTTCTACATGTGACTCCAGACCCACAACAATGTGGTTGACTCTTAATTGATGTAAAAAGCCACTCAGTTCAAGGGCAATTAGGGATGGGCAATAAATGCTGGCCTAGCCAGCAATGCCCACATCACATAAATAAACATTTTTCTTTTAGGAATTCTTCCTTCTCCCTACCCTTTGCTCTAAAATTATCCCAATCGATAGTTGGGTAATTAAAGCCCCCAAACATCACCACTCTATAGTTCTTGCACATCTCTGTGATTTCCCTGCAGATTTGCTGCTCTCTCTCTCACTATGTGGAGGCCTATAGAATACCCCCCAGTAGCATGATCATACCCTTTTTGTTCCTCAACTCTAACCAAATGGATTCTGTCCTTGCCTCCTCAAGGGCATCCTTCAAAGAACAAAGAACAAAGAACAAAGATAATTACAGCACAGGAACAGGCCCTTCGGCCCTCCAAGCCTGCGCCGATCCAGATCCTCTATCTAAACATGTCGCCTATTTTCTAAGGGTCTGTATCTCTTTTCTTCCTGCCCATTCATGTATCTGTCTAGATACATCTTAAAAGACGCCATCGTGCCCGCATCTACCACCTCCGCTGGCAACGCGTTCCAGGCACCCACCACCCTCTGCGTAAAGAACTTTAAACGCATATCCCCCCTAAACTTTTCCCCTTTCACTTTGAACTCGTGTCCTCTAGTAATTGAATCCCCCACTCTGGGAAAAAGCCTCTTGCTATCCACCCTGTCTATACCTCTCATGATTTTGTACACCTCAATCAGGTCCCCCCTCAACCTCCGTCTTTCTAATGAAAATAATCCTAATCTACTCAACCTCTCTTCATAGCTAGCCTTTTCAGTACTGCAACGTCTTCCCCATTAGGTTGGCCATCCCACCTCCCTTTTTTCCTTCTCTATCTTTTCTGAACACTTTATATCCTTGTATATTAAGCACTCAGTCCTTGCTATTTTAAGTCATGTTTCAGTTAATGCCACTGTGGCATAATCCCATACTGCTATTTCTGCTTGTAGCTCACCAATCTTATACACCACACTTTGTGCGTTTACACACATGCATTGTAATCCTGTCTTTGTATTCCTCGTAGTCCTTCTCATTCTGCTGTCATCTAATATGGAACTACTCCCTTCTCTAGTGCTGTCTAACACTCTCACGCTGACCCCACCTAATACTTTGCTATTTCCTACTCTAGTGCTATCTGTCACTTCCAATTCTCTGTGCACCTTGATGTTTCGCACTTACATTATCTCCTGGTTCCCACAGCCCCGATAAGTTATTTTAAACCCTCCCCAATATCACTCGCAAGGACATTTGTCCCAGCTCTGTTCAGGTGCAAGCCATCTGGCCTGTACAGGTCCTACCTTCTCCAGAACTGGTCCCAGTGTCCCAAGAATCTAAAGCCCTCCCTCCTGCACCATCTTTCCAGCCATGAATTCATCTGCACTATTTTCCCATTTCTATACTCGCTTGAGCTTGGTACTGGGAATAATCCGGAGATTACTAATTTTGAGGTCCTAATTTCTTACCTAGCTCACTAAACCCTTTCTGTGTGCACTCCAGAATTTGGAGCAGCCCTGCCAGTCCGCTATCTATTAGGTAATAAACCTTGGTACTAATAATAAACCCTGCTACTACTAATATTAATTACCCTACCAATAGTAATAAACCTTACCAATACTAATAATAACCTTACTACTGCTAATACTAAACTTTGCTGATACTAATAAACCTTACCAGTATTAATACACTCTACCAATACTAAATCATTACCAATAGTAATAATAACCTCACCAATAGTAATAAACTTTACTTAAAATAAAAGATAAGACTCATCAGCTATTCATTTGTTACTCGTTATTAATACTTAGTATTTTTAATGCTTTTAAACTTCCTGTTGTTTAGACTCAGTCCCTAGCAGCAATACTCACCAGCCAATCAACTCATCGCTCTCCTGTGATGTCATAGTTTGATGTTTTTTTTTCAAACTCTGGCGTGCAGTGGTGGTCAGTTCCTTGCAGGCCCACCACTGCTCCCAACTCCGTCCAGTGAAGGCCCCGAGTCTGAGTCTTGCTTTAGCCACTCCCTGTTAGTCAATTCTTTGCAGGTCTGCCGCCGCTCCTGACTCCCTCCAGGTAGGTGAAGGTCCTGAGCCTGGGTCTCGCTTTATTCGCTCCTCAGTGTTGTATGATTGCCTTTAAGAGTGATGTCCCTTTAACATCTTAGTATGCTAATGAGCCAAGTACCAGGATATAGTTGTGTGACTCGAAGCCAGAGTCGCTCTGCAACTGTAACACCTAGAGGAAGATCCTGTAACTAGTTTGCTCTGTACTGTATGTAATAGTTTAGCTGTAATAAACCTGTTTGAGGTCTTCAACCAACTGGAGTCCACGCATCTCATTTTTGTTGCATCAGATAACATAAAGAACTCATTATACCAGTGTGGTGAGAAGACAAAGTCTAAGTTGAAAACCACGGGTGAAACAGCTCTCAAAACGACCTTCCTACAGTGACTATAGAGAAAGTTCAACAGAAATACTGGCCCAAACAGTGGACAGAAAAAAGAAGTTACCTCAAGCTGTAGAAGACAGAGCTCAGAATGACAGGAGGCAAGTAGATTGGATGAGTCGTTGTACCGATGGTCGAGGGAGACTGGTTTTAAACAAAAAGCTTTGAAGTGCTTAAATGATTGATTTTTTCTGAAGGCTCCGTTTATAAAAAAAAGGGAAGATCTGATTCCTTTCCTAGGCTGATCGAGGTCGGTGCCATTACAGGAGGCATCCGATTGCAAAAGCAAGGGAAAGCCCTGATCACTGCAGAGTTTCTATTCATGCAGTCAAAGTTTAAAAAACTAATCAAACCACTCAAGTGTGAAGAAGTGCTTCCATTCACGAAGCCACACTTAAAAAAACCATTAAACCACTCAAGCATGAACAACATAAATAAGCTCTTACAAAAAAAGCAATTGAACTGCCTAATGAGCAGCTGTGTATACAGACAAGCTTAAATGCTGCAAACAAAATAAACACAGACCACTGTCAAACACCTGTGTTATGACCGAGGCTGGAGGAATGCACTGTTAAATCAGCATCTTCTCCACAGGTCACAACATATATTTACATTTTCCCACTTACCGAAACAATCAGATACTCTATTTGTCCCCAGAATACAGCACACCAACCAGGTTTCTTTAATAAATAACTAAATTATCTGTTTATTATAAACCAAGTCTTAACCAATAATGAAGTAAAACATACGCACAAATGGAAATATTAAAGCCCCTTATTTTAATCTATCCCTCACATACACAACAAAAAGTTAACTGGGAAAAATTATTTTTGTTTAAAGTTGTTACAAAGAAATAGAACGAATAAAAAAAAACCTGGACTGAAGAGAGGATATGGAAGTCCTATGTTTTGGCAAGGTGTCTCAAAGGTGAATAGGTGGCTGCCTCTAGAAATCTTCCTAGAACAGTTCTTTCCAGGCAATGTTAATGAACAGTCTAGGTAAGCTTTCAAGAAATGCAGCTACAGAAGGCTTCACATAGGTCTTACATCAGGTGTGCAGCAACAAAAGTTTAATTTCTCATACATTTGATTCAAAGTTCCTTCAAAGATGCAGAATATCTTTAAAGAGAGAGATAGTATACAACTTGATACAGGATTTTTGTTTTCAAGAGAAAGATAAGCAGGGTTTTCTTCTGTTTTCCTTCCAGGTCAGGAAGCAAACTTCTTTCTGTTCTTGGCCAAACACCCACTGGCTTTTTTAGCAGTTAAAAATGAAACAAAAACCTTTCCTGAGGCAAGTCAAATGACAGCCATAAAT
Source organism: Heterodontus francisci (assembly GCF_036365525.1). NCBI lineage: Eukaryota > Metazoa > Chordata > Chondrichthyes > Heterodontiformes > Heterodontidae > Heterodontus > Heterodontus francisci. The sequence goes on from NC_090371.1 coordinate 40,421,961, forward strand.
CCCGACTTGTCAATAAGCAAATTGCTCTTCAGGTCAAAACACAACCCCCTGCTGAGTTTACTTGAAATCAGATGCATTCCAGTAAGATTTGTTTACTGGTCAACCTTCTGTTGAACTTCTTTTAAAAACAACCACAAATTTCAACCTCTTCAGTTTTTAAAATATATATTCTCATGTTTTAACAAAAAATGGAAACCCTCGTAACACCTGCTCCTCTCAATACAAGCAGCTATTCTAAATAACAGACAGTTTCTTAAAGGAGAAACAGTGCTGAGTCATGTGACTAAGTCTTAAAACAAGTTTAAGCAAAAGAACAGCAGGAAGATGGATACCATATTTTCCAGCATGAACTGGAAAGCTACTGATATCCTATCTGAGTTCCAACTTTTTAAGCAAAGAATGCAATAATGCTTCACTGACCAAGCAATTGTAGAACCAGAAAAACAGCCTCCAAAAGTACTAATAGCAGTTGGAACTGAGGGCTTGCACAGAATCAATACCTCCGGATTATCCGAAGAGGACCAGAAAGATCCTGCAAAGATATGGAAAGTGCTAGAAGATCAGCTCCAATTACGAGTGAATTTTAGAATTCACCCCTAGAATTGATGTCCTACAGGCAACAGCCAGAGGAATCAATAGACCAGTTTGTCAGCAGATGCCGCAGCAAGAGCAACAATTGGGATTTTTCAGAAGCTGAGTTATCAGAGTGACTAATGGAGCTGGTGATTGTATCAACACCCATTGAAGCATTTCAAAAAGACCTCTCGGGGAAAAAGAAAGGTCACAGGATTGATGCATTGCTGGAAGATGGCAGAAAATATGCAGCTATTGTAGCTAGACAAAAGCACCTGCAAGCACTAGGTGCAGCCAATAGTATTGGCATGATAACCAGGTCGAAAAGAGCAAGCAAATTGTGTGGTAAGTGTGATTGGTCCTACTCACCGTGAAGTTGTCCTGTATTTCAAGACCTGTGCATGTCAAGATTCAACGCCATAGGAGATTTCAAAGGCGATGCTGTACTGCACGTCAGAGAGGATGCAATTCCATCATTCAACCCTCCCAGAAAGTGCAGTGTGCACAGACAAGAAAAGCTTAAGTGTGAGTTAGATGACATGGAACGCAATGGCATCATCCATTGTGTGCATCATCACACCGACTCGTGCAGCTCAATCACATGCGTACTGAAGAAGGATGGAGCAATCAGGGTATGTCTAGATCTGAGGCATCCAAACCTCTCCCTAAAGAGATGCCCCCACAAGATTCTGACATTAGAGGAATTGAATCCCAAGTTCACAGGAGCCAAATTCTTCTCCACGTTGGATGCTAAACATGGATATTGGTCGGTACACCTAGATAAGGAATCTCAAGAAGCCACCACTTTCAGGGCACCATTTGGAAGATATTACTTCCAGCGACTACCCTTCGGCTTATCTGTCAGTCAATTTCAGCAGCATAGGGACAGAATTATAGATGATGAAGGGTCAGTGACCTGAAACGTTAACTCTTCTTCGCCCTCCACAGATGTTGCCAGACCTACTGAGTCTTTCCAGCATTTCTTGTTTTTATTTATTATTATTATAGAAAATGTGCCTGGCTGCATATGCATTGCCGATGACATTGCAGTAATGGGCAAAATCAAGGAAGAACATGATCAAAATCTCCATTTCCTGATGGCAGTAGCTCGTCGCGAAGGGCTCGTTTTTAACAGCAAGAAGTGCCAGGTGAATGCATGTCAGATCAATTTCTTTGGCTCCGTCTATTCAGGTTGCATAATCTGTCCTGACCCAGGCAAAGGTGAAGATGTAAGGCATATGCCTACCGCACAAGACAAAGAAGATCTTCAGAGATGTGTTGGATTTTTCAACCTCTTGGCACCATACATTCCAAACTTTTCTGACAAAGCATCATCGCTGAGAGAGCTCTTAAAGAAAGATGTACTATTTGTGTGGCAGGAGGACCATCAGTATATGTTTGAGTCTCTCAAACAAGCATTGTCAGCAGTAACCTGTACCCTGCAGTACTACGATCCAAGGAAGAAGACAATCCTGGAAGTCAGTGCATCACAGAAAGGGCTAGGAGCGTGCATCCTGCAGGATGGCAAACCAATTGCATTTGAGTCCAAGTGCTTATCCTCAGCACAATCCAATTACTCAAACATAAAGTGTGAAACACTTGTTCTGATGTTTGGGATCACAAGGTTCCACACCTACCTGTTTGGTAAGTAGTTCACAGTGGAAACTGACCACAAACCACTGGAGATGATTTGGCGCAAACCAAGCACACCACCTCGATTGCAGTGACTTTTAGTGAAAGTACAGGGGTGTGATTTCAACATCTGTTACAGACCGGGTATCAAAATGGTGACCTCAGATTCGCTGAGAAGAATGCAAACATGAGCAAGAATGAAGAAGTTCCACGGATCTGCAAGTAGGCAGCATGGATATCGAGGTGGAAGATGTGCTCAAAATCGGTTTATTGCATTTTGGTCAACACAAATGTGACCAACTACAATCAGAAACAGCCAATGACCCACACTGTGGAGAGTCATCATAGAAGATTGGCCGGATACGATAAAAGAGGCGCCAGAAACCCTCAGATGCTTTTGGCCCGATAGAGATGAACTCAGTATCTGGAAAGGAATCACCTTCAAGGGAAAACAAGTGATTGTGCCCAAAGCTGTCTGACAGGACATCTTGTCACAACTTCACAAAGGCTACATGGGCATAGAGAAAACAAGATGACTGGCAGAAGACACTGTTTATTGGCCAGGGATCAACAATGACATCGAAAGATTAATGAGGATGGGCGAGGCATGCCAGAGCCACCAGCCACAACAACGTAAAGAACAGCTACATCCTCACATGGTTCTGCCAGTCCCTTGGTCCAAAATTGCCACTGATCTATTTTCCGTTATTGGAAACGACTTTATCTTAGTCACTGATTATTTCTCCAAATTTCCAATTGTCAGACAGATAAAAGAAACTTCAAGTGCGGTTGTCACAGACACATCGAGTGCCATATTCAGTCTATTCAGTGCACCTGAGGAAATCATTTCTGACAATGGGCCACAGTACCTTTCAGGGATATGTGTGCCAAATGGGGTGTAAACCATGTGACATCCTCACCACATTACCCTAGATTTAATGGTCTTGCCGAGCAAATGATCCACACAGTCAAAGCACTTATCCTGAAGTGTAGGACAATGAAACAAGATTTTCGTGTTGCCATGCTCCACCTCAGAGCTACACCTATGGATATGGCACCAGCAGAGATCATGTTTGTCAGATAAGTGCAGACGATTCTGCCAAGCTATCATTTGTCCAAATTCTCTGAGATGTAGGAGACACTGCTCGAAAAATGGGAGAATGAAAATGGTGCATGAATGACATGCAGGGGTGGAACTACCTCAGCTACACGTAGATCAAAAGGTCAGGGTCATACACCCCACAATGAGAACATGGTTACCCATAGAGGCATCCAACGTATACAGTGAGCCAAGGTCCTATGAGATTACAACATCTAGCAGAGCAGTATTGAGAAGGAACCAAAGCCAACTAAGAGAAGAATGCAATACTCCAATTACATGCAGTGAACTCGAAAGAATACACTCCGACGATGAGGGTGTAACGGAACAGCAGGACAACGACCAACACAGTGACAACATGCCTGCAAACCCAAAACAGCCAAGGGTGAAATCCACATCCCCAGAAGATTATACCATAACTAGATCTGAAAGAGTTCTCAAACTACCGAAACGATATATGGACTCTTAAGCTTCTATACTTGTAAATTTTATAATCTGTATCCTATATAACTAGTTTTGATGTTATCTAATTTTATGTGTTTTTACTTGTAACATACCAGACTTATCTTTGGAAAGAAAGGGGATGTTGTATGATTGTCTTTAAGAGTGATGTCCCTTTAAGATCTTATTATGCTAATGAGCTAAGTCCCAGAATATAGTCATATGACTCAAAGCCAGAGTCACTCTGCAACTGTAAAACCTAGAAAAAGGTCCTTTTAAATTGTTTGCTCTGTACTGTAAATAATAGTTTAGCTGTAATAAATCTGTTTCAGATCTTCAACCAACTGGACTCCATGCATCTCACTTATGTTGTATCAGGTAACATATGAGAACTCATTACACCCAGTAGTCGGTTCCTTGCAGCTCTGCCGCTGCTCCCAACTCCCTTCAGGTAGGTGAAGGCCCCGACCTGGGTTGTGCTTTCTCTGCTCCCTGGTTGTTGGTTCCTCTCAGGTCCGCCGCCACTCCCGACTCCCTCCAGGTAGGTGAAGGCCCAGAGCCTGGGTCTCGCTTTATCCATCCCCTGGTGGTCGGTTCCTCGCAGGTTCGCTGCCGCATCCGACTCCCTCCAGCGAAGGCTGCGAGCCTGAGTCTGGCTTTAGATGCTCCCTGGTAGTTGGTTCCATGCAGATCCACCACCACTTCCAACTCCCTCCAGGTAGGTGAAGGCCCAGAGCCTGGTTCTCGCTTTATCCACATCCCTGTAGTCGGTTCATAGAATCATAGAAAGTTTAAGGCACAGAAATAAGCCACTTGGCCCTTCGTGACTGCCAGCCGAAAAATGACCCACCTATTCTAATCTCACCTTCCAGCATTTGGTCTGTAACCCTGCAGCTTATGGCACTTGAGGTGCATATCCAGACTCCTTTTGAATGAGCTGAGGGTCTGTGCCTTAGCTACCCTTTCAGGCAGTGAGTTCCAGACCATCATGACCCTCTGGGTGAAAAAGCTTTTCCTCATCTCCCCTCTAATGTTTCTACCAATCACTTTAAATCTATGCCCTCTCATCACAGACCACTCTGCTAAGGTGAATAGCCTCTTCACCGCACACTTTATCCAGGCCCCTCAAAATTTTGTACATTTCAATAAGATCTCCCCTCAGCCTTCTCTGTTCCAAGGAGAACAACCCCAGCCTATCTAATCTTTCCTCATAGCTGCATTTTTCCAGTCCTGGCAACATCCTCGTAAATCTCCTCTGTACCCTCTCTAGTGCAATTACATCCTTTCCGTAATGAGGGGACCAGAACTGCACACAGTACTCATGTTGTGGCCTAACCAATGAGTTATACAGTTCCAGCATAACCTCCCTGCTCTTGTATTCTATACCTCGGATAATAAAGGAAAGGATTCCATATGCCTTCTTAACCACCTTACCGACTTGTCCTGCTACCTTCAGGGATTTGTGGATATTCACTCCAAGGTCCCTTACTTCCTCTACACTTCTCAGTATTTTCTCATTAATTGTGTATTCCTTTGCCTTGTTTAACCTCCCCAAATGCATCACCTCACACTTCTCCAAGTTGAATTCCATTTGCCACTTTTCTGCCCATCTGACCAGACCATCAATATCTTCCTGCAGCCTACAGCTATCCTCCTCACTATCTATCACATGGCCAATCTTTGTGCCATCCGCAAACTTCTTGACCATGTCCCCTACATGTACGTCCAAACCATTAATATACACCACAAAAAGCAGGGGACCCAGAACTGAGCCCTGTGGAACACCACTGGAAACAGCCCTCTTGTCGCTAAAACAGCCGACAACAATTTCCCTTTGTTTCCTGCCACTGAGCCCATTTTGTATCCACCTTGCTGCATTTCCCTGGATCCCATGGACTTTTATTTTTTTTAACCAGTCTGCCATGTTGGACCTTGTCAAAAGCCTTGCTAGATTCCATGTAGACTGCATCATTTATCTTCCTTGTTACTTCTTCAAACAAATCGATCAAGTTGGTCAAACAAGATCTTCCCTTAACAAATCCATGCTGACTATGCTTGATTAACCTGTACCTTTCTAAGTGACAGTTTATCCTGTCTGTCAGAATAGATTCCAATAATTTGCCCAATACTGAGGTTAGACTGACTGGCCTGTAATTATTCGGTCTATCCTTCACTCCCTTTTTAAACAGAGGTACAACTTTGGCAATTCTCAAATCCTCCGGCACCACACCTGCATCCAGTGAGGATTGGAAAATGATGGTCAGACCCTCTGCTATTTCCTCTCTTGCTTCTTTTAACAGCCTAGGATACATTTCATCTGGCCCTGGTGATTTATCAACTTTCCAGGATGCTAATCCCATTAATATTTCCTCTCTTCCTATGTTAATCACATCCAATACATCACACTCTTCCTCCTTAACTACAATATCTGCATGGTCCCCCTCTTTTGTGAAAACAGACGCAAAGTATTCATTAAGAACCATGCCAATAACTTCTGCTCCACAATAGGTTACCTTTTTGGTCTTATACGGGCCCTACTCTCTCCTTAAGTTATCCTCTTACTCTTAATGTGTTGATAAAACATCATTGGGTTCACCTTGATTTTGCTTGCCAATATTCTTTCATGCCCTCTCTTTGCTTTCCTAATTTCCTTTTTGATTTCACACTTCCTTTTTCTATACTCCTCTCAGCTTTCTGTCGTACTGAGTTCTTGGTGTCGGTTATAAGCTTTCCTTTTCTGCCTTCTTTTACCCTATAGGGTCCTTGACATCCATGGGGCTGTCGATTTGGCCGCCTCACCCTTTTTCTTTGTGGGAACATGTTTACCCTGAACCCCTTGAATCTCCCCTTTGAATGCGTCCCACTGTTCTGACACTGGCCTTCAAATAGCTGTTTCCAGTCCACTTTTGCTAAATCACTCCTCAGTTTAGTAAAATTGGCCTTGCCCCAACTGAGAACTCTAACTCCTGTTCTATCTCTCTCCTTTTCCATAATTATGTTAAAACTGACTGAATTATGATCACTACTACCAAAATGCTCTCCCACTGCCACTCTTTCCACCTGCCCATCTTCATTTCCTAAAACTAAGTCTAAAACTGTACCCTTTCTTTGGACTTGCTGCATACTGAGCAAAAAAGTTCTCCTGAATGCATCTCAAGAATTTTGCTCCCTCAATTCCTTTCACACTAAAACTATCCCAGTTAATATTGGTGTAATTAAAATCCCTTACTGTTACTGCCCTATTGTTCTTGCACTTCTCAGAGATTTGGCTAATATCTGCTCTTCTATCTTCCTCTAACTGTTTCGGGGTCTATAGTACACTCCCAGCAGTGTGATTGCCCCTTTTTTGTTCCTTAGCTCAATCCATATGGCCTCATTTGATGAACCTTCCAACATATCATTCCTCCTCACAGCGGTAATAGTTTCCTTGACCAAAATTGCCACGCCCCCTCCTTTGTTATCCCCTCCCTATCGCGTCTGAAACCCTGTAACCAGGAATGTTGAGCTGCCATTCCTGTCCCTCCTAAGGCCATGTTTCTGTAATAGCTATGATATCATACTGTCATGTGTCTATCTGTGACCTTAGCTCATCTGCTTTATTTGCTATACTCCTTGCATTGAAATAGATATCCTTGAGCACTACCAAACTCTTTTAAAAAAAATGTTCTAACCCTCATTTCCTCTGTCTTCCAGACTCATCCATTAATTTTCCGCCTTCCATTTTAATTTCTGATTTTGTCCCAGCTGAGTCTACCCTCAGGTCCCCATCCCCCTGCCAAACTAGTTTAAACCTTCCCCAACAGCACCAGCAAAGAACTCAGTCCCAGCTCTGTTCACGTGCAACCCGTCTGGCCTGTACAGCTCCTCTCTCCCCCAGAGCCGGTCCCAATATCCCAGGAATCTGAAACCCTCCCACCTGCACCATCTTTCCAGCCACACATTCATCTGTCTTATCCTTCTATTTCTATACTCACTTGCTACTTTTGAGGTGCTGCTTGCTAATTTCTTACCTAGCTCCCTAAGTTCTGACTGCAAGACCACATCCCTCTTTCTATGTATGTCATTGGTTCCGATGTGGACCACGTCTACTGGCTGTTCACCCTCCCCCTTCAGGGTGCTCTGCAGCCGCTCAGTGACATCCTTGACCCTGGCACCCAGGAGGCAACACACCTTCCTGCATTCACGTCTGCCGCCATTCACGCCAGACACGCCTGTCTGTTCCCCTGACTATTGAATCACCTATCACTATGGCTCTTCCAGTCTTCCCTGAACCCCCTGTGCAGCTGAGCCACCCATGGTGCCATGGACTTGGCTCTGATGCACTCCCCAGGTGAAGCATCACTTTTCTCAGTATTCAGAACTGAATGCCTGTTGGAGAGTTCCTTGCAGGTCCGCCGCCGCACCTGACTCCCTCCAGTGAAGGCCCTGAGCCTGACTCTCGCTTTATCCGTTCCCTGGTAGTTGGTTCCTCGCAGGTCTGCCACCGGTCCTGGATGCCTCCAGGTAGGTGACCCTTTTTCTGTTGTAAACTTCCATTGTTCTATAATTGCTATAACCTTCTATCCTATTCCCAACCAAATATTTATCCAGCTCCTTTTTGAAGAAACAAATTAAAAAGAAACAATTGCTTTTGTTGGCAACCTGTACCACACATCCAGCAAGCAGGGACAAAAAAAATTCTCTAATCGTATTAATTTGAGTCTTATAATTTGAAAACTGCTTCATTTAGATCTGATAGTCTAAGCAGCCTGTTCACTGAAACTGTGCCACTGAGCATCATAACAATACATATCATGTTCCCCTTCAGCCATTTTTTCTATAATGAATATAAGTTCAGCTCTCTCCCCATAACCGTACGTCTAAACTCACCCTTGTTATTCTTTTCTAAACCCAATTCCTCTGATCGACTGAGGATATATGAGTCATTCTATTGCTGTTGAAAATAATTGGAGTTTAAATGCAGATTTGATTGCAGCACTCTCCAAGGTAAGACCTGTTGTTTTTATCCCCTCATTCTGTCTATAAATAGGTGCACATACCAATTTATTTTACAAGGACTGGGTGGCATGGGCAGATTCCATATTATGCTGTTCTTTCACCTCTGGAATTTGCGTTCAAACCCAGCTCAGAATCCTACAAGGGAGAATTGTAAGGCTACGTCAGATGAACGGAAAAGATTCCATGGAGTTCCCCAAGGTGTCCTGATCAATATTTATCCCTCAACCAATATCTCTAAACCAGATAATCTGGACAGAATCTTATTGCTGTCTGTGGGAGCTTGGTATTGCAAATTGGCTGCCACGCTCCCTACATTACAACAGTGACTACACTTCAAAAGTAATTAATTGGCTGTAAAGTGCCTTGTGATGACCTGAGGCTGTGAAAGGTGTTATATAAAATGCAAGTCTTTCTTTTATAGAAGCAGTGTATGAAATGAGTTTGTCCGGCTTCAAAACAGTTCCTAGTGGGTACTAGCCCACAGCATAAAACTGTCTTCTTCTTCTTTGGCCTCCTTGTCTCGGGAGACAATGGGTAAGCGCCTGGAGGTGGTCAGTGGTTTGTGGAGCAGCGACTGGAGTGGCTATAAAGGCCAATACTAGAGTGACAGACTGTCTACAAAGCAGCATTTAACTGCCCACCTCATTTAGAGAGGAAGCAAAGAGTCACTAGTATGGGAAGTAGGAAAATATGATATTGGTGGGGACTGCAGTTTTGAAAATACAGAACTTCATTGGAGTACTATTATAGAATTATAGAATAGTTACAGCGCAGAAGGAGGCCATTCGGCCTGTCATGTCCATGCCGGCTCTCCGCATAAGTAACTCACCTAGTCCCACTCCCCTGCCTTTTCCCTGTATCCCTGCAAGTTTTTTCTCTTCAGATAATTATCCAATTCTCTTTTGAAGGCCTCGATTGAATCGACTTTCATTACGCTCACAGGCAGTGTACTTCAGATCTGAATCACTCGTTGCGTAAAAAAGTTTTTCCTCACGTCGCTGTTGTTTCTTTTGCCACTCACCTTAAATTGGTGTCCTCTGGTTATGGGTCTTTTGGTCAATGGGAACAGTTTCTCCCCATCTACTCTGTCCAGAGCCCTCATGATTTTGAACACCTCTATCAAATCTCTTAATCTTCTCTTCTCCAAGGAGAACAGACCCAGCTTCTCCAATCTATCCATGTAACTGAAGTTCTTCATCTCTGGAACCAATCTCATGAATCTTTTCTGCACTTTCTCTAATGCCTTAACATCCTTCATCCATTAATGGTCCTTAAAAGAGCATTCCCTATTGCACCAGAGTGACATTTGTATTTCTCGCCAATCGTATGGGAAATCCCTCCAGGTGGATTGTGGGGGCTGCGGAGGCTGCGGGGGTTGCCTTTCCTGCTTGTGGCTCTTTCTGTGGGGCAGGGAACCTCCAGCTCTGATTGGTTCCTGAACTGCCCCAGGGAGACTGTCTCCATGAAGATGGCGGCCTCCGCACACAGCAGGAGGCCGCCCCGCCATCAACAAACTGCTAGTGACTGCATATAATGGCCCTTAATTGGGCCTTTAATTATGCAAATAGTCAGCCCACCTCCGTGGGCATCTGATCTGCTTCTGTTTCTGCCACTTGGGGGCCAGTAAAATTCATCCATTAAAGGCGGCGAGAGAGATGGAGATGGAAAGGATTTGGATGGTAATTCCAATGTTCAGTGCCTAAATTGCTAAAGGCACAGCCACTAATGCGTTTCTTGTTGGTCTAGTGGTTAGGACTTGACGCTGTCACTGTTGCAACCTGGGTTTGATTCCCAGTCAGAGAAGCATGCCTTAAAGAACAGTTTCTCTGTCAGGGGAAGGATAATTGTTTGGGTTGATGAAGGGAATGTGGTGAATGTTGTTTGCATGGATTTTAAAAGAGTGTTTAATAAGGTACCACATAAAAGGCTGATTAACAAAATTGAGGCTAGTGGAATAGGAGGGTCATTGTCCAATTGGATAAAAAATTGGCTGAAGGACAGAAAACAGCCAGTCGTAGTAAATGGTTGCTTTTCAGACTGGAGGATGGTAGACAGTGGTGTACCCCAAAGGTCACTACTGGGACCACTGCTTTTTTCCTATATATAAATGACTTGGATCTTAGAATAAAGAATAGAATCTCAAAATTTGCGGATGACACCAAACTTGGAGGTGTGGCAAAGAGTGAGAATGATATGAGCCGCCTGCAACAGGTCATAGATAGGCTAGCAGAATGAACAGAGAGGTGGCAGATAGAATTTAATACAGCCAAGTGTGAGGTGATGCATTTTGGCAGAAGGAATAAGGAGAGGCAATATGTACTTCATGGCATAGTTCTAAAGAGTGTGCAGAAACAGGGGAACCTGGGAGTGCATGTACATAGATCTTTGAAGGTGCAGGACATATTGAGAGAGTAGTTAGTGAAGCCAATGGGATCTTGAGTTTCATAAATAGAGGCATAGTGCACAAAAGTAGGGAAGTTATGCCGAAACGTTATAAAGCTCTGATTAGGCCCCAACTGGAGTATTGGACCCAGTTATGGTCACCACACTTTAAAGAAGGATGTGTGGGTCCTTGCGAGGGTGCAGAGGGGATTTACCAGAATGGTTTCAGGGATGGAGGATTTTAGTTACAAGGTTAGGTTGGAAAAGCTGGGGTTGTTCTCCTTAGAACAAAGGCAATTGAGGGGAGATTCAATAGGAGTGTACATGATTATGGCAGGCTTAGATAAGTTAGACAAGGAAAAATTATTCCCATTAAATAATAGTACAAGGACTAGGGGACACAGATTGAAAGTTTTGATGCAGGGGAATATGAGGAAGCACTTTTGTACACAGTGGGTGGTAATGACCTGGAACTTGCTGTCCACAAAAGTGGTGGAAGCAGAGACAATCAATGACTTCAAGAGGAAGTTGATAGCAACTGGAGAGAAATAGACTTGTAGAGCTACGGGGTTCGAGACAGGGAGTGGGACTGACAAGATTTCTCTGTGGAGAGCCAGCATGAACCCGATGGGCCAAATGGCCTCCTTCTGTGCTGTAGATGACTCTATGATACTAATGATGCGGGACTGGGTGATGTACAAGAGGTTAGAAATGGAGGAATACTAGGATCACAGAAGATTGTAGGGCTGGAGGAGGTTACACAGATAGAAACCAGATCATGGAGGGATTTGAAATTGAGGATGACAATTTTAAACTGGAGCTGTTGCTGGCCAATGCAGGTCAGCGAGCTTTGTGTAAGTGTGACTGAGATTTGGTGTCAGTTACTATATGGGCAGCAGAGTTTTGCTGTCTGTTTATAGAGAGTGGAAGCTGTGAGGCCAGTCAGGACAACATTGGAATGGTCTAGTCTCGATGTAACAAAGGGACAGATGAGGGTTTCAGCAGCAGATGGGCTGTGGCAGGGATGGAGATGGGCGATATTACAGAATTGGAAGTCGGTGGTACACGTGGTTGAGAGGATTTGGGGTCTGTAGCTCCACTCAGGGACAAATAGGACTTTGAGGTTGCAGACTTAGTGCTGAATTATAGATAATCTGGTCATTCGTGAGACACTGTGAGCTATCATCAGCAGCAACATTGTATTCTACATCCATAATCTATAACCTCATGGCCCAGCATATCCCTCACTCTACCATTACCATCAAGGCAGGGGACCAACCCTGGTTCAATGAAGAGGGTAGGAGTGCATGCCAGGAGCAGCACCAGGCATAACTAAAAAGGAGGTGCCGACCTGATGAAGTTACAAAACAGGACTGCGAGCATGCTAGATAGTGGAAGCAGCATGCAATAGACAGAGCTGAGTGATCCCAATCCAATGTATCAGATCTAAGTTCTGCAGTCCTGCCATGCGCAGTTGTGAATGGTGGTGGGCAATTAAACAACTAACTGGAGGAGGAGGCTCCACAAATATCCCCATTCTCAATGATGACGGGACCCAGTACGTCAGAGCAAAAGACAAGGCTGCAGCATTTACAACCATCTTATGTCAGAAGTGCCAAGTGGATGATCCATTTAGGCCTCCTCCTGAGGTCTCCACCAACACAGATGCCAGGCTTCAGTCAATCCGATTCACCCCACATGATATCAAGAAATGGCTGAAGGCACTGCATACTGAAAAGGCCACGGGCCCTGACAACATTCTGGCAGTAGTACAAAGAACAAAGAACAGTACAGCACAGGAACAGGCCGTTCGGCCCTCCAAGCCTGCTTCGATCTTGATGCCTGTCTAAACTAAAACCGTCTGCACTTCCGGGGACCGTATCCCTCTATTCCCATCCTATTCATGTATTTGTCAAGATGCCTCTTAAACGTCGCTATCGTATCTGTTTCCACCATCTCCTCCGGCAGCAAGTTCCAGGCACTTTACTGTGTAAAGAACTTGCCTCGCACATCCCCTCTAAACTTTGCCCCTCGCACCTTAAACCTATGTCCCCTAGTAACTGACTCTTCCACCCTGGGAAAAAGCTTCTGACTATCTGCTCTGTCCATGCCACTCATAACTTTGTAAACCTCTGTCATGTCGCCCCCTCCACCTCTGTTGTTCCAGTGAAAACAATTCGAGTTTATCCAACCTCTCCTCATAGCTAATGCCCTCCAGACCAGGCAACATCCTGGTAAACCTCTTCTGTACCCTCTCCAAAGCCTCCACATCCTTCTAGTAGTGTGGCGACCAGAATTGCACGCAATATTCTAAGTGTGGCCTAACTAAGGTTCTGTACAGCTGCAGCATGACTTGCCAATTTTTATATTCTATGCCCCGACCGATGAAGGCAAGCATGCCGTATGCCTTCTTGACTACCTTATCCACCTGCGTTGCCACTTTCAGTGACCTGTGGACCTGTACGCCCAGATCTCTCTGCCTGTCAATACTCCTAAGGGTCCTGCCATTTACTGTATACTTCCCACCTGTATTAGATCTTCCAAAATGCATTACCTCACATTTGTCCGGATTAAACTCCATCTGCCATTTATCCGCCCAAGTCTAAAAAAGATCTATATCCTGCTGTATCCTGTGACAATCCTCATCGGTATCCGCAACTTCACCAACCTTTGTGTCGTCCGCAAACTTACTAATCAGACCAGCACTGAAGACTTATGCTCCAGAACTAGATGCGCCTCTAGCAAAGCTGTTCCAGTACAGCTACAACACTGGTATCTACCTGACAATGTGGAAAAAGCAGGACATATGCAACCCAGCCAATTGCTGCCCTATCAGTCTACTCTGAGTCATCAGCAAACTGAGTGAAGGTGTCGTTGTCAGCGCTATCAAGCGGCACTTACTCAGCAATAACCTGCTCACCGATGCTCAGTTTGGGTTCTGCCAGCGCCACTTGGCTCCAGATTTGATTATAGCCTTGGTCCAAACATGGGAAAAAGTGCTGAACTCCAGAGGTGAGGTGAGAGTGTCCACCCTTGACATCAAGGCAGCATTTGACCGAGTATGGCATCAAGGAGTCCTAGCACAACTGGAGTCAATGGCAATCAGGTGGAAAACACTACACTGATTCGAGACCTAGCACAAAGGAAGATGGTTGTGGTTGAGGGAGGCCAATTATCTCAGTCCCAAGACATCACTGCAGGAGTTCCTTAGGGCAGTCTGTGTAGAAATGCAGCAAGACTTGGACAATATCCAGCTTGGGCTGATAAGTGGCAAGTAACATTCATGCCACACAAGTGCCAGGCAATGACCAGCTCCAACAAGAGAGAATCTAACCATCTCCCCTTGACATTCAATAGCATTACCATTGCTGACCCCCCACTATCAACATCCTGGGGATTATCATTGACCAGAAACTGAACTGGACCAACCATATAAATACCATGGCTACAAGAGCAGGTCAGAGACTAGGAATCCTGTGATGAGTAACTCACCTCCTGACTCCCCAAAGCCTGTCCACCATCTACAAGGCACAAGTCAGGAGTGTGATGTAATACTCTCCACTTGCCTGGATGGGTGCAGCTCCAACAACACTCAAGAAGCTCAACACCATCCAGGACAAAGCAGCCTGCTTGATTGGCACCCCATTCACAACCTTCAACATCCACTCCCTCCAACACCGGTGCACAGTGGCAGCAGTGTGTACCATCTGCAAGGTGCAGTGCAGCAACGCACCAAGGCACCTTAGACAGCACCTTCCAAACTCGCAACCTTTACCACCTAGAAGGACAAGGGCAGCAGATTCATGGGAACGCCACCACCTGCCAGCTCCCCTCCAAGCCAAACACCATCCTGACTTGGAACTATATCGCCGTTCCTTCACTGTCGCTGGGTCAAAATCCTGGAACTTCCATCCTAACAGCTCTGTGTGTGTAGCTACACCACATGGACTTTAATGCACAGCCACATCTCTTCCAACAATGCCCACTTTGAAGAAGTTCTGCTCTTTTTGACGGATTTTCTTTTGTCCAGTTCTGATGAAGGGTCATTGGCTTGAAACGTGAATATTTCTTTCTCCCCAGTTAGTACCTGGCCCAGTGAGTGTTTCCAGCATTTTCTGTTTAATTTCATATTTTCAGCATCTGCAGTATTGTACTTTTTATTCTTTCTTTTAGCTTAGTAATCAATAGGCAGTTTCACATCGTTTAGGTCATCTATTCAACATGGCTCATTCCTTTCTAAACATCCCAACTTAAGTACACATCCACCTCCAAGCTACTTTTACTTCTGTTAGTTTTTGTCATGAATCATACTTGTCTCATTCACCCCCCCCCCCCCCCCCTTTTGATTTGCTTACACATGCACCTGTTACTTACTTGTCTCTACTGTTTATCCTCTTGTTAGTTAACATTCAGTCAGGTGCACCCTGTATGAATTTACTCCAATTTTGCATTCCCTTTGATCACTTGCAGCAGTTCAAGAAGGCAGCTCACCACCACCTTCTCAAGGGCAATTAGGGATGGGCAATAAATGCTGGCCTGGCCAGTGATGCCCGCATCCCATGAACCAATAAATAAAAACTGATGGGGCATTGTGTAAGAGGCCTTACCCAGTATCCAGTGTCTACATTCCTGTCACCTCATTAGGTCTACCTGAAGTGCAGTGGAGAGATAGGCTGTTCTTCTCCAGGTATGCTGTCTGCATCCCACTGCAATACGACCTGCTGCCTGCTGGACTAGCTGGGCAATGTCATGCCAGTGGCCCTCTGATTTCAGTTTGTCATTCTGCAGGAGCCTTAGTGTTGAGAAGGACAGGGCAAAAGAGGGAAAAGAGATAGAATGGGAGCTAGAAACTGTAGATGAGCAGTTGACAATCTTGAGAATGAAGGTGGTTAAACTTGCTGCATCTGTGTTGAGTTGAGTGAAGGGTTACAAGCAATATAAAATCATCCAGCTTCTTCTTTTAGTTCAGTTCAGTTCAGAGATACAGCACTGAAACAGGCCCTTCGGCCCACCGTGTCTGCGCCGACCATCAACCACCCATTTATACTAATACTACACTAATTCCATATTCTTACCACATCCCCACCTGTCCTTATTATTCCCTACCACCTACCTATACTAGGGGCAATTTATAATGGCCAATTAACCTATCAACCAGCAAGTCTTTGGCATGTGGGAAGAAACCAGAGCACCCGGAGGAAACCCACGCAAACACAGGGAGAACTTGCAAACTCCACACCGGCAGTACCCAGAATTGAACCCGGGTCGCTGGAGCTGTGAGGCTGCGGTGCTAACCACTGCACCATTGTGCCACTTTCCCATGCTCATTACCTTGACCAGGCCAGTGAGGTTCTGGGCTTCTTGCTTTGACTGTGTGAGGGCAATGTTGTTGATGTTCCTGTTCCTCTCCCTGACATTATGCAGTCTTGTCCTGCAGAAAGAGAGGTGGGTGGGTGTTGAGAATGTGAGTGGAGATGTGTGGGGCTTGTGTGTAGAGTGGATGTGCTGAGAGATGTAGAAGAATGATGATGAGGAGGTGTTAAATGCAAATGGCATTCTATGTAATGTGAAATGAGTAAGCAGTGGGTGGAGAGATTGATGGCTGTACAAGCACTCAGAGGTGAGAAGGGAATGGTGTCAGCGAGTGGTGTGAGGAGGGAAAGGAAGAGATGTGTGTTTGGAATGAATAGAGAGTGGTGGGGGAGGGGTGAAAGGTGTGTTGTGAGGTGTTGTTGAGAAAGGTGAGTGGTAAAGAACTGTACTCGATCTTGCTGCAACTGTCAGGTAATTGAGTCTCTTTTGACCCAGTGTGGGGAAGGGAGAGGGCCGATGCTGCAGATACTGACCCTCACAGCCACCTCTGCCCAGCCCTGCTTGACAGTGGACTTTTGTGATGCTCCTGAATGTGCTGATGAAGAATAGTTCCCTTCTGGCCCTCACTTCCTCTCTAGGACTTCCAGGGAAATCAGAAGAGAGCCCTTTGAGTCATCTCTGCAGCCATGATATATGACGTGCAAGCAGGGAATGCAAACTGGCTTAAAGAGCTGCATCCCCACTTCATGTACATATTCAAATGGAGCCAGAAATTGCATGCGACACATGGGTTGGCTACTCTACTCTGCGGGAGGTTGGGAAGACAGCCTGACCAACTAATCTTAATGAAGCCTGGGAGTTAAAATGGCTTAGTCCTAATGCCACCAGCATAATGGTCACCTGTCCCCTGCCTCTCCCACCATCCGCCTGATTCCCACTCAGAGTCACAACTGACCCTTAGGACTGAATTGTTATTCAAAAAAGACATTCTCAAAGAAAAAAAAACATGGCTGTTGGGTGAAGACAGGCTCAGCCTGGGAATAAAACAAGAAGTGTGGGTGGGTGGCTGTATTTTTTGGCATCATAACCCAGCATGAATCAGAACCTCCAGGAGAGAAAATTGGAAAAGCAAGTATGTAATTAATTCAACTGTGTCCTCTTAGCTACTAAACAAACTTGTTTCAGAAAGAATGACCTGTAGTGTTCCATCTCCCAGGAAAACCAGGGACTAGCTTGTATTTTAATTATGGAATTGTTGTTAAATGTACTGAAAGGTTCATTCAACTCATAAAGACATAATGAAAGAGAATATTCACACATGTATCATTTTTTTGACATGAAGGTGGGAAAGTCAGCTTTTGCAATAGTATTTCTATAGCAGTTGGACTGCTCAAAGAACATGATAATAAGTGAATTAATCGTAACCAGCATAAAGGGTTGGATCAGATGCTTCCTTTGTCCAATTATAAGCTTTGCTACAAGTGAGCTCTAATACTGCTTGTGACTGTTACTGCAAACCAATTGGCCCTTGGTTTTGGAGACAGCAGACGTGTACAGCTCCCTGTCGGGGTCTGCTCGTCTGAAGGCCAAATAGCAAATTTCTCATTTCCGTTCAATGCTGAGGTGTCTAATTGCTGCTTAGTTTCACCAGTCCAGTAATTCACACCAATGTGCTAAAAACAGCCACTAGTAGTTAAGCTTCCATTCAGAGCCTGGTGAACAATCTTGACATTTTATTGCAGGCCCTGATTCTACAGCCTGAGAAGAATCAGGTTTCTCCCGAATGGGCAGCCAATCTTTGGAAAATTACATTTGAAAGCCTGTGAGAAGCGAAGAAGAGCAGCTTAAGTGCTCGCCTCTACTGGAAGATATTTCACAATATTAAAAGTACCTGGCAAGAAAATTAAAATTACACCCAGTCCCTTAAATCATATCAAAATTGGAATGTTTTCTGTATTACATGATGATCACAACAAGGTTTGAACGTGGACATTTACAGAATGTGGTTTACTTTAACTGACCAGATAAAGCCGCATTAAGACTTTCCTTATGTTCTAGGCAATTGGAAGTCTATTTGTTTGTTTAAAAATTGCCTGCTCAAAAGCTGCAGCCAGATGAGGTTAAAGAGATCCTCCGAGGAAGATCCTATTGATTTTAATTATGGAGAAGCAGCCCAGAGGGAGAAAGGACTTTTGGTGTTTGTTTAGCTATGGCTGTTGATTTTTTTTCCCTTTTTTTATATATCTTTGTAACGTCAGATAAAATCAGCTACACCTTATTATCATAGTAAGTTGCAAAAAGACTTTAGCCTTTAATTGCTTTGAATAAAGTGTTCAACCAAAGATATACTTGTAACTGGAAATTACTGTTAAAGCAACATGTAACGTAAGTATTAATTATTCTCTGAGGCTCCATCGATACACTGCATGTTCATTCAATGAAACAGAAAATGACTGAATTATCTCTTATTTGCTCATTTATCGCAACCAAATTGGCGTTTCACTTTCATTTGCAGCTACTGTATTATTGAAGCTGTGGTTTAATTCATCTTGATGAAATGTAATCCAATTTTGTCCCCTTTCTTTATTCATTCATGGGATGTGGGTGTCACTAGCATTTATTGCCCATCTCTAATTGCCCTTGAGAAGGTGGTTGTGAGCCACCTTCTTGAACTGCTGCAGTACATGTGGTGTTAGGGAGGGAGTTCCTGTATTTTGAGCCAGCAATGATGAAGGAACGGCGATGCATTTCCAAGTCAGGATGGTGTGTAATTTGGAGGGGAACTTGCAAGTTACCCTTATTCTAGGCAGTAGAGGTCACAGATTTGGAAGATGAAGCCTTGTAGATGGTACACACTGAAGCCATAGCTTGTTGGTGGAGGGAGTGAATGTTTAAGGTGGTGGATGGGGTGCCGATCAAGCAGCGCAGAATCATAGAGTCATTTGCGACACAGAAGGACGCCATTCAGCCCATTAAGCCCATGCCGGCTCTCCACAGAGCTATACTGTCAGTCCCACTCTCCAGCTCGATCCCTGTAGCCCTGCAAGTCTAGTGTCGAGTTCTTTGAGTGTTGTTGGAGCTGCACTCATCCAGACCAGTGGAGAGTATTCCATCACACTCCTGACTTGTACTTTGTAGATGGGAAGGCTTTAGGGAGTCAGGAGTTGAGTTACTCGTTGCAGAATACCTAACCTATGACCTGCTCTTGTAGCCACATTGGGCTGGATGTTCCTGTGGGTTTTGGGACCCCGATGTCTGAACCAACTGGGGCTTCTGGGCCTACACTTGCCAACAGTGAGACTAGCTCAGCAATCTTCTGAGACGGCCTCCTAACTGGCTGCCTCCGCACTCGCCGTCCTATTAAGGCGGCAGGCAGGTTCTCAATACTACAGACCCAATCAGAGGGCCAGCAGCTCTGGAGTCTTACCAGCCCCACCAGGAGAGGTGGGTGCTGCTGAAGCAGGTCGGGGACCGTGAGAGCGCCTCAACACGGAAATGCCTTCACTGGGCTTGACAGCAGTACAGAAATAAGCAATATCTAGGCCAGCGGGTCCATTGGCAACAAGGGGAAGTCCCACCACTGGGTTGGGATTGGCTGTAATTGCGGCCTCTCATGCTCTGGCTCCAATGGCCCAGCTGACCTGCCGCAGGTGGTGCCATAAACCTGCCCCTAATTGGCGCCTTAACCTGCATAATTGGCTATGATCCAATTCCCAGCCAGCCACTGGGTAAGTTCTCCGGCACTGAGAACACATCAGGGAGCCGTCCTGACCCATCTGCCCCATATTTCCCTGGCTCTCCACCACCAAACCCACAATCATGGCTGGGAAAATTCAACCCGTTATTTACATGGCTGATCCAATTAAGTTTGTGGTCAATAGTGCTGATCAGGATGTTGATTGAGGAAAGGCAGGGGAAATGAATCATAACAATTATAGAATTATAGAAATTTACAGCATGGAAGGAAGCCATTTGGCACATCGTGTCCACACCGGTCAACAAGGAGCCTTCCAGCCTAATCTCACTTTCCAGCTCTTGTGGATTAGGGCACTTAAAGTGCTTATCTAAGTATTTTTAAAATGTTATGAGGGTTTCTGCCTCTACCATCCTTTCAGGCAGTGAGTTCCAGATCCCCACCATCATCTGGGTGAAAAGAATTTCCCCTTGAATGCCTTCTCAACCTCCTACCACTTACCCCAAATCTATACCTTCTCGTTACAGACCCCTC
This sequence comes from Heterodontus francisci, assembly GCF_036365525.1. Lineage (NCBI taxonomy): Eukaryota > Metazoa > Chordata > Chondrichthyes > Heterodontiformes > Heterodontidae > Heterodontus > Heterodontus francisci. The sequence continues at coordinate 40,442,627 of NC_090371.1, forward strand.
AACCGGGGGAATAGGGCCTTCCTAACCACTCTATCTAGAACCCTCATAATTCCAGTCCAGACTCCAGTCCAGGCAACATCTGTGTAAATCTCCTCTGTACCCTCATAAGTGCAATTACATCTTTCTTATAGTGCCGTGACCAGAACTGCATACAATACTCCAGCTATGACCTAACCAGTATTGTATACAGTCTCAGCATAACCTCCCACTTCTTACATTCGATGCCTCAGCTATCTTGCCCACCTTATTTACCTTTCCTCCACCTTCAGGGATCTGTGGACATGCACTCCAAGGTCCTTCTGTTCCTCTACACTTCTCAGTATCCTACAATTTATTGTGTATTCCCTTGCTTTGTTAACCTTCCCCAAATGCATTACCACACACTTCTATGGATTGAACTCCATTTATTACTGTTCTTCCCACTTGACGAGTCCATTGGTTTAAAAAGAATTATTTCATGGGATGTGGGCATCACTGGTAAGGCTAGCATGTGTTTCCCTTGAACTGAGTGGCTTGGTAGGCTATTTCAGAAAGCAGTTAAGAGTCAACCACATTGATATGGGTCTGGAGTTACATTTAGGCCAGACCAGGTAAGGAATTCAGATTTCCTTCCCTACAGGACATTAGTGAATGAGATGGGTTTTTACAACAATTGATGATCGTGTCATGGTACCATTACTGACACTAGCTTTCAGTTCCAGATTTTTGTTAATTAATTGAATTTCAATTCCACCAGCTGCCATGGTGGGATTTGAACCCATGTCCTAGGGCATTAGCCTGGGCTTCTGGATTACTAGTCCAGCGACATTACCACTATGCCACTGCCCCCCCCCCCTTTCTTCCTGCAGTCTACAGCTTTCTTCTTCATTATCAACCACAAGTCCAATTTTTGTATCATCGCAAACTTCTTAATCATACCCCCTGCATTCAAGTCCAAATCATTTATCTATACCACAAAAAGCAAGGGACTGAGCCCTGTGGAATCCCACTGGAAACAGCCTTCCAGTCACAAAAACAACCATCAACTATTACCCTTTGGCACATTAACTTGGATCCCATGGGTTTTAATTTTGTGGCGAGTCTGCCATATGGGACATTATCAAAAGCCTTGCTAAATTCCATATAGACTGATCCTCCTTGTTACCCTCTCAAAAAACTGGTACAATACTAGCTGTCTTCCAGTCCTCTGGCACCACAACCAGAAAGGATTGAAAAATGATGGTCAGAGCCTTCATTATTTCTTCTCATGCACCTCTTAACAGCCTCGGATGCATTTCATCCAGACCTGGGAATTTATTCACTTTCAAACATATTAAACACCTTTATACTTCCTCTCTTGCTATGTTGATTTTATCTAATATTTCACACTCCTCCTCCCTGATTGCAATGTCTGCATTGTCCCTGTCTGTTGTGAAAACAGATGCAAAGTATTTATTAAGAACCATGCCGAAGTCCTCTACCTCCACCCTTATGGTCCCTATTAGGCCTTACGCTTTCTTTAGTAATCCTTTTTCTCTTTATGTATTTATAAAAATTTTTGAATTTTCTTTGATTTTACTTGCCGATATATTTTCATGCCTTCTCTTTCAAATGGAAATTGGATTGCCATTTGAAAGAAACTAAACTTGCAGGGATTGTGGAGAGCTGGCATGGACTCGATGGGCCGAATGGCTTCCTTCTATGCCGTAACTGACTCGCTACGACTCTATGACTTTATGACTCTTTGCTTTCCTAATTTCCTTTTTAATTTTTCCCCTGCACTTTTTATACTCCTCTAGGTTTTCTGCAGTATTGAGCCCTTTGTATCTGTCATAAGCTTCCCTTTTTTTCTTAACCCTCTCCTTTAAGCCGCTTGACATCCAAGTGGCTCTGGATTTGTTAGTCCCACCCTTTTTCTTTAAAGGAACATACTTGCTCTGAACCCTTATTATCTCTTCATTGAATGCCTCACACTGATCTGGCACTGATTTACCTTCACGTAGCTGTTTCCAGTCCCCTTTAGCTAAATCACATCTCAGCTTTTCCCCAATTCAGAGCTTTTATTTCTGGCACAACTTTGTCCTTTCCCATATCTTCCCTAATCTAACTGGGGCTAGCTAAATTGGTCTAGCCAGCACAAAAATGATGGCCGAATGGCCTCCTTCTGTGCTGAAACCACTCTATGATTCTACGGTGGTGAAGGATTCAGAGATAGCAATGGCATTAAATGTCAACAGAAGATGATTAGACTGGAGATGGTCATTTTGTTCCACAAATGTTACTTGCCTCTTGTCAGCCCAAGCTTGAATGTTGTCCCGGTCTTGCTGCTTGCGGGCATGAGCTGCTTCATTATCTGAGGAGTCGTGCATGGAACTGCTTACACGATACAATGAACATAAGAACATAAGAAATAGAAGCTGGCCCTTTGAGCTTTCCTATTGAGCAAGATCATGCCTGATCTTCTGACTCAACTCCACCTTCCTGTACTAACTCCCCTGTACCCGAAATTCTATCAACATCTGTCTTGAATATACTCAAAGACTGAGCATCTACAACTCTCAGGGTAGAGAATTCCAAAGATTCACAAGCCTTTGAGTGAAGAAATTTCTCCTGTACTCTGTCCTAAATGACTCCTTATTCTGAGACTGTGACACCGTGTTCTAGATTCCCCAGCCAGGTTAAATATTTTCTCAGCATCTACCCTCTCAAGTTCCTTAAGAATTTTATATGTTTCAATTAGATCACCTCTCAATCTTCTAAACTCCAGGGAATATAGGCCTAGTCTACTCGATCTCTGCACATAGGACAATCCCCTCACTGCAGGAACCAGTCTATTAAACTTTTGTTGTATTCCCTATAGGGGAAGTAGTCCTTCCTTAGGTAAGGAGGCCAAAACTGCGTACAGCACTTCAGGTGTGGCCTCACCAGTGCCCTGTATTATTGTAGCAAGACTTTTTATTCTTATGCTCAATCCCTTTGTAACCAAATTTAAAGATTTAAGGTAATTGGTAGAAGGATTAGAGGGGAGATGAGGAAACATTTTTTCATTCAGAGAATGGTAGGGACCTGGACCTACTTGAAAGGATGGCAGAGGCAGAAACTCTCATCACATTTAAAAAGTACTCGAACATCTACTTGAAGCGCTGTGATCTGCAGGGCTACAGACCTAGTGCAGGAAACTGGAATTAGTCTGGGTTCTCTTCGTTGACTGGCACAGACACAACGGGCTGAATGGCCTCCTGTTTCGTACATTTTCTATGACTTCTATGAAAAGCTAACATATCATTTGTCTTCCTAATTGTTTGCTGTACCTGCATGTTAACTTTCTGCAATTCGTAAACAAGGACAGGCAGATCCCTCTGAATGCAAACATTTCCCAGTCTTGCACCATTCAAAAAACTTCACCACACTGTATTCCATCCGCCATGTTTTTTCCCATTCATCCAAACTGTCTATATCCCTCTGCAACCTCTTTGTCTTCTCCTCACTGCTTTCTTCCCCACCTAATTTTGTATCATCAGCAAACGTGAATATGTTAGACTCAGTCTTCTCACATAAGTCATTAATATAGATTGTAAATAGTTGAGGCCCAAGTACTGATCCTTGTGGCAGCCCGTTAGTTACAGCCTGCCAACCTGAGAATATCCCGTTTATTCCTACTCTCTGTTTTCTGTCCATTAATCAATCCTCAGTCAATGCTAATATATTACCCCCAATCCCACGAGTCTTAATTTTGTGTAATAACCTCTGGTGTGGCACCTTATTGAATCTTTATTGAAAACCCATCCATTGGTTCTCCCTTATCTATCTTATTAGTTACATCCTCAAAAAACTCTAACAGATTTGTCAAACATGACTTCTGTTTCATAAATCCATGTTGACTCTGCTTAATTATATTGTGATTTTCTAAGTGCCCTGTTACCATGTCCCTAATAATAGATTCTAACATTTTGCCTACTACTGATGTTAATCTAACTGGCCTGTAGTTCCCTGATTTCTCTCTTCCTCCTTTTCTTAAATAGCGGGTTTATGTTTGCTACCTTCCAATCCTTGGAAACTTTTCTAGATTCTAAGGAATTCTGAAAGATAAAAACCAATGCATCCACGAACTCTGAAGATACTTCTTTTAAAACTCTAGGCTGCAGGTTGTCAGGTCCATGGATTTGTCACATTTTGTCCCATTAATTTCTCCAGAACCATTTCTTATATTGATTTCTTTAGATTCCTCATTCATGCTGGATTTGGTTCCCTATTATTTCTCGAATTTTTTTGTGTCTTCTACCATGAAAAGAAGTACAAAGTATTTGTTTGATCGCTCTACCATTTCCTTATTCCCCATTATAATTTTACCTGTCTCTGCTTCCCACATTTATTTTCCCTCATCTCTTCCTATTTACATACTGATAGAAATGTTTACAATCTGTTCTTATATCTCTTGTTAGTATACTCTCATATTCTTTTTTCTCTTTCCTCATCAATTTTTTGGTCTTCTTTTGCTGAATTCCAAAATCCTTCCAATCGTCTGGCTTACTACACTTTATGGCAACATTATAAGCCTCTTCCTTTGATCTAATACTATCTTTAACTCCTCTTGTTAGCCACAGTTGGACCACTTTTTCTGTGGTGTCTTCGTACCTTAAAGAAATGTATATTCATTGCAAATTATGTATTAATTCTTTAAATGCTAGCCATTACTTGCCTACCATCATATCTTTTAATGTAGTTTCATAATCTACCTTAGCCAACTCGATCCTCATACCTACTTTGCTTTGTTTAGATATAAGGCCCTAGTTTCAGACTTAACTATATCACTTTCAAACTCAATATAAAATTCTATCATATTATGGTCACTCTTCCCTAGAGACCCCTTTATTACGTGGTTATTAATTAACCTTTTCTCATTGCACAATACTAGATCCAAAATAGCCTGTTTCCTAATTGGTTCCTCAACATGCTGATCTGGAGAACTATCTTGTATACATTCCGTGAATCCATCCTCTGCATTACGACAGCAAATTTGAATTGCTCAGTCTATATGAAGATTAAAGTCCCACTTGTTACATGTGGCTCTAATTTCCTGATTTATACTCTGCCCTACACTGCAACAACTGTTAGGGGGCTTATGAACAACTCCCACCAATGTTTTATGCCCCTTGCCTTTTCTTAGCTCCACCCAGACTGATTCTACTTCTTGATTTTTTGAGCTAAGATCCTTCCTCTCTACTGTCTTTATCGCATCCTATATTATCAGGGCTAGCTTGCCTCCTTTTCCATTTTGCCTACCTCTTCTAAGAGTTAAGTATCCTGGAATATTTAGTTCCCAACCTTGGTCATTTTGCAACCACTTCTCCACAATGGCTATTATATCAAACCTATTAATTTCTATTTGTGATACTAATTCATCTATTTTTTGCAAATGTTTCCAGCATTCAGATTTAGTGCCTTTAGCTTTGACCTTTTCTAATTTTCCTGAATGTCACCTTAGTCAAGAATGCCCTGTCATTTTTGTTACTGTCACTGTCCCTTCCTGACCCACTGCTTATTTTTACCCAAAATGCTGCTCTGCTATAGAGCCTTGACTTTTCCCTTGCTGCTTTTGAATTTACTCTTTCCTGAATCCTCATTAATGGTTCTATAATACTTCATAAAATTAACTACCTAAATATTGTTTTTATAGACAATGTCCAAGTATATTCTGGTTGTTTCATTTAGAATTTGAATGGATTCATGACAGATTCATATTTTGTAACTTTACTGAGAACCCTAGATGAAGGGCTCATGTTTGACATCACCAATGATACAGCCATTTGGCCCATCATGCCTGTTGAGAAAATTAAGAGTTAATTTAAGCATATTGATCAGATGTTGTTGATCTTGGGTTTTGAAAACCTGCAGATTGCAAGAGGAAGGAAAGTTTGAGAGAAATGCAAGTTTATATTTTTGAGGTCCTAGTAAAATGTAAGCCAAAGTAGGAAATAGTGCAACTGGTCTTGATTTCAATACAGCCAGGAAACAGGGAGGAGAAAGATTAATTAAAAATTGTAAGGTCCAATCAAAAAGGTAAATCAATTTTGTTGAAGAATCCATAAAAATTTCATTTTAGATTTTATTCTTTGGTCAGGTGAGTTTTGGTGACTGTGGGAAAGAATTCACACAATAAATAACTTTTGAACTGCAAGGACTATTGCTATATAAGTAAACATGGCAAGCTCTCTACGTGAACAATATCTCACAAACACAATAAGATGAGTGATCTTTTAATCATTAACTCTAGTTTGGAGGCATTAGTTGAGGCACATTGGACAAGAACTTGTTCATCCTCAAGTGATGTCATGGAATCCTGAACATTCACCTGAACAGCCAGACACAACCTTGAATTAATGTCTCATCCAAATATAGCACTGCTGACAATGTAAAACTCTCTCAGTACTTAGCCAGTGTCATGGTTCCTTCATATTTAAGTATAAAAATGGGTAAGCTGAAATGAGGAACAAAAGAATGCTTGAGTAGAAGTATGAATATGTCAACATGAATGCATCATTTTGGAACATGCGCAGTTATGCAAACATTTTTAAGTTAAAGGCTGGCTCTCAAATGCTTTTTCTTTGGAATCATGTTATTTGCTTTCACAACTAGAAGCTGAGTTACAGGGTGTTTAAATAAGGGCCCCACTTGTCCTATTATGAATGTGTGACAGGGCAGTGATACCATATGATGGCAGCTTATTCCATATGGTGTACTAAACACAAATAAGTCCTGATGTGTTCACCTGAGTTAAGTAACAGAGTGTCGCTGGAAGTTCTCAAGTTGGAGTGTCTGTAGCTTCTGGCTAGTAGATGTAAAATAAAAAAATATATAATTTTACTCATCAATGTTTCAATCATTTCTATAATAAGCTGTGGGCCAGTGATAGTATTTTCCCCTCTGAGTCAGAAGTTTGTGGGTTCAAGTCCCACTCTACAGGCTTGAATGCATAACCCTGGCTGACACTCCAGTGCAGGACTAAGGGAGTGCTGTGCTGTTGGAGGTGTCACCTTTCAGATAAGATGATAAACTAAAGCTCCAAATGTCCCCGTATCACTATTTTGAAGAACAGCATGGGAATTCTCCTTGGTGCTCTGGCCAATATTTATCTCTTAATCAACATTCCCTAAAACAGATTATCTGGTCATTATCACATTGCTGTACACAATTTGGCTGCCACATTTTCTACTTTACACCAGTGACTAGACTAATAAAGTACTTCATTTTCTGCAAAGCACTTTGAGGTTGTGATAGGAGCAAGATTTTCTTAATTAGGAAGGTATTTTTGTTGCTTTTTTGGAGTTGGCTTCCAGCATTCAAATATAATGCCTTTAGCTTTAATTTTTTTTCTAATTTCCCCTAATGTAACTTGAGTCACTAATGCCCTGTTACTTTTGTTACTCTCACTGTCCCTTCCTGACCCACTCTCTTTATTTTTACCCAAAATGCTGCTCCGCTATAGAGCATTGACATTTCCCTTGCTGCTTTTGAATTTACCCTTTCCTGAATCCTCATGAAAGGTTTTGTAATACTTCATAAAAATTAACTATCAAAGTACTGTTTTCATAGACAATGCCCAAATATAGTCTGGTTGTTTGGTTTAGAACTTGAATGGATTCATGACAAATTCATATTTTATAGCTTTACCGAGAACCCTAGAGCAAACTGCTTAGTTTGAGTTTTGAGTACATTGAAGGGTTTTCACACCCTCCAGTTTGATCCCTTCCAGCTGGGTCACCAAATGCGACAGCCTATGTATGACAAAGAAGCTGACCCTGCACACAGTTCCTGCTGGCTCACTTAAAGAGCTGAGGTTGCTCTCCTATTTCTCTGGATGAGACATAGAAAAGAGTTGCTCCAATAAGAATGGTAGGAGGGGGAAAAAGGTGGAAAAAATGAAATAGATGAAGTCAGCACGGTGCTGCAGTCTGAATGTGTTGCAAGTTTAATTGATGCAGTTTGTATTGGTGTAAATTATAAGAAATGTGGGTAAAAGAAAAAAAAAACACCATAACAAATATGCAGTCAAAAAAGTGACAACAACAAAACTAAAATAGAATTACATCTTGATAGCATCATTTTGGGTTTACCACAGGGAAAGAAAAACTGGGTCCTCTCAGCAAAGCATTATCAGGGATGAAATAGCATTAACCTCTTGCCCTTGGCAACTTTGAAGTTAATGGGCTTTTTTTTTAGTGCGGCAACATTTTCTAATGAAGGTAAAGAGTTGAAAAATATTAGGGATAATCTAGCAGAGTTGATCTTAATTGGAAGAGAGGCATTCCATTTGAGATGATGCTGGATGAGCTCAGTCATTTCTTGAATAACAAAGCTGTAGTGAACCTCTATAACATACAAGATAGTGGCACAATTTGTTTATTTTGAATTGATCTCATAAAGAAACACTAACCAATGATGGTTGTCTACATGGGTTAATTTAAGAAGGTTGGTTGGCAGGAAACCATATTAAGTTGCAGTAAATTCAAATACATTTCTAAAGAACAATAGGATTAATAAAAAAAACAGCCTTCAATGTGGGAAGCTCATAGTTACAGATTTTGAAACAAACACACTAAAGTTTATTCACTGTGCCATTTCTGACATTCTCAGTTTGCAGAGATTATGTGCTGGCTAGTTGTAAATATATGAAACTGACCTGAAATATACACTGTATTGGAAAAAGGATTTTCCAGCTCTACCCATTAAGGATTAGTAAGTTAAACATGTACTTAATCATAAAAAAATGTGTAGCTGTTGAACTGTAATGCTTATTACTGTTACAGACCACCACCAACCCAAACTCCCTCCCTAACCTGAGTCAGACACCATGTCTAACCGAGTGAAATTGACCTGTATTAAGGCCTCTTCACTTCAGCTAAATTATTTGATCATAGCCTCTGACATCTGTTTGGGCCAGTAATTGGCTGTTTATAGGAGCAAGCGATAGCCACAAGCAGCACAGCAATGAAGTCAAGGGGACAAGCACGGAGGGCAGAGAGACAGGTCCTGACAGACCACTGTCTGCCCAAGATAAGCAATGCAGATTAGCTGGATTCACTCTATCCTATTCGCTAGGGCATAATAATCCCTTCTTTTTTTTGCACTCGCTTACAGCTATAGCCTAGGCAGAAAACTAATACAGAAAAGGTGTCAGGCTTAAAGCCTGCTTGAAATCTAAAACACAGTTCTAGAATTTGGTAGATTTCACCGTACAATTAGTTTCAAATGTCAATTTCATGCTGGCGCATGAGGAGGAGAGAGTGGAAGATACAGGCAGCAGATATTCATCACTGGATTGTTTATGTGGTACAGAGACTTTGGGTCTGCAGCGGTATGATGGGCTCTGTCTCTTTTTATTGGCCATCTCAATGAAATACATTGCACAATATAAAATTGGGCAACCCATATTTTAATACCTTTATCTCTAATAGCAGCACAGATACAGTGCCAGCACTTGTATTGTCGCTAATAAATTTAGATTTGTAAATAGTAACCACATTGCAGTTTTTTTGGGTTGGTACTTTAACCCTTTGAGTACTCAGTAATCTGTGGAGCTTTCAAAATATGCTCATGTTGTCACATAATGGTTGCAAAGATAATTTTCTAATCATGGATAAGATGAACACTATAAAAACTTAGGGCAGTGCAAACAGCTAGACTGCTCCAGAAATGAAGGTAAAGATACTCTCAGGGGAAATTTATTTATTACTCCTGTCAAAATTTCTTTCAGTCTTAAAAGGAACATTTGATGGAATAATTAGCGATGTTTAAGGATGACTGAATGCCTAATAAGCTAGTCATGTTATCCAGCATGCATCAATGCAGTGGTTCGACTTCATGCTCCCATAAGCAGTATAACTGTGATTTTGAGCCATCAGGCTGCCATTTCGGCAGGTCCAATGAGGCCATTTCAAGGAGTGTGGGCGGAGGAATTAGATTTCAGGGGGAGAAGAAAACCCATTCGCCAATATCCACTGTGTTGTCTGTCTGCGGATACATGAACATTTCTGATGAAAATATGATTGCATTGATTTTTCAGTCCAAAGCATGGGAAACTGCTATGGCAAATTTTGTGCCCAGCAGATACTGATACGACTGTAACTTTTGGGTCAATCTAATAGTTATGATGATAGCAAATGTCCAACGTGAATTAGGCTTGCTGTTTGGTGGCATTGATGGGGTGTCGGGGGGAGAGGATGGAAGTTGTTGGGTGGGGGGGTATGTGGGGTGGGTTGGGTTGAGGGTGGCAATCTAGTGCTGCTTTAGAATTTCGAATCATAGATTGGTTACAGCACAGAAGGAGGCCATTCAGCCAATCATGTCCATGCCAGTTCTCTGCAAGAACAATTCACCTAATCCCACTCCCCCACCCCTTGCTCGTAGACCCAGCATTTGTTTTCTCTTCAGATAATTATCCAATTCCCTTTTGAAAGCCATGATTGTATCTGCCTCCACCACACTCTCAGGCACTGCATTCCAGATCCTAACCATTCGCTGCGTAAAAATGTTTTTCTTCATGATGCCTTTGGTTCTTGGCCATTCGCCTTAAATTGGTGTCCTCTAGTTCTCGACCCTTCTGCCAGTGGGAACAGTTTCTCCATATCTACTCTGCCTATACCCCTGATAATGTTAGGCACTTCTATCAAATCTCCTCTCAAGCTTCCCCAGCTTCTCCAATCAATCCACGTAACTGAAGTCCCTAATCCCTGGAACCATTATATTAAATGTTTCTGCACTCTCTCCAATGCCTTCACATCCTTCCTAATGTGTGGGGCCCAGAATTGGACACAACACTCCAGTTGAGGGCTGTGTTTTATAAAGGTTCATCATAGATGCTTTTGCTTTTGTACTCTATGCCTCTATTTAGAAAACCCAGGACCCCATATGCCTTATCAAGCACTTTTGTGACCTCCCCTGCCACCTTCAAAGATTTGTTCACATGTACTCCCAGGTCCCCCTGCTCCTGCACCCCCTTCAGAATTGTATCCTTTATTTTGTACTGGCACTTCTCGTTCTTCCTACCAAAATGTATCACTTCACTCGTCTCTGCATTAAATTTATTCGACCACATGTGTGCCCATTCCACCAGCCTACATCCTCTTGCAATCCATCACTATCCTTTTATTTAGTATTTCATGGGATGTGGGCGTCACTGGCAAGGCCAGCATTTGTTGCCCAGCCCTAATTTCCCTGGAGAAGGTGGTGGTGAGCTGCCTTCTTGAACCGCTGCAGTCCATCTGGTGCAGACACACCCACAGTGCTGTCCAGAAATTTGATCCAGCAACATTGAAGGAACGGCGATATAGTTCCAAGTCAGGATGGTGTGTGGCTTGGAGGGGGACTTGCAGGTGGTGGGGCTCCCATTCATCTGCTGTCTTTGTTCTTCTAGGCAGAAGGGGTCGCGGGTTTGGAAGGTGCTGTCGAAGGAGCCTTGGTGAATTGCTGCTGTGCATCTTATAGATAGTGCACACTGCTGCCACTGTGTGTTGGTGGTGGAGGCAATGAATGTTTCAGGACGTGGATGGGGTGCTAATCAAGCGGGCTACTATGTCCTGGATGGTGTCGAGCTTCCTGAGTGTTGTTGGAGCTGCACCTATCCAGGCAAGTGGAGAGTATTTCATCACAGCCCTGACGTGCTTTGTAGATGGTCGACAGGCTTTGAGGAGTCAGGAGGTGAGTTACTCGCTGCAGAATTCCCAGCCTCTGACCTGCTTTTGTAGCCCCAGTATTTATGTGACTGCTGCAGGTCAGTTTCTGGTCAATGGTAACCCCTAGGATGTTGTTAGGGGGTTTCAGTGATGTTAATGCCATTGAATGCCAAGAGGAGATGGTTAGATTCTCTCTTGTTGGAGATGATCATTGCCTGGCACTTGTGTGGTGTGAATGTTACTTGCCACTTATCAGCCCAAGCCTGAATGTTGTCCAGGTCTTGCTGCATATGGACACGGACTGTTACAGTATCTGAGGAGTTGCAAATGGTATTTCACATCAGCGAACATCTCCACTTTTGACCTTATGATGGAGGGAAGGTCATTGATGAAGGAACTGTCAAAGGTTGGGCCTAGGACACTACCATGAGGAACTCCTGCAGTGATGCCCTGGGACTGAGATGATTGGCCTCTGACAACCACAACCATCTTACTTTGTGCTGGGTATGACTCCAACCAGCGGAGAGTTTTTCCCCTGATTCCCATTGACTCCAGTTTTGCTAGGGCTCCTTGATGCCATACTCGGTCAAATACTGCCTTGATGTCAAGGGCAGTTACTCTCACCTCACCGCTTGAGTTCAGCTCTTTTGTCAATGTTTGAACCAAGGCTGTAATGAGTTCAGGAGCTAAGTGGCCCTGGCGGAACCCAAACTGAGCATCACTGAGCAGGTTATTGCTAAGCAAGTGCTGCTTGATAGCACTGTCAACAACACCTTCCATCACTTTACCGATGATTGAGAGTAGACTGATGAGGCGGTAATTGGCTGGGTTGGACTTGTCCTGTTTTTTGTGTACAGGACATACCTGGGCAATTTTCTAGATTGCTGGGTAGATTGTTTTTTATTTGATTGTGGGATGTGGGTATTGCTGGCTAGCATTTATTGCCCATCCCTAATTGACCTTGAACTGAGTGGCTTGCTAGGCCATTTCAGATGCCAGTGTTGTAGCTGGACTGGAGCAGCAAGTCTCGGGGTGGGGCAAGTTCTGGAGCGCAGGTTTTCAGTACTATTGCCAGAATGTTGTCAGGGCCCCATAGCTTTACAGTATCCTGTGCCTTGAGTTTCTTGATATCACGCAGAGTGAATCGAATTGGCTGAAGTCTGGCATCTGTGATTCTGGGAACTTCAGGAGGAGGCCGAGCTAGATCATCCACTTGGCACTTCTGGCTGAAGATCGTTACAAATCCTTCAGCCTTACCTTTTGCACTGATGTGCTGGGCTCCCCCATCATTGAGGATGGGGATATTTGTGGAGCCACCTCCTCCTTTTAGATGTTTAATTGTCCACCAACATTCACGACTGGATGTGGCAGGACTGCAGTGCTTAGATCTGATCCGTTGGTTATGGGATCGCTTAGTCCTGTCTATCGTATTCTGCTTCCATTGTTTGGCACACAGATAGTGCTGTGTGTAGCTTCACCAGGCTGGCACCTCATTTTGAGGTATACCTGGTGCTGCTTCTGGCATGCTCTCCTGCACTCTTCATTGAATCAGGGTTGGTCTTCTGGCTTGATGGTAATGGTAGAGTGGGGGATATACCGGGCTATGAGGTGACAGATTGTGGATGAGTACAATCCTGCAGCTGCTGATGGCCCACAGCGCCTCATGGATGCCCAGTTTTGCATTGCTAGATCTGTTCGAAATCTATCCCATTTAGCACGGTGGTAGACTCGTAGGGCGGAGTTCCAGAGCGGTTAGTATAAAAAACTTACCTCGGGGATTCGCGGAGCAGACTCGGAGGGCAGATTTGCAGAGCGGTAAGTATAAAAACCTTACCTCGGGGATTCGCGGAGCAGACTCGGAGGGCAGAGTTCCAGAGCGGTAAGTATAAAAACCTTACCTCGGGGATTCGCGGAGCAGACTTGGAGGGCAGATTTGCAGAGCGGTAAGTATAAAAACCTTACCTCGGGGATTCGCGGAGCAGACTCGGAGGGCAGAGTTCCGGAGCGGTAAGTATAAAAACCTTACCTCGGGGATTCGCGGAGCAGACTCGGAGGGCAGAGTTCCAGAGCGGTAAGTATAAAAACCTTACCTCGGGGATTCGCGGAGCAGACTCGGAGGGCAGAGTTCCAGAGCGGTAAGTATAAAAACCTTACCTCGGGGATTCGCGGAGCAGACTCGGAGGGCAGAGTTCCAGAGCGGTAAGTATAAAAACCTTACCTCGGGGATTCGCGGAGCAGACTCGGAGGGCAGAGTTCCAGAGAGGTAAGTTACCTTGGGTGGGGGAAAAAAACTTAAAAAGTGATGTCACAGGAAAGCTGTGACCTGATTGGCTGGTAGGGAATCTGTACCGAATTTGAAAATAAAACTGATAAAAATTGATTAAAGCAATAATTAACTAATTAATAAGTAGGGTAACTAAACCAGAGGCAGGAGATTACTGTATTTAGTTAGCATTTAGTATTTATTGTAGAAATCTAGCACTAGGGACCATATAGTTAAGTGTATCATAATTTAGTAAGGATTTAATGAGTATTTATTTATTTCATATTAATTAACTAATTAGTGCTAGAAATGTCAGTTAGAGGGGTGAAGTGCTTCACCTGTGAGATGTGGGAGGTCCGTGTCGCTTCCAGCGTTCTGGACGACTACATCTGCAGGAAGTGTACCCAGTTGCAGCTCCTCACAGACCGCATGGATCGGTTGGAGCGGCAACTGGATGCACTTAGGAGCATGCAGGTGGCGGAAAGCGTCATAGACAGGTGTTTTAGAGAAGTGGTTACACCCAAGGTGCAGGCAGATAGATGGGTGACTGCTAGAAGGGGCAGGCAGTCAGTGCAGCAATCCCCTGTGGCTATCCCCCTCTCTAACAAGTATACCGTTTTGGATACTGTTGGGGGGGATGGCCTATCAGGGGAAAACAACAGAAGCAGCCAGAGCAGTGGCACCACGGCTGGCACCGTTGTTCAGCAGGGAGGGACAAAGCGCAAAAGAGCAATAGTTATAGGGGACTCTATAGTCAGGGGCACAGATAGGTGCTTCTGTGGACGTGAAAGAGACTCCAGGATGGTATGTTGCCTCCCTGGTGCCAGGGTCAAGGATGTCTCTGAACAGACAGGGGGCATTCTGAAGGGGGAGGGTGAACAGCCAGAGGTTGTGGTTCATATCGGTACCAACGACATAGGCAGGAAGAGTGATGAGGTCCTGCAGGGGGAGTTTAGGGAGTTAGGTAGTAAGTTAAAAAACAGGACCTCTAGGGTTGTAATCTCTGGATTACTCCCTGTGCCACGTGCCAGTGAGGCTAGAAGTAGGAAGATACTGCAGCTAAACACGTGGCTGAGCAGCTGGTGTAGAAGGGAGGGTTTCAGATATCTGGACCATTGGGCTCTCTTCAGGGACAGATGGGACCTGTACAAGAAGGACGGGTTGCATCTAAACTGGAAGGGCACTAATATCCTGGCTGCAAGTTTTGCTAGCGTCACTCGGGAGGGTTTAAACTAGTGTGGCAGGGGGGTGGGAAACAGAGCAGTAGGACAGCTAGTGAAATAAATGAGGAGGACATAGTAAATAAGGCCAGTAGGACTAAGAGGAAGAGCAGGCAGGGAGATGTTTCGGAGCACAGCGGGACTGGTGGTCTGAAGTGCATTTGTTTCAATGCGAGAAGTATAACAGGTAAGGCAGATGAACTTAGAGCTTGGATTACTACTTGGAAATATGATGTTGTTGCTATTACAGAGACTTGGTTGAGGGAAGGGCAGGATTGGCAGCTAAATGTTCCAGGCTTTAGAAGCTTCAGGCGGGATAGAGGGGGATGTAAAAGGGGTGGGGGAGTTGCATTACTGGTTAAGGAGAATATCACAGCTGTACTGCGGGAGGACACCTCAGAGGGGTCATGCAGCGAGGCAATATGGGTGGAGCTCAGGAATAGGAAGGGTGCAGTCACGATGTTGGGGGTTTACTACAGGCCTCCCAACAGCCAGCGGGAGGTAGAGGAGCAGATATGTAGACAGATTTTGGAAAGATGTAAAGGTAACAGGGTTGTGGTGGTGGGTGATTTTAACTTCCCCAATATTGACTGGGACTCACTTAGTGCCAGGGGCTTGGATGGGGCAGAAAGTGTGAGGAGCATCCAGGAGGGCTTCTTGAAACAGTATGTAGATAGTCCAACTGGGGATGGGGCCATTCTGGAGCTGGTATTGGGGAATGAGCCCGGCCAGGTGGTCGAAGTTTCAGTGGGGGAGCATTTCGGGAGCAGTGACTATAATTCTATAAGTTTTAAGGTACTTGTGGATAAGGATAAGTGTAGTCCTCGGGTGAAGGTGCTAAATTGGAGGAAGGCTAATTATAACAATATTAGGCAGGAACTGAAGAATTTAGATTGGGGGCGGCTGTTTGACGGTAAATCAACATCTGACATGTGGGAGTCTCTCAAACGTCAGCTGATTAGAATCCAGGACCAGCATGTTCCTGAGAGGAAGAAAGAAAAGTTTGGCAAGTTTCGGGAAGCTTGGATAACACGGGATATTGTGAGCATAGTCAAAAAGGAAAAGGAAGCATTTATCAGGGCTGGAAGGCTGGGAACAGATGAAGCACTTGAGGAATATAAAGACAGTAGGAAGGAACTTAAGCAAGGAATTAGGAGGGCTAAAAGGGGTCATGAAAAGTAATTGGCAAACAGGATTAAGGAAAATCCCAAGGCTTTTTATACGTATATAAAGAGCAATAGGGTAACCAGGGAAAAGGTTGGCCCACTCAAGGACAGAGATGGGAATCTATGTGTGGAGCCAGAGGAAATGGGCGAGGTGCAAAATGAGTACTTTGCATCAGTATTCACCAAAGAGAAGGACTTGGTGGATGATGAGCCGAGGGAAGGGTGTGCAGATAGTCTCAGTCATCTCATTATCAAAAAGGAGGAGGTGTTGGGTGTCTTGCAAAGCATTAAGGTAGATAAGTCCCCAGGGCCTGATGGGATCTACCCTAGAATACTGAGGGAGGCAAGGGAAGAAATTGCTGGGGCCTTGACAGAAATCTTTGCATCCTCACTGGCTACAGGTGAGGTCCCAGAGAACTGGAGAATAGCCAATGTTGTTCCTTTGTTTAAGAAGGGTGGCAAGGATAATCCAGGAAATTATAGGCCAGTGAGCCTTACGTCAGGGGCAGGGAAACTATTTGAGAGGATTATTCGGGATGGGATTTACTCCCATTTGGAAACAAACAAACTTATTAGCGAGAGGCAGCATGGTTTTGTGAAGGGGAGGTCGTGTCTTACTAATTTGATTGAGTTTTTTGAGGAAGTGATGAAGATGATTGATGAAGGAAGGGCAGTGGATGTTATCTATATGGACTTTAGTAAAGCCTTTGAAATGGCATGGCAGACTGGTACAAAAGGTGAAGTCACACGGGATCAGAGGTGAGCTGGCAAGATGGATACAGAACTGGCTCGGTCATAGAAGACAGAGGGTATCAGTGGATGGGTGTTTTTCTGAATGGAGGGATGTGACTAGTGGTGTTCTGCAGGGATCAGTGCTGGGACCTTTGCTGTTTGTAGTATATATAAATGGTTTGGAGGAAAATGTAGCTGGTCTGATTAGTAAGTTTGCGGACAACACAAAGGTTGGTGGAGTTGCGGATAATGATGAGGATTGTCAGAGGATACAGCAGGATATAGATCGGTTGGAGACTTGGGCGGAGAAATAGCAGATGGCGTTTAATCCGGACAAATGTGAGGTAATGCATTTTGGAAGGTCTAATGCAGGTGGGAAGTATACAGTAAATGGCAGATCCCTTAGGAGTATTGACAGGCAGAGAGATCTGGGCGTACAAGTCCACAGGTCACTGAAAGTGGCAACGCAGGTGGATAAGGTAGTCAAGAAGGCATACGGCATGCTTGCCTTCATCGGTCGGGGCATAGAGTATAAAAATTGGCAAGTCATGCTGCAGCTGTACAGAACCTTAGTTAGGCCACACTTATAATCGTGTGCAATTCTGGTTGCCACACTACCAGCAGAACGTGGAGGCTTTGGAGAGGGTACAGAAGAAGTTTACCAGGATGTTGTCTGGTCTGGAGGGCATTAGCAATGAGGAGAGGTTGGAAAAACTCGGATTGTTTTCACTGGAACGACAAAGGTGGAGGGGCGACATGATAGAGGTTTACAAAGTTATGAGCGGCATGGACAGAGTGGATAGTCAGAAGCTTTTTCCCAGGGTGGAAGAGTCAGTTACTAGGGGACATGTGTTTAAGGTGCGAGGGGCAAAGTTTAGAGGGGATGTGCGAGGCAAGTTCTTTACACAGAGGGTGGTGAGTGCCTGGAACTTGCTGCCGGGGGAGGTGGTGGAAGCAGATACGATAGCGACGTTTAAGAGACATCTTGACAAATATATGAATAGGAAGGGAATAGAGGGATATGGGCCCCGGAAATGCAGAAGGTGTTAGTTTAGGCAGGCATCAAGATCGGTGCAGGCTTGGAGGGCCGAATGGCCTGTTCCTGTGCTGTACTGTTCTTTGTTCTTTATTCTTTGGTAGTGCCACACAACACGATGGAGGGTATCCTCAATGTGAAGACGGTCTCCTGAAGGACTTTGCGCTGACCACACCTACCAATACTGTCTTGGACAGGTGCATCTGTGGCCAACAGATTGGTGAGGACGAGGTCAAGTATATTTTTCCCTCTTGTTGGTTCCCTGACCACTTGCTGCAGACCCAGTCTAGCTGCTATGTCCTTTAGGATTTGGCCAGCTTGGTCAGTAGTGGTGCTCTTGGTGATGAACACTGAGGTCCCCCACCCAGAGTACATTCTGTGCCCTTGCCACCCTCAATGTTTCCTCCAAGTGGTGATCAACATGGAGGAGTACTGATTCATCAGCTGAGTGTTGGGGCGGTGGGGAGTGGTGCAGTAGGTGGTAATCAGTAGGAGGTTTCCTTGCCCATGTTTGACCTGAGACTTCATGGGGTCTAGAGTCGATATTGAGCACTCCCAGGGCAACTCCCTCCCGACTGTATACCACTGTGCCGCCACTTCTGCTGGGTCTGTCCTGCCGTTGGGACAGGACATACCTGGGGATGGTGATGCCGAATACTGGACATTGTCTGTGAGGTATGATTCGGTGAGTATGACTATGTCAGGCTGTTGCTTGACTAATCTGTGGGACAGCTCTCCCAACTTTGGTACAAGCACCCAGATGTTAGTAAGGAGGACTTTGCAGGGTTGACATTGCTGGGTCTGCCATTGTCGTTTCTGGTGCCGAGGTCGGTGCCGGGAGGTCCGTACGATTTCATTCCTTACTGACTTCATAGTGGTTAGATACAACTGAGTGGCTTGCTCAGCCATTTCAGAGGGCATTTAAGAGTCAACCACAAAGACACAGCCAAGCTGAATAATCTAGTAACCCCCGAATGAGGTGAACCAAACCAGGTATCTTTAGATATTAACTCATTAACTGTTTATTAGAAAAACTAAAAAACCTTAAGAACTATTAAGAGAAACCAATATCTAAAAATAGAAATGACAATAAAGACCTTGTAGATTCACACTTCCTGCCGAACAGTCCTCTGATTCAATGTCCACTCGCAATCTTCCAGGGTCCGATGAGGAAAGGAAAACAGTTCTTCATCGATAGGTCATTCAGTAATTGCAGTCCAGTAGTTGAAGCCTCAAACTCTTCTTCTTTCCAGCGATGACTACAGCAATTCAACAATTCACAACCGCAACCACTTTCAAAAGAATCAATCTGGCTTAACTTTTAAAATTTTGAGAGGTAAAAAAAAAAAATAATAGTTTAAATTGATTGAGAGATCTCTTCTTCAGTTCATGCTGGCCCAGCTGTGTCAACTGTCTTTGTCTCTCAACTGTCTCTGCAAAGCTAGGTTTTCAAAAGTCAATTGCAGCATTGTATGTTCTGTCCTCGGTCTCTGAATGGTTGTATCTGGGGCAACCAAGTTGCATCTATACTCGGTAACTCCTGAAGCTTGCTGTCTTAAAGCAGTACTGATCCTTTGCTGTCTTAAAGACGCACCGCATATTTCCCAAAAGGAAAATCAGCAGGATCATGACAATGTGTTACCCCTTACACCATGAGCTTTTATTTTTTGCAATAACCTTAGATGTGGCACCTTATCAAATGCCTTCTGGAAATCTAAGTACAATACATCCACCTTCATCCATAGCACATGTAACTCCCTCAAAGAACTCCAATAAATTGGTTAAACATGATTTCCCTTTCACAAAGCCATGTTGACTCTGCCTGATTACTCTGAATTTTTCATGTGCCCTGCTATAACGCCTTTAATAATAGCTTCTAACATTTTCCCTGAGACGGGTGTTAAGCTAACTAATCTATAGTTTCCTGCTTTCTGTCTCGCTCCCTTTTTGAATAAAGGAGTTACATTTGCTATTTTCCAATCTAACGGAACCTTCCCCGAATTGAGAGAATTTTAGTAAATTAAAACTAATGCATCAACTATGTCACTAGCCACTTCTTTTAAGACCATAGGATGAAGTCTGTCAGGACCCGAGGACTTGTCAGCCTGTAGCTCCAACAATTTGTTCAGTACCACTTCCTTGGTGATAGTAATTTTCTTGAGTTCCTCCCTCCCTTCAATTTCCTGATTTATGGCTAATTATGGGATGTTACTTGTATCCTCTATAGTGAAGACCAATGCAAAATACCTGTTCAATTCATCTGCCATCTCCTTATTATCCATTATTAATTCCCCAGACTCAATTTCTATAGGACCAACCCTCGCTTTGTTAACTTTTCTTTTTTAAATATCTTTCGAAACTCTTACTGTCTTTATATTTATAGGTAGCTTTCTCTCGTACTCTAATTTTACCTTACTTATCAATCTTTTAGTCATTCGTTTTTTATATTCAGTCCAATCTTCTGACCTGCCACCCATCTTTGTGTAAATATATGCTTTTTTTAAAAGTTTGATACTGTCTTCAACTTTTTTAGTGAACCACGGATGGCGGGTCCCCCCCCCCCCCCCCCCACCCTTGGAACTTTTCTTTCTTATTGGAATGTATCTGTTCAGTGTATTCTGAAATATCCCCTTAGATGGTTGCAGCTGCATCTCTATTGACCTATCCCTTAACCTAATTTGCTAGTTTAGCTAGCTGTGCTTTCAAGTCCTTATAATTGCCCTTGTTTAAGTTTAAAATACTAGTCTTGGACCCACTCTTCTCTCCCTCAAACTGAATGTAAAATTGAATCATATTATGATCACTGCTACCTAGGGGTGCCTTAACTATGAGGTCATTAATTAATCCTATCTCTTTGCACGATACCAGGTCTAGTATAGCCTGCTCTCTGGTTGGCTCCAGAACATACTAGTCCAAGAAATTATCCCGAAAACATTCTATGTATTCCTTCTCTAGGCTCTCTCTGCCCATTTGATTTTTCCAGTCTATATGTAAGTTAAAATCCCCCATGATTATTGCCATACCTTTCTGACAAGCTGTCAATATTTCTTCCTTTATACTCCGTCCTACAGTGTGGTTAATGTTAGGTGGCCTGTACACCACTCCCAAAAGTGACTTCTTGCCTTTATGATTTCTCATCTCTATCCAAACTACTTCTACATCCTGGTTACCTGAACTTAGGTCATCCCTCTCTATTGCGCTAATATCATCATTAATTAACAGGGCCATCCCTCCACCTTTTCCTAATTTCCTGTCCTTCCTAAATGCCATGTACCCTTCAATATTCCAGTCCCAATCTATGTCATCCTGCAGCCATGACTCTGTAATGGCTATCAGATCGTACATATTTATTTCTATTTGCGCTCTCCATTCATCTGTTTTGTTTCAAATGCTACGTGCATTCAGATACAGAGCCTTTAGATTTGTCCTTTTATTATTTTTGCAACCTCTAGCCTTATCTGTTGATTTATTCTCAGATTTGTATACTCTGTTATTTCCTGTCGCAGTCTATCATTTCCATATTAATACCTTTCTCTCTTGCCTTGTCTCTACTCCTTGATTACCATATCTTCTCAAATTTGATCCCTTGCCCCCACTATTCAGTTTAAAACCCTCTCCACTCCCCTAGTTATGCAGCTCACTAGAACACTGGCCCCAGCATGGTTCAGGTATAGACGTCCCAACGGTACAGCCACCACATTCCATAGTACTGGTGTCAGTGCCCCACTAACCGGAACCCACTTCTACCACACCAGTCTTTGAGCCATGCATTCATTTCTCTAATCTTATTTGCCTTATGCCAATTTTCACGTGGCTCAGGTAATAATCCAGAGGTTAATACCCTTGAGGTTCTGCTTCTTAATTTGGTGCCTAGCTCCTCAAACTGACTATGCAGAACCTCTTTCCTTGACCTGCCTATGTCATTGATACCTACATGGACCACGACAACTGGATCCTACCCCTCCCACTGTAGGTTCCTTTCCAGCCCTGAGCAGATGTCCCGAACCCTGGCACCGGGCAGGCAACACAGCCGTCTGGATTCTCACTCATTGCTACAGTGAACAGTGTCAATCCCCCTAACTCCCCTACTACCACTACATTCCTTTTTTGCTTCCTCCACTTGAATGGCTTCCTGTATCATGGTGCCATGGTCAGGTTGCTCATCCACCCTGCATCCCCCACTCTCATCCAAGCAAGCTGAAAGAACCTCAAACCTGTTGGATAATCACAAAGGCTGAGGCTCCTGCACTCCTGCCCTCTGTGTCCGCTTACTTGCCTCAGCTGCAGCCAAACTCTCCTGTTCCTGAAAAAATCAGAACAGCCTATCCTAAGGGGTCTTACCGCCTCCTGGTACAAAGTGTCCAGGTAACTTTCCTCCTCCCTGGTGTGCCGCAGTGTCAGCACCTCGGCCTCCAGTTGACTGACTCTGAGCCGAAGCTCTTTGAGCTGCAAACACTTACTGCAGACGTGTTTGCCCTGGATCACACAGGTACCTCATCCTGTTGCATTTCTTCCCCTCTCACTATATTACAGAGCTTTCAAATATTACCTTACAAGGTGATTATGTCGCAGAGTACACATTGTGCCAATAACTTGCACCTATGAATGTTTCTTCTGTCACATCGTTAAAAGGATAAATTGTTCGATCTGAATGGTGCTGCATACTATATGAACAGGTATTCACATCCACTTGGGGCTGCATGATGACATTTAGAAGTCACTGCAGGTTCTTCTGAACTCCTCACCTCTTCTTTTTCTATTTGTGAGACGGCCATGTAACTAAATGCCTTGAGATGTACCAGTTCTTCATTTATTGGGCGAGGGAACACATTCCCACGTCAACTGTAGTGTTATCCTTCTCATACATTTACTTTTCAACCTACTCGCTCACCACTCAATGGTATCAAAGCATGCAGTGAAGCACAGTGGGCTGTATTATAATGGTGATGGCAGCTCAGCAGCCTCAGCAGCCTCAGCAGCGCCACTGTTTGGGATGGCCATTGCTGTTGATTCATTTGCAGGGAGAAGGTGCCTCAATGGCCAGGTGCCCTCCAAGGCAGTTTGGGCGATGTTGGGGCAACCAGCCAGGCCCCAGTGATTGGCGGATGAGAGGGCGGGAGCGGCATTCGTTGAGTGCTGGCGGCGGTGATGCCATTGGCGCGAGGGTGGCCATTGCTGCCGGGGGTCCTTCCGTGGGCCATGGAGAGCCCACTAAAGAGGCCCCCCTCCCACAGCCCACTGGGAGGCCGCCAGATTTCACCCAGCGGTCTCCCCATGTGGCGGTGGGCCCTCCTGATGGAGGAAAAATACCTGTTGAGGCGGGAAGTGGCATTTAATTGGCCACTTAAGTGGATCAATTGGTTTTCCAGCAGGTGCCCAAGCCACCAACTTCCCCGCTCGTGGCAAAATGACCTGGCACCGGGAAGATTTCAGGCACCTTCCCGCCTCCCAGTCCACGACCAAAAGGCCTGAAAAATTCCAGCCAATATTATGTAAGGCACACGTCAATCTTTGTTACGATGACAGCAGTGCTTTCAATATGTTTCTCTTTTCCTTCATGTAAATGTCCCATTAGAAGGTGTGCAAGAACCAAAAGACCCAAATCTTTACTCACTCCTACCCTGGTGACATAGCTAGATCCACCCAGAGATTTAGATAATGAGGTCAAGGAGGGTGCACTTGATGATGCAAAGAGCACTAGGATGTGCAGTTTGGTGAAGGAGGGGGAAAAGTAGTGCAAACCTGCTGGCCAACAGACCATCTTGCATACATCCTCACCTGTCAATCCTATTCCACCATGGCATCTGTGGCAATTCCAAGAGCATTAGCAGTGGAGGCCACATTGGCAGAGACCCTAATTTAGTAGCAGCATTTGCCATGATTGCTTATTCAGCTGCTCTCATCTGGTTTCCAGATTCTTGGGGATTGTACTCAGAGAGTCTCGGCAGTTGGTACAATCAGGTCTGCTGTCCTGTCAATCAGTAGGAGTAATGAGGCTGGAGTTGGCATTGATGAATTGCTGTCTCTCAGGGCAATATCATAACCAGATGTTTTTGCTACCTCATTCAGATATCTATAGATGTGGTAGACAGCACACGGGACCAGAAAGTCTTCAGAGCTGGCTCTTGTGACACAGCTGCCATCTTGTCACTCAATCCAAGGAGGCAGAGGGACCCTTCACTCCCAAGAGGTTTCTATTGACAATAGCACTCACCCGTAAACCCAGCAACTACAGTCACGTAAACCCGGTGATGGGAAAATTTTTAGGAATAGTATTCTGTGACACAATTAGCAGTCACATGGACAAATGTGGATTAATTAAGGAAAGCCAGCATGGATTTGTTAACGGCAAATTGTGCTTAACTAATTTGATTGAGTTTTTTGATGAAGTAACAGAGAGGGTTAATGAGGGTAATGTGGTTGATGTGGTGTACATGAACTTCCAAAAGGCATTTGATAAAGTAGTACATAACAGGCTTGTTAACAAAGTTGAAACTCATGGAATAAAAGGAAAAGTGGCAACACAGATATGAAGATGGTTGAGTGTCAGGGAACAGAGAGTAGTTGTGAATGGTTGTTTCTTGGAGGAAGGTATATAGTGGGTTCCCCAGGGTTGGTATTTGGATTCCTGTTTTTCTTGATCTATATTAATGACCTATACTTGGGTGTGCAGGGCACAATTTCAAAGTTTGGATATGACCCAAAACTTGGAAGTATTGTGAATGATGAGGAGGATAGCAATAGACTTCAAGAGGAAATAGGTTGGTGGAATGGGCAAACACGTGGCAGATGAAATTTAATTTGGAAAAGTGCAAAGTGATGCATTTTGGTAGGAAAAATTAGGAAAGGCAATATAAAATAAAGGATACAATTTTAAAGGGGATGTAGGAGCAGAGGGACCTGGGGGTACATGTCCACAAATCATTCTAAGTGGCAGGGCAGGTTGAGAAAATGGTTACTAAGGCATACCAGATCCTGGCATTTATAAATAGAGGCAGAGAGTTCAAAAGCAAGGAAGTTATGGTGAAACCTTATAAAACACTGGTTCGGCCTCAACTGGAGTATTGTGTCCAATTCTGGGCACTTCGCTTTAGGAAGGATGTGAAGGCATTAGAGAGGGTGCAGAAAAGATTTCCAAGAATGGTTCCACGGATGAGAGACTTCAATTACGTGGATAGACTGGGGAAGCTGGGGCTCTCCTCTTTTGAGAAGAGGAGGTTGAGAGGAGATTTGATGGAGTTGTTCAAAATCATGAGGGGTCTGGACAGAGTTCATAGAAGGAAACTGTTCCCATTGGCAGAAGGGTCGAGAGCCAGAGGACACCAATTTAAGGTGAATGCCAAAAGAACCAGAGGTGACATGAGGAAAAACATTTTCACGCGGGGAGTGGTTAGGATCTGGAAACCACTGCCTGACAGTGTGGTAGAGGTGGGTTAAATCGTGGCTTTCAAAAGGGAATTGGATAATTCTCTGAAGCGAAAGAAATTGCAGAGCTATGGGGAAAAGGCAGGGGAGTGGGACTAGCTAAGGTGCTCTTACAGAGAGGCATGGACACGACGGTCCAAATGGCCTCCTTCTGTGCTGATACCAATCTATGATTCTCTTTCACTGATTTCTGCCATGAAGAGAACACTTAAAAGGAGGTGTAGTTTAAGGTCCAAGGCATGTGTTATGGAGTTAACCATGGGGAGCACTGAATTATTAAACACTAGGCAAGCACACATAGCACTCAGACTTTTAATATTTGGTTGCTCTGAAGTTCAACTGTATCCAGAAAGCATGCTCTCTATGGTATGGGATCTTAGTTTACAGCCAGCGCTAATGTTGCAAAAAGTATTTTTGGTGACCGCATCGTGATGGAAGGAAGACTGTTAATTCAATGGGTGGATAGGGAACTATTAAGAAGATCTCATCATTAGAGCCTAATGTATGGCTTGGGATTCTGGAAAGGTGCTTCTGAAGAAGGATTCCTGGCTCTCACTATTGTTTTTTTTTGCCACCTTGCAGCAAACCGGTGCTCCATAGTTACAATTGGTTGTATCACAAAGTTGTGGAGCATGCATCACACTATGATAACCTTGGAGACTCTTATCCAGGCTGTAAAATAAGTATTTGAAATATTGCTTCAATATTGCTTTGGAATCAATAATGAATCTGGTGGTTGCATGCAACTCACGGTACCGGTGCTTAGCGGCTTAGCGGATGATAGGAAGACCCTGAGATGCAACTACTTCCTGTATGATGATGAGGAAGATGAGGAGGATGATGATGAAGTCAGACTCAAACAGAGACCTCCTGCCCAGTATTCCTCTGAATGCATTGTGATGACTTTTACCTTATTTTGTGTTAATGTTTAGGATCTTCTGTATGCTGTCACACACAATCTATACATTCAGGGAGTGGAAACCATTCCTGTTGAGCAATTTGAGTGGGTTTTATGCAGGAAAGTTGAAAGCAACTTGTGCACCATCGATTGCACCCTAGACCTTGGGAAAGCCAGTATGTCTGTAAAAGTGGATAGTCCTATCTTACTGTTGCCTTTCTCTAATGCCAAAAATGATATCCAGATGGTAGAACTTGACAGAGAATCAAGACAACTACACATGTTCCTAGCCTAGGCCTGCCATCTGTATACATTGTTATGAGTGTTAGTTCCGGTGGCTGTTGACATGGGACACACAGTTTAATGGGACACATCAACCAGTTACTTTATATCTCCCACTTTAGTTCTAAAGTAAACAGGATAAGTTTAATCTGGTGTGCCATTTGTGGACACCGTGTAGCATGGCTGAATCACATAAGTACATTCATGTAAAAAGTTATGCAATATGTGGAACAGAGTTGTCAAGGCATATCTTCTCTTGTCAGTGCGATGTGAGTGGAATTTGTCTTCGCCAGTAGCATGAAATGGGCCCATAGTGAATGAGAAGCTCATTTTATACTCTGTCTGATTTTTGTTATGAAGTCAATGGAAGCTATAATAGGACATAGCATAGAAAGTGCTGACCATTCATTGTGAGTATGTGTTATGAACGCTGGACATTATAACATGATTTTGTTTTAAAAAGATTGTGATTTTTAAAAATTCGAGATGGAGTCCAGAAGGTCAGATGACCTCACAACCACTCTGCGAACGGACAAGACAGAAGGATACCAGGACAACGGAGAACACAGATCAAAGACTTTCTTTTGAAAAATGGAGACTGTAGGGCTAACATCTGAAGGACAATGGATTTTGTCCTCTCAGACATCCGTGTCATAAGACAAGGAGTCAATAATTCAGAAGATGCAAATGTCCCAGGCAGCTGTTTACACCAGGGAACAATGAATGCCCAAGTGGCTCTGTGAAACCAGACTTCTGGACTCTGCATATTGCACCCATCCAGGCAAGTGGAGAGTATTCCATCACATTCTTGACTTGTGCATTGTGATGGTAGACAGGCTTTGGGGAGTCAGGAGGTGAGTTACTTGCCACAGGATTCCTAGCCTCTGACCTGCTCTTGTACAATAAGCTATTGACTTTTAAGTCCAGATACATTTAACAGACTTTCTGAAGGGAGACAGGCTGTAAGAAAGGAAATCAGTGGTTACAGCCTCACAGTTGAAGATAAATAAGTGAGAGGGGGAACACCTGCTCTTGGAAGCCTGATATAGCGAAAGGCTGTGAAGACTTGAACCTGTTTTAAAAGTTGAAGCTTGTGGAGGAGTAAAAGACCAGCAGGATCATCAGGAAACACTTTATTCAGACATCCAGGTCGGAAGTTTTTTTTAATTCATTCATGGGATGTGGACGTCACTGGCTATGCCAGCATTTATTGCCCATCCCTAATTGCCCTCGAGAAGGTGGTGGTGAGCTGCCTTCTTGAACCGCTGCAGTCCATGTGAGGTAGGTATATCCACAGTGCTGTTAGGAAGGGAGTTCCAGGATTTTGACCCAGCAACAGTGAAGGAACGGCGATATAGTTCCAAGTCAGGATGGTGTGTGACTTGGACTGGAACTTGCAGGTGGTGATGTTCCCATGCATCTGCTGCTCTTGTCCTTCCAGGTGGTAGAGGTCGCGGGTTTGGAAGGTGCTGTCTAAGGAGCCTTGGTGCGTTGCTGCAGTGCATCTTGTAGATGGTACACACTGCTGTCACTGTGCGTCGGTGGTGGAGGGAGTGAATGTTTATGGATGGTGTGTCAGTCAAGCGGGCTGCTTTGCTCTGGATGGTGTCGAGCTTCTTGAGTGTTGTTGGAGCTGCACCCATCCAGGCAAGTGGAGAGTATTCCATCACACTCCTGACTTGTGCCTTGTAGATGGTGGACAGGCTTTGGGGAGTCAGGAGGTGAGTTACTTGCCGCAGGATTCCTAGCCTCTGACCTGCTCTTGTAGCCACAGTATTGATATGGCTACTCAAGTTCAGTTTCTGGTCAATGGTGACCCCCAGGATGTTGATAGCGGGGGATTCAGTGATGGTAATGTCATTGAATGTCAAAGGGAGATGGTTAGATTCTCTCTTGTTGGAGCTGGTCATTGCCTGGCACCTGTATGGCGCAAATGTTACTTGCCACTGATCAGCCCAAGCTGGATATTATCCAAGTCTTGCTGCATTTCGACACGAACTGCTTCAGTATCTGAGGAGTCACGAATGGTGCTGAACATTGTGCTATCATCAGCGAACATCCCCACTTCTGACCTTATGATTGAAGGAAGGTCATTGATGAAGCAGCTAAAGATGGTTGGGCCTAGGACACTACCCTGAGGAACTCCTGCAGTGATATCCTGGAACTCAGATGATTGACCTCCAACAACCACAACCATCTTCCTTTGCGTTAATTATGACTCCAACCAGCAGAGACATTTCCCCTTGATTCCCATTGACTCCAGTTTTGCTAGGGCTCCTTGATGCCATACTCGGTCAAAAGCTGCCTTGATGTCAAGGGCAGTCACTCTCACCTCACCTCTTGGTGCTTGGAGAAGTGCTTGGAGAAGTGAGCAAAGAGGACATTGATTTTTGAAATGGTCTGGGTGATCCAACCCATTGCAACATGAGGAGTTTAGGGCTTTTAACTGCAAAGGATTTCACCATTAAAAAGAACTCTGTAATGTATAAGCGTGGTGTGAGGTTTTCATGTATTTTACAATGTAAAGAAAATACCTTTCTTTTTAATTTGGGGTATCAGCTACTTATAATGTACTATTTAGTTAATTGGGGATTTCTTTTATTTTAGTTGTTATTATAAAAGTCTTTAAATGTGAAATCTTATTGTGTAATACTTGAAATTGATCTGGGCATTCCTATCTCATATTTTTCATGTTAACAATCTCACTGAGGTCGTAACGGCATACTTCATGCTATTGGTGCAGACCAATTTCAACCCTTTATGTAGTATATGTTGCAAGGCCCCATTAGACCTCTCCCTTTTCATCATATAATGCTGTCACGTGGACCACAGCAGAATCTTTGAAGAACACCTCAACATTTTTTGATGGTGTTGATGTGCTACTTTCTGATTCTCATCCTGTGTAAGGTATCTTCATAATAACTTCACCCAGAGCTTTAACTTGACAAAAACATGTACTTAGTATTGCTGAAATTTGACTTTCACACCACTGTCATTTACTTGCCTCAAGTGTTCTTGATAAACAGTTACAAAAGTTTCTGGAATTACCAGTCTCACGTGACTCATTTATACTTCAGGTCCTGCCTTCATCTGCATGTTAATGTAGCAATCGTTTTGCATTTGACCATTTCACAAGTCCACATAAATTATTCGCCATAAATTTTCTAAAGCACATTTTGCAAAGGTGCTCTTTCCATGATATGATAGTAATGACAAGGTTTATGTCATAAAATTTTAACAATGTATGCGTGGCACATTAGTTTAATGCTCTGAGTATTAATAATACCAAAATAACCTTGTATAGTGAGTGGAATGTTATATTTAGAAAAACTGTATAATTTTTATCCCATCTTAAGGGCTGTGTATTTTTTAAACTGAATCTAATTCTGTGTAAATATGGCAGAAAGATTTGGTCAGGTACTATCCCCTAATTACATTGGAAATTGTCTACTAACTTTAACATTACATGTAAAACATTTTCAATATAAACTGGATGATTTGGAGTGGTGGTAAATTCAACAATACCCAGATTTTACACACAACCAATTTCTAGCTTGTGAGGAACACTCAGGCCTAGGTTTTAGTGACACCTAGATTTGCTTTGCTCACACTACCCTGTTTCCTTACTGGAGTATGATTATGAACAAATATCATCAGATCTTCACTAGGTAAGGTTTTGGGCTTTGTCCTGAATCTCTTTATTTGTCTTCACAGCAGAAAGGCAATTTCCAACAGCAGACTGTATCATCTGAAATGTGTAACTTATGTGACCTGAAGGGAATGGCAGGCCACAGAATTAGTAATTGCCCTTTTCGTACATTTTTTTACACTGCTGACTGCAGGGGCTGCATGTCACACTGTCAGATCACATCCTTTGGGATAAAGTTAGTAGTCAGACTTATTCACAAGTATTATAATTGCACAGAAGGAAGGAGGTGGTGGCGTAGTGGTAATAGCCCTAGACTAGTAATCCAAAGTCCAGGCTTAATGCTCTGGGGACAATGGTTTGACTCCCACCACAGTAAATGGTGAAGTTTAAATTCAACTAATAAACTTGGAATTTAAAAAACTACTCTAATGATAACCATGAAACCATTGCCGATTGTTGTAAAAACCCATCTGGTTCACTAATGTCCTTTAGGGAAGGAAATCTGCTGTCCTTAGCTGGTCTGGCCTACATGTGACTCCAGACCCGCAGCAATGGTCAGGTACTATCCCCTAATTTGATTGATTCTTAAAATGCCCTCTGAAATGGCTGAGAAAGCCACTCAGTTCAAGGGCAATTAGGGATGGGCAATAAATGCTGGCCTAGCGAGCGATGCCCACAAATGAATAAAAGAAAACTGATTAGCAATTCAATATTTGACTTACATACTATCTTAAACTGTCCTGACAAACAGACTTAAATTAGAATCTGTTTTATTATGCAGAAGGTGCTTATAATGTGGAATACACTACCACAGACTGCTGTTGAAGATAAGTCCATCAATTCTTTTGAAAGAAAATTACATTGTAGCTTGAGAAAAAAAATCACAAAAGAGAATGGAGAGTGAGTATGATTATAGGATTAAAGTGGGTAGATCTTGTGAAGAAAACTATGTTCTTAGGTCAACTGCCTGTCGAGACCAATGCAGATACCAGCTGAAACCCACACCCCTGTTGTATGATTGCCTTTAAGAGTGATGTCCCTTTAAACTCTTAGTATGCTAATGAGCTAAGTACCAGGATGCAGTCATGTGACTCAAAGCCAGCGTCACTCTGCAACTGTAAAACCTAGAGGAAGGTTCTGTAAATAGTTTGCTCTGTACTGTATATAACTGTTAAACTGTAATAAACCTGTTTGAGATCTTTAACCAACTGGACTCTGCGCATATCATTTATGTTGCATCAGACAACATAAAGAACTCATTACAACCCCGAGAAGCAATCACATTTTACGTAACTGATTTGGACTTGGAAATTGGAAGTGCAATTTCAAAATTTGTGGGTGACACCAAATTGTTAATACTGAGAAACACAGTGACAAAATTCAAGAAGACATCAATAAACCTACAGAAGGGGAACGTAACTAGCAAATGAATTTCACTATAGATGAGTGTGAGGTGTTACATTTGATAGGCAGAATCAGGAAGCCACATAGGACAACAACAACTTGCAATTATATAGCACCTTTAATGTAGCAGAACATCGTAAAGGTGCTTCCAAAGAGTGATATCAATCAATTGGTCAAACATGCAGGTTTTAAGGAGTCTCTTAAAGGAGGGAAGCAAATAGGTGGGGAAGTTTAGGAAGGGAATTCCAGAGCTTCGTGACTAGGCAGTTGAAAGTACTTATTATCTGAAGTCAAAAAGACTTAAATTTATATTTATTATTATTTTGCCACCAAGCATCTCAGACAGCTAATGAAATACTTTCAAAGTGGATGCTTTCTTTTATTCTTTCATGGGATGTGGGCATCGCTGGAAAGGTAGCATTTGTTGCCCATCTCTAATTGCCCTTGAGAAGGGTGTGGTTAGCCTTCTTGAACAGCTGCAGTCCATCTGGTGCGGGTGCACCCACAGTGCTGTTAGGCAGGGAGTTCCAGGATTTTGACCCAGCGACAGTGAAGGAACGCCGATATAGTTACAAGTCAGGATGGTGTGTGGCTCGGAGGGGAACTTGCAGGTGGTGGTGTTCCCATGCATCTGCTGCCCTTGTCCTTCTAGGTTGAAGAGGTCATGGGTTTGGAAGGTGCTGTTGAAGGAGATGCAGTGAGTTGCTGCAGTGCATCTTGTAGCTGGTACACACTGCAACCACTGTGATAATGTGGTAATGACCAGGTAATCTGTTTTGTGATGTTGATCGAGGAATACATGTTGAACAGGGCACCAGGGATAACTCCCATGCTCTTCTTCTAAATAGTGCCATGGGATCTTTCATATCCACCTGAGAGGACAGACAGAGCCTCAGTTTAATGTCTGATCTGAAAGACAGCAGCTCTAACAGTGCAGCACTTTTGCAGTTCTGCGCTGGAGACTCAGCCTTGATTTTTTTGCTTAAGCTCGAGAGTGTGACGTGAACCCACATATTCTGACTCAAGTAAAAGTGCGATAGCTGAGGCACAGCTGGCACTAAAGACTCTTACGAGTTTAAGTGTGGTAGGGGAGAAAAGGGATCTAGGAGTAATGCAGATGAACAAGGCCATAAAAAACAAACAAAACACTGAGATTCATTTCTGGGGGATAGAATTGTAAAGCAGAGAAATTATGTTAAATTTGTATCAAACTTGGTTAAACTACACTGAGAGCGCTGTGCACAGTTCTGGTCTCATATTATAAAGGCCATATAGAGGCACCGGAGAAGGTGTAAAAAGACTTATGAGGATAATACCAAAATTGAGAGAATATACTCCTCAGGAAAGGCTAAACAGGCGGGGGCTCTTTTCTCTAGAAAAAGAGAAGACTGAGGGGTGACCTAATAGAGGCCCTTAAAATGGTAAAGGTTTGATAGGGCAGACATTGAGAAAATGTTTCCACTTGTGGCGGAGACCAGAACAAGATGCCATAAATGTTAGATAGTCATCAATAAATCCAGTAGGAAACTCAGGAGAAAAAGTGGTAAGAATTCAGTGGTAAGAACTCTCTAACTAAAGAAGTGGTTGAGGCAAATAGCATACATCATTTAAAGGAAATTTACATAAGCACCTCAGGGAGAAAGGATCAGAAGGTTATGTTGATCGGGTTAGATAAAGAGGGGTGGGATGAAACTGGTGTGGAGCATAGATTATAACAAAATCAAAATATCGCGGATGCTGAAAGAAAAGCAGAAAATTCTGGAAATACTCAGCGGGTCTGGCAGCATCTGTGGAGAGAGAAACAGAGTTTATGTTTCGGGTCGATGACTAGTTGGGCCAAATGACCGGTTTCTGTGCTGTCGATTCTACATAACTCTATGTAACCAAGAAAGCAGAAGTCTTACAAATACGAGCGCTAGAGAGCGGGAAGGAGATGCCAGGAATTGATGCAAACACCCAAATGTTTAAAACCCAGATCTAGGAAAGTTAGAGAGGGCAAGATATTCCAAATATGGGCTTGTGGTTATAAAATAATGTTGTATGGTTAAAATTAAAGCTATGACTAGAAAACATGTATTTTAACATACTGTTTACCATTGCACAGAGTGTTTAAGGAGTAAATTATCTGGTATTGCATCTGGTTGATTATAGCTAAAGTATTTAGCAAGTTACGTGTTTAACGGGAAGACTGATCAATCAAAATATCTGAAAGAAGTGTGGAGACAGTGAGCAATTGAGTTTAACGGATATCAGTTAACTGATGTCAGATGCCTGGAATTGGATTTGCATTGGGGCGGGGGGTGGGTAGGATCTCCCGATCACCTGCCGCAACTTCAGCAGAAATCTGCAGAACTTGCAGAGAAATGGCATGAATGGCATTTATGCCATTTCTCCGGAATATCTGTGCATCTGCTGCCTAAGGTACTGCGAACCATCAGGAGATAGCCGGTGGAAACTCCTCCCACGTATGGTCCATTCATTTGACCAATTTTCCTTGAAAATACAGTGAGGCATTTCCTGCTGTGATGCTACATGCAATCAGTTTGGTTGCATGGATTGCTGAAACCAAAAAAGCCTGGGGGTAATTTTAACCTCCACTGTTTGAAGTGGATTGCCTGCCTTTTATAGAAATGAAATGGAAATGGGGTGCGTTCCATAATGGCTTTTCCAGTTCACCACCCAAATGGTGAAGGTGAAAATTTACCTCGTTTTAAGTGCTTGTTCAATTTTCTGTCATTGGGAAAGTTTTGAAATATGTAGTAGATTCTCTGGGCATGTTGTGAG
This sequence comes from Heterodontus francisci, assembly GCF_036365525.1. Lineage (NCBI taxonomy): Eukaryota > Metazoa > Chordata > Chondrichthyes > Heterodontiformes > Heterodontidae > Heterodontus > Heterodontus francisci. The sequence goes on from NC_090371.1 coordinate 40,477,137, forward strand.
GCCATGCCCATCTCCTTGCAATAATTAGGCTTTACGGAAACAGTGGCTGGGATTTTGCCACCATGAGATATGTCCTGATGGCAGGACTCAATGTTGGACCTGAGACCGTGTGGGAGGGCAGCAGTACAGTGGTGGCAATCTTCCTGGTGGTGGCCAATTAAGAGACCTCTGCCAGGACAACTGTTGAATTAAGGTTGGTGCCTGCCTGTCCGAGCTGCTGGCTCAGTCAGAGGGCCAGCAGCTCTGCAGCCTTGGCAGCGCCACCGCTAGAGATGCCTGCTGCTGAGTTGTCCTCGCAGGCAAGATTAATAATTTATTTCTGTGCCAGGGACAGGCATGGCAGGTCCTGGCGATCAAAGGGGTAAACCTTCCAGCAGTGGCATCATGGCTGCAGGGGTAGCCATTGCCACCAGGGGCATGGAGCCTCCAGAAACCAAGGGCACACCCCACCCCAGGAAGCTGCTGGGAAGCCACCTCCATTCAACTGGAGGCCTCCCCATGCATACGGGGCCTGTGCCACCACTGGTGCAATGCTGGCGGCCCGGAAAAATGGCTCTCAATTGGCCTTTTAATTATGTAAATTGGTCTCCCACCTCCAGTCAGCTGGTGGATGAGCTGCTGCCGTTCCCGCCTCTGGGAGTAAGCCTTGGTGGTGCAAACATGTTGGGCTTCCCTCCCGACGCCTTTCACCGCCATTCTCCCACCTCTCCCGCCTCCCACCCTGTCTCCAATGGTCTGGCAACATCACAGCCATTGTTTTAGCAACCTGATGTCTGCTCAATAAAATTTGCTCATCTGCATAATTGTATCTGGCCTCTGCTGGACTATCGGCATTCATCAGAGGAGACATCAACAATGGTTGCACTCCATAGACCATGTCCCTGAGGAGCCAAGCCAGCCAACCTTCCTTGAAGAATGGCTAGCTAACAGGAAACATAGAATAGGCATAAATGGGTCATTTTCTGGTTGGCAAGATGTAACGAGTGGTGTGCCACAGGGATCTGTGCTGGGGCCTCAACTTTTTACAATTTATATAAATGACTTAGATGAAGGGACTGAAGGTATGGTTGCTCAATTTGCTGATGACACAAAGATAGGTGGAAAGTAACTTGTGAAGAGGACACAGGGGGGCTACAAAGGGATATAGATAGGTAAAGTAAGTGGGCAAAGATCTGGCAAATGGAGTATAATGTGGGAAAGTGTGAAATTGTCCACTTTGGCAGGAAGAATAAAGAAAAAGCATATTATCAAAATGGTGAGAGACTGCGGAGCTCTGAGATGCAGAGGGATCTGGTGTCCTTGTGCATGAATCACAAAAGGTTAGTTTGCAGGTGCAGCGCGTAGTTAGGAAAGTTAATAGAATGTTATTGTTTATCGTGACGGGAATTGAATACAAAAGTAAGGAGGTAATGCTTCAGCTATACAGGGCATTGGTGAGACCACATCTGGAGTACTATGTACAGTACCAGTACTGGTATCTCCTTATTTAATAAAGGATGTAAATGTGTTGGAGACAGTATAGAGAAGGTTTACTAGACTGATACCTGGAATGGGTGGCTGTCTAACGAGGAAAGATTAGACAGGCTAGACTTGTATCCACTGGAATTTAGAAGAGTAAGAGGCGACTTGATTGAAACATATAATATCCTGAGGGGTCTTGACAGGGTGGATGTGGAAAGGATGCTTCCACTTGTGGGAGAATCCCGAACTAGGGGTCACTGTTTAAAAATAAGGGGTCGCCCATTTAAGACTGAGATGAGGAGAAATCTTTTCTCTCAGAGGGTCGTGAGTTTTTGGAATTCTCTTCCTCAAAAGGCAGTGGAAGCAGAGTCTTTGAATATTTTTAAAGCAGAGGTAGATAGATTCTTGATAAGCAAGGGGGTGAAAGGTTATCGGGGGTAGGTGGAAATGTGGAGTAATCAGTTCAGCCATTAACTTACTGAATGGCGGAGCAGGCTCGAGGGGCTGAGTGGTCTACTCTTGCTCCTAATTCGTATGTTCATATGTTTTACTTCAAAGGCTACGGTATGCTGATTGCCTCTAAAAGCATTATATAAACATAGGAAACATGCATTGATGTATTATTTTCAGGTGAGGGTTGTGTATAATCTGAACATTGAGTGAATAATAACCGTTCCTATTTAGTTATTGTGTGGAATTACTGGTGGGTATGGAATGGCATGCAGTCAATGATGCCTGATACGAGGCTAAAGACAGTAATTGTGCAGCTCGACGCAAACCTATCCCTTCGCTCTTGTCTTGAACCACTGAGATCAAGGATGCAAAAGATGTGTATCAGTATAATGAGATATTGAATTACCAAAACTAACTGCCCTGCCACTGTTGAGCTTGAAAAACATGTCAAGTGTCTCAACATTTCCTGTTTAACCTTTAGATTCTCTGAGGGCTACTAAGTAAAGTAATTTAAGATACAGGTACATTATGCTAGAGTTGAGGGATGGGATTTTGAAAGGAACATGAATCATCGGTTGAGTTTGTGATTGACTGTCTCTTACGCCAGCTCCTCTCAGGAGTTCTTATGGATCATGACATCCCTTTAACCAATCAGACTATGATGATTTCTTCCATGACAAGATGCTATCTTTTTGAATGAACATACAGGTTTCCTGTGGTGAAAAGAAACCACAGGTTTAATATTCTAAGCAACTGCAGACTCATTTCAACAAAGCAGAGGTTGTTATCATTTGTTTATTGCAACAAATTATGCAAAAATGTTATGGAATTAATTTTATCAAAAACCTTAATAAACAGAGGGAAGAAATTACTAACCAGTTTTGTAAAGGTACCATGTCGTCAAGTAAAACTTCATAATATGCATACCAAAGTATGAATATGGAGTGATATCCATATAATATATATAAACATCTGCTTTAAACCTATTTTAATATCCCAATATATTGTCAGGCCATGCCCACTTCCCTGCAATAACTAGGCTTTACTGAAACATTGGCTGGGATTTTGCCACCCAATGTCAGGACCCAATGATGGATCTGAGACCGTGTGGGAGGGCAGCGGGACAGCAGCAGCAATCTTCCTGGTGGTGGCCAATAAAGGGGATGCTGCCAGGACAGCTGTCTAATTAAGGATAGTGCCTGCCTCTCCGAGCTGCCAGCCCAATCAGAGGGCCGGCAGCTCTGCAGCCTCAGTAGCGCCACCGCTGGATGTGAAATACTGAAATACCCGTCTCTGAGTCTTGTCTCAGGTTTGTTTCGCTGTGGACTCTGCTTGCTGCTGTTTCCCTTTTGCTGTGCCTGTCTTCTGTTTGTTTGTGTCCTACTGTAACTTCTGGCTGCGTCTTTGGAGCCAGAATTCCTGCATAGGTGGGCCCAGTGTCCTTTTGCACCGTACGCCTTACACAGGTCTTGAACTGCAGGACAACTTTGTGGGGAGTGGGACCAACTACACTTACCACACAGCTTGCTTGCTCTTTTCGACCTGGTTATTGCTAGAAACAGACATCAGCTAAGTCCTGAAGTCAGAATTCCAGCTTCTGCAGTATTTTGCTTTTATTTTAGCTAAATCCTGACTGTTCCAAATATAACCAGTACTGGTATAGCCATTACTATTACAAATTAAGTTGGTTATAATCTAGCTATTCTTTTGCTCCCAACCTATTTCATAAAACAGAAGCATTTATATCATGGAATTATAGAATAATAGAGTGGTTATAACACAAATGAAGGTCATTTGGTCTGTCGAGTCCATGCTGGCTCTCTGCAAGAGCAACCCTGCTAGTCCCACTCTCATTCCCTTTCCCCATAGCCCTGCAATTATTTACCTTTCAAGTACTTATCTAATCACCATGACTGAAGCTACCTCCACCATAATCCAAGGCAGTGCATTCCAGGTCATAACCAATTGCTGCGTAAAACGTTTTTTCTCATGTTGCCTTTGGTTCTTTTGCCAATAACTTCAAATCTGTGTCTTCTGGGTCTAGATCCCTCTGCCAATGGAAACAGTTTATTTCTATCTACTTTGTCTGGGCCCCTCATGGTTTTGAACACTTCTATCAAATCTTCTCTCCACCTTGTCTTCTCTAATGAGAATAGCCCCAGCTTCTCCAATATATCCATGTAATTTAAGTCCCTAATCCCTGGAACAGTTCTCAGAAATCTTTTCTGCACCCTCTTCAAGGCCTACACTTCCTTCCTAAAGTGTGGTGCACAGAATTGGACACAGAACCCCAGTTGAAACCAAACTCATTTAGCACTTCATCCATGCCCTCTGCATGCATGCATAGGTCACCTTTTTAGTCCTTATTTGGTCCCACCCCTCCTCTTACTACCTTTTTTCTATTTATATGCTTATGGAAGACTTTTGGATTCTCTTTTACGTTAGCTGCCAGTCTCTTTTCATACTCTTTCTTTGCCCTCTTATTTCACATCACTTCCCTCTGAACTTTCTATATTCAGCCTGATTCTCACTTGTATTATCATATGCCCCTTTTTCTGCTTCATCTAACTCTCTATCTCTTTCGTCATCCAAGGAGTTCTGGTTTTGGTGCCTTGCCTTTCAACCTTGGAGAAATGTACCTAAACTATACCTGAACCATCTCCACTTTAAAGGCGCCCCCCACCCCATTGTTTGATTTTTTGCCTGCCAATGTTTGATTTCAATTTAAACAGAAAATGCTGGAAATACTCAGCAGGTCTGGCTTTTATTTGATTCCAACTTACCTGGGCCAGATATGTTCTCAGCCTGCTGAAATTGGCCCTGCTTCACTTAATTATTCTTACTCTCGATAGCTCTTTGTCCTTTTCCATAGCTAATCTAAACCTTAAAATGCTATGATCACTGTTCCCTAAATGTTCCTCTACTGATTTTTGATTCACTTGACCCACCTAATTCCCCAGAACCAGATCCAGCAATGCTTCCTTCCTCGTTAGGCCAAAAACATATTAATCAAAAAAGTTTGCCTGAGCATAATTCAGAAGTTCTTCCTCCTCTGCCCTTTGCACTATCATTATCCAGTCTATACTGGGATAATTGAAGTTCCATGTTCCATGTCATGCTTCACAATTTCTTGTATCTGATTGACTCAGAGATAACACTCTCACTTTTGAATTAGCCAGTCATATGTACAAACCTCAATCTGTTTGATGTAGGCTGACCCTTCTGCTGTAAACATAAAAACATAGAAAATAGGAGCAGGAGTAGGCCATTCGGCCCTTCGAGCCTGCTTTGCCATTCATTATGATCATGGCTGATCATCCAACTAAGTAGCTTATTCTCGCTTTCACCCCATACCTTTTGATCACAGTGGCGCAGTGGTTAGGCGGCACAGTGGCGCAGTGGTTGGATGGCACAGTGGCGCAGTGGTTAGCACCGCAGCCTCACAGCTCCAGCGACCCGGGTTCAATTCTAGGTACTGCCTGTGCGGAGTTTGCAAGTTCTCCCTGTGACCACGTGGGTTTTCGCCGGGTGCTCCGCTTTCCTCCCACAGCCAAAGACTTGCAGGTTGATAGGTAAATTGGCCATTATAAATTTCCCCTAGTATAGGTAGGTGATAGGGGATGTGGTAGGAATGTAGGATTAGTATAAATAGGTGGTTGATGGTCGGCACAGACTCGGTGGGCTGAAGGGCCTGTTTCAGTGCTGTATCTCTAAATAAATGAATACCCCTTTAGATCCAAGAGCTATATCTAACTCCTTCTTGAAAACATACAATGTTTTGGCCTCAACTGCTTTCTGTGGTCGTGAATTCCACAGGCTCACCACTCTCTGGGTGAAGAAATTTCTCCTAATCTCAGTCCTGAAAGGTTTACCCTGTGTCCTTAGACTATGACCCCTGGTTCTGGACTCCCCCACCATCAGGAACATCCTGTAGTGCTGTACCTTTAGAAATGTTATATTTTGAATGGGGTATTGTCTCCCCTTTCAGATGGATGCAAAAGATCCTCTGGTAATATTCAAAGAAGATCATGGGAGTTCTCCCAGTATCCTGACCAACATTTGTCCATCAAACAATGCCAGCAATAAAATATTTGTCTGGTCATTTAGCACAGTGCTGTTTGTGGGACCTTGCTGTGTGAAAATTGAGTGCCAAGTTTGCCTACGTAATGACAGTGACTGCACTTCAAAAATAATTCATTGACTGCCAAGTTCTTTGGGACATCTCGAAGTGATAAAAGATGCTAAATTCAAATTCTTTCTTTCTTGTGTAAACTCAGGGCTGGATTTTACCAAGCCCACGACGTCGGGCTCCATGCCGGGGGGTCCTAGGAGATAGTTCCGGCAGCGGCCTGCCATGGAGGCAGATGCCAAGAGGGCCTGGCCCGATCCTCTCAGTGGCAGCGAGGCTCCGTGGTGGCCCTCCCGCTGGGTGATGGGAACAGAATTATAATATTTAAATGAGAGGGATGAATACATTTAAATAAACTTACCTTTAATCTTCTGGGGCTGTTGTGATTCTAACTGCGGCGGCTGGCACTGTCGCGCCTTGGGGAAAGCCGGTGTGACACTGGTGGGGAGGGAGGAGGGGTTAAGATTTTCAGTGTGGGGCTGGTGGAATAGGGTCAAATTTTTTTTTTATTGGTTCATGGGATGTGGGCGTCACTGTCTAGGCCAATATTCATTGCTCATCCCTAATTGCCCTTGAGAAGGTGGTGGTGAATTGCCTTCTTGAACCGCTGCAGTCCATGTGGGATAGGTACACCCACAGTGCTGTCAGGAAGGGAGTTCCAGGATTTTGACTCAGTGACAGTGAAGAAACATTGATATAGTTCCAAGTCAGGATGGTATGTGGCTTGGAGGGGAATTTGCAGGTGGTGGTGTTCCCATGCACCTGCTGCCCTTGTCCTTTGAGGTGGTAGAGGTCACGGGTTTGGAAGGTGCTGTTAAAGAAGCCTTGGTGCATTGCTGCAGTGCATCTTGTAGATGGTACGCACTGCTGCCACTGTGCGTCAGTGATGGAGGGAGTGAATGTTTATGGATGGTGTGCCAATCAAGCGGGCTGCATTATGTTGGAGCTTCTTGAGTGTTGTTGGAGCTGCACCCATCCAGGCAAGTGGACAGTATTCCATCACACTCCTGACTTGTGCCTTGTAGATGATGAACAGGCTTTGGGGAGTCAGGAGGTGAGTTAATCACCACAGGATTCCTAGTCTCTGACCTGCTCTTGTAGCCATGTTGTTTATATGGCTACCCCAGTTCAGTTTCTGGTCAATGGTTAGTACGTATGACTGGCTAATTCAAAAGTGAGAGTGTTACCACTGAGTCAATCAGATACAAAAAATTATGGAGCATGACCTGGAACATGGACCTTCAATTATCCCAATATAGACTGGATAATGATAGTGCAAGGTGATAGTGGGGTTCTTAATGCTATTGAATGTCAAGGGGTGATGGTTAGATCCTCTCTTGTTGGAAATAATCATTGCCTGGCACTTGTGTGGCACAAATGTTACTTGCCACTTATCAGCCCAAGCCTGGATATTATTCAGGTCTTGCTGCATTTCTACACGACTGATTCAGATCTGAGGAGTCGCTGAACATTGTGCAATCATCAGCGAACATCCCCACTCCTGACCTTATGATTGAAGGAAGGTCATTGATGAAGCAGCTGAAGATGGCTGGGCCTAGGACACTACCCTGAGGAACTCCTGCAGTGATGTCCTAAGACTGAGATAATTGACCACCAGCAAACACAACCATCTTCTTTTGCTCTAGGTACGACTCCAACCAGTGGAGAGTTTCCCCCCTGATTCCCAGTGACTCCTGTTTTCCTAGGGATCCTTGATGCCATACACGGTCAAATGCTGCCTTGATCTCTAGGGCTGTCACTCTCACCTCACCTCACCTCTTGAGTTCAGCTTTTTTGTCCATGTTTGAACCAAGGCTGTAATGAGGTCAGGAACTGAGTGCCCCTGGTGGAACCCAAACTGAGCATCAGTGAGCAGGTTATTGAAAAGCAAGTGACGCTTGATAGCACTGTCAATGACACCTTCTATCACTTTACTGATGATCGAGAGTGGACTGATTGGACGGTAATTGACCGGGTTGGACTTGTCCTGCTTTTGGTGTACAGGACATACCTGGGCAATTTTCCAAATTGCCGGGTAGATGCCAGTGTTGTAGCTGTACTGGAACAGCTTGGCTAGGGGTGCGACAAGTTCTGGAGCACACGTCTTCAGTACTATTGCCAGAATGTTGTCAGGGCCCATAGCCTTTGCAGTAGCCAGTGCCTTCAGTCATTTCTTGATGTCACGCAGAGTGAATCGAATTGGCTGAAGACTAGCATCTGTGATGTTGGAGACTTCAGGAGGAGGCCGATAAACGTAATTGGTGTAGGGGGGGGCATATCTTTAAAAAATTAAATTTGCCAGCACGACTGCCTGCTCTTCAAAAATGGCACCAGCACCTACTCACAGGCAGCTGACTCCATTGCTGGCGACGGACTGCCCGCCCCTCCACCTGACTGGGGTGGGGAGGGCCACCCCAGCTATTTAAATGAGCCGCAGTGCAGGAGATTGCGGCGGCTCTTTGGCATGCGGCTCACGCGTGCAGGCCGCCATTTATTGAGCTTGCCGCCAAGATCGGCAGCGGGCTCTTAAAACATTTGGGATTATATCAGTTGCACTGTGAAACAAACATACAGGCTGGGATTTTACCCTTGGCGGATGGGAGCCGTTCACTGACTGAAAAGTCGATGGTGAACCCGCTTCCGTTTGGCCTGGGGATCTGACCCACATTTTGCGGTTCCCCGGCCTTTAATAGTTCTGAGGCGGGATCTCCAACCACTTGAGGCAGGAAGTCCCGCCTAATAGAGCTGCTGCCCAATCAGCGGGCCGGCAGCTCTTATCCCAGCAGCTCCACCGGGAGTGGTGGCCACTGCTGGGACCGCAGCCCAGCTTGAAGACGAAGATGTCGGGTTGCCTGGGGTGATTGGTTGGGCCCCGGCAAAGAAAGTGTTGTTGATTGGGGGGAACGGGGCATGTGTTGGGGGTGGTTGGGACTGCGAGGGCGGCCCTCTGTGAGGCACAGACTGCCCGATCATGAGGGCCCCCCAGGCCGTCAGAGAGCCACCTGCTTTGAACAGGCAGCTTTTCTCGAGCCTGGGCTGCCTGCTTGACATGGGTAAAATCCCCGTGGCGGGCAGACTGAGTCCCTTAATTGGCCATTAAGTGGCCACTTAAGAGCCTTGATTGGCCTAGGGTGGGCGGGCCGTTTCTCGCCCTTACGTCCCTGCGTAAAGTGGCAGCGGAGGTGAGAGCGGGTCAGGAAGGGCCCCCTGAGCCTTCCACTCCATTTTACGCCCCCCCTCTGCCACCTTCCCACTCTGTGGTGGGGGATGGGGGGGGGTGGTCGTTAAACTCCGGCCATAATTGTAGAATCATAGAATGGTTACAGCACAGAAGGAGGCCATTCGACCCCTCGTGTCAGTGCCAGCTCTCAGCAAGAGCAACTCAATTAATTGCATTCCCCAGCCCTTTCCCATAGACCTGCAAATTTTTTCTCTTCATATAATTATCCAATTACCTTTGAAAGCCATGATTGAGCTCCATGCAACTCTCATTCCAGATACTAACCACTCATTGCGTGAAAAAGATTTTCCTCATAATGCCTTTGGTTCTTTTACCATTCACCTTAAATTGGTGTCCTTTGATTTTCGACCTTTCTGCCAGTGGAAACTGTTTCTCCCTATTTACTCTGTCCAGACTCCTGATGATTTTGAACGCCTCTATCAAATCTCCTCTCACCCTCCTCTTCTCTAAGGAGAACAGCCCCAGCTTCTCCAACCTATCCACGTAACTGAAGTCCCTCATCCTTGGAACTATTCTCGTAAATCTTATCTGCACCCTCGCTAATGCCTTAACATCCTTCCCAGAATTGGACACAATACTCCAGTTGAGGCCGAGCCTGTATTTATAAAGATTCACCATAACTTCCTTGTTTTTGTACTCTACGCCTCTATTTATAGAGCTCAGGATCCCATACACCTTATTAGCCACTTTCTCAACTCGCACTGCCGCCTTCAAATATTTGAGTACACACACCCCCAGGACCCTCTGCTCCTACATTCCCTTTTGCATCCTTTATTTTATATTGCTTCTCCTCATTCTGCCTATCAAAATGCATTACTTCACACTTTTCTGCATTAAATTTCTTTTGCCACTTGTCCGCCCATTCCACCAGCCTCTCCATGTCCTCCTGGAGTCTATCACTATGCACCTCACAGTTCACAATACTTCCAAATTTTGTGTCATATGCAAATTTTGAAACTATGTCCTGCACACCCAAGTCTAGGTCATTAATATATAGATCTAGGAAAATAGTAGTCCTAGTACTGATCCCTGGGGAACCCCACTGTATATCTTCTGCCAATCTGAAAAACAAACGTTCACCACTACTCTCTGTTTCCTGACACACACCCAACTTTGTATTCATGCTGCCACTGTCCCTTTGCTGACCAGCCTGTTATATGGCACGTTATCAAATGCCTTTTGGAAGTCCATGTACATCACATCAACTGCATTTCCCTCATCAGCCCTCTCTGTTACTTCATCAAAAAACTCAAATAAATTCGTTAAACATTGATTTTCCTTTGACAATCTGTGCTGGCTTTCTTTAACTAATCCATGTTTGTTGAAGTGACTATTAATTTTGACCCAGATTATTGTTTCTAAAAGCTTTCCCACCACTGAGGTTAATCTGACTGGCCTGCAGTTGCTAGGCTTGTCCTTACACCCTTTTTTTAACATGGGTGCAACATTTTGAATACTGTGTGCAGTTTTGGTCTCCTTATTTAAGGAAGGACGTAAATGTTGGAGGCAGTTCAGAGCAGGTTTACTAGATTGATTCCTGGAATGAGTGGGTTGTCTTATGAGGATGGGTTGGACAGACTGGGCTTGTTTTCACTGGAGTTTAGAAGAGTGAGGGGAGACTTGATTGAAGTATATAAGATCCTGAATGGTCTTAACATGGTGGATGTGAAGAGTCTTGTGGGAGAGTCCAGAACTAGGGGACACTGTTTGTAAATGAGGGGTTGCCCTTTTAGGACAGAGATGAGGAGAAATTTTTTCTCTCAGAGCGTTGTGCAACTTTGGAATTCTCTGCCTTAGAAGGTGGTGGAGGTGAGGTCATTGAATATTTTTAAGGCGGAGGCAGATAGATTCTTGTTATGCAAGGGAATCAAAGGTTATCGGGGGTAGATGCGAGTGTGGAATTCAAGACACAAACAGATCAGCCATGATCTTATTGAATGGCGGAGCAGGCTCGATGGGCTGAATGACCTGCTTCTGCTCCTAATTCGTATGGGCGTATATACAGTTCTCCTCTGGCACCACATCTGTAACTAAGGAGGATTGAAAGATTATTGCCAGTGCTTCCTCAACTTCCACTCTTAATTTTCTCAGTATCCTCAGATGCAACTGATCCAGTCCTGGTGAATTATCCACTTTAAGTTCAGCACCATTCGTGACTCCTCAGATACTGAAGCAGTCTGTGTAGAAATGCAGCAAGACCTGGACAATATTCAGGCCTGGGCTGATAAGTGGCAAGTAACATTCGTGCCACACAAGTGCCAGGCAATCAGCATCTCCAACAAGAGAGAATCTAACCATCTGCCCTTGACATTCAACAGCATTATGATCTCTGAATCTTCCACTATCAACATCCAGGGGGTTACCATTGACCAGAAACTGAACTGGAGCAGCCATATAAATACCATGGCTACAAGAGCAGGTCAGAGGCTAGGAATCCTGCAGCGAGTAACTCACCTCCTGACTCCCCAAAGCCTGAACACCAACCACAAGGCACAAGCCAGGAGTGTGATGGAATAAAAACAAGAAATGCTGGAAATACTCAGCAGGTGTTGATAAAGTTTTCCAGTTCGGGGTGGAGCAGGAAACGGCACCGATACAGTCATCAATGTACCGGAAAAAGAGTTGGGGGAGGGGGCCTGAGTGGGACTGGAACAAGGAATGTTCAACATATCCCACAAAAAGACAGGCATAACTAGGACCCATGCGGGTACCCATTGGATGTGTGACGGAATACTCTCCACTTGCCTGGATGGGTGCAGCTCCAACAACATTCAAGATGCATGACACCATCCAGGACAAAGCAACCCATTAGATTGGCACTCCGTCCACAAACATTCACTCCCTCCACCACTGATGCACAGTGGCAGCAGTCTGTACCATCTACAAGATGTACTGCAGCCATACACCAAGGCTACTCAGGAAGCACCTTGCAAACCCACGACCTCTACTACTTAGAAGGACAAGGGCAGCAGATACATGGGAACACCGCCACCTGCAAGTTCCTCTCCAAGTCACACACCATCCTGACTTGGAACTATGTCGCCATTCCTTCACTGTCGCTGGGTCAAAATCCTGTAAATCCCTTCCTAACAGCACTGTGGGTGTACCTATCCCATATGGACTGCAGTGGTTCCAGAAGGCAGCTCACCACCACCTTCTTATGCGCAATTAAGGATGAGCAATAAATTCTGGCCTGGCTAGCGATGCCCAAAATCCCATGAAATGAATAAAAATAAGTACAGCCAGCCTATCTAATACCCCTTCTTTATCAATTTTTAGCCCATCCAGTGTCCCAACCATTTCCTCTTTCACTATGATTTTGAGAACATCTTCTTCCTTGGGACAGAAGATGCAAAGTACCCATGTCCTCTGCCTCCTTTTTGGTCCCGAATTGGCTCCATCTGTACTTTTACAACCCTTTTACTATTTATATGCCTTTACAAGACTTTTGGATCCCCTTTTGTGTTAGCTGCCAGTCTCCTCTCATACTGCCTCTTTGCTTCTCTTATTACTTTTTTCAGTTCCCTTCTGAACAGTTTTTATTCAGCTTGGTTGTCACTTGTTTTATCAACTTGACATGTGTCATAAGAACCCTTTTTCTGCTTCATCTTACTCCTAATGTCTTTTGCCATCAGTGGACTTTGGCTGTATTTGTCCGACCATTCCTCCCTGTGAGCATGTACCTCAAGAGTACCCGTACCATCTCCTCATTAAAGGCGGCCTATTGTTCTGTTGTAGTTTAGCCTACCAATCTTTGATTCCAATTTACTGAGCCAGATCCATTCTTATCCCTCTGAAATTGACTCTTCCTCAATTAATTATTTTTACTTTGGATTAATCCTTGTCCTTTTCCATTGCTAACCTAAACCTTATGACTATGATTATTGTCCCTTAAATGATCCCCTACTGACACTTGATCCACTTGTCCCAAGACATTCGCAAACCAGATTCAGCAATGACTCCTTCCTCATTGGGCTGGAAACATACAAATCTAGAAAATTCTCCTGAACACACTTGAGGAACTTTTCTCCTCTCTGCCCTTTACACCATAACTATTCCAATATATAGCAGCTTAATTAGAGTCCCTGATTCCAACTATTATTAATATTATTGGCTATCCCTTGCAGGCGAGAATGATTGTCTTCCATGAGTATGAAGATAGCTGAGTAGGCTGATTTGGGATCTGCAGACTTTATGGCACCTAGGGCATTTGTTGTCATGTGGGATGTCTGGTCGTGAATTATTAGTTTGGGTCATGTCTTGTTCTTTTTGCTACTCTCACTTTTCCTCTTCAACTTGTCATTGCTGGGTCTCAAAATGCTGGGATCCTTCCCACAGACTCTACCTTCATCTGTTTTGGTCCAAGGCGATGGTCTCCCGGGAGTTGATGTCATTATAACTACACTATAGTTTTCACATTTCTCGGTAAGTTCCTTGCAGATGTGTTCCTCTATATCTTTCCCACTAGTTGGTGGGCTATAGAATGCACTCAGTAGAGTAATGGTACCTGTATTGTTTCTTAGCTCTAACCAAATATATTCTGTTCATCAGCCTTCTAGGACATCCTCTCTCTCCAGCATTGTAATGTTTTCCACAATCAATACTGCCATCCCTTCTCCTTTCTTTCTTTGCCTATCTGTCCTGAACACCTTGTATCCAGGAATATTTACTACACATTCATGCTCTTTTTTGAGCCAGGTCTCTATGATCGCCACAACACCATATTACCAGTATCTATCTGCACCTGCAGCTCACCACTGTAAACCTAACTAAGACCTTACTTCATTCCCTCTTATTCTGACCTCACCTCTTCTTTTTCTTCTTCTTCTTTGGCCTCCTTGTCTCGAGAGACAATGGGTAAGCGCCTGGAGGTGGTCAGTGGTTTGTGGAGCAGCACCTGGAGTGGCTATAAAGGCCAATATTAGAGTGACAGATTCTTCCACAGGTGCTGCAGAAATAATTGTTTGTCGGGGCTGTTACACAGTTGGCTCTCCCCTTGCGCTTCTGTCTTTTTTCCTGCCAACTGCTAAGTCTCTTCGACTTGCCACACTTTAGCCCCGCCTTTATGGCTGCTTGCCAGCTATGGCGATCGCTGGCAATTGACTTCCACAAATTGTGATCAATGTCACAGGACTTCATGTCGCGTTTGCAGACGTCTTTAAAGCGGAGACATGGACGGCCGGTGGGTCTGATACCAATGGCGAGCTCGCTGTACAATGTGTCTTTGGGGATCGTGCCATCTTCCATGCGGCTCACATGGCCAAGCCATCTCAAGCGCCGCTGACTCAGTAGTGTGTATAAGCTGGGGATGTTGGCCGCCTCGAGGACTTCTGTGTTGGAGATACGGTCCTGCCACCTGATGCCAAGTATTCTCCGGAGGCAGCGAAGATGGAATGAATTGAGACGTCGCTCTTGGCTGACATACGTTGTCCAGGCCTCGCTGCTATAGAGCAAGGTACTGAGGACACAGGCTTGATACACTCGGACTTTTGTGTTCCGTGTCAGTGCGCCATTTTCCCACACTCTCTTGGCCAGTCTGGACATAGCAGTGGAAGCCTTTCCCATGTGCTTGTTGATTTCTGCATCGAGAGACAGGTTACTGGTGATAGTTGAGCCTAGGTAGGTGAACTCCTGATCCACTTCCAGAGCGTGGTCGCCGATATTGATGGATGGAACATTTCTGACGTCCTGTCCCATGATGATCGTTTTCTTGAGGCTGATGGTTAGGCCAAATTCGTTGCAGGCAGCCGCAAACCTGTTGATGAGACTCTGCAGACACTCTTCAGTGTGAGATGTTAAAGCAGCATCGTCAGCAAAGAGGAGTTCCCTGATGAGGACTTTCCGTACTTTGGACTTCGCTCTTAGACGGGCAAGGTTGAACAACCTGCCCCCTGATCTTGTGTGGAGGAAAATTCCTTCTTCAGAGGATTTGAACGCATGTGAAAGCAGCAGGGAGAAGAAAATCCCAAAAAGTGTGGGTGCGAGAACACAGCCCTGTTTCACGCCACTCAGGATAGGAAAGGGGTCTGATGAGGTGCCGCTATGCTGAATTGTGCCTTTCATATTGTCATGGAATGAGGTGATGATACTTAGTAGCTTTGGTGGACATCCGATCTTTTCTAGTAGTCTGAAGAGACCACGTCTGCTGACGAGGTCAAAGGCTTTGGTGAGATCAATGAAAGCAACGTAGAGGGGCATCTGTTGTTCGCGGCATTTCTCCTGTATCTGACGAAGGGAGAACAGCATGTCAAAGGTCGATCTCTCTGCACGAAAGCCACACTGTGCCTCAGGGTAGACACGCTCGGCCAGCTTCTGGAGCCTGTTTAAAGCGACTCGAGCAGAGACTTTCCCCACTATGCTGAGCAGGGAGATTCCACGGTAGTTGTTGCAGTCACCGCGGTCACCTTTGTTTTTATAGAGGGTGAAGATATTGGCATCGCGCATGTCCTGAGGTACTGCTCCCTCGTCCCAGCACAGGCAAAGCAGTTCATGTAGTGCTGAGAGTATAGCAGGCTTGGCACTCTTGATTATTTCAGGGGTAATGCTGTCCTTCCCAGGGCCTTTTCCGCTGGCTAGAGAATCAATGGCATCACTGAGTTCCGATTTTGTTGGCTGTACGTCCAGCTCATCCATGACTGGTAGAGGCTGGGCTGCATTGAGGGCAGTCTCAGTGACAACATTCTCCCTGGAGTACAGTTCCAGGTAGTGCTCAACCCAGCGGTCCATTTGCTTGCTTTGGTCAGTGATTGTGTCCCCTGATTTAGATTTGAGGGGGGCGATCTTCTTGATGGTTGGCCCAAAAGCTTTCTTAATGCCATCATACATTCCTCTGATGTTTCCGGTATCTGAGGCCAGCAGAATATGACTGCATAGGTGTTGCCAGTAGTCATTTGCGCTGCGCCTGACTGTTCTTTGTGCAGTGCTTCTGGCTGCTTTAAGTGCTACGGATGTTAACTCGCTGGGGGCTTTCTTGCAGTTCAGCAGTGCAATGCGCTTAGCGGCTATGACAGGTTCCAGCTCTTCAAAATGAGATTGAAACCAGTCTGCATTTCTCTTCACACGTTTGCCATAGGTGTTCAAAGCTGACTCATAGATGGCGTCTTTGATGTGGGCCCACTTGGTCTCAGCATCCCCTGTGGGAGTGTTTTGAAGGCTTTTACAAGTGAATTTAGACATTTTTGTAACAGCTGTGGATAAGAAATTCTGCTCGTGTTGCTGCGCGGGTGGCCCTTCTGCTTGGAGTGATGCAGCTTATTTGGTTTGAGTCTAAACTTGTTGCACACCAGGGAGTGGTCGGTGTCGCAGTCCGCATTGTGGAAGCTGCGTGTGACTTGAACACTGTTTAAGGAGGCTCGCCTTGTGACGATGAGGTCCAGCTGGTGCCAACGACGTGATCTTGGGTGCCTCCATGAAACCTGGTGACAGGGTTTAGTGTGAAAGAACGAGTTGGTGATGCAGAGGTTATGATAGGTACACAACTCCAGCAGTCTCTGTCCATTCTCATTCATCCTTCCAACACCATAGCGCCTAAGGCAGGAGGGCCATAAGTCATGGTCGGCCCCAACCCTGGCATTAAAGTCCCCCAGCAGGAACAGATGTTCGGTATTGGGGATGCTACTAATGATATTATGGAGTTCCTCATAGAACTGGTCTTTAGCTTCAGGTGGGAAGCAGAGTGTTGGAGCATAGATACTGAGTAGGTGTACTGGACCAGAGGCGGTGAGCAGTCAGATGGACAGTATGCGTTCCAAGCCATTTGAGGGAGGCTCTATCATGCTGAGCAAGGTGTTTCTGATGGCGATGCCCACTCCATGCTGTCTTGGTTCTTCAGGATCCCTGCCCTGCCAGAAGAAGGTGCAGTCTTGCTCTGTTAGAGATCCACTCGCAGGGAGGCGAGTCTCCTGAAGTGCTGCAGTGTCTACATTGAGTCTACTGAGTTCGTTGTTAATGATGGCGGTCTTCCGAGAATCGTTGATTTGTGTAAGGTCTTCCGACAGGCCAGGACACGTAGTTCTGACGTTCCAGCTTGCAAAACGAAGGGCTGGTACCTTCTTTACTTTTTTCGTGCTGTTTGGTGCGGTGTTGCAGTCCACTTTTCGGGCAATGACCCTGAGCTCCAAGCACCCATTGAAGCAGGTGGACTGTGGCGGGACAGAACCTTATTGACCAGGGGCTGCCCGGTTTGAGGCGGGCGGTAGCTGTCCAGTAAGGTGCGATGACCTCTCCCACCGACAAACGTAACCTATGGCGCCCAATCTCTATGCCAATTGAGCTGGACTTATAACCTGTAACTGCTGCCTTCCATGTTGTTTCGGTCGCTGTGAGGCGACTATGGAGTGACCTCTCCATGGCGCATGCCTGAGCGAATGTATAGAGGTTGAGAGTTGCCCAAGCGTCAAAACCCCCCTCTCGGCCTTTCTGGTGGGGTCCAAAGGAGTGCAGAGCATGATGTTTGGCACCGGTATGGCTGCAGGAACTGCCGGAAACATGCCAAAGGTGACACATGACCGCCTACGGGGTTCCGCTCTGGATTTTCTGTTAGGGTTTACTCCCTTAGCCTTGGTCTCTCCCGAGACGCCCACAAGGCAGTGGGGTTGTTAGGGCCCCTACACAGGTGTAGGAGGATGCCGGTGGGAGGAGGGGGTGCGAGGGGGAGGGGTGGAGGGAGGGGGGTGCGAGGGGGAGCTGGGAAGGGGTCTGTAAGGGGGAAGGGGGTGCAGGTAATAAACCATTTCATCAGTTCCCACCATCGACGCCGGGAAAGCTCATCCGCGTCCTCCGGGAGGTGAGCGACAGCCTCGGGCGCCAGTACCAGCAGGAATTCGCCGACATTGCGCTGCAGATGCACTACGAGCCTCACATCTCCCGCTGACGCTTTGAAGTTGTGGCCGAGGAGCCGTTCGTGGCTTTTTACGTGTTCGGGGCACCTTTTTCTCAAGGCTTCCCCTCTGTAATAGTCTTATTACCCTAGCGTTCCGCTGCTCCTTCCTCTCTACAATGGACTTACCGCACGCCGTGGCCGCGGACAATCTGGACGGTGTAGACAACAGGATAGAAGATCAGAGTATCACCAGTTGTACTTTGCAATTTCGTCCAGATTTCATTCAATTCCATTGAGTGCTCAATGAGGAAAACAAAGAGCAGGTATGGCTGGGGGAGGGCAGTGGGCCCAGATCACATTAAACTAGCTGTTAACTTGTAGTTAGGGCTAAAATGTACTGAATAAAGAGCCAGGGGAATTTAAACAGTTTAAGAGGGTAGATTGGGGGAGAAAGCACTAAGAAAGGGAGCAGATGGCCATGGATAGAGTTGCACAGCAAGGGAGCTTCCTCGGGAGCTTATAGCCATGGAGCCATCTTGAATCCAGTAGTGACCTCACTAATGCCTTACTATTTCTTACTCTGGTGCTAGCTCTCTCTTTCAGTCTTTTGTGCACCTTGTTTTTCCTTTCTGATATTACATTCTGGTTCTCTGCCAAGTTAGTTTAAACCCTCTGCAATAGCATAAGCAAACCACCCCATGAGGACATTGGTCCCTGGCCCTGTTGAGGTGCAAACCTTCCAGCCTGTATAGGTCGCAGCTTCCCCACAATTGGGTCCCAATGCCACAAAAATCTATAGTCCTCCCTCCTGCACCATCTCGCCAGCAACACATTCATCTGTTCTATTTGTTTCTATATATGGGGCAAAAGCAGGAACAGGTTACTGAGTTGGATGATCAGCCATGATCATAATGAATGGCGGAGCAGGCACGAAGGGCCGAATGGCCTACTCCTGCTCCTATTTTCTATGTTTCTATCCTCCTATATCTATACTCACTAGCACATGGCACTGGGAGTAACCTGGAGATTACTACCTTTGAGGTCCTGCTTGCCAGTTTCCTTCCCAGCTCGCTAAAATCTGCCTGCAGGACCTCATCCCTCTTTCTACCTATATCATTGGTTCTGATAAGCACAATGACTACTGGCTGTTCACCCTCACCCCTCAGAATTCTCAGCAGCCACTCAGTGACATCTTTGACCCTGGCACCAGGGAGACAACATACCAACCTGCACTGACATCTGCCGCCGCAGAAATGCCTGTCTATTCCCCTAATTGCTTTTGCATTCTTCCTCCTGCCCCCCATCTTCCCTCCCCCCACTCCCCTAACAGCTGAGTCAGATCTGGTGCTGTGAACTTAGGTAGAAAGAGGGATGAGGTCTTGCATCAAGAATTCAGGGAGTTAGGCAGTAGACTAAAAAGCAGGACCTCTCGGGTTGTAATCTCTGGATTACTCCCAGTGTCACGTGCTAGTGAGTATAGAAATAGGAAAATAGCACAGATGAATGTGTGGCTTAAGAGTTGGTGCAGGAGGGAGGGTTTTAAATTCCTGGACCACTGGGACCGTTTCTGGGGAAGGTGGGACCTGTACAAACGGGACGGTCTGCATCTGAACCAGAGGGGGACTAACATCCTTGCTGGCGGGTTTGCTAGTGCTGTTGGGAGGAGTTTAAACTAATTTGGCAGGAGGAGGGGACGCAGACTCCTCGCAGAATAGGGACACAACTAAACACAGGAAAGCGAACAAGTCAGAGGGAATACAGCGGAAGTAAGTTTCAAGGGAGTAAGACCAGGATGGAAGGCCTCTACTTTAATGCCAGGAGTATTGCAGGTAAAACAGATGAGCTAAGGGCAAAGATTGACACGTGGAATTGTGATATAGTAGCCATCACGGAGACATGGTTGACGGAGGGGCAGGATTGGCAGCTCAATATCCCGGGATATAGAATCTTCAGGCGAGACAGAGGAGGGGGTAAAAGAGGAGGGGGCATTGCTATATTAGTTAAGGAGTCAGTTACTGCAGTAAGGAGAGATGATATCTTGGAGGGGGCATCAAATGAAGCTTTATGGGTAGAGTTTAGGAATAAAAAAGGGACAGCCACATTGCTAGGTGTTTATTATAGACCCCCAGATAGTCAGCGGGAAATTGAGGAGCAAATATGTGCGCAATTTGCAGAGGTGTGTAAAAATAATCGGGTAATTATATTAGGTGATTTCAACTTTCCCAACATTAATTGGGATAGTCATCGTGCTAAGGGCTTAAATGGAGTGAAGTTCTTAAAATGTAAACAGGAGAACTTTTTAGCCAAATATGTAGAGGATCCAACAAGGGAGGGTGCAGTGCTCGACCTAATTCTGGGGAATGAAGCCGAACAGGTGGTTGATGTATTGGTGGGGGAGCATTTTGGTGATAGTGACCATAACATTGTATAATTTAAGCTTGTTATGGAGAAAGAAATAGACAAGTTGCAAAAAAAGGTTTTGGATTGGGGGAGTGTGAATTTTAGTAAAATAAGGCAGGATCTGGCCAAGGTAGACTGGAAAGAGTTACTTGTCAGGAAATCTACAGAAGAGCAGTGGGGGGCATTCAAAAAGGAAATGTGGAGGGTACAGGCCCAACATGCTCCCTCTAGGGTAATAGGTAGGAGCAACAAGCCCAGAGAATCATGGATGACCAGAAACATTCAGGGTATGATGAGAAGGAAAAGAGAGGCTTTTAGCAAATACAAGGAGAGCAAATCAATGGAAGCATTAGTGGAATACAGAAAGTGTAGGATGGAGCTTAAGAAAGCAATTAGGAGAGCAAAGAGGGGATATGAGAAAGCTCTGGCTGGTAACAGTAGGGAAAATCCCAAGATATTCTATAAGTATATCAATGGGAAGAGGATAACCAGGGAAAGCGTAGGACCCATTAGGGACCAAGGGGGAAATTTGTGGGTGGAGCCAGAGGACATTGGTAGGGTGTTGAATAAAATCTTCACATCTGTCTTCATCCAAGAGAATGAGGATGTAGATATGGAACTCAGAGAGAGAGACTGTGAGGTTCTTGAGCAAATTGTCATAGGGAGTGACAAGGTACTGGAGGTTTTGGAAGGCTTAAAAGTGGACAAATCTCCAGGTCCGGACAATTTGTGTCCCAGGATGCTGTGGGAGGCGAGGGTGGAGATTGCAGGGGCTCTAACCCTCATTTTTAATTTCTTTCTGGCCACGGGGGAGGTGCCAGAGGACTGGAGAACAGCTAATGTGGTCCCACTATTTAAGAAAGGTTGTAGAGATAAGCCAGGGAACTACAGACCAGTGAGTCTCACGTCAGTGGTCGGGAAACTATTGGAGAAAATTCTGAAGGAGAGAATCTATTTCCACTTGGAGAGGCAAAATTTAATTAGGAATAGTCAGCATGGCTTTGTCAGAGGGAGGTCATGCCTAACAAGTTTGATTGAATTTTTTGAGCATGTGACCAGGTGTGTCGATGAGGGTAGTGCAGTTGTTGTCGTTTGCATGGATTTCAGCAAAGCCTTTGACAAGGTCTCACATGGGAGACTTATCAAGAAAGCAAATGCACATGGGATACAGGGTAACTTGATAAGGTGAATTCAAAATTGGGTTAGCTGTAGGAGACAGAGAGTGATGACAGACGTCTGTTTTAGTGATTGGAAGCCAGTGTCCAGTGGCGTACCACAGGGATCTGTGCTGGGTCCCCTATTGTTTGTCATTTATATGAACGACATAGATGACTATGTGGGGGGTAGGATCAGTAAGTTCGCGGATGACACAAAGATTGGCCGAGTGGTTAACAGTGAGATGGAGTGTCTTAGGTTACAGGAAGATATAGACAGGATGGTCAAATGGGTAGAAAAGTGGCAGATGGAATTTAACCCTGAAAAGTGTGAGGTGAGACACTTTGGAAGGAGTAATGTGAGACGGAAGTATTCAACGAATGGCCTGACACTGGGAAGTAACGAGGAACAAAGGGACCTTGGCGCGTTTGTCCATAGATCTCTGAAGGCAGAAGGGCAGGTTAATAGGGTGGTGAGAAAGGCATATGGGACACTTATCTTTATCAATCGAGGCATCGATTACAAAAGCAGGGAGGTCATACTGGAGTTATACAGAACTTTGGTAAGGCCACTGCTGGAGTACTGTGTGCAATTCTGGTTGCCACATTATAGGAAGGATGTGATTGCATTGGAGGGGGTGCAGAGGCGATTCACCAGGATGTTGCCTGGGATGGAATATTTAAGCTGTGAAGAGAGGTTGGATAGGCTTGGGTTGTTTTCGCTGGAGCAGAGAAGACTGAGGGGTGCCCTGATCGAGGTGTACAAGATTATGAGGGGCATAGACAGGGTGGATAGGGAGCAGCTGTTCCCCTTAGTTGTAGGGTCAGTTACAAGGGGTCACAAGTTTAAGGTGAGGGGCGGGAGGTTTAAGGGGGATTTAAGGAAGAACTTTTTTACCCAGAGGGTGGTGACGGTCTGGAATGCACTACCTGGGAGGGTGGTAGAGGCGGGTTACCTCACATCCTTTAAAAAGTACCTGGATGAGCACTTGGCATGTCATAACATTCAAGGCTATGGGCCAAGTGCTGGCAAATGGGATTAGGTAGACAGGTCAGGTGTTTTAATGCATCGGTGCAGACTCGATTGGCCGAAGGGCCTCTTCTGCACTGTATTATTCTGTGATTCTATGAACTTGACTCTGGATGCACTCCCCAGAGGAACGATCACTCTCGGCAATATTCAGAACTGACTACTGTTTGGAAAGCAACATGCACTCAGGGAACTCCTGCACTACGTGCCTCGTCCTCCTTGTCTGTTTGGCAGTCACCCTTTCCCTCTCAACCTGAACTCTGTCAAGCTGCAGGGTGACCACATCCAGAAACATGGTCTCCATGAAACTCTCAGCCTTGTGAATGCACTGCAGCTGCTCAACTCAGTGCTTGAGCTGCTCCAGTTGACAACACATCCTGTATGTGGTTGTCCAGGACATGAGAAGTGAACTGGAGTTCCCACATGCAAAAGGTTGTGCACTCCACGGGACTGAGGTGCCATACCTCTATTTTTTATTGACTGGAGAAACTGAGCAGTGTTTGATACTCATGAATAAAATGTGTAAAAGAGCAGGGGAGTTTCCCCGATATCCTAACCAATATTTATCTCTCTACCACCAGCATTAAAAACATTATCAGTTCATTATGAGATTGCTATTTGTGGGAGTTTTCTGTGTACAAATTAACTGTTGCCTGTCCGGCATTACCACAGTTGTTGCACTATAGGAGTACTTCATTGGTTGTAAAGTGCTTTGGGATGTCCTGATGCACTATATAAATTCAATTTCTTTCTTTGCAATATTGAGAAAGCATTCATTCACTGTCCATTGACTAATCTGATGTGTATTGCCAGCATTTTCTGGTTTTATTTCAGAATTCCATTATTTGTAGTTTTTCCTTTTTAATATTATACTCTTATCTTTGATACATTTTCATTTGCTGGTGACAGAGAGACCCTCTCAATATATTTTTCTGTTGTTTTCCTTTTTTCAGTCACCTTACATCATATTCCATCCAATGAAGAGGACTGCTCGAACACCTGCTTCCACATTCTACTATACTACAACAACAATGATGAAAAGAAAGCCAGCATACATTTACATGTCAGCTGTGGGTCAGCTGGAGCTCTCTTACCTTTGAGTCATAAATCTTTGGATTCAGGACCCCCTCCAGGGACTTTAGCACAAAATCCAAGCTGGTATTTCATTGCAGTACTGAGGGAGTGATGTATGGTTGCTGGTGCCATCTTTCAGGCCCCTGTTTACCCTCTCATATGGACGAAAAGATTCCACAGCATTATTTTGAAGAAGAACACAGTTCTCCACAGTGTCATGGCCAATATATCACTTGACTACCATTGCTAAAAACAGCTTATCCAATCATTATCTCATTGTTCTTTGTTGGGATTGTATGCAAATTGGCTGCTGTGTGTCCTTCATTACAACAGTGACTACATTTTTTAGAGAAATTACTTTATTGTTCGTTAGGCCCTTTGGGACAACCTGAGGTCAAAGGCACCATAAAAATTCAAGTTCTGTGTTCTTTCTATAGTGCCTTTAACATAGAAAGCATCCCAAACTGCTCTAAAGGCCCAAAAAAGCACAAAAATAATGAAAAGGAATCAACATTGAAACATGGGGGAGAGATTGGGATAGTTGACTGAAAGCTTTGTCAAAAGGATAGGTTTTGAGACAGGTTTTATAACATGCAGCACTAGTTACTTATTTTAGTCCGATGGCCACCACTAGGAGATGACCATGAGCAGCCTGAACAATAATCTCCTGTTTTCCATGACTTTCATGTCTTGTGAACTTTGCCTAGGGCTTGGCATTTCCTTACAGCAGCATACAGTTAATTTAAATTTGATACAAAAAGAAAAAACCTAAGAACATAAGAAATAGGAACAGGCTAAGGCCTTTAAGCACCTTGAGCCTGTACTTCCATTCAATTCGATCATGACTGATCCAATATCCTAACTCCATCTGCCCATCTTGGTTTCATAACTCTTAATATCCTTGCCTAACATAAGCCTATCAATTTCAGTTTTGAAACTTTTAATTGACCAAAGCTCACCATTTCTTTCGGGCAGAGAATTCCATATTTCCACTCCCTTTTATATTTTATTACTCTGTGGAAAAATATTGACAATCATCATTATAATAATGAGTTTATAACTTGCCTGTGATGGGTGAGATGGGACTTATTGGGCTGGATTCTATAGGCCCGCCGCCTATTTCGGCAGGCCATTTTTAAAGGGCTTACAGCCCCAAATGACCACTTCAAATCTTAAAGGCAAATTTCCTTTAAAAGTATTAAAAATAAGTTAAAAATCTATCCATTCCCTCTTCCCCCCCCCAATAGCCTTACATTTAACTCCTTGCCCACTCACCCCCCAAAATATTTACCTTGACTACGTGACCGTCCTTCCCCTAAAGTGCACAAACTCTAACCTTTAACCCCTTCCCACCATCCCCCCAACCAATCCAAACAGTTTGACCCCGCTCCCCCACTTCCGCACTGGGAAAAGTACCCCCTCCCCCTGCCCAACAGGAGTTGCGCCTCGTTTCCCTGGATGGGGATCCGAAGCCACGTCGATACCGGCTGCCAGGATGAAGATCTCAACCTGTTGTCTGAATTGCAGGGGCTGGCATATTAATGAATGGTAAGTGCCCATCTGCATATTGTAATGCGTGTCCTGTCACCGAGTGGTTGGGGGGGGGGGGGGGGGTTGGCGACACGAGGCCTCGCCACCGCCGCTGAGATCGGAACGGGCCCTGCTGGCATCGAGGTTGGTGGCGGGCCTCATCCAGAGCAATCTTCATGCCCTCCTCCCCCCCGCCACCATTCCCGACGTTAAGGGCTCTATGTATGCAGAGTAGATGCCAGCACGCTGAATAAACAGCTATTGGTTATAAAGCGGGTTCTGTTAGGAGTGCAGTTCTTTCATATCCTGCGTCTGTAATGAATGTTTAGGTTTGGCATCACAGATTTTGACATGTGGGACTTGTGAAGCAGAAACCTGAAGCTGGACCCTAATCCTGATTCTAATCCCATCAGCCTCCCTGGACCACCAGTGAACATTGACTGCTGCAAACTGCAAGACCACCCAAAAGTATGGAACTCCACTCACCATTCCAGGATTGGATGCAAATATCCCATAGCCTCTGGGAGACAGCCAGGGAATCAGGTGCAGACTATCATGTGTCACCCAGGCATTCAGATGGGGAATACCCAAATAAAGGAACTCTTGTCAAAACAACATAGACAATAGTATTCAGGTTAGAGACTGTTTACTGAGGTTTTCCCTACATTATTGGTTTTCTAATATGGAACTGAGTTTCAATTTTTCACTGCTGGAAATCTTCTGCATGGAACAGAAACTATTAATATCTAAAAGTTTTCATTTTAAATGCATCCATTTGTAGTACAAGATCTTTAAATATTATCATGTCGGAAGCAGCTGTTTCTCGATGTGAGAAACTATCTACTTGTTACAAGAAGACAGCTAATTGATGATTTAGAATCATATTATTTGCCTATAAGTGTAGGTTACATTAGTCATATAGAGTCATAGAGTCATAGAGTCGTACAGCATAGAAACAGGCCCTTATAGAGTATAATGTGCAGTTTATACTTCAGAATATCTTATATGTGAATTTTACGGTCACATACTGAACTAATTTTTGGTATAATTTACATCCTTGCTGTCACTTTTTAATTTTCTGACTTAAACTCCACCTTATGTTCAACACAGGTGGATTTATAGGAACATAGGTCTGAATTTTACTGGCCCACTACATGTGAGTTTGGAGGCTGGGGGCCGTAAAATGCAATTGGGACGTATTCGGCTGGAAGTATGACTTGGTGACGTCGCTTCCAGATTTTACCAGCTGCAGGAACCATGGAGGGCGGACTTCTGTCACCGACATGGCAGGATATTAATTAAGGTACTTAAAGGGACAATTTGATGTGCATTTCCAATTTTATCAATGGCGCTCGGGAACTATGGGGCGTCACAGCCCTACCTGGTTAAAGAAGACGGCAAGGAAGCGAAAGTTCATTCTGCCTCTGCTAGCCAGCCAACCAGAGAGCCAACATGCGGTGGAAGGGAGGGTGGTAAATGGAGTGCATTACTGAATGATGGAAAAAGTGAGATTAAGGTGCCAGCATTGAGGGGTGTGCTGCAAAAGTCACAGAGGGGCAGTGCAACTTGATCCCAAGGGATTAGCCAGGGAAAGGTGTGGGGGGAGGGAACATGGATAGGATGTATGTGACTGGGAAGAGCCCACCTGCATGGGCCTAATCCACCCAGTCAACATGAGGAACGTCTTGGGCCGGCGACAAGGGGAAATGAGAGATGCACAAGGGAGGCTTGGGATGATCTCATACATACCCTGGTGCCCTTTCACAATCAGTGCAATAAAGCATCACCTTTACGTGAACCTGCTGTCACCTCCTTCATCTCGTAATCCATCGCCCAGTGCCCTGGTTCACAGTGCACACTGGCAAAGCTGAGGAGCTGTTCAGAAGTAGCCTACTCCAGCACTAGCAGTCCATTGAGGAGCAAGGCTGTAGATGACATCTAACAAGGCAGCAAGAATGGAAAGGATGACCAACAGCAGTGAGTCAAATATTTATTGAGCAGCATAACAGAAGTAAGTCTGCACATGTACAAAATCTAAACACCTGTAAGCCACAAGTGCAGCTAGATGCTTTTCTTAACTCTCTTACCTGTGCTTCTACGTGGTGCTCCTCCTGTGCTTGTAGATGATTGGGCTGCCCCGTGGCTTGGGATGACCTTGGCAGCCATTCTCTGGCTGCTTGAGGCCTGGAGGGCCCCCGGCATGCTGAGGGGCTCCTACATAGGTGCAGGAGCCTCCTCTGTCATCATGACTGCTGGAGACGCTGAGATCACTGGCAGAGGGTCTGAGGAGCCATGCTTGGAGTGCTCTGAAGCAGAAGGCAGCCTCTCCTCCTCCCCTGCAAGGCACTCTTGTATTTCCCTGCTGACCAGAGAAGGACAAGAACCTGGTGGAGATCCAGGCACCTTGTCCCCCTCTCGCCTTGCCACTGCTGCATAGAGCTCATGGATATTCGGCATTGATAAGAATATAGGAAATAGGAGCAGGAGTAGACCATATGGCCCCTCGAGTCTGCTCCATCTTTCAATATGATCATGGCTGATCTTCTGTCTGAACTCCACTTTCCCACTTGCTCCCCATATCCCTTGATTTCATGAGAGACCAAAAAATCTGTCTATCAGCTCCTCACAGCTTACATTCCCACCTAACTTTGTATCATCAGCAAACTTCATCTAAGTCATTAATATAGATTGTAAATAGTTGAGGCATTCATCCTTGTGGAACTCCACTAGTTGCAACTGGCCAACTTGAAGATGCCCCGTTTATCCCTACTTTCTGCTCCCTGTCCGTAACCGATCCTCTATCCATGTTAATACTTTTTCCCAACACCTTGAGCCCTTATCTGATGTATTAACCTTTTGTGTGGAACCTTATCAACTGTCTTTTGGAAATCCAAGTATATTACATCTACTGGTTCCCCCTTTATCTACCCTACTAGTTACATCCTCAAAAAACTCTAATAAGTTTGTCAAACACAACTTCCCTTTCATAAAACCATGTTGAGATTGTCTGGTCATAATATGATTTTCTAAGTAAATTGTTAAGACTCCTTAATAATAGATTCCAGCATTTACCTGATGACTGGCGTCAAGCTAACTGGTCTGTAGGCCTCTATTTTCTTTCTCCCTCCTTTCTTTCTTACATTTGCTACATCTGCAGCTATCTCTTTTAGAACGCTAAGATGTAAGTCATCAGGTCCCAGGGATTTGTTGGATTTTAGTCCCTTAAGTTTCTACAAGACTTTTTCTCTGCTGATATTAATTACCTTATGTTCCTCACTCTTATTAGCCCCTTGGTTACCCTCTGTTTCTGGTATGTAATCTGTGTCTTCTACTGTGAAGATAGACAGAAAATATTTGAAAATATTTGTTCAGTATCTCTGCCATTTCTCATTCCTCATGATAATTCCTTCTATCTCTGCCTTTAAAGGATCAACATTTACTTTAGCTACTCTCCTTTTTATATACTTGTAAAAGCTCTTACATTCTGTTTTTATATTCCTGGCTAGTTTACTCTCATTCTATTTTTTTTCTCCTTTTATCAACTTTTTGGTGGCTCTTTGCTTGTTTCTAAACACTCCCAATCCTCAGGCTTACTACTGTTCCATGCCACATTATAGGCTTCTTCTTTTAATCCAATGCTAGCTATCCTTAACTTCCTTAGTTTTTTAACCAATTTTAATCCAATAACCAAAACACTCTCTGGCTATTATTCATAAATAGTGTCACAAATGTGGAAATTTATGCTAGTTCTTTTGCCAAATAAGGGTAAATGACATTAGTTACTTCGTTCTGGGTTTTTGGGCTATTGTCAACATTTCAAAGGGTTTCCTTTGCTCCTTTCTAATTAAAATAATTAGCTAATATTATTTGAAAAGGTAATAAATTTCCATAAATTTTAAATCCCATAAATGCTAGTAATTTTGTAGATCCTGACTTTTGTTTACAGGAAGTTTATTAAATTGATGGAAATTGTGAATGGAACATGGGAGCATAGGAATTGCTAGTTGTAAAAAGGTCAAACTCTAATTCGCCATTGATGAAGTTGCATGATACAATAATAATGTTGTTGATAAATCATAGCAATCAATGTCTATCAGTTAGTCTCCAACAGACCCAGCCATGATATGAGGAAAAACTCAATGGTGGAAAGCTTTTGGAACAATTGGTTCAAAGTCACCAGTTCCCTCCAAGCATGCTACTCTTACCTTATATCATGACTCAAGTTACTCACATATGTATCCCAAAATAACATATTTTAAAAGAAATCTGTCTAATCTGCATTTGAATGATTCAATAATATGTGCTTGCATCATCTCCTTTGGGAATTTGTTCCATGGATTGACTGCTTGCTCATTGTAATAATGGTCCCATTAATAACTTCAAGGTGGGATGAGAGCAGGGGGAGGATTTGCAAACAAGAAATTTGTGAGTACAGGTTTCCCACAGGTCCTGCCAAATTTAATCAGGTTCCCATCCAGCAAGACAGATCGGTAGGCTGGCTACCTGTCAGGTGGGAAAGCATCCAAGAGTAATTGGGGTCTTCGGATTCTGGATTGGGAGTGTTCAGGGTTTGTATCAGGGAGTTGGGGTGTGATCGGGGTTTTTGGGGTTTGGATCAGGGAGATTGGACAGCAGTCAGGGATTGGATTGGTGGCGTTTTGGGGACTGATTGGTGTCTTCAGGATTTGGATCGGGGTGAGGGCGGGGGACCATGGAATGATTATGATCTTTGGCGTTCGGATGACAAGGTGGGGGCGGGGGGGTGGAGGGGAGGGTACAAGGTGCAGTCGATCATGGGAATCCTATTGCGGGGATCTGATTACGGAAGGGTCTGATCATGGAAGTTCTGATTGCGGGGTTCCATCTTGGTGGGAGAGGGCACTGATTTCAGGGGTCCGAAGGAAGGGGTCTGTTTGCGGGGGTCCGATCAGGGGGATGGGGGCAGGTGCCAATCTCAGAGTCTGATCGCAGGGGTAAACTGGTTTGCTTGGTGGGGTGCAGAGATAACTTGTGGCATTATTCACATTGCTAACAGCATGGTTTTCACTAGCTATACAACCTTAAGGTAAATAAATCTCAGTGGCTGAATAAGATCCTTTAAGGAAAGAAGGGAGGAAATTGCATGAATTCTTCCAGAGATCTTCCATAAATCATTAAACACTGGAGAGGGACTGGAGAAAGACAGATGCTACTCCTATTTTTAAGAAATGGTAGCAAAAGTGACCCAGGAATCTACAGAGTTTGATGTCTATTGTGTGTAGCATTATGGAAAGTTTTATGGAGCATCTGGATAGAATCAAAAGATAGACAATATGGGTTCATTAAGGAAGTTCTTGCCAATCTAACTTATTGGTTTCCCTTAAAGATGTGATAAAGAATCTTGAAAATAAAGTGGAAATCAGTGGAAATATTTAACAATAGATACATAATTGATCAACTAATATGTAGAGGGTTGTGGTACAGGGATTGTCATCAGCCTGGGAGAATACATTACCAATGAGATCCCAGTGGGGTCTGTTTTGGGATCTCTTTTGTTTAATATCTTTAAACAATATCTTTATAAATGATCTAGAGCAAGGTATCTTTCCTAGATCAAGTAAGTTACCTTTCTTCACCTTGGTGAAATCTGAGGCAATAACCTTATTTCACGCTTTGCAGCCTCCCTAGCATTGGGTGTCATGCCCCACCACTTTCAACGGCCCCACCCTGTCCCTTGTTCTTATTTTTCTCTTAATATTGCTGTTTATGAGACCTTTCTGTGCTCAAATTGGCTTCTGTGTTCTTACATCACCAGAGTGACCACACTTCAAAAGTACTTAATTAGTTGTAAAACGCTTTGGGATGTCCTGAGGTTGTGAAAGGTGCTATGTAGATAGAATATAATCGCGTGGTCACACAGCAGAGTACATTCACAAACAGAGGCTAAACGTTGGGAATTTAGTGCAAGTGGGAACTCGGTACAGAGGGGGAAGGAGGAGCTGCTTTTTATCCTCCAAGATTTGCAGTGGCGTGTGTTGCATATAAATATTTAAGTTAATCTACCTATAACTTAAACTAGATCAAGAAATTAGTTAAAAGGCTGAAAACTATAAGTTGACTGAATACATAGACTAATTAATTAAAGAAATAGAACAAAGTTATATAGGGGTGGCAGAGCAGGTGGTGGGCTGCAACTATGGCACGTGGGAAATTGTGGACAACAGTGTGGTCCTGAACAACCACACCTCCAGTGACCATCATTTTCCAATCTTGTCTGGCTACAGGCATGGTGTCAGAGGACTGGAGGACAGCTAACATTGTACCATTGTTTAAAAAGGGAGCAATTACAGGCCAGTCAGCCTAACCTTGGTGGTGAGAAAATTATTGGAACAAATTCTGAGAGACAGGATAAATCTTTATTTAGAAAGACATGGATTAATCAAAAACAGTCAGCACAGATTTGTTAAGTGAAGGTCCTGTCTGACTATATAACTGAATGTTTTGAATTGCCAATGACTTGGCAGTCAGATCCAAGTGGGTTCCTTGCTCCGCTGCAAACGCAGCCGGGTGAAACCCGCAAGAGGGCGGGATGACGTCAGGATGCTGACTCGACGTAACTGTTAAAGGATTCAATTCCCTGCATGCATCCAAACCCACCTCGACTTGCCCATAAAAATTCCTCCATTTGTGTCTGTCTTTACAGTAGAAGACACAAAAGAAACATACGAACATACATAAGTACGAACATACGAACTAGGAGCAGGAATAGGCCATTCAGCTCCTCGAGCCTGCTCTGCCATTCTATGTACTGTGCTGTACATAGTTTTAAGATGTTTCTTTGCACTTTTTTAAATTTGCACTATGGGTAGGTAGAGGTTTTTAATCACCATTCTCACTGATGATGTGGTTTTCTTTAGAATAAGATCATGGCTGATCGATTTGTGGACACAACTCCACCTTCCTGCCTACCCCCAATATCCCTTTGGCTCCCTTGTTTGTCAAGAATCTGTCTACCTCTGTCTTAACAACATTCAATGACCCTGCCTCCACTGCTCTCCGGGGAAGAGAGTTCCACAGACGCACAACCCTCTGAGAGAAAAAATGTTTCCTCATCTCTGTCTTACATGCCTTAAACCCCTTATTTTTAAACTGTGCCTCCTGGTTTTAGTTTCTCCCACAAGGGGAAACATCCTTTCAACATTCACCCTGTCAAGTCCTCTCAGGAACTTATATGTTTCAATAAGATTACCTCTCATCCTTCTAAACTCCAGTGAATACAGACCCAACCGATCTAATCTTTCCTCATAAGATAACTCTCTCATCCCAGGAATCAGTTGAGTGAACTTTCTCTGAACTGCTTCCATTGCAATTATATTCTTTCTTAAGTAAGGAGACCAAAAAACTGTACACAATACTCGACATGTGGTCTCACTAATGCTCTATACAACTGTAGCAAAACATCTCTACTTTTATATTCCATTTCCCTTGCAATAAACGACAACATTGCATTTGTCTTTTTAACCACTTGCTGAACCTGCATGCTAAGTATTTGTGTTTTGTTTAGAGTCATACAGCATAGAAACAGGCCCTTCGGCCCACCGCGTCCATGCCGACCATAATGCCTATCTATACTAATCCCACCTGCCTGCATTAATTCCATATCCCTCTATGCCTTGCTCATTCAAGTAACTGTCCAGATGCCTCTTAAATGTCGCTACTGTTCCTGCCTCCACCAGCTCTTCAGGCAGCTCATTCCAGATACCCACTATTCTTTGTGTGAAATATTTACCCCTTTGATCCCCTTTAAACCTCCTCCCTCTCACCTTAAATCTATGCCCTCTAGTTTTAGTCACCCCTACCATGGGAAACAGACTCTGGCTATCTACCCTATCTATGCCTCTCAATTTTATATATCTCTATCATGTCCCCTCTCAGCCTCTTTCGCTCCAGGGAAAACAGACTCAGCCTATCCAATCACTCTTTATAATTCAAGCCCTCCAAACCAGGCAACATCCTTGTAAATCTTTTCTGCACCCTCTCTAGCTTAATCACATCTTTCCTGTAGTGCGGCGACCAGAACTGCACACAGTACTCCAACTAGGACACCCAGATCCCTCTGCATCTCAGAGTTCCGCAATCTCTCTCCATTTAAATAATATGTTTCTTTTCTATTTTTCCGTCCAAAGTGGACAAGTCCACGTTATGCTCCATCTGCCAAATATTTTCCAACTTACTTAACCTATCAATATCCTTTTGCAGACTCCTTATGTTCTCTTCTCAATTTACTCGCCTACCTACCTTTGTGTCATCAGCAAATTTAGCAACCATACATTCTATCCTTTCATCCAAGTCATTGACATAGATTGTAAATAGTTGTAGCCCCGGCACTGATCCCTGTGGCACTCCACTAGTTCTAGCTTGCCAACTTGAAAACGACCCATTATGCCTACTGCTTCCTGTTAGATAACCAATCCTCTATCCATGCTAATATGTTACTCCCTATACCATGGGCTCTTATTTTGTTTACTAGAAACAATGGGGAACCAAGGGTCTGATCACAGTGAGGAACTTAAAGTAACTAATATTAGTATTGTTGAAAATAGAGACATGTTGTTGAAGCTTTTCGTCTTTCACTCTTTGACAACATGTCTCTAATTTCAGAAATACTCAAGTTCTGTACTACCAACCAATGATAACTAATATGAGCGAAGGAAAATTACTGGAGAAATTAATGGGACTGAAAGCCATTAAATTTTCAGGACCTGATGGCCGACATCCGTGGGATCTAAAAGAGGTGGCGACAGAGGTAGTGAATGCACTGGTTGTGATCTTCCAAAATTCCCTAGATTCTGGAATAGTCCCAGTGGATTGGAATCCAGCAAATATAACGTCACTATTCAAGAAAGGAGGGGGAGAGAAAACAGGAAACTACAGACCAGTTAGCCTGGCATAATTTGTCAGGAAAATGCTGGAATCCACAATTAAGGAAGTGGTAAGAGGGCACTTAGAAAATCATATGCTTCGGCAGAGCCAACATAGTTTTATGGAAGGGAAAAGGTGTTTGACAAATCTATTAGAATTTTCTGAGGATGTAATTAGCAGAGTTGGTAAAGGGGAACCAGTGGAGTAATATATTTGGATTTTCAAAACTCATTCAATAAAGGTGCCAAACAAAAAGTAATATATTAGCTTGGATATAGGATTGGTTTAAGATCAGAAAACAGAATAGGAATAAATGGGTTATTTTTAGATGGGCAGGCTAATACTAGTGGGGTGCTGCAAGGATCAGTGCTGGAGCCTCAGCT
Source organism: Heterodontus francisci (assembly GCF_036365525.1). Taxonomy (NCBI): domain Eukaryota; kingdom Metazoa; phylum Chordata; class Chondrichthyes; order Heterodontiformes; family Heterodontidae; genus Heterodontus; species Heterodontus francisci. Next base: position 40,511,714 of record NC_090371.1, read on the forward strand.
ATTTGTAATCTACATTAATGACTTATATGAAGGGACCGAATATAATATATCCAAGTTAACTGATGAAGCAAAGCTAGGTGGGAACCTAAGCTGTCAGGAGGATACAAAGTGTCTGCAAATGGATATAGATACGTTAAGTGAGTGGGCAAGAAGGTGGCAGATGTAGTATAATCTTGAGAAATGTGAGGTTATTCACGTTGGTAGTAAGAATAGAAAAACAGATTTTAAATGTTGGTGTTCAGAAGGATTTCGGTGTCCTTGCACAAGCAACATTTAAAGTTAACAAGCAGGTACAGCAAGCAATTAGGAAGGCAAATAGTATGTTGACCTTTATTACAAGGTGGTTGATGTACAAGGGTAAGGAAGTCTTGCAACATTTGTGCACGGCTCTGGTGAGACCACATCTGGAGTACTTAGTGCTCCAGTGCCGAAGAAATATGGAAATATAGAAAATAGGAACAGGAGTAGGCCATTCGGTGTTGAGCCCGCACCGCCATTCAATACGATCATGGTTGATCATCCAAACTTAGTACCATGTTCCCGCTTTCTCCCCATATCCCTTGATTCCTTTAGCCCTAAGAACTATATCTAACTCTTTCTTGAATATATTTAATGATTTGGCCTCAACTGCTTTCTGTGGTAGAGAATTCCACAGGTTCACCACTCTCTGGGTAAAGAAATCCCTCCTCATCTTAGTCCTAAATGGCTTACCCCTTATCCTTAGATTATGACCCCTCGTCCTGGACTCCCCCGCCATTGGGAACATCCTTTCGGCATCTAGTCTGTCCAGTCCTGCTAGAATTTTGTAGGTTTCTATGAGATCCCCTCTCATTCTTCTAAACTCTAGCGAATACAAGCCTAACCAACCCAATCTCTCTTCATACATCAGTCCTGCCATCCCAGGAATCAGTCTGGTGAACCTTCGCTGCACTCCCTCCATAGCAAGAACATCGTTCCTCAGATAAGGAGAGCAAAACTGTACACAATACTCCAGATGTGGTCTCACCAAGGCCTTGTATAATTGCAGCAAGACATCCTTGCTCCTGTACTCAAATCCTGTCACTATGAAGGCCAATATACCATTTGCCTTCTTAACTGCCTGCTGCACCTGCATGATGAATATACTTATGTCATGCTAGACCCCTACCTGCCAAGAATGAGGCATATTAATTTTGTCATAAGAGCATTGATTTGAAAACTGTTGCTGAAGTGAAGAAAGGACTTGTTTAAAAAATCACCAGGCTCTTGGCTGGAAAAACATTTGCATATTAACAGACAGTGCTTGTGGAGACAAAGAGGTTACTTCCCTTATCCAAATTAACTCACTACGGACTTTGAGCACCAGGTATTGTGTGTAAGAAGAGACATTCCAGGGTCGGCTAAGACCAGAGAATCCACAGACGTGGTCAGACCAGCTGGTCATGTGACTAGCCTGCTTGGCAACCTGATTTTTCTGAATTGTACAAACAGTTTGAACTCAGAGACTGCAGTATGCTCCTGACTGGCTCTCCATCTTTTTCTCACGGAACTCCAAATCCACTGAAGACACATGAACCCCAAGAGAGAAAAATCTCCTATAACGAGCAAAGTTTAAGAAGAATACTGGGCCTCAACGAAAAGCAAGATCTAACAACAATCAAGGATGCTACAGTGAGCTCAAAGAACAGTAACAAAAACCCTCTTCAGAGATTGCCTCAAACTTTTTCCACTTTATTTCTTCTGCTCTGTTCTGTCTCTATCTGCATGTGTGTATCGCGTATGCATGCGTGGGCGCATTGTGTATCCATAGGCATTAACCGAATTAGAGATTAAGTTTAATAAATTTCAACCTTTCTTCTTTAAACCTAAGAAAACCTGTTTGTGCTGGCTTCTTTGCCTTATAATTGGAAAGCAGTGAACAAGGATTTACCAAGGGGGAGCTGAAAACATGGTGTGTTTAAAAATTAAACCCCATTACGGTAAGACTAGGTGAAGGCTGAGAGGGAAACTTAGACCCCTTTCTCACCTGGTCGTAATACTTATCTTACAGGGTGTGCAATGAAGGTTCACTAGGTTGATTCCTGGGATGAAGGATTATCTTATAAGGACAGATAGTGTAGAATGGGCCTATACTCTTTGGAGTTTAGAAGAATGAGAAATGACCTCATTGAAACATGAGATACTGAGAGGGTTTGAAACATTAGGTGTTGAGAGATTGTCTCCTTTGCCTGGAGAGTCTTTTTTGATTCATTCATTGGATGTGGGCATCACTGGCAAGGCCAGCATTTATTGCCATCCCCTAATTGTCCTTGTGAAGCCGATGGTGTGCCGCCACGCTGCGGTCTTTGCTGTCTAGGTACACCCAAAGTGCTGTTAGGAAGGGAGTTCCAGGATTTTGACTCAGCAACAGTGAAGGAACGACAATATAGTTCCAAGTTAGGATGGTGTGTGACTTGGAGTGGAACATGCAGTGTTCCCATGCACCTGCTGCCCTTGATTTTCTAGGTGGTAGAGGCTGCAGGTTTGGAAGGTGCTGTCGAAGGAGCCTTGAAAAATTGCCATTGTGCATCTTGTAGATGGTAGACACTGCTACAAGTGTGCACCAGTGGTGGAAGGAGTGAATGTTTAACTTAGTGGACAGGGTGCCAATCAAGCGGGCTACTTTGTCCTGGATGATGTCGAGCTTCTTGAGTGTTGTTGAAGCTGCAGTCAACCAGGAAAGTAGAGAGTATTGTGGAGAGTATTCCATCACACATATAAAAACAAAAAAGTGCTGGAAATATTCAGCCGGTCTGGCAGCATCTGTGCAGGGAGAAGCAAAGCTAACATTTCAGGTCTGCGACCTTTCACCAGAACTGGCAAAGGTTAGAAAATTAGGTTTTAAGCAAGTAAAGGCCTGCTACCTGCGACCCGACCCGAACCCGACGGGCCCGACGACATGTGTCGGGTTAGGGTCGGGTCAAGCCCCTCTTCCAGGTCCGGCTTTCGGACTCGGGTCAAGTCAGGTCGGACACACATGGTAAGTGCTCTGTTGGTAAGTATTAAAATTAAAAAACTTACCCGAGCTGGGAGTCTGGGACGTCAAGCAGGGAAACTGAGTCTGCACAGTGAGTGAGTGATGTCTCTGTGATGTCATCACGCACACGCTGCAGCTTCCTGGAGGTTCCGAGTCGGAAGGTAAGAAAAGGGATGGTCGGCTTGGGTCAAGTTTGGTCGGGCTCGGGCTTGGGTCAGGTTGGGTGCAGGGCAAAATTGGAAGGATTCAGGCCGGGTCGGGCTCAGGTCTGCTGTGGCTCGGTCAGGTTTGGATGGGGTTCTTTTTCCCCGACCTGAGCAGGCCTTTGTGGTGGTGGGGGGGGGGGGGGTGGAGGGTCAGAGAGAGAACAAAGGGGAAGGTAAAATAAAAGCAAAATACTGCAGATGCTGGAAATCTGAAATAAAAACAAGAAATGCTGGAAATTCTCAGCAGGTCGTCGAGGAGGGTTTGTCTACTGAGTCATTATGGGTGGAAGTCAGAAACAGGAAAGGAGCAGTCACTTTGTTGGGAGTTTTCTATAGATCCCCCAATAGCAACAGAGACATGGAGGAACAGATTGGGAGACAGATTTTGGAAAGGTGCAGAAGTAACAGGGTTGTTGTCATGGGTGACTTCAACTTCCCTAACATTGATTGGAACCTCCTTAGTGCAAATAGTTTGGATGGAGCAGTTTTTGTCAGGTGTGTCTAGGAAGGTTTCCTGACTCAATATGTAGATAGGCCGACTAGAGGGGAGACTATGTTGGACTTGGTGCTTGGCAACGAACCAGGCCAGGTGGCAGATCTATCGGTGGGAGAGCATTTCGGTGATAGTGATCACAGCTCCCTGACCTTTACTATAGTCATGGAGAGGGACAGGAGCAGACGGGATGGGAAAATATTTAACTGGGGGAGGGGGAATTACAATGCTATTAGGCAGGAACTGGGGAGCATAAATTGGGAACAGATGTTCTCAGGGAAATGCACGACAGAAATGTGGAGGTTGTTGATGGAGGACTTGCTGCGACTGCTGGATAGTTTTGTCCTGATGAGGCAGGGAAGGGATGGTAGGGTGAAGGAACCTTGGATGAGAAGAGATGTGGAACAGCTAGTCAAGAGGAAGAAGGAAACTTACTTAAGGTTGAGGAAGCAAGGATCAGACAGGGCTCCAGAGGGTTACAAGGTAGCCAGGAAGGAACTGAAGAATGGACTTAGGAGAGCTAGAAGGGGACATGAAAAAGTCTTGGCGGGTAGGATTAAGGAAAATCCCAAGGCGTTCTACACTTATGTGAGGAACAAGAGGATGGCCAGAGTGAGGGTAGGGCTGATCAGGGATAGTGGAGGGAACTTGTACCTGGAGTCGGAGGAGGTAGGGGAGGTCCTAAATGAATTACTTTGCTTCAGTATTCACTGGTGAGAGGGACCTGGTCATTTGTGAGGACAGCGTGGAACAGGCTGATATGCTCGAACAGGTTGAGGTTAAGAAGGAGGATGTGCTGGAAACTTTGAATGATATGAGGACAGATAAGTCCCCGGGGCCAGACGGTATATACCCAAGCATTTTACGGGAAGCGAGGGAAGAGATTGCTGCGCCTTTGGCGATGATCTTTGCGTCTTCACTGTCCACTGGAGTAGTACCGGATGATTGGAGGGTGGCAAATGTTGTTCCCTTGTTCAAGAAAGGGAATAGGGATAACCCTGGGAATTATAGACCAGTCAGTCTTACGTCGGTAGTGGGCAAATTATTGGAGAGGATTCTGAGAGACAGGATTTATGATTATTTGGAAAAGCATGGTTTGATTAGAGACAGTCAGCATGGCTTTGTAAGGGGCAGGTCATGCCTCACAAGCCTTATTGAATTCTTTGAAGATGTGACAAAACACATTGATGAAGGAAGAGCAGTGGATGTGGTGTATATGGATTTTAGCAAGGCGTTTGATAAGGTTCCCCATGGTAGGCTCATTCAGAAAGTAAGGAGGCATGGGATTCAGGGAAAGTTGGCTGTCTGGATACAAAATTGGCTGGCCCATAGAAGTCAGAGGGTGGTAGTAGATGGAAAGTATTCAGCATGGAGCTCGGTGACCAGTGGTGTTCCACAAGGATCTGTTCTGGGACCTCTGCTCTTTGTGATTTTTATAAATGACTTGGATGAGGAAGTGGAAGGCTGGGTTAGCAAGTTTGCCGATGACACGAAGATTGCTGGAGTTGTGGATAGTGTGGAAGGCTGTTGTAGGTTGCAACGGGACATTGACAGGATGCAGAGCTGGGTTGAGAAGTGGCAGATGGAGTTCAACCTGGAAAAGTGTGAAGTGATTCATTTTGGAAGGTCGAATTTGAATGCGGAATACAGGCTTAAAGACAGGATTCTTGGTCGTGTGGAGGAACAGAGGGATCTTGGGGTCCATGTCCATAGATCGCTCAAAGTTGCCACCCAAGTTGATAGGGTTGTTAAGAAGGCGTATGGTGTGTTGGTTTTCATTAACAGGGGGATTGAGTTTAAGAGCCGCGAGGTTATGCTGCAGCTCTAAAAGGCCCTGGTTCGACCACACTTGGAATATTGTGTTCAGTTCTGGTCGCCTCATTATAGGAAGAATGTGGAAGCTTTAGAGAGGGTGCAGAGGAGATTTACCAGGATGCTGCCTGGACTGGAGGGCATGTCCTACGAAAAATGATTGAGGGAGCTAGGGCTTTTCTCATTGGAGCGAAGAAGGATGAGAGGTGACTTGATAGAGGGGTACAAGATGATGAGAGGCATAGATAGAGTGGATAGCCAGAGACTTTTTCCCAGGGTGGAAAGGGCTATCACCAGGGGGCATAATTTTAAGGTGATTGGAAGAAGGTTTCAGGGAGATGTCAGAGGTAGGTTCTTTACACAGAGAGTGGTGGGTGCGTGGAATGCGCTGCCAGCGGTGGTAGTAGAAGCAGATACATTAGGGGCATTTAAGCGACTCTTGGATAGGTACATGGATGATAGTAGAATGAAGGGTAGGTAGTTAGTTTGATCTTAGAGTAGGTTAAAGGTTCGGCACAACATCGTGGGCCGAAGGGCCTGTACTGTGCTGTACTGTTCTATGTTCTATGTTCTATGTCTGGCAGCATCTGTGGAGAGAGAGGCAGAGTTAACGTTTCAGGTAGTGACCCTTCTTCAGGACTGGCAGACAACAGGTTTTAAGCAAATATAGTGGGAGTGGGGCAAGAGATAACCAAAGAGAAGGTGTTGATAGGACAAGATCACAGAGAATAACTGACCAGAAGGTCATGGAGCAAAGGCAAATAGTATGTTAATGGTGTGGCGAAAGACAAAGCGTTAATGCAGAGAGGGTGTTAATTGACAGAAAAATGAACAACCTGGCCCCAAGCACAAACATTAAAAAGAAAGTGGGTAGGCACAGTAGAAACAAACTAAAATAAAATAAACAAATAAAAACGAAAAAAGAAAAAATAACTAAAAATAAAAATAAAAAGTGGGGCCTGTCATGCTGTGAAATTATTGAACTCAATGTTCAGTCCGGCAGGCTGTAGTGTGCCTAATAGGTAAATGAGATGCTGTTCCTCACGCTTGCATTGATGTTCACTGGAACACTGCAGCAATCCCAGGACAGAGATGTGAGCGTGAGAGTGGGGGGGGGGGGTGGGGGGGGGTGGTGGTGGGGGAGGTTGTTGAAATGGCCAGCAACCGGAAGCTTGGGGTCATGCTTTCAGACTGAGCGGAGGTGTTCCGCAAAGCGGTCACCCAATCTGCATTTGGTCTCCCCAGTGTAGAGGAGACCACATTATAAGTAGTGAATACAGTATACTGAACTGAAAGAAGTACAAGTAAATTGCTGCTTCACCTGAAAGGAGTGTTTGGAGCTTTGGATAGTTTTTTTTTATTCATTCACGGGATGTGGGCATCACTGGCTATGCCAGCATTTATTGCCCATCCTAATTGCCCTTGTGAAGGTGGTGGTGAGCTGCCTTCTTGAACCGCTGCAGTCCATGTGAGGTTGGTACACCCACAGTGCTGTTAGGAAGGGAGTTCCAGGATTTTGACCCAGCGACAGTGAAGGAATGGCGATATAGTTCCAAGTCAGGATGGTGTGTGACTTGATGGGAGGAGAGAGGAGGTAAAAGGGCAGGTATTACACCTCCTGCGATTGCATGGGGAGGTGCTGTAGGAAGGGGACAAGGTGGTGGGGGTAGTGGAGGAGTGGAGACGTTTGATAGGGTAGAGGGTGATTCAATAACAAAGCTGTTCTAGGACAAAGGCTAAGCGTGTGTTAATGCTTGTGGTGAAAGACAAAGCATTAGTCCAGAGAGACTGTTAATAGCAGAATAATGAGCAACCACATGACTACATGAAAAGCAGGCACATGCTTAAAAAATAAGATATTAAAAAAAGGCCAGTCACGCACTGAAGTTATTGAACTCAATGTTCAGTCTGCAAGGCTGTTGCGTGCCTAATTGAAAGATCAGGTACTGCTCCTCGAGTTTGCGTTGATGTTCACTGGAGCACTGGAGGGAGTGTTCGGGGCCTTGGATAGTAAGGAGAGAGGAGGTAAAAGGGCAAGTATTACACCTCCTGCGGTTGCATGGGAAGGTGCCATGGGAAGGGGACGAGGTGTCGGAGGAAATGGAGGAGTGAACTGGGGTGTCACGGAGGGAAGGATCCCTTTGGAATGCTGACAGGGGAGGGAGGGGAAGATGCGTTTGGTGGTGGCATCATGCTGGAGGTGGCGGAAACGGCGGAGGATGATCCTCTGGATGTGGAGGCTGGTGGGGTGGAAAGTGAAGACAAGAGGAACCCTGTCGTGGTTCTGGGAGGGAGGGGAAGGCGTGAGGGCAGAAGTGTGGGAAATGGGCCGGACACGGTTGAAGCCCTGTCAATCACAGTGGGGGGGGAATCCTTGGTTGAGGAAAAAGGAAGATATATCAGAGGCGCTGTTGTGGAAGGTTGCATCATCAGAGCAGATACGTCGGAGATGGAGAAACTGGAAGAATTGAATGGAGTCCTCACAGGAGGCAGGGTGTGAAGAAGTGTAGTCGAGGTAGCTGTGGGAGTCGGTGGGCTTATAATGAATATTAGTGGACAGCCTATTCCCAGAGATGGAGACAGAGAAGTTGAGGAAGGGAAGGGAAGCATCAGAGATGGGCCATGTAAAGGTGAGAGAAGGGTGGAAATTGGAAGCAAAGATGATAAAGTTTTCCAGTTCGGGGTGGGAGCAGGAAACGGCACTGATTCAGTCATCAATGTACTGGAAAAAAAGGTGGGGGACGGGACCTGAATAGGACGAGAACAAGGAATGTTCGACATATCCCACAAAAAGACAGACATAACTCATAAGATCTCCTGAGGCGATGAAGTCAGTGACAGTCCTGTGGACAATAGCTTAATGTTTGGTGGACAGACTTTGGGGAGTCAGGAGGTAAGTTACTTGCTGCAGGATTCCTAGCCTCTGACCTGCCCTTGTAGCTACAGTATTTATGTGGCTAGTCCAATTAAGTTTCTGGTCAATGGTAACCCTTAGGATGTTGAAGATGGGATTCAGTGATGGTAATGCCATTGCATGTCATGGGGAGATCGTTCGATTCTCTCTTGATGAAGATGGTCATTGCCTAGCACTTGTTACTTGTCATTTTTCAGCCCAGGCCAGCTTTTGCTGCATGTGGGCATGGACTCTTCATTATCTGAGGAGTTATGAAGCAGCTTTTTTGGGAGCAGAGAGTGCGAACAAGTGAGCAGCTGGGAAGGTCTGTTTAAAGTAAACTTAATTTCTTTTTGTTTTCGGTGGAGACCAGGGGACTGCCGGGTAAGTAAAACCCTATATATTTGGGCCATTTAAAATAACTTGCCTTTAATTGCAGCAGCTTTTTCGGGAGCAGAGAGTGCGAGCGAGTGAGCAGCTGGGAAGGTTAGTTTAAAGTAAATTTAATTTCTTTTTGTTTTCGGCAGAGACCAGGGGGCTGCTGGGTAAGTAAAACCCTATATATTTGGGCCGTTTCTGAACCCGAGACACTACCACCTGTAGTGTCTCCCACCCGCCCTCCTCCTCGAACCAAAAAAAAAGGACTCGGTGGTGTGTAGATAAGGTAAGGCTTTTTCTATTTCTCTTTTTTTTTAACGTGTGATTGGTTAAAAACTTTTCGTTCCTTTCTCATTTAACTACGTTTAAGCTTAAGATTAAAAATGGCAGGAGATCTCAGATCCGTGACATGCTCCTCCTGATCAATGTGGGAGCTCAGGGACATGGCTGATGTCCCTGACTCCTTCACGTGCAGGAAGTGTGTCCAGCTGCAGCTCTTGTTAGACCGCATGACAGCTCTGGAGCTGCGGATGGACTCACTTTGGAGCATCCGCGATGCTGAGGAGGTCGTGGATAGCACGTTTAGCGAATTGGTCACACCGCAGATTAGGATTGCTGAGGGAGAAAGGGAATGGGTGACCAAAAGGCAGAGAAAGAGCAGGAAGGCAGCGCAGGTGTCCCCTGCGGTCATCTCCCTCCACAACAGGTATACTGTTTTGGATACTGTTGAGGGAGATGGCTCACCAGGGGAAGGCAGCAGTAGCCAGGTTCATGGCACCGTGGCTGGCTCTGCTGTTCAGAAGGGCGGGAAAAAGAGTGGAAGGGCTATAGTCATAGGGGATTCGATTGTAAGGGGAGTAGATAGGCGGTTCTGTGGTCGAAAACGAGACTCCCGAATGGTATGTTGCCTCCCAGGTGCACGGGTCAGGGATGTCTCAGATCGGCTGCAGAACATTCTGAAGGGGGAGGGTGAACAGCCAGTTGTCGTTGTGCACATAGGCACCAATGATATAGGTAAAAAACGGGATGAGGTCCTACAAGCAGAATTTAGGGAGTTAGGAGCCAAGTTAAAAAGTAGGACCTCAGAGGTAGTAATCTCAGGATTGCTACCAGTGCCACGTGATAGTCAGAGTAGAAATGAAAGAATAGTCAGGATGAATGCGTGGCTTGAGAGATGGTGCAGGAGGGAGGGGTTCAGATTTTTGGGACATTGGGACCGGTTCTGGGGGAGGTGGGACTATTACAAATTGGACGGTCTACACCTGGGCCGGACTGGAACCAATGTCCTTGGGGGTGCTTTTGCTAACGCTGTTGGGGAGGGTTTAAACTAATGTGGCAGGGGGATGGGAACCAAATGAGGTCAGTGGACAGTAAGGAGGTAGTAACTAAAGCCTGTAAGGAACTAGATAATGAAGTCAGCGTGACTAAGGGAAAGAGTAGGCAGGGAGCAGATGATGAAAGCAAAGGGACTGGTGGTCTGAGGTGCATTTGTTTTAATGCAAGAAGTGTAGTAGGTAAGGCAGATGAACTTAGGGCTTGGATTAGTACATGGGAGTATGATGTTATTGCTATTACTGAGACTTGGTTAAGGGAAGGGCATGATTGGCAACTAAATATCCCAGGATACTGATGCTTCAGGCGGGATAGAGAGGGAGGTAAAAGGGGTGGAGGAGTTGCATTACTGGTCAAATGGATATCACAGCTGTGCTGAAGGGAGGCACTATGGAGGACTCGAGCTGTGAGGCAATATAGGCAGAACTCAGAAATAGGAAGGGCGCGGTAACAATGTTGGGGCTGTACTACAGGCCTCCCAACAGCGAGCGTGAGATAGAGGTACAAATATGTAATCAGATTATGGAAAGATGTAGGAGCAACAGGGTGGTGGTGATAGGAGATTTTAATTTTCCCAACATTGACTGGGATTCACCTGGTGTTAGAGGTCTAGATGGAGCAGAATTTGTAAGGAGCATCCAGGAGGGTTTTCTCGAGCAGTATGTAAATAGTTCTACTCGGGAAGGGGCCATACTGGACCTGGTGTTGGGGAATGAGCCGGGCCAGGTGGTTGAAGTTTCAGTAGGGGACTACTTTGGGAATAGTGATCACAATTCCGTAACTTTTAGAATACTCATGGACAAAGACGAGAGTGGTCCAAAAGGAAGAGTGCTAAATTGGGGGAAGGCCAACTATACCAAAATTCGGCAGGAGCTGGGGAATGTAGATTTGGGAGCAGCTGTTTGAAGGTAAATCCACATTTGATATGTGGGAGGCTTTTAAAGAGAGGTTGATTAGTGTGCAGGAGAGACATGTTCCTGTGAAAATGAGGGGTAGAAATGGCAAGATTAGGGAACCATGGATGACAGGTGAAATTGTGAGACTAGCTAAGAGGAAAAAGGAAGCAGACATAAGGTCTAGGCAGCTGAAGAAAGACGAAGCTTTGAAAGGATATTGGGATTGTAGGCGCAATCTGAAACGAGGAATTAAGAGGGCTAAAAGGGGTCATGTAATATCTTTAGCAAACAGGGTTAAGGAAAATCCCAAAGCCTTTTATTCATATATAAGGAGCAAGAGGGTAACTAGAGAAAGGATTGGCCCATTCAAGGACAAAGGAGGAAAGTTATGCGTGGAGTCAGAGAAAATGGGTGAGATTCTAAACGAGTACTTTGCATCGGTATTCACCGAGGAGAGGGACATGACGGATGTTGAGGTTAGGGACAGATGTTTGATTACTCTAGGTCAAGTCGGCATAAGGAGGGAGGAAATGTTGGGTATTCTAAAAGGCATTAAGGTGGACAAGTCCCCAGGTCCGGATGGGATCTATCCCAGGTTACATTGGGAAGCGAGAGAGGAAATAGCTGGGGCCTTAACAGATATCTTTGCAACATCCTTAAACACGGGTGAGGTCCCGGAGGATTGGAGAATTGCTAATGTTGTCCCCTTGTTTAAGAAGGGTAGCAGGGATAATCCAGGTAATTATAGACCGGTGAGCCTGACGTCAGTGGTAGGGAAGCTGCTGGAGAAGTTACTGAGGGATAGGATCTATTCCCATTTGGAAGAAAATGGGCTTATCAGTGATAGGCAACATGGTTTTGTGCAGGGAAGGTCATGTCTTACCAACTTAATAGAATTCTTTGAGGAAGTGACAAAGTTGATTGATGAGGGAAGGGTTGTAGATGTCATATACATGGACTTCAGTAAGGCGTTTGATAAGGTTCCCCATGGTAGGCTGATGGAGAAAGTGAAGGCGCATGGGGTCCAAGGTGTACTAGCTAGATGGATAAAGAACTGGCTGGGCAACAGGAGACAGAGAGTAGCAGTGGAAGGGAGTTTCTCAAAATGGAGACGTGTGACCAGTGGTGTTCCACAGGGATCCGTGCTGGGACCACTGTTGTTTGTGATATACATAAATGATTTGGAGGAAAGTATAGGTGGTCTGATTAGCAAGTTTGCAGACGACACTAAGATTGGTGGAGTAGCAGATAGTGAAGGGGACTGTCAGAGAATACAGCAGAATATAGATAGACTGGAGAGTTGGGCAGAGAAATGGCAGATGGAGTTCAATCAGGACAAATGCGAGGTGATGCATTTTGGAAGATCCAATTCAAGAGTGAACTATACAGTAAATGGAAAAGTCCTGGGGAAAATTGATGTACAGAGAGATTTGGGTGTTCAGGTCCATTGTTCCCTGAAGGTGGCAACGCAGGTCAATAGAGTGGTCAAGAAGGCATACGGCATGCTTTCCTTCATCGGACGGGGTATTGAGTACAAGAGTTGGCAGGTCATGTTACAGTTGTATAGGACTTTGGTTCGGCCACATTTGGAATACTGCGTGCAGTTCTGGTCGCCACATTACCAAAAGGATGTGGATGCTTTGGAGAGGGTGCAGAGGAGGTTCACCAGGATGTTGCCTGGTATGGAGGGTGCTAGCAATGAAGAGAGGTTGAGTAGATTAGGATTATTTTCATTAGAAAGACGGAGGTTGAGGGGGGACCTGATTGAGGTGTACAAAATCATGAGAGGTATAGACAGGGTGAATAGCAAGAAGCTTTTTCCCAGAGTGGGGGATTCATTTACAAGGGGACACGAGTTCAAAGTGAAAGGGGAAACATTTAGGGGGGATATGCGTGGAAAGTTCTTTACGCAGAGGGTGGTGGGTGCCTGGAACACATTGCCAGTGGAGGTGGTAGACGCGGGCACGATAGCATCTTTTAAGATATATCTAGACAGATACATGAATGGGCAGGAAGTAAAGAGATACAGACCCTTAGAAAATAGGCGACAGGTTTAGATAGAGGATTTGGATCGGCGTAGGCTTGGAGGGCCGAAGGGCCTGTTCCTGTGCTGTAATTTTCTTTGTTCTTTGTTCTTTGTTCTTTGGATCAAACATGGTGCCATCATCCACAAACATCCCCACTTCTGAACTTATGATGGAGGAAAGGTCATTGATGAAGCTGCAGGTTGGATTTAGAAGAAAGCTCTGAGGAACTCCTGCAGTGATGTCTTGGAGCTGAGATGATTGACCTCCAACAACCACAACCATCTTCCTTTGTGCTGGATATGACTCCAACCAGCAGAGAGTTTTCCTATGATTACCACTGACTTCAATTTTGCTCGGGTTCCTTGATGCCATATTCGGTCAAATGTTGTGTTGATGCTGGGGGTAGTCACTATCACTGGAGTTCAGCTCTTTGTCCATGTTTGAACGAAGGCTGTAATGAGGTCAGGAGCAGAGTGGCCCTGACGGAACCCAAAGTGAGTGTCAGTGAGGAGATTATTGGTAAGGAAGTGCCGCTTGATAGAACCGTCAATGTCACCTTCTATCACTTTATTGACGTTTGACAGTAGACTGACGGTAATTGGCTGGATTGTATTTGTCCTGCTTTTTGTGGACAGGAAATACCTGGGCAATTTTCCACATTGTCGTGTAGTTGCCAGTGTTGTAGTTGTCCTGTAATAGCGTGGCTAGGGACACAACTAGTTCTGGAGCGCAAGTCTTCAGCCCTGCAGCTGGGATATTATCAGGGCCCATAGCCTTTGAAATATCTTGTGTGCTCAGCTGTTTCTTGATAGCACGTGGAGTGAATCGAATTGGTTGCAGGCTGGTATCTGTGATACAGGGGCCCTCAGGAGGCGGCCGAGATGTATTATCCACTCAGTAATTTTGGCTGAACATGGTTGCAAATGCTTCACACCTGTCTTTTGCATTGACATGTTGGGCTTCCCCATCATTCAGGATGAGGATGTTTGTGGAACTTCGTCCCCCTGTTGGTTGTTTAATTGTCGACCATCATTCACGATTGGATGTGACAGCACTGAAGAGCTTTGATCTGGTCTGTTGGTTGTGGGATCACTTTGCTGTGTTTTTCGCATGTTTGTAGTAATTTGTTGCAGCTTCTCCATGTTGGCATCGCATTTTTAGGTATGCCTGGTGCTGTTCCTGGCATGCTCTCCTGTACTCCTCGCTGAACCAGGGTTGATCCCCTGGTTTGATGGTTATGGTAGAGTGGGGGATATGCCGGGCCATGAGCTTACAGATTGTGATTGAATACAATTCTGCTGCTGCTGATGGCCCAGAGCACCTCATGAATGCCCAGTTTTGAGCTGCTAGATCTGTTCTGAATCTCTCCCATTTAACACAGTGGTAGTGCCACACACATGATTCAGGGTGTCCTCAGTGTGAAACAGGACTGTGCAATGGTCACTCCTACAAATTCTGTCATGAACTGATGCATCTGTGACAGGTAGATTGGTGAGGACGAGATAAAGTAGGTTTTTCAAAGAACAAAGAACAAAGAACAGTACAGCACAGGAACAGGCCATTCAGCCCTCCAAGCCTGCGCCGATCTTGATGCCTGACTAAACTAAAACCTTCTGCACATCCGGGGTCCATATCCCTCTATTCCCTTCCTATTCATGTATTTGTCAAGATGCCTCTTAAACGTCTCTATGGTACCTGCTTCCACCACCTCCCCTGGCAACAAGTTCCAGGCACTCACCACCCTCTGTGTAAGGAACTTGCCTCGCACATCCCCTCTAAACTTTGCCCCTCGCACCTTAAACCTATGTCCCCTAGTAACTGACTCTTCCACCCTGGGACAAAGCTTCTGACTATCTGCTCTGTCCATGCCACTCATAACTTTGTAAACCTCTATCATGTCGCCCCTCCACCTCTGTTGTTCCAGTGAAAACAATTCGAGTTTATCCAACCTCTCCTCATAGCTAATGCCCTCCAGACCAGGCAACATCCTGGTAAACCTCTTCTGTACCCTCTCCAAAGCCTCCACATCCTTCTAGTAGTGTGGCGACCAGAATTGCACGCAATATTCTAAGTGTGGCCTAACTAAGGTTCTGTACAGCTGAAGCATGACTTGCCAATTTTTATATTCTATGCCCCGACCGATGAAGGCAAGCATGCCGTATGCCTTCTTGACTACCTTATCCACCTGCGTTGCCACTTTCAGTGACCTGTGGACCTGTACGCCCAGATCTCTCTGCCTGTCAATACTCCTAAGGGTTCTGCCATTTACTGTAACTTCCCACCTGTATTAGATCTTCCAAAATGCATTACCTCACATTTGTCCGGATTAAACTCCATCTGCCATTTATCCGCCCAAGTCTCCAAACGATCTATATCCTGCTGTATCCTGTGACAATCCTCATCGGTACCCGCAACTTCACCAACCTTTGTGTCGTCCGCAAACTTACGAATCAGACCAGCACTGAAGACTTATGCTCCAGAACTAGATGCGCCTCTAGCAAAGCTGTTCCAGTACAGCTACAACACTGGTATCTACCTGACAATGTGGAAAAAGCAGGACATATGCAACCCAGCCAATTGCTGCCCTATCAGTCTACTCTGAGTCATCAGCAAACTGAGTGAAGGTGTCGTTGTCAGCGCTATCAAGCGGCACTTACTCAGCAATAACCTGCTCACCGATGCTCAGTTTGGGTTCTGCCAGCGCCACTTGGCTCCATTAATCTCCATCTGCCATTTCTCCGCCCAAGTCTCCAACCAATCTATATCCTGCTGTATCTTCTGACAATCCTCATCACTATCCGCAACTCCACCAACCTTTGTGTTGTCCGCAAACTTACTTATCAGACCAGCTACATTTTCCTCCAAATCATTTATATATACTACAAACAGCAAAGGTCCCAACACTGATCCCTGCGGAACACTACTAGTCACATCCCTCCATTCAGAAAAGCACCCTTCCACTGCTATCCTCTGTCTTCTATGACCGAGCTAGTTCTGTATCCATCTTGCCAGCTCCCCTCTGACTTCACCTTTTGTACCAGTTTGCCATGAGGGACCTTGTCAAAGGCTTTACTGATGTCCATATAGATAACATCCACTGCCCTTCCTTCATCAATCATCTTCGTCACTTCCTCAAAAAACTCAATCAAATTAGTGAGACACGACCTCCCCTTCACAAAACCATGCTGCCTCTTGCTAATAAGTCCATTTGTTTCCAAATGGGAGTAAATCCTGTCCCGAAGAATCCTCTCTAATAATTTCCCGACCACTGACTTAAGGCTAACCGGCCTATAATTTCCTGGATTATCCTTGCTACCCTTCTTAAACAAAGGAACAATATTGGCTATTCTCCAGTCCTCTGGACCTCACCTGTAGCCAATGAGGATGCAAAGATTTCTGTCAAGGCCCCAGCAATTTCTTCCCTTGCCTCCCTCAGTATTCTGGGGTAGATCCCATCAGGCCCTGGGGACTTATCTACCTTAATGCTTTGCAAGACACCCAACAGCTCCTCCTTTTTGATAATGAGATGACAGAGACTATCTGCACTCCCTTCCCTATGCTCATCATCCACCAAGTCCTTCTCCTTGGTGAATACTGATGCAAAGTACTCATTTAGTACCTCGCCCATTTCCTCTGGCTCCCCACATAGATTCCCTTCTCTGTCCTTGAGTGGGCCAACCCTTTCCCTGGTTACCCTCTTGCTCTTTATATACGTATAAAAAGCCTTGGGATTTTCCTTAATCCTGTTTGCCAATGACTTCTCATAACCCCTTTTAGCCCTCCTGACTCCTTGCTTAAGTTCCTTCCTACTGTCTTTATGTTCCTCAACGGATTCGTCTGTTCCTAGCCTTCCAGCCCTTACGAATGCTTCCTTTTTCTTTTTGACTAGGCTCACAATATCCCACATTATCCAAGGTTCCCGAAACCTGCCAAACTTATCCTTCTTCCTCACAGGAACATGCTGGTCCTGGATGCTAATCAACTGACATTTGAAAGACTCCCACATGTCAGATGTTGATTTACCCTCAAACAGTCGTCCCCAATCTAAATTCTTCAGTTCCTGCCTAATATTGTTATCATTAGCCTTCCCCCAATTTAGCACCTTCAGCCAAGGACTACTCTTATCCTTATCCACAAGTACCTTAAAACTTATGGAATTATGGTCACTGTTCCCGAAATGCTCCCCTACTGAAACTTCATCCACCTGGCCGGGTTCATTCCCCAATACCAGGTCCAGTACGGCCCCATCCCTAGTTGGACTATCTACGTATTGTTTCAAGAAGCCCTCCTGGATGCTCCTTATAAATTCTGCCCCATCCAAGCCCCTAGCACTAAGTGAGTCCCAGTCAATATAGGGGAAGTTAAAATCACCCACCACTACAACCCTGTTACCTTTACATCTTTCCAAAATCTGTCTACATATCTGTTCCTCTACCTCCCGCTGGCTGTTGGGAAGCCTGTAGTAAACCCCCAACATCGTGACTGCACCCTTCCTATTCCTGAGCTCCACCCATATTACCTAGCTGCATGACCCCTCCGAGGTGTCCTCCCGCAGTACAGCTGTGATATTCTCCTTAACCAGTAATGCAACACCCCACCCCTTTTACATCCCCCTCTATCCCGCCTGCAGCTTCTAAATCCTGGAACATTTAGCTGCCAATCCTGTCCTTCCCTCAACCAAGTCTCTGTAATTGCAACAACATCATAGTTCCAAGTGCTAATCCAAGCTCTAAGTTTATCTGCCTTACCTGTTATACTTCTTGCATTGAAACAAATGCACTTCAGACCACCAGTCCCGCTGTGCTCCGCAACATCTCCCTGCCTGCTCTTCCTCTTAGTGTTACTGGCCTTATTTACTAGTTCCCCCTCAGTTATTTCACCAGCTGACCTACTGCTCTGGTTCCCACCACCCTGCCACACTAGTTTAAACCCTCCCGAGTGACGCTAGCAAACCTCGCAGCCAGGATATTTGTGCCCCTCCAGTTTAGATGCAACCTGTCCTTCTTGTACAGGTCCCATCTGTCCCTGAAGAGATCCCAATAGTCCAGATATCTGAAACCCCCCCTTCTACACCAACTGTTTAGCCACGTGTTTAGCTGCAGTATCTTCCTATTTCTAGCCTCACTGGCACGTGGCACAGGGAGTAATCCCGAGATTACAACCCTGGAGGTCCTTTTTTTTAACTTTCTACCTAACTCCCTAAACTCCCCCTGCAAGACCTCATCACTCTTCCTGCCTATGACGTTGGTACCAATATGTACCACAACCTCTGGCTGTTCACCCTCCCCCTTCAGAATGCCCCCTGTCCGTTCAGAGACATCCTTGACCCTGGCACCAGGCAGGCAACATCCCATCCTGGAGTCTCTTTCACGTCCACAGAAGCGCCTATCTGTGCCCCAGACTATAGAGTCCCCTATAACTATTGCTCTTCTGTGCTTTGTCCCTCCCTGCTGAACAACAGTGCCAGCCATGGTGCCACTGCTGTGGCTGCTGCTGTTTTCATCTGATAGGCCATCCCCCCCAACAGTATCCAAAACAGTATACTTGTTAGAGAGGGGGATAGCCACAGGGGATTCCTGCACTGACTGCCTGCCCCTTCTAGCGGTCACCCATCTATCTGCCTGCACCTTGGGTGTAACCACTTCTCTAAAACTCCTGTCTATGACACTTTCTGCCACTTGCATGCTCCTAAGTGCATCCTGTTGCTGCTCCAACTGATCCATGCAGTCTGTGAGGAGCTGCAACTGGGTACACTTCCTGCAGATGTAGTCGTCCGGAATGCTGGAAGCATCACGGACCTCCCACATCTCACAGGTGAAGCACTTTACCCCTCTAACTGTCATTTCTAGCACTAATTAGTTAATTAATATAAAATAAATAAATACTTATTAAATCCTTCCCAAATTGTTATAATTAACTATATGGTCCCTACTGCTAGATTTCTGCTATAAATATTAAATGCTAACTAAATACAGTAATCTCCTCCCTCAGGTTTAGTTACTCTACTTATTAATTAGTTAATTAAGGGTTTTAATCAATTTTTATCAGTTTTATTTTCAAATTCAGTACAAATTCCCTACCAGCCAATCAGGTCACAGCTTTCCTGTGACGTCACTTTTCAGTTTTTTTTTACCAGAGGTAAGTTTTTATACTTACCGGTCTGGAACTCTGCCCTCCGAGAATGTAGGCCGCGAATCTCCGAGGTAGGTTTTTATACTTACCGGTCTGGAACTCTGCCCTCCGAGAATGTAGGCCGCGAATCTCCGAGGTAGGTTTTTATACTTACCGGTCTGGAAATCCGCCCTCCGAGAATGTAGGCCGCGAATCTCCGAGGTAGGTTTTTATACTTACCAGTCTGGAACTCCGCCCTCCCTCATAGGTCTCTCATCATCTGCTGCAGGCCCAGTCTAGCAGCTTTGCCCTTCAGAACATGACTAGTTTGGTCAGTAGTGGTGCTACTGAGCCACTTTTGGTGATGGACATTGAAGTTCCCCACTCAGAATACATTCTGTGCCCTTGCTACCTTCAGTGCTTTTTCCAAGTGGTGTTCAATATAACAGACCAATGAATCATCAGCTGAGGGGCGGTAGGTGGTAATCAGCAGGAGAATTCCTTGCCCACGTTTGACCTAATGCTCTGAGACATCATAGTGTCCGGAGTCAATGTTGAGGACTGCCAGACCACTTCTTCCTAACTGTATACCACTGTGCCACCACCACTGGTAGGTCTGTCCTGCCAGTGGGACAGGACATATCCAGGGATGGTGATGGAGGCATCAAGGATGTTGGCTGTCAGGTATGATTCTGTTGCTGTTGCTTGACTAGTCTGTGGCACAGGTCTCCCAATTTTGGCACTAATTCCCAGACGCTAGTGAGGAGGACTTTGCAGGGTTGGCTGTGTTGGGTGTGCTTTATTCTTATTTGTCGTTTCCTTAGCGGTTTGATACAATTGAGTGGCTTGTTAGGCCATTTCAGAGGGCAGTTAACAGTCTGTGGGTCTGGAGTTACAAGCAGGCCCGAGTGGGGAAGGGCAGCAGATATCCTTCTCTAAATGACATTAATTAATAATTCAATTAATAAATGTGTAATTGAAAGCTAGTCTCAGTAATGGTGCCAGGAAACTATCATCGATTGTAATATAAAATCCAACTGGTTCACTAATGTCCTTTAGGGAAGGAAATCTGCCATCTTTACCTGGTCTGGCCTGCATGTGACTCCAGATCCATAGCAGGTGGTTGACTCTTAAATGCCCTCTGAAATGGTCTAGCAAGCCACTCAGTTGTATCGGCTACGACGTCTAGGAAAAGGAATGAAACAGGACGGACCACCTGGCATCGATCTCAGCAATGGAAACGACGGCAAACCCAGCCCTGTCTGCCCTGCAAAGCCCTCCTTACTAACATCTGGGGGCTTGTGCCAAAATTGGGAGAGCTGTCCCACAGGCTAGTAAAGAAAAAGCCTGACGTAGTCATACTCACGGAATTATACCTTACAGATAATGTCCCAGACACCATCATCACCATCCCTGGGTATGTCCTGTCCCACCAGCAGGACAGACCCACCAGAGATGGCAGCACAGTGGTATACAGTCGGGAGGGGTTGCCCTGGGAGTTCTCAACAGTGACTCTGGACCCATGAAGTCTCATAGCATCAGGTCAAATATGGGCAAGGAAACCTCCTGCTGATTATCACCTACTGCCCCCCCTCGGCTGATGAATCTCCATGTTGAACACCAATTGGAAGAAGTACTAAGGGTAACAAAGGCACAGAATGTACTCTGGGTGGGGGACTAAATTGTCCATCACCAATAGTGGCTCGGTAGCGCCACTACTGACCGAGCTGGCCGAATCCTAAAGGAGATAGCTGCTGGACTGTGTCTGCAGCAGGTGATGAGGGAACATGCAAAAGGGAAAAACCTACTTGACCTCGTCCTCACCAATCTACCTGTTGCAGATGCATCTGTCTATGACAATATTGGTAGGAGTGACCACCGCACAGTCGTTGTGGAGACAAAGTCCTGTATTCACATTGAGGATACCCATCATCGTGTTGTGTGAACTTTCAAAAGGTGTTTAATACCGTGCCACACAACTGACTTGTGAGCAAACTTGTAGTTCATGGAATAACAGGGATGGTAGCAACAAGAATATGGAATTGGCTGAGTGACAGGAAACAAAGTGTAGTGGTTAATGGATGTTTTTTGGGCTGGAGGAAGGTTTGTAGTGGAGTTCCTAAGGGGTCAGTGCTTTTCCTGATATATATTAATGACCTGGACCTTGGTGTACAGGGCATAATTTCAAAGTTTGCGGATGATACAAAACTTGGAAGCATTGGGAACTGTGAGGAGGATAGTGTAGAACCACAAAAGGATGTAACCAAGTTGGTGAAATGGGCAGACAGGTGGCAGATTAAGTTCAATGCAGAGAAATGTGAAGTGATTCATTTTGGTAGGAAGAACATAGAAAGACAATATAGAATAAACGGTACAATTCTAAAGGAGGTGCAGGAGCAGAGGGACCTAGGTGTATATGTGCATAAGTCATTGAAGGTGGCAGGACAGGTTTAGAAAGCGGTTAATAAAGCACACAGTATCCTGGGCTTTATTAATAGGGGCATACAGTATCGGAGCAAGGAAGTTATGTTGACCTTATTTAAGACACTAGTTCGGCCTCAGCTGGAGTATTGCATCCAGTTATGGTTACTGCACTTTAGGAAAGACATGAGTACATTGGGGAGAGTACAGAAAAGATTCATGAGAACAGTTCCAGGGATGAGGAACTTCAGTTATGAAGATACATTGGAGAAGTTAGGACTGTTTATCTTTGAAAAGAGAAGGTATTTGATGGAGGTATTCAAAATCATGAGATGTCTGGACAGAGTACATAGGGAGACACTGTTCCCACTCGAGATTTAAAGTAATGGGTAAGAGAAGCAAAAGCGACATGAAAAAAAGCTTTTCACCCAGCGAGTGGTTAAGGTCTGGAATGTGCTGCCTGACACTGCGGTGGAGGCAGGTTCAACTGAAGCATTCAAAAGGGAATTAGACTGTTATATGAGAAGGAAGAACGTGCAGGGTTACAGGGACAAGGCGGGAGAATGGCACTAGGCGGATTGCTCATTTGGAGAGCCAGTGCAGACACATTGGGCCAAATGGCCTCCTTCTGCCCTGTAACAGTTCTGTGATGCTGTGACTACCACTGTGCTAAATGGGATAGATTTCAAACAAATCTAGCAACTCAAAACTGGGCATCCATGAGGCGCTGTAGGCCATCAGCAGCAGCAGAATTGTATTCAACCACAACCTGTAACCTCATGGCCGGCCATATTCCCCATTCTACTGGCATCAAGCCGGGCACCAACTCTGGTTGAATGAAAAGTGCAGGGGACATGCCAAAAGCAGTATCAGGCATACCTAAAAAAAGAGGTGTCAGCCTGGTGAAGCTATAACACAGGGGCATAGTCTCAGGATATGGCGATGCCATTTTGGACTGAAATGAGGAGAAATTTCTTCACTCAGTGGGTTGTGAATCTGTGGAATTGTCTAACTCAGAGGCCTGTGGATATTCAGTCCTTGTGCATATTCGAAGCTGCAATAGATTTTTGGACTCTAGGGGAATCAAGGGATATGGGGAGTGGTCAGAAAATTGGAGTTGAGGTTGTGCATCAGCCATGATCTCATTAATTAGCAGAGCAGGCTTGAAGTGGCCCTATGGCCTACTCCAGCTCTGGTTTCTTATGCTCTTAAATCTTGCTTTCTATTGAAATAAAAAATGTTTTATTTTTAGCATTCATTTCTCTTGCCATATTCAATTTGATTTTTTTTCTTTGCTGATTTCATGTCCTTTTTATGCTCTACACCTTGTAGGTATCTTCATTGTGGTGGCCTGTTTGTAATATTTGGGATGATGTGCAAAAGTGGTTGAGTCTGGATAATAAAGGGACTGAGCGCAGGTACCAAGTGAACTGGGAGGGGTGTATTTCCACAGCAGTTCTCGCACTCATCATCTGATCTTCTGGAATTTTCAAGGCTCTTCCATTAAAACTACTGTGGGTGAACGAGAGAAGCCACCCTGGCTGTTTAGGCAGTGTGAAAAGAAGTCGCCATGGCAGCTGGTGCCACCTTCACCACACCCTGCAGCGAAACTCAGAGCCGAAAGTGTCCTTATTAGGGCAATCTGGGCACAGGAAGGCTGAGGAAGCTTAAAACAAATATGCTGTGATTAAACAGAGTCTTTACGTGAAAGCCCTTGCCTCTCACTGCTTTGATGTCCCGTCAATGTAAAGGAGGTGGCACAAATTGCATCGCATCTCTTTCCTTCACCTCCCACTGTTCCTTCCTGTATAGCTTTATGTGAATGGATGCCAGATAGCCTAATGATTGTACTTACTGGTTGCTAGCCATGTGGGATTGTGTCATGGTAACCAGAGGGCACTCCGACTGTTTCCTTTCTTACTAAAAGAGAAAGTAGCTCATAATCTACAGCGGGGCACTTGAGCAGGTGGGGGGTCATCCTAGTATCCACTCTCTAATTGCTTTCAAGAAAGAATCCCTCAAACTACTGGGAAGTAGGAGGGCAGGTTAGTCATGGATTTCATGTCCTCTTTTCTCTTATGCATATGAAGCATACATCTTTTGTCATCCAAGTACATAAATAAACATGCTTGTGATTCTTTGTTTTGACAATCAAATGGGGATTGTACTGCTCATTGACCCAAGCTGATATCTGGCCTTCTCCTCCCCTATAGGTTTGCCAGCAAGAAACCGAGGAAGAGCAGCAAGAGGAGCTCGAACCATTTCATTCACCGTCTGCTTGCACTTCTTCATGCACGCCATCGACCAACCCTTTTCCTCAAAAGACATAGACACACCTGGGGCTATTACATAGTTACCAGAAGGATGTTCATATGCTGATTCACAGATTTCAAGTAGGCAGGAGGAGCTTGGGTCAGATAATGAGGAGGAGAACATGGGTGACTGGAAGGTCATGGGGCCTCTGCTCCTGCTGAGGAGCATTGGGATTCAGATCTTAAGGACCCAGCTTTTAAAAGAAGGACGCAGTCAGATCATGGTGCACATATCACAGTGCTTGGGATGATCTCCAAGAATGCATCAGATCACAGAATCACAGAATAATACAGTGCAGAAGAGGCCCTTCGGCCCATCGAGTCTGCATTAAAACACTTGACCTGTCTACCTAATCCCATTTGCCAGCACTTGGCCCATAGCCTTGAATGTTGTGACGTGCCAAGTGCTCATCCAGGTACTTTTTAAAGGATGTGAGGCAACCTGCATCTACCACCCTCCCAGGCAGGGCATTCCAGACCGTCACCACCCTCTGGGTAAAAAAGTTCTTCCTCAAATCCCCTTAAATCTCCCGCCCCTCACCTTAAACTTGCGACCCCTTGTGGCTGACCCTTCAACTAAGGGGAACAGCTGCTCCTTATCCACCCTGTCCATGCCCCTCATAATCTTGTACACCTCGATCAGGTCACCCCTCAGTCTTCTCTGCTCCAGTGAAAACAACCCAAGCCTATCCAACCTCTCTTCATAGCTTAAAAGTTCCATCCCAGGCAACATCCTGGTGAATCGCCTCTGCACCCCCTCCAATGCAAGATATCAGATGCAGTTAAGTAGTCTGCTACCTATATCTGTGGCACCATGAGGGATGTGAGTTCAATATTGATATCAACTCTGGAATATGCGGCAGCTCCAAGCTTATCTACAAGGCACACTCCTGTCCTGAGAGGCCTAATGCATAATCTTAGCTTTTGGAATGGATATTCAGATTGCTGTCATTGAGGCTAAAATGCCAGATTAAACACTATCTGCTTTGGAGCCTTGCAGGTAACCATGCTTTAGATACTTCTTCCACTGATGAATGGCCAAGCAGAGCAGGCACCAGTACTAGGAACACGGCTGGAACACAGTTGCATGATGCTGTTTTCTCTCAGCACACTGGGATAAAATAGTAGGGACAGTTGTAGGTTCAGAACGTGTATGCTCCTGTCAGCCCCCTCGGATGCCTGAGCATGTGTCAGAAAAGAGGCTATGTTTGCAAAGCCGATGCATTGACTAGCTCTAGCAAACAGGGCATCTGTCATTTGCTTGATGCATCTATGCACAGCTATTACAGATGTTGGCATTTGTAGCCTGAATGATTCTGTTGCATAAAGATTTGGATTGGTGGTGACTTTGACAGCCATTGGTGTGGAGAGTTTAGAGTTGATCTTAGGGTTAGGTTGCAGCATGTGACATGTTGTATGTTTGGTTAGTCTGGCGCCATTTATATATTTTGTTAGTCTTGCTAGGAGAGATTATTGAGTCTTCAGTAATTTTAACATTAACTCATTTAATACATTTTAACTGTATGCAGCTTTACATAAGTCTGTGTGAATCCTCTGAAGGCAAGTTGCATTTCCCTCCAGTCTCTCTCACATGCGATCTCCTACACCATCATGGTGGGAGGTATTCCTCACACTGTCTCAAATATTAACTCTTTCAAAGCCTTATACTACATCTCCCCCCAAGTCTTTATCCATATATATATATATTTTTATCCGTTCATTTTTAAAATGTTTATATACTACCCCATCTCCCCCCAAGTCTCTGACGTCACAGATTCAATCTGTCAGGAGGCTTCACAACTCTCCCTGATCATGTTGCTGTCAGATGTGGAAGATCAGGAGTCATTCTCTGAACTCTTGTTCCTTGCCTTGGATGGCCTTCACTGAGGTTTGTAGTATCCGGTGCTTTCTGAATTTCAGGTTCAACTTCTGGTTCGTCCAAATGTGTGACTGGTTGACGTCTTTGATAAATAGAAATAAGATTTCTCCTGTTTCTTCTTATAGTACATTCTGAAGTTTGTACTAAATAAGATTGCTGTTGATTCTCATCTCTCTGGATGATTACTCCTTGTCTGCCTTGCTTTCGTATCCATACATTTTGTCCTTCCATCAATTTGGTTAGGTTCCTGGTACAATATTTCCTATTATAATTATAAGCTTGCTGCTTTCAGTAAGACTTTTCTCTGTCTTGTACTCTCTGATAATCCTGGACTTCTAGTCTTGGAAGTAATTTTTTGGGTAGGATGTGAAGTTGTGTGTTAACCTTCCTTCCCATCAACAGTTCTGATGGTGCTAATCCACATAGCAATGGAATAAATCTATAGTTTAGGAGTGCTGTTTGAAAATCTTCATTCTTTAACTGTGCTTTGATAGTTCTGACTCGTCTCTCAGCTTCACCATTAGATTGTGGATATACTGGGGGACTTGTAAGATATATAAATCCACAGTTATCCACAAAGTGCATGAAGTAGCCGTTTGCAAATTATGAACTTGTAAGGAGTATAAATTCACAGTTATCCGCAAAGTGTAGGAAGTAGCCATTAGCAAATTATGGTATATTATCGGAAACTATCTGGTCAGGTATACCATGTGTTGCAAAGATCTCTTGTAACACTCGAATGACTGTCTCAGTTGTTGTTGTGTACAAATGTTTGACCTTGATCCACCTTGAAAAGCAGTCGATGACCATCAAGTAGGATTTTCCATTAAACATGAATAGATTCAGACGTTCCCATGATCTGTTTAGAAATTGGGTCAAGATAAGGGGTTTCCTCTGATCCTGTCTGTGTACTGAACGTACCTGGCAATTAGAAATCATTTCTTCTATAGCCACCACACGGACAACTGAGCCCATGTTCTGCATTTCATTATTTCCATGTGGCCCTGATATATTTTCACCATGATGTCTACCCATGATGTCTGGAATCACCAGCCTCTCATATACCAGCAAATTAGGGTTTTATGGAGTCTTGCACTACTCCCCCCCACAACTCAACTCACCCGCCCCGCCCCCGCTCCCCCCCCTTCTTCAGACCTCTGCTTGTCTCACCAGCTGAGGACTTCCTTAGACTGCAATAAATCTGATAGGGATTCATCAGCAATACCTACGACAATGCGATCTCTTATTAATTCTGCTTTTAGGTCTCCATTGTCACGTCCTTCAGCTAGTCTGTATCGGTCATTAATAAAGAAAATTAAAAGAATCAGCTGTTTCACCTGGTTTCTGGACCCTTCTGTTAAAATTTGCCCTTTCCAGAATCTTATTGCTCTCAGGTTGAAATAGCTATCAAAGGCTTTTAAAACTTTATCACATTTGTCTGATGTCTCATTAATCCATTGTCTTGCAATAACATCATCTGCTATTGCTCCAGTGGAATACAGCAATATGTTAACTTGCTTTGCTTCAGACTGGCTGTCTAATTTGGAAGCAAATCTGTACCTCAAAAATCTTTTTCCCCAGTGTGACCAATTTTGAGTTTGATTTGGTCCTTCCAGATGTCCAAACCTCTCTTGTATTGTGAATTTAAGATCCGTGGCTTTCTATTTGGTTTACTTTCTTTTTAAAAATTTCCCTCCAGCATCGGAAGTTTCCCACACTTTTCAGCCTCACGCTAACTCCCGCTATGGTCACTGTTTCTCCCTATGAAATCTCGCCAATAGGCTCTACTTCTTTCTTTCTTTCTTTAAATGCAGTTTTGCAGCATTTTTTCTATATACATTTTACTCTCTTCACTTGGAGTATTAAGTATTTGCAACCTGTTTTTTTTCTCTGCCTCCCAGCCGCCACATGTAATGGCGCCGACCTCAGGTCCGCTCTCGCTAAGGACTTTTGGTTTTCCCGGTGCTGCCTGCCTAGTGCCGTTAGGAACAAATTTTTTTACCCTTTTTCAGGGTTGCTCACCAGATCCCCGACTGTTGCTTGGTTCTCCGGCTTGAAGCCTGCAATCACTGGACTGGAATTTTTTCACAGACTGCCCGCCCCTGTGGTGCAGCCTGAATGCCTCTACAAGCTGATTCCCCGACTCACCGTGCCTCCTTCGTCCACGGAGCAGCTCTGGAGCCTCTTCTTGAGTTCTAAAGTTCCGGCTCCTTTTTTTCAGGTCAGCTTTCTTTAGAGTATTTTTAAAATTCTTCTGGGTGTTGTAAGGTAAGAACCACGGATGTTCACCATGTTGTATGTTTAGTTAGTTTGTCACCATTTGTATATTTGGCTAATTTAGCTAGGAGAGATTACTGAGTCTTCAGTAATTTTACCTAACTCATTTATTGCACTTTAACTATATACAACTCTACATAAGTCTGTGTGACTCCTTTGAAGCCATGCTGCTTCTCCCTTCAGTCTCTCTCACATGTGATCTCCTACATCATCATGGTGGGAGGTATTCCTCACACTGTCTCAAATATTAACTCTTTCAAACCCTTATACTACATAACACAACTCATGGACATCTTTCTTTGTGAGGTGCAGTTTCTGCAAGGATTTTTCCTGAATCAGTAGAGGGAGGAGTGGCTTGGTCTGTTTATTCTGATGAGGTGGCAATAGTGGATGGGTGCCAGATGCTTTATTTTTGCCTGACCAATCTGACCTTCCTGTGCTGCTCTTCGTCTTCCTCCTCCAAATAACATTGATGGTTAGGTATTCCCTCTGCTCTGCTGGATGAGCCTGTGTAAGATTTCAGAGTCCGCTAGGTCTGTCAGCCCTTATCCAAATTTGGCACATCAAGCAAGTCTCAGCCATGAGCGGATTTAGGTCTGGTATCACCAGGCTTGGCCAATACTTTCACAGGGGTGAGATTATGCGATTCCCATAAACGTCTTTAGGGACAAATTCCACCTCACTCTGCAGGATGTCTTGGGATGTGTCCAAATGAAGAACTTCATTCAGGAAGCTGCAATGATTTGCAAACTTCAGCAAGAACCAATTCCTGTAGAACTACTCACTCTCAACCTGTACCTGCAAGCATATGCCCTGTAAACAACACTAACTTCCACACCCACACAAACTCACAGTCTATCGAGGAATACGAGGAACCATAGAACCATAGAAAAGTTACTGCACAGAAGGAAGCCATTCAGCCCGTCGTGGCTGAAAAATCTAGCTGCCCAATCTAATCTCACCTTCCAGCACCTAGTCTGTAGCCTTGCAGGTTACAGCACTTCAGGTGCATGTCCAGGTACCTTTTAAAAGACTTGAGGGTTTCTGCCGCTACCACCGTTCCTGGCAGTGAATTCTAGACACCCACCATCCTCTGGGTGAAAATGTTTTTCCTCATGTTACTTTTAATACTTCTACCAATCACCTTAAATCTGTGCCCCCTTGTAACTGACCTCTCCACCAGGGAAACAGGTCCTTCCTGTAATGTGGTGGCCAGAACTGTATGCAATACTCCAGCTGTGGCCTAACCAGTGTTTTATACAGTTCCAGCATTACATCCCTGTTTTTGTATTCTATACCAAAACAGGTGGCAGGACCATATCTCCAACACAGACGTCCTCGAGGTGGCCAACATCCCCAGCATATACACCCTACTGAGCCAGCGGCACTTGAGATGTCTTGGCCATGTGAGCCGCATGGAAGATGGCAGGATCCCCAAGGACACATTGTACAGCGAGCTCGTCACTGGTATCAGACCCACGCGACATGAAGTCCTGTGACATTGATCACAAGTCGTGGGAGTCAGTTGCCAGTGATTGGCGGAGCTGGCGGGCAGCCATAAAGGCGGGGCTAAAGTGTGGCGAGTCGAAGAGACTTAGCAGTTGGCAGGAAAAAAGACAGAAGCGCAAGGGGAGAGCCAACTGTGTAACAGCCGCGACAACCAATTTTATCTGCAGGCACCTGTGGAAGAGTCTGTCACTCTAGAATTGGCCTTTATCGCCACTCCAGTCGCTGCTTCACAAACCACTGACCACCTCCAGGCACTTCCCATTGTCTCTCGAGACAAGGAGGCCAAAGAGGAAGAAGAAGACCTCGGCCAATAAAGGAAAGCATTCCATATGCCTTCTTCACCACTCTATTTACCTGTCCTGCCATCTTCAGGGACCTGCACTCCAAGGTCTCTCACTTCTTCTACCCATCTCAATATCCTCCCATTTATTGTGTATTTCCTCTCTTTATTTGCCCTCCCCAAATGCATTACCTCACATTTGTCTGGATTGCATTCTGTTTGTCACTTTTCTGCCCACTCAACCAAACCATTGATAACATTCTGGAGTCTACAACTATCCTCTTCACTATCACCTACATGCCCAATTTTTGTGCCCTCGGCAAATTTCCCAATCATGCCCCCCACATCAGAACATGACATCCCAGATTGATGAAAAGTCACAGACATGAAACGTAACTTTGCTTCTCTCTGCACAGATGCTGCCAGACCTGCTGAGTATTTCTAGCACTTTTTGTTTTTGTTCCTCCTTGAGACATCTGCATACAGGCATTAGGTGCCAATGGCCCTTTTAAGATGCCGCCAGCACCTTCTTCCGGGTCACGGGACGACGCAGCTGTTGCCTCACCTCCCACCCCCAGTTGTGAATTCATCAGTGACCCTGCATGCTGGCTGCTGATTGGCCAGCTAGCGCGCAATCGCAACGGGAGCGGAGGTCGGAGCGGGAGGGCCTTCAGCACCTGTTTCCACTTCCACCTCCGTGACCCAGCCACTAACAGTTAAATTCCAGCCATAGAAACATAGAAAACTTAAACTCATACATCAAACATACCACACCTCAATTTAATCAGTTTTGTTCCTTCCTTTTTAGTCCAGCTGAATTCAAACTTTTTGGGAAGCAATCTGGGATGCCTTGAAGCCTTGACTCTTACTGACGTCTTCTCAGAACTGTCCCTGTTGGCCAAATTATTCCCAGAGGAATTCGACATCACCCATGTTACATGATCACCCAAAGTCAAAATTACCCCCAGTGCCTTTGGAAGCAGGCAGAAAATTAAGAAAGAATTTGGTGAACATCATTTAAAAAAATGAATCTATTTCCTTCTGCAACAAATTAAACTTTTTAAAAAAAAGAGGACATATGTGAAAAGAGACAGTTTGAGTTTGTCGATATTTGCGGTTTATCATTTGGGACCTCTTTTGTAGTAAATTTGTAAACAACAGTCTGACAGTGCAGCATGATTGCAGCAATAGACTAAACATTCACCCTGGTATTGTTGTGCGGCTCAGAGCAATTTATCTACATCTCACCTCTCCGAAAACACTTTTATCAAAATTGGCGGTCAAGAAAGCACTGAACCGTGGTGGCCTCAATCTTAAAGACTGCAGCATGGGTTTTAATTTGGGAAAGATGAATGCACACTCAAATGTTGATGCCATAGCTTTCTGTTATCTATGTTGAGGTGTGTCACCTAATTTCTGCAGAAGAATTGTAAGCGGCCTATGCTTGTCTCCTCTTGAGAATTTAGCATTAAAGACTGTTTAGATAATAAATGGAGAATGTAACCACCTGTGGGGATTAAAAAGGAACTCTTCCACATGACAAAAGGGGCTTTGAACTTAATTCTATCATCTTTTGTCTGACACATTCTGTAGCTTGAATGCAGCAGAGAAATGTTATTTTCCTCATAGGAGATGAAATTTAAGGTAAAAGGGGACTCTGGCCAAAAAGATTTAAAATTCCTTTCCAGCTGTTTGAGAATCCCGCAGAATGTAACTGAAATTATACATGCTTTTTCAACAAATCGTACTGAGTTCTGTTTTGGACAAACGGTAAATTTTATATTCTTTGGAGGTGTCTTTATCTGCCAAACGACTCTGCATTCTCAGCATTTTTTTAAAAAGTGCCATTCAGAAAAATTAGCCATGCCTATTTTTGGCGTCCGCAGCTCACCGGCAGTATGCTGATCATAGAATCATACAGCACAGCAGGAGGCCATTTGGCCCATCAATTCTGTGGCAGCGCTTTCGAAGAGCAATCCTGTTAGTTGCACTCCTAGGGCTGAATTTTATGGCCGGCGGCAGGCAAAAAAAAAATGGCAGCTCACCCTTGTGGGGCCGCACGCCAAAGAGCCGCTGCGATTTCATTCCACCCCGCACCCCCCCGCACTGATAAACTTACCTCCACCTCCTCCCCACAAGTGTTCCGCTTCATTTCCTCAGATGGTGCGGCATTGCCAGCTGCCGGGCTGAAGATTGCGGTGGGACATCAGGAGGCGATGTGAGATTAGTTCATTCACTTATTTTAATTTATTTAAATATTTAAATTGTGGTCCCTTTACCGAGCGGTGGGGGGTCCGCCGTGAGGCCTCGCTGCTGCCTGTAATATTGGGCCAGGCCCTGCTGGCGTTGAGGCCCATGGCAGGCCTCATCCGGGCCCATCTTCAGGCCTCCCCCGACACAGATCCTGATGTTGAGAGC
The DNA here is from genome assembly GCF_036365525.1 of Heterodontus francisci. Lineage (NCBI taxonomy): Eukaryota > Metazoa > Chordata > Chondrichthyes > Heterodontiformes > Heterodontidae > Heterodontus > Heterodontus francisci. The sequence goes on from NC_090371.1 coordinate 40,543,953, forward strand.
TCCTTAAAATCCAGCCCTTCATTTTTTTCCCCCATATCACTACAATTATTTTCCTCTTCAAGTATTTATCCAGCTCCGTTTTGAAGGCTACTATTTAATCTGTATATCGGTGCATTCCTGATTAGGCCCAAGCCCCAATAATACATGACCCTTGAGCCTCTGTCTATTTCAGGTCAGAAAGCAAGCCAAATTTAATTTCCACCCCATGATGTTTAAATAATGCTGATTGGAAAATCTAGGCGGAGTAATTTTAACCTAATTCATCAGGTGGGCAATGGGAGGGGTTCAGTTCAACCACCCATTTTACACCCTGTCCGATTTAACTTTTCGTTGAAGTCAATAGAGTGAATCCGTCTCACTCATGTCGAGCAGATTAGATTAATATCAGGGCTTCTGGTATCCAGAAGCTCAGCATCCTGTCTGCATAATCTAACCCTGCTATTCTTGTATGGGAGCGATTTAAGCACGTCCTGGATAAAGAGTCTTTTTCTCTCCAATGCTTTAGGGACACCAGATTGTCGGGCATTGGTGGCAGGGTTTAATTTCAAGAAGATATGTGGATATCCCAGTCCACTGTGTGGAGTGTGGTGGTTTGTAGGAGGATTTTGTTGCCTTGGGGGAGTCTTATGTTGTGGTTATTTGTCTTCTCTGAGAATAGGAGCTGATAGCTTTTTAGCTTCTGGCCTTCTCTGGAAGTTATTGGGAGGTGGGGAGGGGCAGCAGTTTTGAGGTCCTGGTCAGAGTGTCATAGATCAGGGTCCAAATATATTGGGGCCAAAATTCCTGGTTCTCGACTGTAACTTCAGGGCCATTGAATTAAAACTTGCACCTGGCTGAATTCTTCCTCTGGCACAGCATTAACTTAATTTATTTCTGCCTTCAAAATCTCTCCAGGCCTAAACTACTTGTTCTGATGCTACTGCTCATGTGAGGAGCAGTGATATTCAGAATCTTCCCAGCACCATGCTTATTTCTAATTTGTCCTTGACATTTTCTTCTCAAAGTATTTGTGGAGGCCCATATAATATTGCAGCCTCTTCCAAGGAAAGATAACAGCATCTAAATTTAACATTGTTGCACCACCTTTACAAGCATAATGCAGATGCAACAATTACCAATTTAGCTGTTAGATGGCCCATGCCCGATCTGCAGAATGTTTGGGCCACTGCTAAATTTATTGGGCTATCTACAAGAGGCATTAGGCCTCTTAGATACTGTAAGCAGGCCTTCAGGAGAAGCATATAACAACATTACATTTCATGCTGCAGGTGGCAGGAGCACTTAAGATCAAGAAAATATACCTTAGTAGTCAAAGCAAATAAAAAATAATTTAGTTTTTTTCACATTGACTTGTCAATGTTGTCTAATTCTCAATGTGGTCTGATTTAGTTATATAGCGACAGTTTTATGTTCAAAGGCCTTAATGAAAAAAGTGGAAATCTTTTTTGCTTTACAAGTACTTGCAAAATCGTTAAAGAAACAGATACATTGAAGCCTGATAATATGTTCAAGGTTTGCCACAGACTCTGAAACCACATTGACAGGGACTTGAATTGAGCAGAGGGAAAATGAACAGTTTTTGCGGAAAGGGTGGTGGACACATGAAACAGGTTTCCAGGGAGACAGATAGTGCGGAAGCATTTCAGGGAGAATTGGATAGACATTTGTTAGACAGATGTTTGAAGGGCAGGAGTTTTAGGATCCAGCCAGATGCAGACTTTGCTGGTTCTGCACTTGCCTATTTTATAACATTGAAATTCATTCTCACAAAAGTCATGTGTCTCTTCCCCTTCCACAAGCACTTTCTTCCATGGAGATAGTAACCATGAATTATTGGTCTGCATTCTCCTCATTGGGGAGGACATCTGCCTAACTCTCCAACTTTGCCCAAACAGCAAACTATTTCTCTGGGTTGGAAGTGGCAGGGTTTTTCATTGGAAATACATGGCAAGCTCCTGGCAGAATTCCCACGACCAAAAGGGAGGCTGGGCTGCAAAACTGTGGCAGTGTTGCTTTGGTGGGGCAGAAGGGTGGTGGGGGGGAGGTGGAGTTGAGGATGACCATTTAATGGGGCAGAGATGTTTTGAAGCTCAGTAAATCTGCATCCTGGTCGGCCTTGTCAGAAACTGAGGTCTACACTAAATGATGAGTGGAGGCTGATAAGAGGGAAAGGCGGCTGTTAAATGGCTCTCTTCCTCCACTAGGGGCCTATCACCACCTTTCAAACGATAACCTTAGGAAGCGACAATAAGTGGCAAGGAAATTGGCAAAATCAACATTTAACATGTAGGCTCACAGGTGGACAATGACCATTCAGGCGCATGTTCCCTGAAGCTTTGAATACTTTCATGAAGACCCCCAGCTGCCAAGAATGAGGTGTATTAATTTTGTCATATGAACATTAATTTTTAAACTGTGGCTGGAGTGAAGAGTTGACTTGTTTAAAGAGATCACCAGACATTTGACTGGAGGACATTTACACACTAAGGGACAGTGCTTGGAGAGACAAAAGAACTGCTCACTGATTCAATTAACAGAGATTGGGCTGGGCAATGGTGATCCACATCTTGTCGGGGTAATAGACAGCCCTACACCCTCCCCACCGAGAGCTTTGAAATCCACAAATGCAGGAGATTGTTTAAACAGTGAGTCACATGACTAACCTGCTGGCCAACTTGGAGTTTGAATTGTGCTCACAGGACAGCTTGAAGTCAGACCGCAGATTGTAACTGAACCTGGAACAAGAGAGCTTCTCTCCTGGCTGGCTCTCTCTCGTTTTCTTACAAACCTCCAGATCCACTGAAGTCGCTTAAACCTCAAGAGAGAAAAGACTCCTACAGCGAAACAAGTTGAAGTGAGAACTGGACCCTAATGAACAGCAGGACTTATTAGCAACCAAAGGACTGTAATTATAACCTAGCTATTGCCTCAAATTTGTCCCCTTTATTCTTTCCACTTTCTGTCTCTATCTGCGTGTGTGTTTATTGCATATGCATGCTAGTGTGGCTGTTTTGCATATTCATGGTCATTAACCAAATCAGAGTGCAAGATTAATAAACTTCCACCTTTCTTGTTTAAATCTAAGAAAACCTGTCTGATTTGATTTCTTTGCCTTGCAATCGGAGAGCAGTGAACAAAGATTCATTGAGGGAGAACTAAAAATGCAGTGTTTTAAAATTAAACCCTATTACAGTTAAACCAGGCAAAGGCTGAGAGGGAACCCCTAGACCCCTTTCTCACCTGGTCATAACAAAGATTTAGGGGCTAACGTCCTGGATTTGACCCACAGACAAACGAGAAATTGGAAGTGGGAAGCCAAATTGATCTCAAACAAAAAGAGAAAAGATTTCAATGCAGGTTTTCTTGCGGTTGTGTGTGCTTGAATACTAACATGTCTGCGACTGAAACTAGTAGCTCCCCAGCCAGGGTGAAGTAATTTGGGATAAATTAAAAGCACTGTCTATGGAGGAGTTGAGGAAAATGGCTGAGCAGTGTCGGATCACTGTCCGTGGCAAGGCTAGGAAGTCTGAACCCCTAAGGCTAGTGGCCAACCAATTTTCCCTTGAATTGGAAGTAGCAGAAACAGGGATTGAAGTAGATCCCGACAGGGTATTGCCAGCAAAGATACAATTGGAACAGAGGAAACTTGAATTAGAAGACAAGGAAAGAGAAAGAGAGTGAGAGAGAGAGAGGCAGGAGAAAGAAAAAGAGAGACAGGAGAAAGTCAAAGAAAGTGCCTTCCAGAAGTAATGTGAGGAGAGAGAAAGAGAAAGAGGCAGGAAAGAGATAAAGCAAGACAGGAGAAAGAAAAAGAGAGAGGAGAGAGAGAAAGAAAGAGCCTTCAAGAAGGAATGTGAAGAGCGAGAGCTGAAGCAGCTTGAGTTAACTAGGGGACGACAGAGTAACCCCAGTGAAAGCAGGGCCAATATGGAGGACCGTAATTCAGGGCTGCGTACAGAATTGTTAAAACTTTCCCAACTGATCTCAAAATTCAATGAGGGAGACAGGGAAGCTTTTTTTGTGTCTTGAAAAACTGACAAGGCAGTTAAAGTGGCCAGCTGAGGCTTGGACTCTCCTGCTACAAAGCAAGCTAACTGGAAAAGCCCATGAGGTTTATTCCATGTTGCCAGATGAGAGTTCATCCAGTTATGAACTGACAAAAAATGCAATCCTCGGGGCATATGAGTTAGTACCAGAAACTTATTGCCAAAAGTTTAGAACCCTCAAGAAGCAAGCTGATTAAACTTAACTGGAGTTTCAGAGAAATAAGCAGCTGGCTTTTGACTAGTGGCTGAAGGCTCTTAAAGTGCAGCTCAGCTATGAAAATCTCAGGGAAGTAATTTTGCTAGAAGAATCTAAAAACTCTCTCCCACTGTCCATAAAGACACAGAAGGTTCATAGAGCCCGACAGGCAGCAGTTCTGGCCGATAAGTTTGCTCTCATTTATAAGCCGGTTTCCAAGGGGAAAAACTTTCCCTAATCACCCCCACAAATCCGAAAAGGACAAAGGGTGGGAAGGTGATAGATGCCCAAGCAGTCCTGGGAGGGAAAGAAAAGCAGGAAACACAGGGGGCCATCCTCCAGCCAAAAGGAAGGTGCTGTAAGGAGGAGTGAGACCCGGAGACCTGTGTGCTTTTATTGTAATAAAGCAGGGAATCTAAGAGCTGACTGCTGGAAACTGAAGGGAAAACCTGTAGGATTAATCAGGGCACACCCACTCAGTGAAGGAGAAGGGACCCTGATGGAAAGCACAGCAGAACAAGCTGTGGCTTTAACTGCAGTAAGAGTCAGACCCAGGAAGCCTACCACTGCAAGTACAGGAAAAATTAATAGGATTCCTGAGGATTATCAGGGTTTTGAGTCTGAAGGGAGAGTAACCCCATACCCCTTGACTGGACCAAGCAAGCCCATAGCAATTCTTAGGGACACAGGGGCCACTGGATCCCTTTTACTGGTAAAAGGCCTAATCTTTCCCTCAGACAGTGCAGTAAACACCAGGATGGTGGTGAATGGTATTGGAGGACAGTGTATGCCTGTATCTTTAAACTGGGTGCACTTGGAGTGCGACCTAGTTTTGGGACCAGTGACCGTAGGGAGTGTCCCTAGTTTGCCTGTGGACGGGGTTGACCTGTTCCTCGGTAATGATCTGGTGGGGACGAAGGTGGTAGCTGCCCCTTGCTTCAAGAATGGTCTGCGAAAATAAATACAAATTCTAATTGCCCTCCATGCAAAGACATTTTGTGACACCTCTCCTTTCTCCCTGATCCTGGGCTCTGCAGGAACCTTGGAGTGTGAATTTACCTCTAGCCCTCGACTTACCTACATCCCTTAGAATGAAGGAATTCACCTACTTCACTGAGTTTTTGTTCTTCAACAGAAAATGGGTGAGTAACCTGCTGACTCACCAACATATTCTTCTATTCCTTTCTCCTTCATGTGGTTATCTAACTTCCTTTTGAATGTATCTATGCTATTCACCTCAGATATTCCTTGTTGGACCGAGCTCCACATTCTAACCACTCTCTGGGTAAAAAGTTCCTCCTGAATTCCTTATTGGATTTATTGGTGAGTCTCATATTTATGGCCCGTCGTTCTGGTCTTGCCTGCAAGTGGAAACATCTTTTCTACGTCTACCCTATCAAAGCTTTTCATAACCTTAAATAACTCTACTAGACCATCCCTCAGTCTTTTGTAGAGAATAGAGCCCCAGTCTGTTCAGCCTTTCCTGATAGGTATAACTTCTCAGTTTTGGTGTCATTCTAGTAATTCTTCTTTGCACTTTCTCCAGTGCCTCTATGTTCTTTTTATAATATGGAGACCAGAACCATTCACCGTACTCCAAGTGTGGTCTAACCAACATTGTAAATAAGTTTCACATAACTTCTCTGCATTTCAATTCTATCCCCGTAGAAATAAACCCCAGTGCTTGGTTTTTTAATGGTCTTATGAACCTATATCAATACTTTTACTGTATGTACACCACAGAACTTTTTGTTCCTTTAATCCATTCAGATGCAATTTTTTAAAGGAATATGTGACCTCCTCATTCTTCCTACCAAAAGTGCACCTTGCACTTATCTACATTGACATTCATTTACCAATTACATGTGGATTCTGCAAGTTTATTAATTTCTCCCTATATTTTGTCATAGTCCTCCTCTGTATTAAGTACACCATTCAATTTGGTATCATCCACAAATTTTGAAATGGTACTTCTGATTCCAAACCATTTAGGTAAATGGTGAACAATATAAGTTGTTCATCGTTCATCTGATCCTCGTGGAAAACCACTTCCCACAATTTGCTAACTTTTTTTTTATTCGATGAAGGGATGCGAGCATCGCTGGCTAGGCCAGCATTTGTTGCCCATCCTTAATTGCCCTTGAACTGAGTGGCTTGCTACACCATCTCAGTGGGCATTTAAGAGTCAACCACAATGTGGTTGCTGTGGATCTGCAGTCACATGTAGGCCAGACCAGGTAAGGATGGCAGTTTCCTTCCCTAAAGGACATTAGTGAACCAGATAGGTTTTTACAACAGTCGACAATGGTTTCATGGTCACGATTAGTTGAATTCAAATTTCATCATCTGCCATGGTGGATTCAAACCCATGTCCCCACGGCACTAGCCTGAGCCTCTGGGCTACTAGTCCAGTGACATTACCACTATACCACCGCCTCCCCTCAACCTGAGTAACTACATTTACATATGAACATATGAATTAGGAGCAGAAGTAGGCCATTCGGCCCCTCCAGCCTGCTCCATCATTCAATAAGATCATGGCTAATCTGTCTGTGTTTCGAATTCCACACTTTATCTCCCCCTGATAACCTTTGATTCCCTTGCCTAACAAAAATCTATCTACCTCCGCCTTAAAATTATTCAATGACCCCGCCTTCACCACCTTATGAGGCAGACAGTTCCAAAGTCGCACAACCCTCTGAGAGAACAAAATATCTCCTCATCGCTGTCCTAAAAGGGTGACTCCTAATTTTAAAACAGTGCCCCCTAGTTCTGGACTCACCCACAAGAGGAAATATCCTTTCCACATCCACCTTGTCAAGACTGTTCAGGATCTTATATACTTCAATCAAGTCTCCCCTCACTCTTCTAAACACCAGTGAAATCAAGCCCAGTCTGTCCAACCTCTCTTCATAAGACAACCCGCTCATACCAGATATCAATCTAGTAAACCTCCTCTGAAATGCCTCCAACGCATTTACATCCTTCCTTAAATAAGGAATAATAACTGCACACAGTATTTGAGATGTAGCCTCACTAATGCCCTGTAAAAATGAAACATAACATCCTTACTTTTATTTTCAATTTCTCTCATAATAAAGGATAGCATTCCATTAGCCTTCTTTATTACTTGCTGTACCCGCATACTAACTTTTTGTGACTCATGCACTAGAACACCGAGATCCCTCTGCATCTCATAATTCTGTAGTCGTTCTCTGTTTAAGTAATACTCTTTTTTTATTCTTCCTTCCAAAGTGAACAATATTTTCCCACATTATACTCCATCTGCCTGATTTTTTCCCACTCGCTCAACCTACCTATATCAGTCTGCAACTTCCTTATGTCCTCTTCACAACATACTTTCCTACCTAACTTTGTGTCAGCTGAAAATTTAGCTACCATGCCATCACTCCCCTCATCTAAGTCATTGATGTAAATTGTAAAAGGTTGAGCCCCAGCACAGACCTCTGCGGGACTCCATTCATCACAACCTGCCACTCAGAAAAGGACCCATTTATGCATACTCTCTGTTTTCTGCCAGCCAGCCAATCTTTTATCCATGCTAATGTTTTACCCCCTACACCATGACTTCTTACGCCTACTCTGTTTTTTTTTGTTTCGTAGCCAGTTTGCTATCCATTCTACTACCTGTCCTCTGAAGCCACATTCTCTGACCTTAGTCATGACTCTACTATGCGGTACCTTATCGAGGACCTTTTGGAAATTCAAAAATAACACATTTCTTGCATTACCCTCATCTACCCTTTCTGCTACTTCTTGTTTATGTATTATATATATATATATATATAGATACATGTGTTCCTTTTGAGTCAACTATTGGTTGGCTGTAAGCTGTTGTATTGCCATCTCATTGAACAGTTGTAATCACATCACAGTGGTCTTACTTTCTCGTTACCTCATTACCAGTAGCAGTCACCAGCCATGATATGACTATTCTCTTTGTTCAATGTTTGACTGACAGGGCTGGGGACCAATGTCAGTAAAACAAGACAGGTGAGGTTGGCGGTTTGGTGAGTTTCAGTTTTTACAGTAATGGAGGCTGGCTTATCACAAGTTCATTTCCAGCCACACTGCCAGGCTCTTTATAAACCGAGACAGAGGGGTGCTAGATGCTCTGGGCTTAAATTGACAGAACCACCACTGCAATTACTATGCTACCTCCAGTGAACTCCAACTTCATGGACAGCCATAGAAAAGTCTCTGCTGGGCCTAGCCTCCCACTGCATACAACTCTTAATCTAAAGTTTCAGATTCCTCTCACCTTGTTCGATTGCACTTCAGTTGGCATGGATGAAGTTAGTCTGTAGCTCACTGCTCTCTGTGTTACGATGAACCAAAAGTAACACATTTACATAATAGACTTGCAGGGCTACAGGGATCGAGCCAGGGAGTGGGACTGACAGCATAGCTTTGTGGAGAGCTGACATGGACACGATGGGCCCAATGGCCACCTTCTGTGCTGTAAATGACTCTATAACATTGAAACAACTCTAATGCAAACCAGACAACAGAAACAAAGGAAAAATATAAAACAAAAAAAAAGAAACCAAAGACCCAAATTGAGCAATTCAAGAAAGGTTTTAAAAGCTAAGGAAAAATAGAATATAAAGTCAAAGAAGAGAGAGGAAAATAACGCATAAAACACAGAATGTAAGAGATATGGTAGAAAAAGACACAAGAAAAAACTGAATTATGATTACAAGTTCAATGTTCATTGAGTTCTATAGTTTGTTTTATATTTTCCAACGCATTAATTTCATTAGAGTGTCTATATAACTGAAGGCTTCCAGTATTCTGTAAAATTATTCCATTGTCTTGTTCTACTTCAATGTACAGATGCTCTTGTAAAATGCTATGATATATCAGAAGGTTCAAGATAAAGTCCTTTGGTATAGCATTCTCACTGGTAGAGAAGGCATATGAAGAACCATCTCTATACCATGTGCCTTGGTAAAACATGATTTTCTATGCCTCTCAAAGACAGTGCTGTAGTGAGGGTTTACTGTACTTAGAATTCATACACGTTTTTTATTAGTCTCATTAGCCGTTGTGTGCAGTAGCTGACTAAATTTTGTAGAGAACATGTCTGAGTTCTGAATACATTTAAAATTAACAAAACACTGTAATAGCTTTTTAGAAAGTGCAAGGAAACTTTTATCCCTGTGATTTTATTACACTGCTCATGCTTCACTGATTCCTTTCATGCAACTCATTGGACTGAGGAAATAACATTGTGAAAACCCTGTCTCTAATGCATTGATATGGTCATTGGTCACTGAAGGAAACCCTGGACTGAGATTTCCAAACTGGCACTTTCAATTAATTTTCTAGGGATCATAGCAGTGATCACGTCAAAGAGGATTATGTGCACAAACCCTTTAATGGTTACATAAGCAGCTACAATTAGTGCTTAGTTGGGGTCTGACACTGAAAGAGTTAAACGCAACATCATCCCTCGGAAAGAAAAATCATGCCTTATTTTATTGTGGTGTCCAGTTGGAAATTAATTCATCTAGTTTATGACTTTTAAAAATGTAATTGAGTGAGCAGATAAGCAATACAGTCTGGGCAAATTAAATGTATGTAACACCAGTTTATATGCAAGCTCTTTTTTAAAAGAAAAGATATTTCCCCATTCATTGTAATGACATCTAGATCAGTTTTAATACAAGTCTCTGTAAATGTATGAATTCTGTACATTTTCAAGAAAAAGAACAGGATTCGTAGGCAATCAGTGAGCAATGTCAGTTTATATTCAAGTCAAATGGTTTCACTGGAGTGTAAAAGTTAGGTCTGGAGAAAGAGCTTTAAATGCAAATTAAAGTATTCCCGACCTGACTTTCAATACTGCAGACGTAAAAAAAAACAGCCATTCATATGGGCATTATATTGTTCTCAGATCCTGATCATGTGAAGGATTTTCTTCAAATGTGATTTTATTTTCACATACAGTCTTTAACTCTGCAATTGCCACATAATCACATTTCCCTCAAGTCTTGATAGGAATTAAAGAGGCCAGCCTCAGAAAATGTCCCTCATGCCATCAGCATTGAAGTCATTTTAGGTTTTGTGACAGAGATCAATTTGAGTAACATGCAGTTTGCCTACTCACACCTCTGGTCTCTGATCTTTGCCCCGAGGTTTCTGCTAATCAATTAGTCAGAACCCAGGGGTGAAGGATAATGATTGGTGGTGTGAAAACATAAACTGCACATCATGGAAATCAATCGGTGCAGCAAAAACTCAAATTAATTCAAAACAGATGGTGTGATGGACAAAGTGGCCCAGATTCAGTAAATATGTGGAAAAGATTCTATATAAAAATAGGCAGTGGTGTTGATAAACTTCTGTCCAAACTGCCTGCATAAATAACCAGTGTGGAATGAATAACTCAGTATAGAGTAAGTTACAGGATAAAGAGGTATATCTGATTATCTGTATAATACATTAACGGTCTTGCATGTGTGTGCATTTCCTGTAATTGTCACACTCACTTTCTGTAAAACTTTCTGGTTCCATCTATTACCATCACACTTTTGCAATCATGCCATTTCCATCACATATGAACGTACGAAAATGATGGACAGGAAAACAACCAGTTAGTCCTTTCAGCCTGTCTTATACAGCCGTGATGCTTTAGGCATCATGATTCACAGCACCTGCCCCCCACCCACCCATCCCCCGACCACAGCCATGTAATCTCCTGGGGCTTGATGCGAATCAGGACACTTAAAGGGCAGGTTGGATGGATCAGCTAGTTACTTCCTGTCTATCGTTTAAGTATGTTCGTATGTGATGAAAATAGCATGATCAAAAAATTGAGAATAGCTGTGACAAGAAACGGTCATGGAAAGTGAGTGTGACACAGCGGGCTGGATTTTCATCTCCCGCTGCTAGGAGTGGTGGCAGGTGAAAAGAAATGGTGGCCCCCATGTGTGGGAATGTCGCTGTGGCCTTCCTCGCAGCGCCCTGTGATAATGAGCCAGTCGGGCCACACCCCCACTCCCCCACTCCCCCAATTGTGTGGAGGTGGAGGGGAGTGAGGTAAAGGCTGGCTTGGTTCTGCAAATGAAACTCGACCCAAGTCCGAAAGAACCACATCCGACTCGAGCCTGACCCAGCCCGAGTCCACCAGAACTTTCAAACAAGCACCAAAGACATAGCTTGGCTGGTGGTGAGAAGGGCCCTCCCCATCAGATCCTTCCAGCATGCCCTGAGTCTCACCCCCTCTGCACAATGCCCTCGAGGTGGCTGTGGTGGGGAAGAGACGATTGCCTACCTCCTTCTGGAATGTGCCTTTGCCATGCAGATGTGGAAAGAGATGTCGAGGTTCATCCAAAGCAGCTCTGTAACACAGGAATCTGTGCTCTACGGGCTGTTCCCAGGGACGCACACAGAGATAAACATCAACTGCTGCTGGAGGACCATCAATTCAGTGAAAGATGCTCTTTGGTCTGCCTGAAACTTGCTGGTCTTCCAGCGCAAAGAGTTGTCCACGACCGAATGTTGCAGACTGGCACATTCCAAGGTCCAGGACTATGTGCTGAGGGACGCACTAAAGCTAGGGGCAGCCGCTGCAAAGGCTCAATGGGGAAAGACCACTGTGTAAGGTCCTCCCACCAAAGTGAACTGAGGGGCTGGACCCATGGGAAACCCCTCGGGCTGTATACACCAAATATGGGTTTGCTGTAAAATGTACATGGCATGTAAAATGGAATGGAAGGGTTGTGAGGCAATTCACTCCTGTATTGAAGAAAACTGATTTCCTTTGCACTTTTTGGAATGTGAACTTGGTGCTGTTTTGAACTGTGTTGTAATGTATTTTTTTTACAGATTTTTATGAGTCAAGTATATATTTGGGAAAAAAAAGACCTGAGTCCTTCCATTTTTTCCCGCGCCCGACCTGACCATCAGTTAACAAAAACAAGAAATGCTGGAATCACTCAGCAGGTCTGGCAGCATCTGTGGAAAGAGAAGCAGAGTTAACGTTTCGGGTCAGTGACCCTTCTTCGGAACTGACAAATATTAGAAATGTCACAGATTATAAACAAGTGAGGTGGGGGTGGGGCAAGAGATAACAAAGGAGAAGGTGCAGATTGGACCAGGCCACATAGCTGACCAAAAGGTCACGGAGAAAAGGCAAACAATATGTTAATGGTGTGTTGAAAGACAAAGAATTTGTACAGATTAGGTGTGAATACACTGAATATTGAACAGCAGCAAGTGCAAACCTGAAGATTGTTTTTCTTCAGGTTTGCACTTGCTGCTGTTCAATATTCAGTGTATTCACACCTAATCTGTACTAATGCTTTGTCTTTCAACACACCATTAACATATTGTTTGCCTTTTCTCCGTGACCTTTTGGTCAGCTATGTGGCCTGGTCCAATCTGCACCTTCTCCTTTGTTATCTCTTGCCCCACCCCCACCTCACTTGTTTATAATCTGTGACTTTTCTAATATTTGTCAGTTCCGAAGAAGGGTCACTGACCCGAAACGTTAACTCTGCTTCTCTTAACACAGATGCTGCCAGACCTGCTGAGTGATTCCAGCATTTCTTGTTTTTGTTTCAGATTTCCAGCATCCGCAGTATTTTGCTTTTATTTTAGTCACCATCAGTTAAACTTGCTTCCATTTTTCACTTTGTTGATTATGCGCACAAGCTTAAAAAACTGTAACTGGACTTGAAAGGTTGTTTAAAAAGTACATTAACATTGGAGCCACGTACCGGAGGTCGTGATAGAGTGTGTCCGACCCGAACCGAGCCCGAATGTCGGATCCGGAAGAGCGAACCAGCCCGACCCGAACCCAACACATGTTGTCGGGTCCAGTCGGGTAGCCATGCACTAGGGTGAGGGGAACTCTTCAATGCCAGCAATAGCGTCAGCTGCCTGTGCTGAGTCATTTAAATTTTTAAAGGGCTACCACCCCCCCCCCAATAACAATTAAATTCAACATTTGTCCTCTCCCCCCCACAAAACACTTAATTTCAACACTTGACCTTCCCCCTGCGAAACTGATCAAAGTGCAGAGGTCTTCCCTTCCCACCGTCTCCTACACTAGTAATTTGCATTAGAACCTGTTCCCCACCAGCACCCCCACCCCCACCCACTGCACTAAAAATCATAGGATTCCCCCCTTCCCCACCACGGTGGTGCCTGCTTTTCCTGGAGGGAAAGTGAATGCGCATGAGTGTCGGCCGCCTCTTGGAAGATTGCGGCCTGAAGGTAAGATCGCTGTTGATTTTATTTAAATGTATTAATTTCATTAATTTAAATATGTTCATCCGGGTGCTGTCACCCAGCAGCGGGGGGCCACCATAGAGCCTGGCTGCCAGGGAAAATTGGGCCCGGCACTCCCAGCATCAGGCTCCGTGGCAAGCCACTGCCGGAATGATCTTCCAACCCCGACCCCGTCGTGGAACCCGACTCAGTAAAATCCTGGCCAGCAGCTGCATATATATGCAAGAACTCTCTATCTTGTTTCTCTGTCACAATTAAAGGTACCTAATCATTTTACTTACCTCTGATAGAATCCTCCAAGCATAGCAACCGAGGTATTTAGAGCTCCTAGCTGCATCTTAAAGACAGGTGATTCTGTGCCATAGCCGTCTATCTCATCACTTGTCTTGGAGAAACTAGAATTGTTCCTGTGACCTGATGCTGACTGCCTCTTCCTGAATGTCTCCTCCATGTGACCACTTCCCATGATTGTGGTCTACTGTCAAATGGTTCCCTTTCCAACACGCCTTACCACTACAACTGGACTTCTCTCCTACCATGACCAGATTCCAAGTCCTGACTCTAAAAACTGATCTAGAGCATCTCTCATAATCCAAAGCTTATTGTGGCCATTGCTAGGAACCATAGGAACAGGAGTAGGCTAGTCAGTCCCTCGAGACTGTTCTGCCATTTTTGGCTGATTTGTATCCTAACTCCATCTATCCTCTTTGGTTCCATAATTCTTAATGTCCTTGCCTAACAAAAATCTATCAATCTCAGTTTTGAAATTTCAATTGACCTCACCTCTACAGGTTTTTGGGGGGAGGGAATTACCCAGATATCTCTCCCCGCAAATCTTTAGTACACTTTTAGCTGAAGACCTGTGCAGCAGAGTGCTGAGGGACATATCTGTCAGACTTCACCTGTGGCAGGTGGTGAGAGAACCAAGATGAGGGAAAAACCAACTTGACCTCATCCTCACCAATCTACCTTTTGCAGATGCATCTGCCCATGACAGTATTGGTGGGAGTGACCACCTCAAAGTCCTTGTGGAGATGAAGTCATGTCTTCATATTGAAAATACTGTCCATCGTGCTGTGTGGCTCTATTGCCGTGCTAAATGGGATAGATCCAGATCAGATCTAGCAACTCAAAACTGGGCAGCCATGAGGTGCTGGGGCTATCAGCAGCAGTAGAATTTTGCTCCACCACAATTTGTAATCTCATGGCTTGGCAAGTCCCTTAATCTGCCATTACATCAAGTCAAGGGACCAAGCCTGGTTCAATGAGGAGTGTAGGAGAGCATGTTAGGGGCAGCATCAGACATACCTAAAAATGAGGTACTGACTTGGTGAAGCTGCAACACAGGACTACAAACATGATTAACAGCAGAAGCAGCATGTTATAGACAGAGCTAAGCGATACCACAACCAACAGATCAGATCAAAGCTCTGCAGTCCTGCCACACCCAATCATGAATGGTGGGAAGAAGAGGCTCCACAAACAAATTGTAGAATTTGGTACAGGTGGGTTACATCATGGCTGAATGCTTGTTCAAAAAGGAATCCTTGGACTTTTCCTATTTGTATTGTTAATGGAAAGTGGAATAAAAACATCTGCTTTTTTTTTTAGACTAACTGCAAAATACATCTATCCTTTTTCAATTCATGAAGTTGCAGTGCCATCCTCAGTGATGGCAGCTCCGGAACGTCAGTGCAAAAGACAAGGTTTAAGTGTTTGCATCCATCTTCAGCCAGAGGTGCAAGTAGATGATCCATCTCGGCCTCCTCCTGAGGTTCCCAGCATCACAAATGCCAGCCAATTCAATTCACTCCACAGGATATCAAGAAACAGCTGAGCAAACTGGACACAGCAAAGGCTATGGATCCTGATAACATCCTGGCTGTAGGGCTGAAGACTTGTGTTCTAGAGCTAGCCACGTCCCTAACCAATCTGTTCCTGTACAGCTGCAACACTGGCATCTACCAAACAATGTAGAAAATTGCCAGGGTATGTCCTGCCCACAAAAAGCAGGACAAATCCAATCCAACCAATTACAGCCCGATTAGTCTACACTCAATCAGCAGCAAAGTGATGGAAGGGGTCGTCGACAGTGCTATCAAGTGGCTCTTGCTCAGCAATAACCTGCTCACTGATGCTCAGTTTGGGTTCTGCCAGGACATTCAGCTCCAGACCTCATTACAGCCTTGGTCCAAACAGAGACAAAAGACCTTGTTATCACCAGGTGAGGAAGGGCTCTCACACTCCCCCCTTGCCCCTTTCCTGGTTTGGCTGTAACAGGGTTTATCTTTTAAAACACAGTGATTTTAGCTTACCCCCTCAGTGAGCCCTTTTCTCACTGCACTCTAATTGTAATTGCAAATGAACCAATCAGACAGGTTTTCTTAGGTTTAAACAAGAAAGATGCAAGTTTATTAGCCTTACCACTCTAACTTGGTTAAAATTTCTAAAATACGTGATGCAACCACACTAGCATATCTAGCACAAAGGAAGATGGTTGTGGTTGTTGGAGGTCAATCATCTCAGTCTCAGGACATCACTGCAGGCATTCCTCAGGATTGTCCAAGGCTCAACCATCTTCAACTGCTTCATTAATGACCTTCCCTCCACCATAAGGTCAGAAGTGGGGATGTTTGCTGATGGTTGCACACTGTTCAGTACCATTCATAACTCCTCAGATAAAGAAGCAGTTGTGCCGAATGCAGCAAGATCTGGGCAATATTCAGGCTTAGACTGATCAGTTGCAAATAACATTTGCACAACACAAGTGCCAGGCAATGACCATCTCCAACAAGAGAGAAACTAATCATCTCCTCTTGACATTCAATGGCATTACCCTTGCTGAATCCCCCATCACCAACATCCTGGGGGTTACCATTGACCAGAAACTTAACTGGACCAGCTATATAAATACCGTGGCTACAAGAGCAGGTCAGAGGCTGGAAATTCTGCTGCAAGTATCTCATCTCCTGATTCCCCAAAGCCTGTCGACCATCTACAAGGCACAAGTCATGCGTGTGTTGGAATACTCCCCACTTGCCTGGATGAGTGCAGCTCCAACAACATTCAAGCAGCTTGACATCATCCAGAACAAAGCAGCCCACTTGATTGGCACCCCATCCACCACCTTAAACATATACTCTCTCCACCACTGACGTACGATGGCTGCAGTGTGTATTATATACAAGATGAACTGCAGCAACTCTGCCAGGCTCCTTTAACAACATCTTCCAAACTTATGACCTCTACCACCTCGAAGGACAAGGGCAGCATATGCATGGGAACATCACCACCTGCAAGTCCCCCTCCAAGTCACACAACATCCTGAATTGGAAATATATCACTGTTGCTGCATCACAATCCTGTAATTCCCTTCCTAACAGTACTGTGGGTGTACCTGTACCACATGGATTCCAGCGGTTCAAGGGCAATTAGGGATGGGTAATAAAAGCTGGTCTTGCCAGTGATGTCCACATCCCATGAATCAATAAAAAAATGCATATCTAACCTTTCCACTAGCCAAGTAGATTCAGTATAGCTACAAGACAGATTGAGCCAAGACATCAGCACCACAGCTAGGATATTGTCAGAGCCCATAGCCTTTGCAGTGTCCACTGCAATCAGCCACTTCTTAATATTATAAGGAGGGAATAAAATTGGCTTGACAGTGATCAAGGAGTGAGAGATACGCCAGGCCAGTCAGTCTCTGACTGTGTGGTGTACAATTCTGCTACTGCTAATAGTTAGCAATGCCTCCTGAATGCCCTGTTTTAGGCTGCTAGGACTGTGCCACTTATTAGCACAGTGGTGATGCTACACTACACAATGAATGACGGCCTGACAGTGAAGACAAAGTCTTGTCTTCACAAGGACTATGCTGTGATCACTTCTATGTATGCTAATGTGCATAGATGTATTTGCAACAGGTGAGGTATTGATGGATCATTTGCATTGGGGAGGGGCAAGAGGTGGTGATCAGCAGAAGGGGCTCTTGATCTTTAACACATGGTTAAGTGACTTTACGCAGTCTGTAGTCAATGTTGAGGATTCCCAGGGCCAATCCCACATGACTGTATATCACTATTCCCCCACCTCTGGTGGGTTTGTCCTACTGCTAGGACAAGACATGCTCAGGAATGCTGATGAAGGAGTCTAGAATGTTGATGAACAGATAGGATTCTGCATCAAGCCGTTATTTGAGTTGACTATAGGACAACTCTCTCTACTTGAGTACCAGGCTCCAGATGTTGGTGAGGAGGATTTTGAAGTGTAAACTGGGCCAGTCGTATGCTGATATAATGCATGGTCATTACATCAAAGCTCTGTCTGATGAAGATTGTAGCGATTGTTTACAACTGGTTGGCATGGTTGTTCAGTTCAGAGGCATTTGGCCAAATGTTCAAAACGGGGTCAGGAACCCGACGCCCGGATGATTACCGGGTCCCGACTCCGCTACATAGCTGCATCACTAATGTGATGCAGTCTTTAAATGTTCATGCCCTAATTGGGCAGAAGGTGAACTCAGTGCCCTGTTAGCGGTGCCAAACATCTTCAGGAGGTGGGAGCTGCCTGCAGAACGTGAGTGGCAAAGGCAGGCAGTAGCCATTATGGGGCCTGTTGTTGCCTTGCCGAAGAGAGCAGCCAGCTCCATGGAGGGCCAGCAGAATAAAGAGGTGAGATATCACTTCCAAAATAAACAACAAATCCTGTGTTTGACCTAGTGCAAGATCCCCGTGGGCCCAAAACATTTCAACTTCCAACAATTAAGTTTTCCCTCTGTCCGCCGTGAGCCCAGCTGTGCACCATCGTTCAACAGACTGGTTGGGCTCACTGGAATCCCAATTGAAAATTACAGTGCGGACTGCTCCCACCATCCTTCCCCCCCCCCCCACCCCTTAAATGAGCTTTCCCATGAGCTGAATGGGCCCTGAACTGGAGGTGAGCAGCTTCCCTGTTCCCTCGCCACCCATCACCCACCTCCCCCACCGCCCGTCTTCACATTGAAAATTTCGGACTGTCTGGAGGGCATCAGGTTCCAGAGATGGCCTCTGGGACCGTGATTTCAAAATCACGTCCATACCCGGTCCGACCCCGTTGGCATTTGAAAATCTGGCCCATTAAGAGTGAACTACATAGTGTGGGGCCTAGAGTCATATGTTGGCCAGAACAGGTAGGAATGGCAGGATCCTTTGCATGAAGGACATTTGTGAACTGATTGAGGTTTTCTGACAATACGGAAGCTTTCATGGTTGTTTTCCTGGTGCTGGTCAAAAATGACCAGATTATTACATTCAAATGCACTGTTTTCCATGGTGGAAATTTGAGGCCATGACCTCACAGTTGCTTATTCAGTACCATAATCCTTAGGCTATTTTTCATAAATAAGGCCAGACTGAGAGTGTAAGCAGGCTGTTTAACCATGGTACTTGGTAATATTACAGCTGAGCCCAAGGTGTTCTTCATCTAACATTGACAAACACTGCCAACAGGAAATGCTAGATAGTAATTACAAGGAGGAAGCTGAATGATTTTCTCTTCCCTAATCCAGGAGCACCTGTCATCCAGCTATTACTTTTCCAGATGAGACTGGCAACTCAGAGCAGCGAATCTGGGGTCTTTCTGTTCTGTACAGCTCAGTTACTCACTGACTTAACCAGACAAGCCATCAGGAAATTTAAATAGTGTTCAAAACATTTCTGATACATTAAATGGAATGATATGAGAAAATGCAGAAGTCTATTTTAACAATTACTCATCACCACTCCTAACAGGATGTGCAAACAGTGATACTATCTGACATTATTGAAATGCTATATTCAGGCATGCTTTACCATCATAAAGCTGCCATTGTAAAACCCGACACAAAACTGGTGTCACATATTATTAGTAATTTAATGCAAGGCAGCTTGTCACATCTGAGAATTCTGATTTACTAAGAATTATTTAATATACACTGACACTATTAAAGTGTAGAATGAAACTTGCTAATAGTGAACTGGATTTCCTGAAACTCAATTCCTGAAAAAAATGACAAAGTGCCATTTCCGATTCTGTGAAACTGAATGAGACGACTCTCTCACTACAGTGATATTACTGCCCACTCATAGTGAAAATTGGACTACTCATTTTCTATTGCTTAACCATAAGAAGCAAAAGAATGCATCTCATGAATCAATGGAAAGAGTGCTTCCATTCTTTATTGCTGTGTACTAAGTATTGGCATGGCACTATTACCAGAATATTGTGCTTCAAGCCCCACTCTTGGATTTAAGCACATAATCAAGGAGTTTGCTTGAGATGTTAAACCCTAGGTCCTGTCCACCTGTTCAGGTAGATGCAAGATATTACATGGCGCTATTTGAAGGAAGATCAGGCAGTTCTTCTGATGTCCTGGCCAACATTCCCCCGTCAACCCTCACCCCCACCACCTCCCAACGCGCACACACCACTGGACTAACACTAACAAAAATTAACTGATCATCTATCTCTGTTTGTGAGCTATTGCAGTGTGGAAACTGGCTGCCATGTTTGCCTACATATCAACTGTGATTATACTTTAGAAGTAATTATTGGCAGTGAAGCCTTTGGGGATGTCCTGAAAATATGATTAACTGCTAGATTAATGTAAATTATTTAATTACTGATTCCTGTCCAGTTATAATTACAGTTCCAGTCAGTTTCATGGTTGTAATCCTTGTAACAAAGTTGAGCAGAAAGCAATTGCAGTAATTTTTGTTTTATCAGCTTTGCTATTTTTTACATCAATTTTGCATCAAATGGAAAATGGCATCTTTCACATAATATGTCATCATAGAATTGACTCCAATGGAGGGTAAAATTGGGCAGGGTGTAAAACCAGAGCTGCCCCAATCCTGTCAATTTCCCGCTTGAGCGGATTACGTCAAAATTAGCCTCTTGAGTGTTGTATAGTGCAGAAGGAGGCCATTTGGCCCATTGTGCATGTTCCAGCTGGTTGAAAGAGCTATCCAATTAGCTCTACTTCACTGATCTTTCAATGAACCTTTACAACAATTCCTGAGCAACATCCAAGCCTGGTGTGTTGCTTCATTATTAGAGGAGTTGTGAATAGAGCTGAACACTACTGAATCATCAGCAAACAGCCCCGCTCTTGACCTTACAATGGTGGGAAACAACGTAAGATGGTTGCATTAAGGATGCAAGCAATTTATTGCAAAAGCTTGTGATAAATACACTGACTTTCACCCTCCAGTGCAATTTTCCCATTCATTTCTCAAGGCACTGGCACAATAATACTAATCAGCACCATGTTTTAAAACCTATCAGGATGAGGGAACTTGACAATTCGTGCAATAATTTTGCATTAGCTAGTATTTTTTTTATTAGCAAGTTTATTAGCAGTAACAAGGTTATTAACTAACAGCTAGAGGAATGGCAGGACTGCTCCAATCTCTAGAGTGCACATCCTGTGCAATGCAGGAACTCCAGGACACTTCCCGTGTCCTTGATAACCATATCTGCAGGAAGTAGCATCAGTTCCAGCAGCTTGAGTTCAGGGTTTCGGAACTTGAGCAGCAGCTGGCGTCACTGTGGAGCATCCATGAGATTGAGAGCTTTGTGGATAGCATGTTAATAAATGTGGTTACCCCGCAGCTTAAGAGAATGCAGGGATAGAGGGAAAAGATGACTGCCAGACAGTCAGGAAGAAACAGGCAAGAAGTGCAGGAGACTCCTGAATGCATATCCCTCTCCAACAGATATGCAATTCTGAATATGAAGGAAGGTGATGGTTCATCTGGGGAGTGCAGCCAGAGTTAAGGCCATGGCACCTCGGCTAGCTCAGCTGTACAGTGGGGCACAAGGAAGACTGGAAGAGTGACAGTGATAGAAGATTTGATAGTCAGGGGAACAGACAGGTGTTTCTGTGGCTGCTGACGTGAATCCAGGATGGTGTGTTGCCTCCCTGGTGCCATAGTGAAGGATTTCACAGAACAGCTGCAGAGCCCCCTGAAAGGGGAGGGTGAACAGCCAGCAGTCCTGGTCCACAGTGGTACCAATTACATAGGTAGGAAGAGGGATGTGGCCCTGCAGAAAGAGTTCAGTGAGCGAGGTAAGAAATTAGCAAGCAGGACCTCAAAAGCAGTAATCTCCGGATTACTCACAGGACCACGCGCAAGTGAGTATAGAAACAGGAAGATAGTGCAGATGAATGTGTGGCTGAAAAGTTGCAGGAGGGAGGCTTTGGATTCCTGGGACACTAGGACCAGTTTCAGAGAAGGTGGGACCTGTACGGGCCAGATGAGTTGCACCTGAACAGAGCTGGGATAAATTTCCTTCTGGGGTGATTAGCTAGTGCTACGGGGGAGGGTTTAAACTAACTTGGCAAGGGGTGTGGGAAACAGGAGGAAATATTAGAGAGGTGCACAGAATTCTGGGAGAGATAGATGGCACTAGAGTAGGGAATAGAGCCATAGAGTCATAGAGTTATACAGCACAGAAACAGGCCCTTCGGCCCATCGTGCCTGTGCCGGCCATCAAGCATCTATCTATTCTAATCCCATTTTCCAGAACTTGGCCTGTAGCCTTGTATGCTATGCCATTTCAAGTGCTCATCTAAATGCTTCTTAAATGTTGCCTCTACCATCCCTTCAGGCAGTGTGTTCCAGATTCCAACCACCCTCTGGGTGAAAAACCTTTTCCTCAAATCCCCTGTAAACCTCCTGCTCCTTACCTTAAATCTATGCCCCCTGGTTATTGACACCTCCGTTAAGGGAAAATGTTTCTCTCTATCTACCCTATCTATGCCCCTCATAATTTTGTATACCTCTATCAGGTCTCCCCTCAGCCTTCTCTGTTCTAAGGAAGACAACCCTAGCCTATTCAGTCTCTCTTCATAGCTGAAATGCTCCAGCTCAGGCAACATCCTGGTGAATCTCCTCTGCACCCTCTCCAGTGCAATCACATCCTTCCTATAGTGTGGTGCCCAGAACTGTACACAATACTCCAGCTGTGGCCTATGTAGCATTTTATACAGCTCCATCATAACATCCCTGCTCTTATGCTTTGGCTAATAAAGGCAAGTATCCCATATGCTTTCCTAACCACTTTATCTACCTGTGTTACAGCCTTCAGTGAACTACGGACAAGTACACCAAAGTCTCTCTGACCCTCTGTACTTCCTAGGGTGATACCATCCATTGTACATTCCCGTGCCTTGTTAGTGCTCCCAAAATGCATCACCTCACACTTCTCAGGATTAAATTCCATTTGCCACTGCTCTGCCCATCATACCAGCCCATCTATATCGCCCTGTAATCTAAGGCTTTCCTCCTCACTATTTATGACACCACCAATTTCCATGTCATCTGCGAACTTACTGATCATACCTCCTATATTCATGTCTAAATCATTAATGTACACTGCAAACAGCAAGGGTCCCAGCACCAATCCCTGCAGTACACCACTGGTCACAGGCTTCCACTCGCAAAAACATCCCTCGACCATCACCCTCTGCCTCCTGCCACTAAGCCAATTTTGGATCCAATTTGCCAAATTGCCCTGGGTCCCATGGGCTCTTACCTTCTTAAGCAATCTCCCATGTGGGACCTTATCAAAAGCCTTACTGAAGTCCATGTAGACTACATCAACTGCCTTACCCTCATCTACACAGCTAGTCACCTGCTCGAAAAATTCAATCTTGTTAGACATGATCTCCCCCTGCCAAAGCCATGTTGACTATCCTTGATTAATCCCTGCCTCTCTAAATGGAGATTAGTCCTGTCCCTCAGAATTTTTTCCAATAGTTTCCCTACCACTGATGTTAGACTCACTGGCCTGTAATTACTTGGTTTATCCATGCTACCCTTCTTGGATAAGTTATTAGGTGTGCTCAGGGTAAGGGAAAAAGCAATCAAGTCTAAATCAGGGTTAATATGCATGTATGTGAATATATGGATTGTGGTTAATAAGATTGGTGAGTTTTAGGCACAGATTGACGTGGAAATATGATGGGCTGAATTTTATTCGGGCGTCACGCTGGGCGGTGGCGTCCTTTCAACTCAGCGTGGTGCCCGCATTTAGTGGCCGCCGCAGAGCCTCCGCCATATTACGCTCGGGCGCTCATTAGCATCGCTGCACCGAGCCTCCCCCCAGATATTACGTGGGGAGAGGTGGGGCATTCGACGCAGTGAGGAACCCTTTGACAGCTGTGCAGCTGTTTTAAGTGCCCCAGCTCCTGCTTCCTGACAGCTGTCAAAGAAATACTTACCTGACTACTGAAGAGTGGGGCTGCTGTCAATCTGGCAGCACAGCAGAGAGTGCTGCAGAAATCCAGCACGTCAGGCAGCATCTGTGGAGAGAGAAGCAGAGTTAACTTGTCCAAGTTCACAGACCTGAAAGTTAACTCTGCTTCTCTCTCCACAGATGCTGCCTGACCTGCTGAGTGACCCCAGCACTTTCTGCTTTGCTGCCACATATTTACCTTGCTGTGCCCCAGTGTCCTGTGAAATTGCGATCCTCTTCCCCGATTCAAGTGTAACATTCCTCCTTGTAGGCGTGCCGCACCTGGGTGAATAATCTTAAATTTTCACATACATGTGAGACTTAAATAGACCATAAAAGGTATTACAGAGACTTACAGAGAACACACTGACACAAATGGGAATGCACGGGTGTCACAGCAATGTAAATACATCTTTCACTAAATATTCTCACCAACATGTGTGTCCTTTTCTCTGTGCAAATGATGTGTGCCAGCATATAGCGCCAATGTCACATCCCTTTGCACCATTGGCCTTTCAGAAGAGCCAACATATGCAATAACATCATTGCCATGCCACCATTACACATGAGCGTCTCCATGGGTGCAGGGGCATGGACATTGGTTCAGTCAGCTGCTGCCTCTAATGGTTTACACAGGGATGCTGCAGATATGGACTGGTGCACAGCAGGTGAGCCAGGGTGGCTTGCAGAGCTCCTGTCAGTACCTATGGAGCAGCCTTTGTCTGATAAGCCACTTCTGTACATCCCTACCTCACTGTTAGCCCTACTTGCAGAGCCTGGGTGCCATCTGCCCGCCCATGCGTCTTTCATGTTGTAGGTCCTCAGCGTCCTCATAGTCCGAGGAGGAATCCTGTTGGCATCTCTCCTCATCACGCCAGGCCTGGCCCCTATTGGGTGCGTAGTTGTGCAGAGCAGCAAAGAAAGGAGCTGGCCTTTTCGGCCCGTAGTACAGGGCATCACCCTATCCATACAGGCATTGGAGGTGCTCTTTCAGCATGCCCGATCTCCTATTCAATGATGACTCATGTAGCTCAGTGGCTGGCGTTGTGTCTCGCCTCTTCAGCTGTGGTGGGGTCTCTCACTGGTGTCGGGAGCCATGTCTGCAATGGATAGCCCCTATCTCCAAGAAGCCACCCCTCCATCTGAGCCAGTTCAGTGAACAGCGGCGGCAGCCGGGACTGGCGCAAGACCCAGGTGTCATGGCAGTTGCCTGAGAAGCGGTCGCACATTTGCTGCAAGCATCTACGGTGTTCACATACCAGCTTCACCTAGATTGAGAGGGCTCCTTTAATGGTGACGTCTGCAGGTGGTAGTCTGACAGTAGGCCTGATGGCCACATAAGTGCAGTCTATGAACATTACCAGCTATGGTTGTCTGGCAATGGTGCCAGAAACAATGGCCCTCTGGGTCTGGATGTGAGAGTCCGTCCTGAAGTGGACCTCCGGTGCAGGGCATTGGTGACATCCCTAATGCAGCGGTGCACTGCTGATTGCGTGACCCCACAAAAGTCTCTGTTGGGCCCCTAAAAGGCTGCAGAGGCATCAGGCTTGAGAACCGCTGCCACTACAAGGAACAAAGGCATGGGATGTTCACCGGAGCCCATGGGCTGCAGGTCATCCTTGAGCAGGACAGAGAGACGTGTCACCACCCTCTCTACATGCAAAATCTCTTCCAACACTGGTGTTCTGGCATGTCATGTGGGGCCTGTAGATGCATGGCAACTGTAATGGCGGGCTCCCCTTGGAGGCGGCTGCTCATGACTGGGGGCCTCTGTGTGGATCGCACCTGCCTGTTCGTATTGCCTCTGGCACGTACGGATCTTCACGTGCAGAGGATCACACAATGTAGGATGAGCCATACCGATTTCCATGTGATAAATAAAGTTGAACCCTGCATGTATTCGAAGGTTCCTAACAGGGCATGGATTGGTGTTGACGGGTACATCAGCTGCTTTCCTGGGTCAACTATGTGGCGTGCCATGGCATTGCCCATCTTGGCCAACACCCAGAGTGGCACAGCATGACCACATCAAGATCCTACCAGCTGAATCGATTTCCGCCACCATCCATATAACCTTAATGCTCCTGCCCTTTCTGGCACCCTCTCCACACACAGGATGCCCAGTGTGCCATTGCTCCCTCACAAACTCAGAGCGTACACTATTAGCGGACAGATGGTACACGGTACCTCCCTTCATGCCAGCACAGCTTTCCCTCCAGTAATCACAGACCCCCTCCTTTTCAGAATGTAGAGTGAGACCCCTGCATATCCCCCCTCCTTCCTCCCTTCCAGTATGCAGAGTGAGACCCCTGTGTATCCCCCTTCCCTTCCAGTATGCAGAGTGAGACCCCTGTGTATCCCCCTTCCCTTCCAGTATGCAGAGTGAGACCCCTGTGTATCCCCCTTCCCTTCCAGTATGCAGAGTGAGACCCCTGTGTATCCCCCTTCCCTTCCAGTATGCAGAGTGAGACCCTTGCGTATCCCCCTTCCCTCTTCTCTTCCAGAATGCAGTGTTATACCCCTGTGTATTCCCCCTACCCCTCCCTTCCATGATGCACAGTTAGGCCCCTGTGTATCCCCCTCATTCCTCCCTTCCGTAATGCAGAGTGAGGACCTGCCGGCTTTTCAGATCGTGAACAGGATGGCACGTTCAACAAAAAATCCGGCAGTGTCGGTGGAGAGGCAGCGGGCTGCATAATCAGCATAGGTAAGTAACCATTACTGTATGTTGATTGTGGTGCTGCTGCGGTGCGGCGGGGGGATGGGCTGCACCGAAGTCCCGCCGCCGCTGGTAATATGTGGCAGGCCCCTCTCGACGTCATGGGTTGAAGCGGACCTCACTCCGCAGCATTTTACCGGCCCCCGCGCCGGGACCCGCGGCGTCAAGGGGCCGGTAAAATTCATCCCGGTGTTGTGGCTATAACAGAGATCTGGCTCAAAGTAGGGCAGGACTGGGTGTTAAATATTGTTGGATACAAGGTGTTCAGGAAAAATAGAAAAAGAAAAGGGGGAGGAGTGGTGTTGTTGATTTATCAACTTTGCTTCCAATTTCCACCCTTCTCTCACCTTTCCATGGTCTATCTCCTACACTTACCTTCCTTTCCTCGACTTCTCTGTCTCCATCTCTGGGATAGGCTGTCCACTAATATTCATTATAAGCCCACTGACTCCCACGGCTACCATGACTACACTTCCTCACACCGTTTCCTGTAAGGATGCCATCCCATTCTCCCAGTTTCTCTGTCTCTGACGTATCTGTTCTGATGATGTAACTTTCCACAACAGCGCTTCTGACATGCCTTCCTTTTTCTTCAACCAAGGATTCCCCACTCCCCCCGCAACTACTGTGGTTGAGAGAGCCCTCAACCGTGACCGACCCATTTCCCGCATTTCTGCCCGCACCCCTTTCCCTCCCTCCCAGTCCTTACTTTCCACCCCACCAGCCTCCATATCCAAAGGATCATACTCCACCATTTCTGCCACCTCCAGTGTGATGCCACCACCAAACACATCGTCCCTTCCCCTCCCCTGTCAGCATTCTGAAGGGATCCTTCCCTCTGCGACCCCCACTGGTCCACTCCTCCATCACCCCTGACACCTCATCCCCTTCCCTCAGTGCCTTCTCATGCAATCGCAAGAGGTGTAATACCTGCCTTTTTACCTCCTCTCTCCTCACTATGCAATGCCCTAAACACTCCTTTCAGGAGAAGTAGCCAGTTACTTGTGCTTCCTTCAATTTAGTATACTGTACCTGCTGCTCACAATGCAGTCGCCTCTACATTGGGGAGACCAAATGCAGATTGGGTGACTGCTTTGCGGAACACCTCCACTCGGTCCGAAAGCATGACCTCAAGCTTCCGGTTGCTTGCTATTTCAACACACACCCCTTGCTCTCATGCCCAAATTTTTGTCCTTGGCTGCTGCAGTGTTCCAGTGAACATCAATGCAAGCTTGAGGAGCAGCACCTCATCGTTCGATTAGGCACTCTACAGCCTTGTGGACTCAACCTTGAATTCAACAATTTCAGAGCATGACTGGTTTTTGTTAATATTTTTCTATTTTTTATCATTTTATTTTATTTTTTAACCATGTGCCTGTTTTTCATGTGCTTTTGGAGAGAGCTTTTTTAAAAATTCATTCATGGGATGAGGGCGTCACTAGCTAAGCCAGCATTTATTGCCCATCCCTAATTTCCCTTGAACCGTTGCAGTCCATATTGGGTAGGTACACCCACAGTGCTGTTAGGAAGGGAGTTCCAGGATTTTGACCCAGTGACAGTGAAGGAGTGGCGATATAGTTCCAAGTCAGGATGATGTGTGACTTGGAAGGGAACTTGCAGATGGCAATGTTCCCATGCGTTTGCTGCCCTTGTTCTTCTAGTTGGTGGAGGTCATTGGTCGAGCTGCTCATTACTCTTCCATTAACACTCTGTCTGGACTAATGCTTTGTCTTTCACCACAAGCATTAACACTCTCTTTGCCTTTATCCCATGAGATCTTTGTTATTTAATCTCTCCTGCCCTCTGCCCTATCACACACCTTCCCTTTTGTTCTCTTTTCCACCAAACCACACTCCCTGTCTTCACTTGCTTAAAACTTAATTCTTTTCCAACCTTTGCCAGTTCTGATAAAAAGTCACCGACCTGAAACATTAACTCTGCTTCTCTCTCCACAGATGCTGCCTGACCTGCTGAGTATTTCCAGTACTCTCTGTTTTTATTTCAGATTTCCACCATCTACAGTATTTTGTTTTTATATTAGATGAGCTTTCCATGTTAGACTACAACTCATGTTCTGGGAGCGGCACACAAAAGCCAGTGCATTGGCTCAGGAGCACCTAAAAACCTCCCAGACAGATATGAAAAGTCAGGCAGATAAACATGCCAAGGCCAGAACATTTCGGCTTGGAGACCATGTGCCAGTACTACTCTCAATTCAGGGTCAACCCCTGAAAGCCCAGTTCAGTGGCCCATACTGAGTAGCAAAAAGGATTAGCCAGGTAAATTATTTAATTGACACCCTAGACCGAAGGAAAAAGCAAAGGCTATGCCACATTAACATGTTAAAATTGTATCACAGCCGGGAAGGGGACAACCAAGCCGAGGTCTATCCAGCAGTTAGGACAGAGGAGGACAAAAAGGACAGTGAGGATGAGTTAGAGGAGGGACTGGAGGGTTCCCAAATTGAACCCCCTACTGTCGGGTTAGCTAACACTGAAATGTTAGAAAGATTAGACACCCCACTCTCCTATTTAAATACAGAGCAAAGAGGAACCCTACAAGGTTGCTTACAACATTTACAGACGTCTGCAGGGACAAGGAAAGTTCCCAAAAGGGTAAGCCAAATGTGAGGGAGATGCCTCACCTAGTTGAAGTGCCTCAGGGGAATGGAGTGAAAGTGGGGCAGACACCTGCCAGCAGTAATGTCCCAGAGGACATAAGGCAGATTAGAAAGAAAAACATTTCCAAAGTAAAGGGAAAAGGGAAGGACAAATGCCCTAAACCAAACAGCACTTGTGTAAATCACCAGAGAACAAAACGCGAGGTCAGTGGGGTTCTACCCACTGAAGAATCTAATGATCAGGCCCCAAATACAAAGCTAAGCAAACCCAACAATTTAGATTCAGAACACAGCAAGAACAAGGGCTCGGACGAAATCTCAAACACCTCACAGAGGCTAAAACAAAATTTATCACCCACTATCACTATAGAGGTAAGAATAATCAATGTGCCAGAACCTGAAAGGATAAAGCCATGTGTTGTGGAAACAGCAGGTAAGGGGTTAAAGCTTGTACAGACACTAAATCTTGCCACCAGCAGTAATGGAAATTTGCAAGCCACAAGCTTCACCAACAACAACATGTTTATTGACATGAGTATTCCCTGAGTACTACAGGTTGATGCTAGAGAAACTCTAAGCCCATTTGACAACACATAACCCAAAAGAAATGCAATTTTTAAAATGGTACCTCATCCGAAGGAAGGCTGATGACAAAACTCCAAAAAATTAAACCAGAGGCAAGCTAGGGCAGTGTGAGTTTGAGAATTGAGTGTTTGAGAATGTATGTACTTTTCCCCCTATGGCCTTGTAATGAAATGTTCCTGTTGTCACATTTCATTCCGCATGGTGCGGAGCTGTCAAGAAAACATGCTATACCAAATGTGTATTTTTAATTTATACGAATATGAATTAGGAGCAGGAGTAGGCCACTCGGCCTCTCAAGCCTGTTCTGCCATTCAACAAGATCATGGCTGATCTGATTGTTAATTAACTCCACATTCCAGCCTACCCCCGATAACCTTCCCCCCTTTGCTTATCAAGAATCTATCAACCTCTGCCTTAAAAATATTCAAAGACCCTGCTTCCACCACCTGTTGAGAAAGAGAGTTCCAAAGATTCACAACCTTCTGAGAGAAAAAAATTCTCCTCATCTCTGTCTTAAATGGGCGACTCCTTATTTTTAAATAATGACCCCTAGTTCTAGATTATCTCACAAGAGGAAACATCCTTTCCAAATCCACCCTAACAAGACCCCTCAGGATCTTATATGTTTCAATCAAGTCACCTCTTACTCTTCTAAACTCCAGCGGATACAGTCCAACCTTTCCTCATAAGGCAACCTGTCCATTCCAGGTATTAGTCTAGTAAACCTTCTCTGAATTGCTTCCAATGCGTTTAAATAGAGACTAATACCTTACACAGTACTCCAGATATGGTCTCACCATTGCTCTGTATAAATGTAGCATAACCTCCGCACTTTTATATTCACTTTCCCTCGCAATAAACAGTAACATTTTATTAGTTTTCCTAATTACTTGCGGAACCTGCATAATAACTTTTGTGATTCATGCACGAGGACACCCAGATCCCTCTGTACCTTAGAGCTCTGTAATCTCTCATCATTTAGATAATATGCTTTTTTATTCTTCCCGCCAAAATGGACAATTTCACATCTTACCACATTATGCTCCATTTGACAGATCTTTGTCCACTCACTTAACCTATCAATATCCCTTTGTAGCCTCTTCACAACTTATTTTCCTACCAATCTTTGCGTCGTCAGCAAATTTAGCAAGCATACCTTTGGTCCCTTCATTCACGCCATTGATATAACTTGTAAAAAGTTTTAAAGTCCTCAGCACTTAACCCTGTGGCACACCACTCATTACATCTTGCCTACCAGAAAATGATCCATTTGTGCCGACTGTCTGTTTCCTGTTAGCTAGCCCATCTTCTATGCATGCCAATATGTTACTCCTACACCACAAGATTTTATTTTCTGCAATAATCTTTGATGTGGCACCTTATCAAATGCCTTCTGGAAATCTAAGTACAGTACATCCAGCGGTTTCCCTTTATCCACAGAACATGTTACTTCTTCAAAGAACTCAAATAAATTGGTTAAACATGATTTTTCATTCACAAAACCATGTTGACTCTGCCTGATTGCCTTGAATTTTTTGAAGTGCCTTGCTATAATGTTTTTAATAAACTGTTCTCTATGACAAATGTTAAGCTAAGTGGCCTGTAGTTCCCTGCTTTCTGGTATTCATCAGTTGGAAACCTGCATTAAACTTTTAAAAAGGAGCTGGGATCATACAGTTAACGTTTAAAACGCTTGCAGCCAAGAATGCCACCACAATTTGCAT
Organism: Heterodontus francisci; assembly: GCF_036365525.1. Lineage (NCBI taxonomy): Eukaryota > Metazoa > Chordata > Chondrichthyes > Heterodontiformes > Heterodontidae > Heterodontus > Heterodontus francisci. Next base: position 40,575,364 of record NC_090371.1, read on the forward strand.
TGAAATACCTCACATTCGAGGACATCAAATTGGATGTATAACAAGGTTGCATCCAGGACAATGCCTCATGAATTTGGAATGAGCAAACAGCTTCATTCTAATAGAAAAACATTCAAAGATATCTTGGAACATTAACAGTGGAGTTATACTATACATATTAATATATATATTATATATATATTATAATATATATATATTAATATGGGATTAATGTAGGATTAGTATAAATGGGTGGTTGTTGGTCGGCACAGACTCAGTGGGCCGAAGGGCCTGTTTTAGTGCTGTATCTCTAAATAAATAAATAAATAAATAAATAAACATTAAAACAATGAGACTCGAGAGAGATTGAAAATACCTAGACTCCAATCTAATTAAATTGTAAGTGAGGATACTGAACAATCATGTGACTACCTCCCCATCTTTGAAAATTTTGGCAGTCTTTTGCAAAAGGACAAGCTTCTGAGACTTTGAAGAAGACAAGCTTCCAGTACTAACCAGACAAGACCTCAGTGGGGGCTATGTGTGTGTGTCTCTCTCCAGATAACACTGAAAGCTTGAAACCTGTCTGCAACTGTGGAACATCCAAACCTACTATCACTACAGACAGAGATCCAGGGGAAGAAAGCCACCTACAACTCTGTCTCCAAGAAAACCCTGAACCAGGTGGACCAGCCACAAAGTGCACTTCTACCACCCAGGGACTTCAAGATTACAACTTCAGCCAGAACACAACAGAATTACCAGACTCCACAGACTGTATATTATTTTTATCCAACCCAACTATCCTTTATCACTCTGTCAGCTGTTTGTATGTGTGATTCTTGTGTGCGTGTGTAAGTGAAAGTGTAGCGTAGTTTGATTATTTTATCTAGATCGGGTTTAGATTTTATAAGTACAATAAACTCACCTCTTTCTTGTTTAGTCATAGAGTCATAGAGTTATACAGCACAGAAACAGGCCCTTCAGCCCATCCTGTCTGTGCCGGCCATCAAGCACCTAACTATTCTAATCCCATTTTCCAGCACTTGGCCCGTAGCCTTGTATGCTATGGCGTCTCAAGTGCTCTTCTAAATACTTCTTAAATGCCGTGAGGGTTCCTGCCTCTACCACCTCTTCAGGCAGTGTTTTCCAGATTCCAACCACCCTCTGGGTGAAAGAATTTTTCCTCAAATCCCCTCTAAACCTCCTGCACCTTTTCTTAAATCTATGCCTGCCCGGTTATTGACCCATCTGCTAAGGGAAAAAGTTTCTTCCTACCTAACCTACCAATGCCCCTCATAATCTTGTATACCTCAATCATATCTCCCCTCAGCCTTCTCTGCTCTAAGGTAAACAACCTCAGTCTTTTCAGTCTCTCTTCATAGCTGAAATGCTCCAGCCCAGGCAACATCCTGGTGAATCTCCTCTGCACCCTCTCCAGTGCAAACACATCCTTCCTATAGTGTGGTGCCCAGAACTGTACACAGTAGTCCAGCTGTGGCCTAACTAACATTTTATACACTAAAACACTTAACTCTGCTTCTCTTTTCACAGATGATGCCAGACCTGCTGAGTGGTTCCAGCATTTCTTGTTTTTATTTTAGCATTTTATATAGCTCCATCATAACCTCCCTGCTCTTATATTCTATGCTTTGGCTAATAAAGGCAAGTATCCCATATGCCTTCCTAACCACCTTATCTACCTGTGTTGCTGCCTTCAGTGAACTATGGACAAGTACATCAAGCTCCCTCTGACCCTCTGTACTTCCTAGGGTCCTACTACCCATTGTATATTACCTTGCCTTGTTAGTCCTCCCAAAATGCATCACCTCACACTTCTCAGGATTAAATTCCATTTGCCACAGCTCCACCCATCTTACCAGCCCATCTATATTGTCCTGTAATCGCAGGCTTTCCTCCTCACTACAACACCACCAATTTTCGTGTCATCTGCGAACTTACTGATCATACCTCCTATATTCACGTCTAAATCATTAATGTACACTACAAACAGCAAGGGTCCCAGCATCCATTCCTGCAATACATCACTGGTCACAGGCTTCCACTTGCACAAACAACCCTCCACCATGACCCTCTGCCTCTAGCCACTAAGCCAATTTTGGATCCAATTTGCCAAATTGCCCTGGATCCCATGAGCTCTTACCTACTTAACCAATCTCCCATGTGGGACCTTATCAAAAGCCTTACTGAAGTCCATATAGACTACATCAACTGCTTTACCCTGATCTATACATTTTGTCACCACCTCAAAAAATTCAATCAAGTTAGTCACACACGATCTCCCCTGACAAAGCCATGCTGACTATCCTTGATTAATCACTGCCTCTTCAAGTGGAGATTAATCCTGTCCCTCAGAGGTTTTTCCATTATTTTCCCTACCACTGATGTTAGACTCACCGGCCTGTAATTACCTGGTTTATCCCTGCTACCGTTCTTAAATAATGATCCCACATTCGCTGTCCTCCAGTCCTCTGGTACCTCTCCTGTGGCCAGATAGGATTTGAAAATTTGTGTCAGAGGCCCGGCAATATCCTCCCTTGCCTCACATAAATCTGGGATACATCTCATCTGGGCCTGGGGATTTATCCACTTTTAAGCCTGCTAAAACAGCTAATACTTCCTCCCTTTCGATGCTAATATGTTCAAGTATATCACAATCCCCCTCCCTGATCTCTACATCTACATTGTCCTTCTCCATAGTGAATACAGATGAAAAGTAATCATTTAAAACCTCACCTATGTCCTCCAGCTCCACACACAGATTGCCACTTTGGTCCCTAATGGGCCCTGGTTATCCTTTTGCCCTTAATATACTTATAAAACGTCTTGGGATTTTCCTTTATCTTGACCGCCAGTGTTTTTTCATGTCCCCTCTTCGCTCTCCTAATTACTTTTTTAAGTACTCCCCTACACTTTCTATACTCCTCTAGTCCCTCCACTGTTTTCAGCACTCTGAATCTGCCATAAGCCTCCTTTTTTTAACTGATCCAATCCTCTATATCCCTTGACATCCAGGGTTCCCTGGACTTGTTGGTCCTACCCTTCACCTTAACAGGTATATGTTGGCTCTGAACTTTTACTATTTCCCCTTTGAATGACTCCCACTGATCTGATGTCAACCTTCCTACAAGTAGCTGCTCCCAGTCCACTTTGGCTAGATCCTGTTTTATCATATTAAAATCGGCCTTCCCCCAATTCAGTACCTTTATTTTCTGTCCATCTTTGTCCTTTTCCATAACTACCTTAAATCTTACAGAGTTATGGTCACTATCCCCGAAATGTTCCTCCACTGACACTTCTACCACTTGTCCGGCTTCATTCCCTAGGATTAGGTCCAGTACACCCCCCCCCCCCCCCCCCTTCTCTTGTAGGACTTTCTACGTACTGGCTCAAAAAGCTCTCCTGTATGCATTTTAAGAATTCCGCCCCCTTTAAGCCTTTTGCACTAAGACTATCCCAGTTGATATTAGGGAAGTTGAAATCCTCTACTATTATTACCCTATTATTTTTACACCTCTCTGAGATTTGCCTACATATCTGCTCCTCTATCTCTCCCTGACTGTTTGGAGGCCTGTAGTACACTCCCTGCCAAGTGATTGCCCCCTTTTTGCTTTTAAGTTCTACCCATATGGCCTCATTTGAGGAATCTTCTAAGATATCATCCCTCCTTACTGCAGTAACTGACTCCTTGATCAACAGTGCAATGCCACCCCCTCTTTTACCCCCTCCCCTGTCATGCCTGAAGATTCTATATCCTGGAATATTGAGCTGCCAGTCCTGCCCCTTCCTCAACCATGTCTCTCTGATAGCAATAATATGATAATGCCATGTGCTAATCAATGCCCTCAATTCATCTGCCTTACTAGTAAGACTCCTTGCATTAAAATAGATGCAATCCAGCCTTGCATTTTTCACTTGTGCCTTAACAGGTCCATATATAAACTCAAGAAAACCTGTCTGATTGGTTCTTTTATGATCACAACAAGGGTAAAAGGTAAAACACTCGCTGAAGCAGTAAGCATATCCACTGTTCTAAAAAGGAATTTTTATTTAGAGATACAGTACTGAAACAGGCCCTTTGGCCCACTGAGTCTGTGCCGACCAACAACCACCCATTTATACTAACCCTACAGTAATCCCACATTCCTTACCACCTACCTACACTAGGGTCACTTTACAATGGCCAATTTACCTATCACCTGTAGGTCTTTGGCTGTGAGAGGAAACTGGAGCACCCAGCGAAAACCTACGTGGTCACAGGGAGAACTTGCAAACTCCACACAGACAGTACCCAAAATTGAACCTGGGTCCCTGGAGCTGTGAGGCTGCAGTGCTAATCATTGTGCCACTGTGCCACCCTGTTGTGGTCAAACAAGGAGAAGGACAAGAGGGGAGCCTTGTGACCCCTCCTCACCTGATCAAAGCACAATCATTTGCCGACAGCATTGAATGAAATATAACCAAGTCTTGAAAAGAAATAGGAACGAAAGCTACATATCTTTATGTATTCTACATGATTGAGTTTATGTAATCTGTAATTTAGCGCACAATTAACAACTGTCTTCCATTTACACTGAGAACATCCCCTTTCTCTATTATGTAATATAAAGTACAGATTTTTGTCTGCAAGAAATTTGTATTAATGTTCTCCTTCGACATTTACAAATGTTACTGTTAAAAATGAAATAGATACCAAAATTATCACATTTAAATGGATCTTGAGGAGATCAGTGGTGTTTGATAAAGTTACTGCAACAAAAAGGAAAACTATTTCTGTTTTGATTAACTTTCTCTGAAACCTTCAACTCCATAACAATATAAAAATATAAAATTAAAGTAGTGGTCTTTGAGAATTCGCGTTTAGTTTGCAGCGCCATTTTCAACTGGGACGGAGATGAGTAGCGGAAATGAAAATTTTTTTGAGCGGGATGAGCTGCATGACAAATTTGTAAAGTTGCTGTTTCAGGGAAGTGGTTGCTAACTGCAATTTTTTAAAACCCAATTCGATTTATTGCATTAAGTTAAACTTTGAGATATGTGAGTGTCGTTTTGATTCAGTTAAAGTCTTTGGTGAAAAATCAAGCTGAAAATCCTGTATTTATAGAAGTACTGCTGCAATAAAGATACTATTGTCACAAATATTTTGCAGTCCCTTCCAGTAAAAATATAAAGATGTTTCGGGAACAGAGGCCAGTGGGTGGGTGGGTTGGGGGGAGGGGTGGGTGTGCAAAAATAATGGCAGGGGGTGCCGTGCCAGACATTGTCCTGGCCCCTGCCACTTTATCGTGGACAGCGAAGGCTGAGGACAGCCTTCCCGCCCCAGGCTAATTGAGGCCCTTAAGTTTTGTGGAAGGCAGAAGGGCCTGCCACAGCATGGAGATGCTGCCAGGTGACTACTGGCCACCCCCCAACCTAACTGAACCATGACTTCTCCCCACCCTGTCACTGAGATGTGCCTGAATGGCTCCAGGGACCCCAGCTCCACTCACCTGAGTCCCAGGACCTCCTTCAACTTTGGCACTCCAGGCCTCCTGCAATTCCGGCAGTGGCCCCTACCCCCTGTGGGTACTGCAGAGCTGCCGGTCGTCTGACTGGCCGGCAGCTCTGGAGGCAGGAGCTTGTCCCTTAAATGGACGGTGTCTCTGATGGCAGGCAGTTAGTTGGCTGCCTGCCGTTAAATTTCAATCGGTTCTCCCCCCACATTGCAGAACGCTGCTGGGATACCCGTCAGTGGAATAAAATCCGGCCCGTGATCTTTGAGAATTCCTCTGTGCTGCCAGCCAAATTCATATTATTACTTATGTAATTGCTTTAGTCTGTAGACGTGGCATAATAATTGTGGATGGAACTCTTAGGAGTATAGCAATTGCTAGATGAAAAAGGAATAAGGTCTATCTAGTTCACCTTCCACCATCCTGATGGTCCCCCGATCCAATGGGCGTTCATTTTACTGACCAGTCTGCCATGTGGGACCTTGTCAAATGCCTTGCTAAAATCCATATAGACCAAATCCACTGCACTACCCTCATCAATCCTCCTTGTTACTTCCTCAAAAAACTCAATTAAGTTAGTAAGAATTGACCTTCCCCTAACAAATCCATGCTGACTATTGCTGATTAATCCGTACTTTTGTAAGTGGCAGTTTATCCTGTACCTCAGAATTAACTCTAACGATTTACCCACCACTGAGGTCAGACTGACCGGCCTATAATTATTTGGCCTATCCTTCGCACCCTTTTTAAACAGTGGTATAACGTTCGCAGACCTCCAATTGTCTGGTACCTCGCCTGTATCTAGTGAGGATTTGAAGATGATCTTCAGCGCATCCGTTATTTTCTCCCTGGCTTCCTTTAACAACCTGGGATGCAATCCATCCAGCCCTGGTGATTTATCCACTTTCAAGGATGCCAGACCCTCTAGTACTTCCTCTCTCATTATGCTTATCGTATCTAATATTTCACAATCCTCCTCTTTAACTACAATGTCTACATCAACCCTCTCCTTTGTGAAGACAGAGACAAAAAACTAATTAAGAACCCTGCCCACATCTTCTGCATCGACTCATAAGTTCCCTTATACATCTCTGATAGGCCCTACCCTTTCCTTAGTTATCCTCTTGCTCTTAATGTACTGATGAAACATCTTTGGGTTTTTCTTAATTTTACCTGCCAATAATTTTTCATGTCCTCTCCTTGCTTTTCTAATTTCCTTTTTTACTTCACCCCTGCACTTTCTATACTCCTCTAGGCTTTCTAAAGTGTTAAAATTTTTGTGATCGTCATAAGCTTTCTTTTTCTGCTTTAACTTACCCTGTAAGTTTCCAGATAATCAGGGGGCTTTAGATTTGGCAGTACCACCCTTTATCTTTGTGGGGACATGCCTACACTGTGCCTGTAGTATCTCGCTTTTGAATGCCTTCCACTGGTTTGCCACTGACTTTCCTTCAAGTAGCTGTATCCAGTTTACTTTCGCCAGGTCACCTCTCAGTTTCGTAATATTTGCCTTCCCCCAATTTAGAACCTTTACTTCTGTTTTATATTTGTCCTACTCCATGATTATGCTAAAACTAACTGTATTATGGTCACTATCTCCAAAATGGTCACCCACTGTTACTTCATCCACTTACCGAAGACATAATGTAGAATTGCATCCCCTCTCACTGGGCTTGGGATGAAGCACACCAACCTTTTTTTTTAATAAACAACAAAATTATCAGTTTATTATAAACCAAGTTTTAACCAATAATTAGGTAAACGTACACACTAATTGCAATATTAAAGCCCCTTCTTTATCCTAGCCCTCACACACACACACACACACACACACACACACACAACCAGTTAACCAGGAAAAAAAAGGATTTTTTTGTTTACAGCTGTTACAAAGAAATAGAAGGAATTAAACAAAAACACTTATGCTGAAACGTAGGTATGGAAGGAAGTCCTTTGTTTTGGTGAGGTGTCCCAAAGGCAAATAGGTGGCTGTCAATGGGATCTTCCGAGAACAGTTCTTTCCAGGTGATGCTCATGATCAGTTTGGGTAGGCTTCCAAAAGATGCAGCACTGAAATCTCCAGTCAGGCTTTACAGCAGGAAGCAGCAACAAGGATCTTCTTATGTCTTACAGCAGCAATGTAGCAGTCAAGGTGTCTTCAAATACAGGAGGAAATAATGCACTTGATATAGGAATTCTTCAAAGATGCAGGGATTCTTCAAAGAGAGAAAGATATCAGCTGTCTCCTCCTGGAAGGCACACAGCAACTCTTTTTCTGTTTTGAGGCCAAACCAACTGGCTTTTTTAACATAAAAGCAAAATACTGCGGATGCTGGAAATCTGAAATTAAAACAAGAAATGCTGGAACCACTCAGCAGGTCTGGCAGCATCTGTGAAAAGAGAAGCAGAGTTAACGTTTCGGGTCAGTGACCCTTCTTCGGAACTGCGGGAGTTCTCACTAGAAACTACATCAGTAGTGAAAAAGTGGCTTATTCCAGCTATTTTACATGGATCATACAGCACTCTTCAGTGATTTCAATGTGTTGTCATCACCAAACCTAAAGCTGGTACTACTTATACTCCTGAACCTTTCATTGATTTCACTACTGAGTGAATCCAGATAACATTGTAACCAATCAGTTCCACAGACTGTTGATGTGCAAGCACTATCCAATACAACACAGTTGAATGAATCCGTAACTAACACATTCATCACAGGATTAAAACTCCTTGTAACCAGTACAATTCTTCCAGATTCATCAATATCTTCCTCTTCTGCCTCAGAATTCTCTGTGTCATGTGTTATTTCAAGGACTCTGCCCCTCCCCTTAGGGCAGTTCATTGCGTAATGATACTTTGAGGCACATCTGAAGCACCTATTAACTGTTCCTTGGGCATTCTGGGATTCATTTGCCTATGATTGCCATTTCAATTCTGTCTTCCACTGTAATAGTCAGACCTGCTAAAGGTGTTTTCATCCTCATTCCTCCTGACTTTAACTCTTCCTTTGTACTTATGCCTGCTTCCAGTATCTGGACCATTTCAAAATCTAGTAAACATTCTTTTTTCTTTTTTTTCCAGAAAAATTGAAGTCAATGGGAATCAGGGGGAAAACTGTCCGCTGGTTGAAGTCATACCTAATGCAAAGGAAGATGGTTGTGGTTGTTGGAGGTCAATCATCTCAGCTCCAGGATATCACTGCAGGAGTTCATCAGGGTAGTGTCCTAGGCCCAACCATCTTCAGCTGCTTCATCAATGACCTTCCTTCAACCTTAAGGCCAGAAGTGGAGATGTTCGCTGATGATTGCACAATGTTCAGCACCATTCGTGACTCCTCAGATACTGAAGCAGTCTGTGTAGAAATGCAACAAGACCTGCACAATATCCAGGCTTGGGCTGATAAGTGGCAAGTAACATTCGTGCCACACAAGTGCCAGGCAATGACCATCTTCAACGAGAGAGAATCTAACCATCTCCCCTTGATGTTCAATGGCATTACCATCGCTGAATCCCCCACTATCAACATCCTAGGGGCTACCATTGACCAGAAACTGAACTGGAGTAGCCATATAAATACCGTGGCTACAAGAGCTGGTCAGAGGCTAGGAACCCTGTGGCGATTAACTCCTCCTGTCTCCCCAAAGCCTGTCCACCATCTATAAGGCACAAGTCAGGAGTGTGATGAAATACTCTCCACTTGCCTGGATGGGTGCAGCTCCAAGAACACTCAAGAAGCTCGACACCATCCAGGAAAAATCAGCCTGCTTGATTGCAACCGCATCTACAAACATTCACTCCCTCCACCACCGACCAACAGTGGCAGCAGTGTGTACCATCTGCAAGATGCACTGCAGCAATGAACCAAAGCTCCTTATACAGCACCTTCCAAACCCATGACCTCTACTAACTAGAAGGACAAGGGCAGCAAATGGATAGGAACACCACCAACTGCAAGTTCCCCTCCAAGTCACACATCATTCTGCCTTGGAACTATATCACCATTCCTTCACTGTCACAGGGCCAAAATCCTGGCACTCCCTTCCTAACAGCACTGTGGGTGTACCTACCCCACATGGACTGCAGCAGTTCAAGAAGGCACCTCACCACCACCTTCTCAAGGGCAATTAGGGATGGGCAATAAATGAATTTTAAAAAATGGAGTCCTCCATTCTTTGTGTCACTGTAGAATGCCCTATTTATTCCACCAGGGCTGCAGGAAATATCTGTTTCCCCAGGAATTTCTTTAAGGCAACAGACATTTGATCCAACAGGGAGTCTTTGTCCAAGAATCGAACCCCAGTGACGAGCATCCAGTTCACAAAACACCTTACTTCTGATTTTTCTTTTGGTAGGAATTGATAACTCCAAGGCCATACCTTGTTTCCTCTTTGGTAGAGATGTAACCAGTGTCCACATATTCACTTCATTCTTCCACTGGTCATATGGTTCAGACTCAAAGAACATTGTAGGGCAATCATGCCCTGACAATTTACACTTGCTTTCTGCCGTATCTTCCACAATAGCCCATGAGACTTTAGTTTTCTATGTAAAAGAAAACCTAGTTTCCAACCTTCAGCTTTAGGCAACCATCCTCTGCTACCATGTTAAACTCCAGAAAGTTTGTTATGGAAGGATAATGCTGGAGCCTATCTTTGCTTAGTTTCACATTTATTATACACAGTAAAAGGATTACAAATATGCAGCTCCTCACTCAAACCCTTCAACAGTCTCCGTAAGTGCCCGCTTATAAGTGCTCAGGTAAGACCCCAATTAACGCCCTCCACCTGCATATAATCAAACAATTGATACACAATTAACAGATTAACCAGCTCTAAAGTGTTTCCATTGTCCTCCAGGGAGTCTCCTGCCTCTACAAAGTTTGAGTAGAACAGCTGCTTTGAGAGTCTGTTATCAGTCATGATTGCGACATATCCCACCCAGCGAAGCTGGTTTTGGGTGGTTAGTGTTATGATCATGGGCAGGTTGGCTTTGGAGAGAACACTGCTGTTGGACTGCCTTTCTTACCACCATATTAGGAGGATCTGGCGGGCAGCCATAAAGGCGGGGCTAAAGTGTGGCGAGTCGAAGTGACTTAGCAGTTGGCAGGAAAAAAGACAGAAGCGCAAGGGGAGAGCCAACTGCGAAACAGCCTTGTCAACCAATTTTATCTGCAGCACCTGTGGAAGAGTCTGTCACTCTAGTATTGGCCTTTATAGCCACTCCAGGCGCTGCTGCACAAACCACTGACCACCTCCAGGCGCTTACCCATTGTCTCCCGAGACAAGGAGGCCAAGAAGAAGAAGAAGAAGGAGGATCCTGCAGAGGCACCTCTGGTGGTACGTCTCCAATGCTTTGAGGTACCTGCTGTAGGTTGTCCAAGTCTCCGAAGCGTATAGAACGGCAGGGATCACTGCTGCCCAGTAAACCATGATCAAACCCAAGACCTCATGGCAATACCTGCAGTCCAAAGATGAAGGGACCAAAGATATGGTTAAATTTGCTGATGACACAAGAAAGGTAGGAAAGTAAGTTGTGAAGAGGACATAAGGAGGCTACAAAGGGATTTAGATAGGCTAAGTGAGCGGGCAAAGATCTGGAAAATGGAGTATAACGTGGGAAAAAGTGAAATTGTCCATTTTGGCAGGAAGAATAAAAAAGACGCGTAATATCTAAATGATGAGAGATTGCAGAGTTCTGAGATGCAGAGGGATCTGGGTGGCCTAGTGGATGAATTGCAAAAGATTAGTATACAATTACAGCAAGTAATTAGGAAAGCTAATAGAATGTTATTGTTTATTGTGAGGGGAATTGAATTCAAAAGTAGGGAGGTTATGCTTCAGTTATACAGGGCATTGGTGAGATCCCATCTAGAGTACTGTGTAGAGTATTGATCTCATTATTTAATGAAGCATGTAAATGCGTTGGAAGTAGTTCAGAGAAGGTTTACTTGACTAATACTTGGAATAGGTGGGTTGTCTTATGAGGAAAGGTTGGATTGGCTAGGCTTGTATCTGCTGGAGTTTAGAAGAGTAAGAGGCGACTTGATTGAAATGTATAAGATTCTGAGGGGTCTTGACAGGGTGGACATGGAAAGGATGTTTCCTCTTGTGGAAGAATCTAGAACTAGGGGGTCACTGTTTAAAAATAAGGAGTCAACCATTTAAGACAGAGATGAGGAGAATTTTTTTTCTTTCAGAGGGTCGTGTGTCTTTGGAACTCTATTCCTCAAAAGGAGGTGGAAGCAGAGTCTTTTAATGCAGAGGTAGATAGATTCTTGATAAGCAAGGGGTGAAAGGTTATTGGTGGTCGGTGGGAATGTGGAGTTGAGGTTGCAATCACGATCTTGTTGAATGGAAGAGCAGGCTCGAGGGGCCGAATGGCCTACTCCTGCTCCTAATTGATATGTTCGTATGTTTGTATGCCTGAAAAATGGTGATTTAAGTGATGTACTGGAGGGCATCCTTTACCCCTGAAACTGTACTCCAGCATGCACCAATGCTATTAGGGCATTCTTGTGGATGATTGTAACTTTGGTTTCATCGGTTTAAATTTATCTTAGGATTGGAAACAAAGATCATATTTCGCAACAAGTTGAAATAAAACAACATTTGCACGATTAAACAGTGAATCCTGCTACTCGAGATATCTTTTTGCAGACCAAGATGGAAAATGTGACAAAAAAAAGTGAAATTGCTTTGGGCTATCCAAGCATGTTTCCTTTTTTGTTCCTGAAAATTTGGGGATTTTCACTTCCAAACATATAATCTTGCAAGATAACAAGTGAAAGAAGAACTATGTCCATCTGCTATATAATGTGAAGAAAATTATACTTCTTAAATAATACAGTAGAGCAGATGGAGCCACTGTATGAGTTATAAATAATATAGAGATAGTGGGAGAGTGATACATTTTGTTAGCCTAATATTTCTATAGCACATAGAAGCCTTTCAAATCTCAGAGGGCCCTCTTATCTGTATCATTATTGCATGTACTACATGAAAAAAAAACTATTTACTTCTTGAAAGCTACAGAAAAGAAACTTGATACTTTTGTAATAAATACATTTATTATGATATGGTTTATTAATTCATTTTTCACATGGAGTAAAATTAAAACTATTTTTCATTTTGCAAAGGACTACACCCGAGTCTCTAACAGACATCGAATCTTCAGCTTCTGCATGCTTGAACCTTCTGTGTAAGAATGTGTTTGGCTAAAAAAGAACCCCTGAACCATTTAAAATCTCTCTGTTTTAAATAATAAAGTGCCTCATATCGTCTGATGTAAAGAGATTTAAACTGCAGCAGGTTCCGAGCCACATCGGAAGCCTTAACAAAGCTACCCCCTATTTCCAGTATAATGGACTCCCGCTGCCATTATCCATTCAGCAAGTGTAATAAATGACTTGACTGCAGTGTGCCGTATACCACCCATTCTAGATAACAGCTGAAAGAAGAAAATTAAATTCTGCTTTTGTTGAAACATTATGATTTATGTATTTGTAATGTAGAATTGTGGTTGTGGTTGTGGTGTGCAATTGAAAAAAGAGAGTCCTGAAAGTACATCAGGGGCAGTGACTGCTTGCTAGGCCATTTTACATAGCAGCACTGGATGCTTGTGTTCCGAAAGACTCTTTGATATTGAAATCCATTCCAGGAATATATAAAATAAAAATAAAACTTCTGAGAGCTAATGAGAAAATAAAAAGCAAAAGAGTGATTAGGTCCCTGGATATCTAGACGTGACAGAGATCTTTTCTGTTGACTTATCCATACTATAATCATAAGCGAATGTAGTTCAGATAATTTAAACAAATAGTTATGTTTCTATAGGCAGTGCTGGATAGAGAAGAACGTTGCACGGAGCTGTATTTGTGTAAACACTGCCATTGTAATGTACTATGGAGACTTGTGAATTTCCACCTCAGGTTCCACATGTATGCTGATGACACCCAGCTCTGCCCTATCACCACCTCCCTCCCTCTCTCGCTCTCTCTGTCTCTCAGGGCATTTCATAGGCAACATCAACACATGCATTTTCTAGTGGGACAGGAGGGTATCACTGAATTAGAGATCTGACCAGAATCCCTAGACAATTTCCATACCTTAAGGAGATGAAGGTTCATAGTACCTAAGATCAATTAAATCAGCATAGAGATAGAACCAGCAATTTTCATGGTATGTGTGTAGCTCAGTATCACATTACATGGTGCATATAACTAATGGTGCGGTCTGGAGTACAAACCTTTACTGTGCAATCTCACCTTTTCCATTTGAACCAAGCACTCCAAGATCATTTCAAACAAGCCACTTACTTGCAAGTCATCTTTTTCCTCATAGTCAGAAGAACTGTAGCTTAATATCATCCTTAAAGAATTTAATGAAGATATCAGAAGTGATATACCAATCAACATTTTGTTGAAGCCTTTGCCAGTGTAGCTCATGGCCTATGTTGCATTTTCATGGCACCAGTTTGGTTGGTAGACCTCAAAATGCTGGAAGTCTCACTCTGCAGGTGAAGTGTACAGCACAGCCATTAAACAGAATCAGGGAATGCAGTCCTGGGCAGGTGTTTCAGAGGCATGTGCTCCAAATACTGGGAGGAAAATTGGATCAGTGCTCCATGCTGATGTGAAGGTTGATCTGAGGCCTGCGAAGGGCTGAAGAGAAAATTTCTTCAAATTGTCAATTGCTTAGGGTGAAAATTCCCATGCTTCGGAAGGTGATCAATCTCGTACAAATGACTATTTTTGCCCAAAACACTTCTTGGAGCTTTTACTAGGTTTTGAATGGAACTCACACCAGCTCCAAGTTGGCAGAATTCCTGTTGGATCTTGCAAGAGTGTAATGGGCAGAATGCCTGGGATAGCCCTCTACTGTACTCCCCCAGACAGGTGCTGATGTGGGGTGATTGGGTGATGGGAAGGGGTGAAGGGAGGGCATAGGCAGAAGGCTTACTCTCACTCACTGTCACACACCAACCAGAATTTTGTGCCCTTTTGCAACAGGGCTGATGTGAGTTCTGTCCCAAATCCCAGACCCCACAGTGGACAATCCACCCTCTCTCCACTTTTCATGGCCCTTGTAATTTTGGGCACTGTCTGAAGATGCATGTTTGAAAATCTGTGTATCCAAGCTTATGTATCGTGTCTCCCAGCACATACTTCAAAGGTATAAAGACCAACCATGATGAAAGAAAGCCACACAGTAAACATGGCAAGCAGGACGAGCACTTATACTTGTTCAAAAAACTAAAAATGTATGGAAGATCCTTTCAAGTTTTGTATGTCGCTAAATGGTTGATATGCTTAAGAAATGCTTAACAGGGACAATTTTTAGATTTCTAAAACAAAGCAGAGAAGAAACTGGAGCAGGGACTTTAGAAAGTCCTCAGCCAGAATCTATCCAACCAGCCGTCAGCAAGACAACCTATTGTCCACCAGATAGCATGTAACTAGCCACCAGAATTTAGTCAGCTAATACCAGATGCTAACAACCACCAGAAAGCAATGAGCAACCAGCAGTAGGACAGAACATAAAGAATATGAACAGGAGTAGGCAAGTTAGTCCCTCGAGCCATTCAGTAAGATTACAGCTGATCCACCTCAACTCCACTTTCCTGCCCTATCCCCAATTACCGTTATTCGTTAATGCCCAAAAATCTACTGATCTTTGTCTAGAATATATTCAATGATTGAGCATCCACAGCACTCTTGGGTAGAGAATTCCCATGATTCACAACCCGGGAAAGAGAGCAGCTCAGACCCTCTGGAATACAGGAGCATAAGCAATCTGTGGCAGATCTTTGCTACAGGGAATAGCTAAGACAGAGGGTAATACATCTTTTAACAGAAGAATAGATAAACATTTGAAGTGGAGGAAGTTACAGAGCTATGAGGAAAGACAAGGGCAGTGAAATTGGGACTCAGAAACATTACTAGGGCAAAAGGCTGTACTCTGCATCGAACTGGACTACAACTGATCTAACAGTGCTTCATTCTGGTGACACTGAAGGGTGTGGGGTGTAAGGGAAACCCCCGCTGAGAAAAAGCATTTGATAAAGTGCCACACAACAGACTTGGGCAGGAGCAGAGGCACCTGGGTGTTGTTATGAAGGTTTCCTTTTTTTTAATTAAAACTTGATATGCTATATTTTAAAAACTGAAAAGGATTTCATGGATGCTGGAATCTTGAAGAAGCTAAACTTTGGGTGTTTTTTGAAAAGGAAGGTGAACAGAAGGTTGACCAGGAAACAGGCTTTTACTGGAAGGCACATGATTTCAGGTAAACACAGCAGGGGGTTTGACCTGAAGAGCTATTTGCTTTTTGACAAGTCAGGATTTATGGCTGTCATAGGATTTGCCTCTGGAAAAAGTTGGTTTCATTTTGAACTATTCAAACAGTCAGTTGGTTTGGCTAAAACAGGCAGTTGCTTATTGACCTCTCATCTTGAAAAGCACATCCTGTTCAATTGTAAGTGGGGCAATAATAATTGAAAAAGGAAAATAAAAGAACCAGGTTTCTTGTGTAATAGGGTAAAGTCTACACCACCGGAATGTCCTTAGCAGTTGCTGACACTTTTCTGGGGAAGGCAGGAGGTATCCCTCCGTGACTTGCAATACTTAACCAAGGTTAAGCTAATGGCATTGGCAGTACAATTGGGGTTAGAATTGAAATCAGGAGCTTAAAAAGCAGAGATAATTGAAGTAATGGCCTGACATTTGAAATTGGAAGAAGAAGAAGGCAAATCAGAGGGTAGTGCAGTTGAATTAGCTAAAGTTCAGTTAGAAATGAAAAATGAGCAGGAACAGGAATTGGAATGACTTAAGTTTCAACAGGAAAAAGAAAAAAGAAATAACAATAAGAAAACTTGAACCGGAAAAAGAAATAGAAAAAACGTAAATTTGAGTTTGAAAAAGAAGTGACAATGAAAAAACCTGAGTTTGAGGACAAGGAGAAGGAAAGAGCAAGAGAAAAAGAGGGAAAGGAATTCAAATTAAGAAGGATGGAACTAAGACAACAGAGTGGTCTTGACGTCAGTGGAGATTCTGGTCAGGAAGAATCTGAATCCAGCCCAGGATCCAGCGAAAAGCTGTTGAAATTTATACAAGCTCTCCCTAAGTTTGAGGAAGGGGACACAGAGGTATTTTTCCATTTCTTTTGAAAAGATAGCCAATCAAATGAAATGGCCAAAGGAAAGCTGCAAAGCAGGTTGATGGGCAGAGCTCATGAGGTTTATGCCATGCTTTCTGAGGAGGCTTCTGCAGATTATGAGATGACAAAAAAGGCTATTCCCGCTGTGTACGAGTTAGTCCCTGAAGCTTACCGTCAGAAGTTTTGGAACCTCTTGAGATTGGCAGACTTATGTAGAATTTGAGAGGGTAAAGCAAATTAATTTTGATATTTGGATGCAGGCACTAAAGATGGAAGCCACGTATGAGCCCGTCACGCCCACAAACCCGAGAAGGATAGAAGATGGGAGAGTGAAGGGAAGACAAGTA
Source organism: Heterodontus francisci (assembly GCF_036365525.1). Taxonomy (NCBI): domain Eukaryota; kingdom Metazoa; phylum Chordata; class Chondrichthyes; order Heterodontiformes; family Heterodontidae; genus Heterodontus; species Heterodontus francisci. Next base: position 40,592,356 of record NC_090371.1, read on the forward strand.
ACTGGGGACAAGAAGGGACATCTGGGAATGCCCCTTGGTCCCCTCCTCAGGCCAGAAAGGAAGTTGCTGAGGGTGGAAGTGACATCCGCAAGCCTAAGTGTTATCATTGTCACAAGGTGGGACATCTTCGTTCGGAATGCTGGAAGTTGCAAGGTAAACCCATGGGACTTATTGGGCACAACAAGTCAATGAAGAGAAAGGGGCTGTGACTGAGAGTACAGCAGATCAGGTTGTAGCTTTTACAGCAGCTGTAAAGCCAAATACAAAAACCGCTGTGAGTGCGGGGGACATGAACAAGATACCTAAGAGTTATAGGGAATTCTTGTTGAAAGGAAAAGTAACTCCTTATCCCTCAAGTGAGGCAGGAAAACCTATAGTTATACTTAGAGATACAGGAGCCACCCAAACTCTTTTGCTGAGGAAAGGTATAACATTTCCATCAGAGAGTGCACTGAATACTAAAGTTTTAGTGAATGGTGTTGAGTATGTACCCTTGTATCGAGTGCACCTAGAGTGTGACCTAATGTCTGGGATGGTAACTGTAGGAGTTGTCCATAGCTGGCCGGAAGATGGAATTTATCTACTCCTGGGGAATGATTTGGCGGGAGCAAAAGTAGCAGCTTCTCCCGTAGACACCAAGAAACCAAGTGAAGTTAAAGAGACAGAACACTTACAGGAAAAGATTCTAGGAATTTTTCCTTCATGTGTAGTAACCTGAGCAATGGCTAAACAAGTTCCATTGTCGGAGGTAAAATCGGCACCACAGACAGATAGCTGAATATCTGAAACTTTCATTGGGGATTTAGATAGTCCAAATAAAATGTTCAATAAATTTTCTCTGATCACAGCTCAGCAAGTTGATCCAGAGTTAAATAATGTGGCCCAATTAGGTCAGACAGAAGCTGAAGCAAAAGGAGTTCCAGAAGGCTGTTACGTTAAAGATGGGGCTCTGATGAGGAAATAGGGACCGCCTCATAGACCTGCGGATGAAGAATGGATGGTTGTTCAACAGAAATTGGTACTGCCTAAGTATCGCCAGAAATTATTAAGGTTAGCGCATGAAATTCCTATACCAGGATATTTGGGAATCCAAAAGACCAAATCACATATGAGTCAACATTATTACTGGCCAGGTCTTTTCAAGGACATGGTGCAGTTTTGTAAAACATGCCATACATGCCAGATTGTGGGAAAACCACAACCTGCTATAAAACCAGCACCTCTAATTCCCATACCAGTTATTGGGAACCATTTAGTAGGGTGTTGGTAGACTGTATAGGACTCTTGCCGACAACAAAAACGGGACACCAATATATACTCACTATCATGGATATGGCTACTCGATTCCCAGAGGCCATTCCCTTGAGGACAATTTCTGCTAAGGTAGTGGTAGAGAAGTTAACCCAGTTTTTCACTAGATACGGATTACTGATTGAAATTCAGTCGATCAAGGTTCCAATTTTATGTCTAAAATATTTCAAGAAGTTATGGGTAATTTGGGTATAACACAGTTAAAGTCTTCAGCATACCGCCTACAGACAGAGGGAGCTTTAGAAAGCTACTATCAGACCCTCAAAAAAATGATCACGGCATACTGTCATGAATATCCCCATGATTGGGATTAAGCACTAGACTTTCTTTTATTTGCCTCGAAAGATTCACCTAATGAGTCTACAGGTTTTAGTCCTTTTGAATTAATTTACAGACATGAGATAAGAGGTCCTCTAAAACTAATTAAAGAAAGGTTCTTTGAACAGAGGGATGAATCTTTCGACTAGATTATGTATCTGTGTTCCGGGAATGTCTCACGAGAGCTTACAATGTGGCTCAGGAACACATTAAAGCATTCCAAACCATTCTAAAAAAATGGGCAGAAAAGCATGCTAAGACCTGAACATTTCAACTAGGCGATGAAGTGTTGGTATTATTACCTTTACAGGGTGAACCATTAAAAGCACGGTTCAGTGGTCTGTATAAAGTGGTCAGAAAAAGAGTCGACTGTGTCATATCAATGTGTTAAAACAATATTATAGCCGGGAGGAGGATAAGCAAGCAAAGGTAGATAGATTCTTGATAAGCAAGGGGGTGGAATGTTATTGGAGGTAAGTGGAAATGTGGAGTAATCAGTTCAGCTATGAACTTATTGAATGGCGGAGCAGGCTCGAGTGTTTGAGGGTCCTACTCCTGCTCCTAATTCGTATGTTCATATGTTTGTAAGTATTTCAGGTAGTAGGGAGAGTTAAGAATGAAAGGGATAGTGAAGATGAGGCAGAAGGAGGCCTGGACAATTCTCAAATTGAACCTCCTACTATCCGGTTAGCTAATACTGAATTGGTAGGGAGATTGGACACTATGCTTTCATATTTAGATGCAGAACACCAAGAAGACCTAACAAGGCTACTCACAGTATTTAAAAGGGTCTGTAGGGATAAGCCAGGATGTACAACCTCAGCCACACATGGTGTGGATGTAGGGGAATCCGTTCCTATAAAACAGCATCCTTACCACTTAAGTCCATACAAACAGGCCCAAGTAAAAGCAGAGGTCCAATACATGCTGGAAAACCACCTAACTGAACCCAGTCAAAGCAGCTGGAGTTCACCGATAGTATTAGTGCCGAAACTTGACAGTTCAACTAGACTTTGCATAGACGACAGAAAAGTTAAAGCAGTAACAAAGGCAGATTCCTACCCAATCCCTCACTTGGAAGACTGTATTGATAGAGTGGGCAGTGCCATGTTTCTTACAACGATAGATTTGTTAAAGGAATACTGGCAAGTTCCTTTAACACCTCGAACTAAAGAAATATCAGCTTTTGTCACACTGGACATTTTTGCCAGTGCAAGTGATACCAAACAGGTGAGGGAGTGCTCCAGAAACCTCTCAGAGACTAGTGAACCCAGTGGTAGCCAGTGTTCCTAACTGTGTAGTTTACCTTGATTATGTGCTGCTCTGTAGTGACACGAGGAAGGAACACTTCAGGGGGATCTCTGTGTGGGAAGTGACAATAGGGTGATTTGGCTAACCTTTGTGAAAAAGTTTAAAACTTAGAATGCCAGAATAAACTGATGGAGTTTACTTGCAACCCTATCACTTAAAGATTGTTCACATTTCGGGCAAAAATAATGTTATTGCAGATGCTTTGTCCTGAATCTAACTTTGAGTTATATGAGTAAAGATGGAACAAAGAAAAATTATATTAACCACAGGTAAAGAGTGAATGGGGGAGGGGGAGGGGGATGAGTGTGACAATGTGTTTTAAAATGTTTTAAACTTCTGTCTTTTATACATTGTAATGAAATGCATTCAAAAATGGCATTTCAATTTCTTCAAGGGCAGAGGTGTTATGAAGGTTTCCTTTTCTTTTGTCAAAACTTGAGAAACTATATTTTAAAAACTGAAAATGATTTCATGGATGCTGGCATCTTGAAGAAGCTAAACTTTGGGTGTTTTTAAAAAAAAGGAAGATCAACAGAAGGTTGACCAGGAAACAAATTTTTACTGGAAGTCACATGATTTCAAATAAACACTGCAGGGGACTTGACCTGAAGAGCTATTTGCTTATTGACAAGTCAGGATTTATGGCTGTCATAGGATTTGCCTCTGGAAAAGGTTGGTTTCATTATGAACTATTCATAAAGCCAATTGGTTTGGCGACAAACAGGCAGTTGGAGTTCGCTTATTGACCTGCCAGGAGAAGAAGACCCTACTTATCTTGCTCTTGAAAACCAAATCCTGTATCAAGTTGTACTGTTGCCTCCTGTAGTTAAAAATATTCTGAATGTTTGCAGAAAAAGAATCACAGAATCACTGAATAATAGTGCAGAAGATGCCCTTCGGCCAATCGAGTCTGCACCGATGCATTAAGGACACCTGACTTGTCTACCTAATCCCATTTGCCAGCACTTGGCCCATAGCCATGAATGTTATGACGTGCCAAGTGCTCATCCAGGTACTTTTTAAAGGATGTGAGGCAACCTGCCTCTGCCACCCTCCCAGGCAGTGCATTCCAGACCGTCACCACCCTCTGGGTAAAAAAGTTCTTCCTCAAATCCCCCTTAAACCTCCTGACCTCACCTTAAACTTGTGCCCCTTGTAACTGACCCTTCGACTAACGGGAACAGCTGCTCCCTATGCACCCTGTCCATGCCCCTCATAATCTTGTACACCTCGATCAGGTCACCCCTCAGTCTTCTCTGCTCCAGCGAAAACAACCCAAGCCTATCCAACCTCTCTTCATAGCTTAAATGTTCCATCCCAGGCAACATCCTGGTGAATCACCTCTGCACCACCTCCAGTGCAATCACATCCTTCCTACAATGTGGCGACCAGAATTGCACACAGTACTCCAGCTGTGGCCTTACCAAAGTTCTATACAACTCCAACATGACCTCCCTGCTTTTGTAATCTATGTCTCGATTGATAAATGCAAGTGTCCCATATGCCTTTTTCACCACCCTATTAACCTCCCCTTCTGCCTTCAGAGATCTATGGACAAACACGCCAAGGTCCCTTTGTTCCTCAGAACTTCCCAGTGTCAGGCCATTCATTGAATACTTCCGTGTCACATTACTCCTTCCAAAGTGTATCACCTCACACTTTTCAGGGTTAAATTCCATCTGCCACTTTTCTGCTCATTTGGCAATCCCATCTATATCTTCCTGTAACCCAAGACACTCAACCTCACTGGTAACCACTCGGCCAATCTTTGTGTCATCCGTGAACTTACTGATCCTACCCCCCACATAGTCATCTATGTCGTTTATATAAATGACAAATAATAGGGGACCCAGCACAGATCCCTGTGGTACACCACTGGATACTGGCTTCCAGTCACTAAAACAACCGTCTGTCATCACTCTATGTCTCCTATGGCTAAGCCAATTTTGAATCCACCTTCTCAAGTTACCCTGTATCCCATGTGCATTTGCTTTCTTGATAAGTCTCCCATGTGGGACCTTGTCAAAGGCTTTGCTGAAATCCATGTAAACTACATCAACTGCACTACCCTCATCTACACACCTGGTCACATGCTCAAAAAATTCAATCAAATTTGTTAGGCATGACCTCCCTCTGACAAAGCCATGCTGACTATTCCTAATCAAATTTTGCCTCTGCAAGTGGAGATAGATTCCCTCCTTCAGAATTTTCTCCAATAGTTTCCCTACCACTGACGTGAGACTCATCGGTCTGTAGTTCCCTGGCTTATCTCTAAAACCTTTCTTAAATAGTGGGACCACATTAGCTGTTCTCCAGTCCCCTGGCACCTCCCCTGTGGCCAGAGAGGAATTAAAAATTAGGGTCAAAGATCCTGCAATCTCCACCCTCACCTCCCACAGCATCCTGGGACACAAATTGTCCGGACCTGGAGATTTGTCCACTTTTAAGCCTTCCAAAACCTCCAATACCTTGTCACTCCCTATGACAATTCGCTGAAGAACCTCACAGTCTCTCTGTCTAAGTTCCATATCTACATCCTCATTCTCTTGGGTGAAGACTGATGTGAAGTATTCATTCAACACCTTACCAATGTCCTCTGGCTCCACCCACAGATTTCCCCCTTGGTCCCTAATGGGTCCTACTCTTTCCCTGGTTATCCTCTTCCCATTGATATACTTATAGAATATCTTGGGATTTTCCCTACTTTTACCAGCCAGAGCTTTCTCATATCTTCTTTTTGCTCTCCTAATTGCTTTCTTAAGCTCCATCCTACACTTTCTGTACTCCACTAATGCTTCCTTGTATTTGCTAAAAGCCTCTCTTTTCCTTCTCATCGCACCCTGAATGTTTCTGGTCATCCATGGTTCTCTGGGCTTGTTGCTCCTACCTGTTACCCTAGAGGGAACATGTTGGGCCTGTACCCTCCCCATTTCCTTTTTGAATGCCCCCCACTGCTCTTCTGTAGATTTCCCGACAAGTAACTCTTTCCAGTCTACCTTGGCCAGATCCTGCCTTATTTTACTAAAATTCGCTCTCCCCCAATCCAAAACCGTTTTTTGCCACTTGTTTATTTCTTTCTCCATAACAAGCTTAAATTGTACCATGTTGTGATCGCTATCACCAAAATGCCCCCCACCAACACATCAACCACCTGTCCGGCTTCATTCCCCAGAATTAGGTCCAGTAGTGCACCCTTGCTTGTTGGATCCTCTACATATTGAGCTAAAATGTTCTCCTGTATACATTTTAAGAATCCCACTCCATCTATGCCCTTAACATGATGACTATCCCAATTAATGTTGGGAAAGTTGAAATCACCTCATATAATTACCCTATTATTTTTACACACCTCAGCGAATTGCGCACATATTTGCTCCTCAATTTCTCGCTGACTATCTACGGGGTCTATAATAAACACCTCGCAATGTAGCTGTCCCTTTTTTATTCCTAAACTCTACCCATAAAGCTTCATTTGATGCCCCCTCCAAGATATCATCTCTCCTTACTGCAGTAACTGACTCCTTAACTAATATTGCAATGTCCCCTCCTCTTTTACTCCCTCCTCTGTCCCGCCTGAAGATTCTATATCCTGGGATATTGAGCTGCCAATCCTGCCCCTCCCTCAACCATGTCTCCGTGATGGCTAATATATCACAATTCCACATGTCAATCATTGCCCTTAACTCATCCGTTTTACCTGTAATACTCCTGGCATTAAAGTAGAGGCCATCCATCCTCGTCTTACTCCCTTGAAACTTATTTCTGTTGTATTCCTTCTGACTTGTTTACTTTCCTGTGTTTAGCTGTGTCCCTATTCTGCTAGGAGTCTGCATCCCCTCCCCCTGCCAAATTAGTTTAAACTCCTCCCAACAGCACTAGCAAACCTGCCAGCAAGGATGTTAGTCCCCCTTTGGTTCAGATGTAGACCGTCCCGCTTGTACAGCTCCCACCTTCCCCAGAAACGGTCCCAGTGGTCCAGGAATCTAAAACCCTCCCTCCTGCACCAACTCTTAAGCCACGCATTCATCTGTGCTATTCTCCCATTTCTATACTCGCTGGCATGTGGCACTGGGAGTAATCCAGAGATTACAACCCGAGAGGTTCTGCTTTTTAGTCTACTGCTTAGCTCCCTGAATTCTTGATGCAAGACCTCATTCCTCTTTCTACCTATGTCATTGGTACCAACATGTACCATGATCTCTGCCTTATCACCCTCCCCCTTCAGGATGCCCTGCAGTCATTCAGTGACATCCGGACCCTGGCACCAGGGAGGTAACACACCATCCTGGAGACAGTAGTGCCGATCTGTTCCCCTGACTATAGAATCCCCTATTACTATTGCTCTTCCTCTCTTTCCCCCTTCCTGTGCAGACAGGCTGCTTGTGGTGCCAGAAGCTTGGCTCTGTTCGCACTCCCTGGAGGAACCAGCCTCATCAGCCTCCAAAATGGAATACCGATTTGCATGCGGGACCCCAGGGGACTCCTGAACTACCTGCCTGATTCTCTTGGACTGCCTGGTGGTCACCCATTCTCTTCCTTCCTCATGTCCCTTGCATCTTTAAAAGAACTTTGCATCAAATGTGTGAGAATTGAAACCTTTGTTGTTGCACACCTGATGTAAGAGCTATGTGAAGCCTTCTGTAGGTGCATTGCTTAGAAAGAACTGTTCTAGAAAAGCTCCTGGTGGCAACAGTGGCGCAGTGGTTAGCACTGCAGCCTCACAGCTCCAGGGACCAGGGTTCAATTCTGGGTACTGCCTGTGCGGAGTTTGCAATTTCTCCCTGTGACCGCGTGGGTTTTTGCCGGGTGCTCCGGTTTCTTCCCACAGCCAAAGACTTGCAGGTGATAGATAAATTGGCTGTTGTACATTGCCCCTAGTGTAGGTAGGTGGTCGGGAATATCGGGTTAGTGTAAATGGGTGGTTGTTGGTCGGCACAGACTCGGTGGGCTGAAGGGCCTGTTTCAGTGCTGGATCTCTAAATTAAATAAATAAAACCACCTATTCGCCTTTGGGACACCTCACCTAAACAAAGGACTTCCATATCTTCTATTCAGTCTAAGTTAATTTTTTATTCCTTCTATTTCTTTGTCACAGCTGTAAATAAAAATCAATTTTTTTCACGGTTAACCAGTTGTGTAGGTGAGTGTGTGTGAGAGCTAGGATAAAAAATAAGGGGCTTTCATATTTCAATTTGCATATATGTTTAGTTTAATATTGCTTAAGACTCGGTTTCTAATAGACGAATAATTTTGTTGTTATTTAAGGAAACCTGGTTGGTGTGCTTTATTCTTGGGACAAGTCAAATATCTGATTGACTGTTTTGGTAAGTGGGAAAATTTAAATATCTGTTGCGACTTGTGGAGAAGTGGGACTGAATTAACAGTGCACTCCTCCCACCTCAATCAAAACAGTGTATATATGCAGAAGTCATTGAAGGTGACAGGACTGGTTGAGAGAGGGGTTAATAGCGCATACAGGATCCTCGACTTCATTAATAGGGTTATAGAGTAAAAAAGCAAGGAAGGCCTCCTTCTGCACTGTAACAATTCTGTGAATTCTGAGAATGTTCAGCGTGTGACCTTCACCATTTTAACTCGCTTGCCTCATTAATTACTTCACCACTGTCTCCAGCATCTAACTGGCAGGATAAATGTTAGGGCCAGCAGATGGGACCAGAAATTGGGTTGGGATCCTATGGACACCAGGGGCCCAAGAGAACAATCCTTGGCATGAAGTTAAAAAGAAAGGAAATTCCGCAACCTGGGAGGCCCAAGGATTCCTTATGGAGCTCCCGGACTACCTGTGCCTGATCTGAGCATGATTTAAATATTGGCGGAGCCTGAACGCATTGTGTGGGCAGGGTTAAAATTGATCTTTGAGTGCCTGAAATGGAAAATGGTTCATTATCCAGCACTAACAGCCCTCACCCTGATGAGGGCAAAGATGAAAAGAAATTTGTTTAACTTAATGCTAATGAAAATTGAATGAAAATGTTTGCTTAATTCTTGAACTTCCAGGAAGTTATAGGAAGCTATAGGAAGCACCTCTGTCAGGAAGCTCTGCAAAAGGGTTAAATGACAAGTTCAGATTGTCTAGACTTGTATTCCCTTGCATATAGAAGATTAAGGAATGATCAAATTGCGGTGTTTAGAATGCTTAAAGAATTTGATAGGGTAGATAGGTAAAAACTACATCCTCTGGTGGAAGAGTTCCAGAACAAGGGGGCAAGTGCTTAAAATTGGAGCTAGGTTGTTCAGCAGTGATTCAGCGGGCAGTAGAAATCTGGAACTCTCTCCTCCAAAAAGCTGTTGAGGCTTGATCCATTGAAAACTTCAAAACTGAGATCGATAGATTTTGGTCAGGCAAGGGTGTTAAGAGTTCTGGAACCAAGGCATGTATGTGGAGTTAAGATACAGTACAACCATGATTTAATTGAATGTCGGAACAGGCTGGAGGGGATGAATGGCCTACTACTGTTCCTATGCTCCCATACAATAGTAGATTGTAAATTGACTGATCAATACAATGTGGAAATGTCTGAAATTGCAAATGCCAGAGCATTCTCCTACATTGCAGGAGTGGTTTACTCTTCTAGCCAAGGCAACCATCAAAGCAAGAACATGCAAGTAAGAAACCAATTGCGACAGCTGCCTGCCCGGCAGCAGCTGCCTGTTAATACCGCCTGACATGTGTCTTTCTCTTTTCAAAGGCAAGCTAGTAAATAATGATCAATTACACTTTGTGACAGTAAACTCTCGGCTACAAATTGTAAATTGCTTTCTGCAAAGATTTCCTCCCTCCTAATAGTACCTCTTCCAGCTCTGTGCAAATTGCATCGTACTCCTTCCACTGAAAGATCATTCACCATGGAGTCGGATGAAGAGGCCCTCAGCTTGAGAATGTTCCTTTATTACAGCACCATACTGACACTAATTCTTTGTAGAAATTTATCCCATTTTATCTGTCAGAGTGTTGATGGCTGTTTATTGTTCATGCTTTACACGTGCCTTTCAGGCCAACCCTTTTCTTTATGTTAGCCCTTGAACGCCAAGTGTTTAAAAGGAAGCTTCTGTGGCTTGCGGGAGATCGAGGAAGATGTTAAAATCTTTCACTGCCTAGCTGTCTAGCTCAGTATGTAGTTTGCAAAGTTTAAATTCTCTATAAAAAGAAACCGGCTGCTTTTGCTCCAATTCTCTCTCCTTTTCTCCAGCAGTAGGAGATCTAATAGCATTCAAAAAATTGATTGGGATACTTTTCAGGGTTTGTTTACATTACCACAAAAAATATTCTTTTCAAAACAGAAGGCCGCATCACAAACAACCTCAACCCACAAACAGTGATCACAATGAAGTTTAGAAAAAAAGTCTTTTGGCTTTTACTATAATTAACAGGTTAGAATATATTGCTAAGATAAAAAAAGCAATTGTGCTAAATTCAATTCAACAAATGTCCCACTTTATATCCATTTTAAAAACATGAATGGAATCGATGGAAAGGGGCAGAGAAGTTCTTTGTGCAAGACTAGACAAGAGCCAGAGAATGTTGATTCTGAGGGGATTAAGGCTTATGAAACCAAGGCAGGTTGATGGAGTTAAAATACAGATCAGCCATGATCTAATCAAATGGTGGAATTGGCTCAAGGGACTGAATGGCCTAACTCCTGTTTCCATGTTCCAATGAGTTTAAGAATCTCTGAGCTGCATGTAGCTTTAGAAGTGACTACTTTAGAAGTCCTCGAGGCGGCCAACATCCCCAGCTTATACACACTACTGAGTCAGCGGCGCTTGCGATGGCTTGGCCATGTGAGCCGCATGGAAGATGGCAGGATCCCCAAAGACACATAGTACAGCGAGCTCGCCACTGGTATCAGACCCACCGGCCGTCCCTGTCTCCGCTTTAAAGAAGTCTGCAAATGCGACATGACGTCCTGTGACATTGATCACAAGTCGTGGGAGTCAGTTGCCAGCGTTCGCCAGAGCTGGCAGGCAGCCATAAAGGTGGGGCTAAAGTGTGGCGAGTCGAAGAGACAGGAAAAAAGTTGGCAGGAGAAAAGACAGAGGCGCAAGGGGAGAGCCAACTGTGTAACAGCCCCGACAAACAAATTTCTCTGCAGCACCTGTGGAAGAGCCTGTCACTCTAGAATTGGCCTTTATAGCCACGCCAGGCGCTGCTTCACAAACCATTGACCACCTCCAGGCGCTTATCCATTGTCTCTCGAGATAAGGAGGCCAAAGAAGAAAGAAGAAGACTTCTCATTTCAGGGCTGATTCCACATTTCTCCACTTACAGTGGCGAGCAGTATTCCCAGTGACTACATTATAGATATCTTAAGTACATAGCTCATAATCTGAGAGTGCTACTCTCCATTGGAAGTGTAGAGTTAGCCCTTTCAGGTTAACTTGTGGAATGGACTGGCACCGAGTATAGCATATATTCTTTTCCAAAGTTCTCAATACTGTGAAAATTGAGATTTCGTTTTCCATTACATCTAGTAGGAATCTGAAGTGCATTTTTAGTGTCATCTAAGCATTCTTGTTTCACCTAATCTCTTTACCATTTTCAACACTGATGGTTTCCTGCACCATTGCCCATGGCTCTCAACTACAGCTTCATGCTGAAGAATAGCAAATGTTAACAAAAAACAAAATCATTTCCAATTTCCTCCTACCCGACCTGAACCCAACGGGACCCGACGACTTGTGTCCGGTCCGGGTCGGGTTAGGTCGCACTTCAGGGTCTGGCATTCGGGCTTGGTTCGGGTCGGGCCGGATCAGACACGCTCTATCACCACCTCAAGTAAGTGACTCTAAGGTTAATTGACTTTTTGGACTTTAAAGCTGGTTTTGTTACAGTTATTTTAGGCTTGTGCAGGTAAGGAACAAAGTGAAAAACAGAAGGTAAGTTAACTGATGGTCGGGTCGGGCGCAGGAAAAAATGGAAGGACTCGGGCCGGGTTGGGCTCAGACTCGGATGGGGTTCTGTCAGGCTCGGGTTGGGTCTCATTTGCAGACCCGAGCAGGCCTGTAATGTACAGCACCATTCGTGACTCCTCAGATACTGAAGCAGTCCGTGTAGAAATGCAGCAAGACCTGGACAATATCCAGGCTTGGGCTGACAAGTGCCAGTAACATTCGCGCCACACAAGTGCCAGGCAATGACCATCTCCAACAAGAGAGAATCTAACCATCTCCCCTTGATGTTCAATGGCATTACGATCGCTGAATTCCCCACTATCAACATCCTGGGGATTATCTTGATCAGAAACTGAACTGGAGTAGCCATATAAATACTGTGGCTACAAGAGCAGGTCAGAGGCTAGGAATCCTGTGGTGAGTAACTCACCTCCTGACTCCCCAAAGCCTGTTCCACTTAATTGGCACCCTATCCACAAACATTCACTCCCTCCACTACCGACGCACAGTGGCAGCAGTGTGTACCATCTACAAGGTGCACTGCAGCAACGCACCAAACCCGCGACCTCTACTAACTAGAAGGACAAGGGCAGCAGATGCATGGGGACACCTACACCTGCAAGTTCCCCTCCAAGTCACACACCATCCTGACTTGGAACTATATCGCCGTTCCTTCACTGCCACTGGGTCAAAATCCTGGAACTCCCTTCTTAACAGCACTGTGGGTGTACCTACCCCACATGGACTGCATCGGTTCAAGAAGGCAGCTCACCAACACCTTCTCAAGGGCAATTAAAGATGGGCAACAAATGCTGGCTTAGCCAGCGACGCCCACATCCCAGGAATGAATGAATAAATAAAAAGAAATTTGAAGCCCTTAGGGTTGTGGTAAACTCTAGCAGTTTCCTTTGCTGTAAGTGTCTCATGCGATTGTTGTCTCCAAAGACATGAAATATAGGTGATATAGCACCTGACATTTCAGGTCAGCCAGTTAAATTGCTCCTGTATGAGCACCTCAGTTCTAAATATGAACCATGGACTGGGATTTTACCAGCTCTCTGGAAATGGGTGGGAGATGGGAGGGCTTGTAAATTGGTGGTGGAAGGCGTTGGGGGGGGGGAAGTCCAATGTCTTCTAGCTGCCAAGGGATATTTCCCGAAGTTGGAATGGCAGTGGCTCAGCCGTCCGCTGACCAGAGGTGGGCAGCCAATTAATTCAATTAACTGGCCTGCTAATGGCTATTTTACCATGAAACTGGGATTTTACCAGCCAAAGCGGCCTCCCAGCGACTTCCAAGGGAGACGTCTTCCTTTCTGGTCACTCCTTGACCCACAGAGGGGTTCCCCCAGCTGCAATGGTCACCACCGCGGCCCTGACGCTGCCCGTGGAGGGTTCACCCTCCAATCACTGGGGCCTTCCTGCCTGCCTGCCTGGCCCCAGCACATTGATAACATTTCTTACCCCCTCTTTGAGGGCACCTCAACATGGAGGCACCTTCTCCTTGCAGCCTCTATTGGTGGCACTGCCAAGGTTAATGATATGCCAGCTGTCTGCTTGGGCCGGCAGCTCTGAGAGATGGGGGGGGCTATACTAAATTGGACAGTGGTCCCGCCTGCGGCCTCTTAATTGGCCGCCATCGGTAATATTGCCCCACCGGCCCTGCCGTCCACCCACGCAAGCTCGGGACCCACTGGCAGTCCCAGCAGCACGACTTCCTTCCTGCAGGTAAAATTCAGCCCCTGGTCACAGTTACATTGATATAGGCGATAACTTATTTAGAGGCTTTGTTGCGGATCAAAGGAAAGATCATAAAACTGAATTTCCACAAAGTGCAAACATCCCTTCTTTGACAAAGGGATGTTTTGACTTTTGTTAATTACTCAAGTGCTTTGGTCAGTGTGGCCTCTCAGTCAGGTCCCTTCGTCTCTAATATAAAAACAAGAAATGCTGGAACCACTCAGCAGGTCTGGCAGCATCTGTGAAAAGATGCTCTACCTCATGCATTGGTACCGAATGCTAATTGCCTATGATGTTTGCAAAACGCACAGTTGGTTTTCCTGTCCACCAGTTTTCAACTTTCAGGAAAATCTGGTTAGCTTTCACTGGAAACAATGTCCTGCTGAGCTGAGCTTTGTCATTCATACCTGCCTGCTGTTTCAATGGAGGAGAGAGAGCAGAGGCAGGGCTAAGAAGCAGGTGCATGCCAGCAACATTACTTTGATGGGTTTGAGGATGGTACAACTGTTGTGATGGTAATCTGTTTATCTAAATGCACAGATCATGCCATAAAAACAGGAGGGAAATTTAGACCAATTACCCTTTTTGTTACTGGAGGAAATGGACTATTTGGGATATTAGAGCTCAGCATTCCTTCAGCAATTTGTAACATAGTCATGCAGCGTTTCCAGAGTACCAACATCTGATTAGAGTAATTTGTTGTTATTTTGCCTACATTTTCTGGGGTTGTTTGATTTTGCATAATTGTTCTACATTGCAGGCGGATACTTTCCCCTCTCTGATTGAATCTGTGGAGGTACAACAAGCGCCACTTAAAAACCAAGGCAAAATTTTGTCTTTGATTCCTCTTTGACCTTAGTGTGAAATTTTAGACACACAAAGATTGCATAGTGGTGACGCCATGGGAAGTTCACTTTGGTATAATGGGACTGAGAATGAGATCAGGTTCACCAGCAGCAAATGGATAAGTGCGATCAGCCAAACAGTCTTAGGCATGTTTCTCACCCAATACCCAGACTGTCATTCTGCAGACAGGGAGTATTTTAAGAACAGAGGAATATTGCAATTTTCTTGCATCACTCTGATGGAAAGCTTTAAAAAATGTTGTTGTCACCTGATTCCCCTTTATCAATACCGTGAATAAGCTGACGTTTGGGAGTAATTTTAAATTTAATGATAATATAAAATGGATTATATCAACTTCAGTGGAAATGAAAATCAGGAGTGAGGCATAATGGGTGGCTGAAATGGTATCACCCATTTTGCCCTGTTACCCAATTAACCCTATCGAGTGTTCATTTAAAAGAGGATTGAGGGAAATTGCATTCTTATATGGAGATAACATTATTAGCTTTACAACTTGTTTTGCTGCAGTAATCACTCATTCAGTTACTTTTTGTATTGTTTCTGTTGCATTTGTTTCTAGTTTTAGTTCCTACCTGGCTTTTGCTTTTTGGGCCTGGCTGAGGAGACCTGTCTTCATACCTATGCTTCATGGAAGTATGCCATCTGAAGCAGCCAGACCTTCAGGCAAGTTCCAAAACAAGGATGGCTGAATTCTACTTACCAGAAACAGCAAAGGATATATTTTAAACTTTATAATCAGCTGTGTACTCACTTGTTGTTTGCTAGGGTCACTTCTGTTATCAGTAACTTCATGAAGAACAGCCAGCTGTATGGGAGGGTTTTCAGGAGGTTTGTGAAAATGAGTATGGAAGTGGCAAGGTAAGCGAATCCCAGAGTGCTGTGGCATGGTAACTGAAGACTCACCCAGCAAAGAATGCCCAGAAGGCAGAACAGGAAGAACAGTGGCAGAAAAGGCTAGAGAATGTTTCAGAGATAGTGTGACAATGCAGCAATCATAGATCTTCTATCAACTGTTTAAGAATCTATGATTTTTAATGAGACTTTTCTTCTGGATTTTGGTGTTACTGAAATTGTTGACTGTTATTTGCATTACAACTTTACATAATTTTAACATACTGTTACAATCATGATAGGGACCGTTCCTTAGATAAAATCAACCTGAATAACGAGTAGTTCAGACACAACACCAACAATAACTGATCCCTTTATCAAATCTTAGTTTAAATTTACTCTATACAATGGGATGGGCACACAACCCCCATTTATATCCTGTATCAATTCATTTTTATTCAGTGAACTCTGAACAAAAATCTTAGTCTTTTTCTACCATTAAGCTGAGCCAGTATTTCTCAGGATAGCAATCTTTCTGGGTCTTTTCTTGGACAAAAATAGAGTGACTTCCTTCTTCACATATAAAGCCTTCATAATCTTTCATGCCCCTATTTACCCCCATGGTAAGTACATTAAACGGTACTGGTTTTTCACCAGTCTCACTCTTTGGCGCAGTATTTGTTGGAGAAATACTACCTACGCTCACTAAAGTTATGGCTTTTGGTTTTACCTTCCAACACTTTGCTTTTATGTGTCCCGACCTTATGACAATTAAAACATGTCGGCCTCTTTAACTCATTCTTCTCCTCTATATTGCCTTTATTTACTACCTTGAGAAGCATCGGTCTTCTCATTTCTGCCATCTCCTTCTTTGTATTCAGAAACTGGTTCACTATTATTCTGCCTATCTCCCCAACTTCTGTGTGGGTTTGCAAATAGAGATTTACCGCCCCCTAGCTGCTTATGGGATAAATCATGACTATCAGCTAAAACAGCCGCTTCTCTTATATTAGAAACTTTACGGTCCTCTAAGTACGTCCTAACACCTGCTGGAACACTATTTTTAAATCCTCCATTAACAACTCCCCTCTTTTCAAAATTCTGTTCAAGTTTCATTGAACGATACCAATGGTCAAAAATCATTTCTTTTTCTCTAGCAATTTGTACAAACGTTTGATTTTGTCTCTTACACAAATTTCAAAATTTTAATCACTAAGCTTCTGGAACCAGCTCATACACATTAAGTAACTCATTTTTAACGGTCTCATAATCGGTAGCCTGTTCCTCCAAAAGCCTTGAATTAACATAATGCTTTTCCCATTAAGACACTTTGCAAAAGAATGGTCCATATTTCTTGTGGCCAAGCTAACTTTTTAACAATATTCTCAAATGAGACAAAATATCTCTCAACCCCTTCCTTACTAAATTTAGGCACTAGGCAAATATTCCTTGTTAAATCAAAACCAGAATGGGATTTGACTCATCATTCAAACTATTAGGTCCCCCTTCACCCTGTAACCTAAGCTTTTTTTTTAGCTAGTTCATATTGCCTAGATTATTTCTCTCTTTGAAGCTATCTCTTTCCTTATCCCTTTCCTCCCTTGCTAACTTATCTCTCTGGATTTCAAGTTCAAGTTTTCTCATTTCCATTTCTTTTGCTCTTTCAAGTTCACATTTTTGCTTTCCTTTTTCCAATTCAAGTTGCTTCATTTGCAACTGAATCTTTGCTAACTCAATTGTTTGCTTTATCTGGGTCAACCTTTTCTTCTTCAAATTCCAAATGCTGTGCTGAAGTCTCCACTATTTCTGATTTTTAGCCCCTGCTTTTAACTCTATCTGCAATTCTTCTGCTAATGCCATCAACGTGACCTTTGTTGATTGCTGCAAAACAATCAGGGATAAATCTTCCCGTCCCCGAAAAGTCTTAGCAATTGACAAAGCCTTTCTGCTTTTCAATAAGTCCAGTAAAATTCACTGTGGAATCTTGTTCACTTAAACTTTAGCAAATCCCAGCACATCCCTCTTAGTCTGTGGATGTGAAATCCTCAGCGAGCCCCCAATTTGTTATGATCCTGTTAGAGACCGTGAACTTTGAAAAGAGAAAGTCGAATTCCTAGTTAGAAGGAATTACACCACAAGATTTCACATTTTAAACAATAACTTTACTGTACAAGAGTTAAACAATGCAAAACACAACTAACTTAACACTACAATTTGGAAACACATACTTTAACCTTAAAATCTTAACAGCACACTCCCATTTGACCTTTATTCCACCCCAAAAGGTCCCCTAAACATTACAGGATCTCGGCAGTTTATTCACTTCTCCTGGGACCAATGCAAAGTGCACCACAGCGCTTAGGAATTCACTTCAATTTTCCTTATCTCTCAGCTGTCTTCTGAGGTTTGAGTTCTCCTAGGAATTGTCCCTTTAGCTTCGGCTAGGCGAATTGTCCAGTTCTCTTCCAAAACCTCCCGAGTCTGGACTTCCCAGCTTGAGCTCAGGCCTTACTCAAAACAGAAACACCCCTGGTTCCCGATGGCCTCTTTGCTCTCCTTGGTGGCTGAAATACAAAAATATTTATTTTTTTGAAGGAATGCAAGTGACCCATACCTGGACCTCCAATTCCCGTTGATCTTAAGGTTAGTTATGCCACTTCCTTTTCGGTGTAACAGCTTCTGAATACACAAGAAGTTTAGGACATCGGACTGCACAACCTATGGAATCCCGGCCTCTTCCCGGTCCTCTCCTCAGACAAGGTCTTTTTTGGGCTGAGATTGCTATAGCCTTGTTTGGGTGTGTGGAGGTTCAGTCCCCAAACATGACCATTGGAATCTCAGATGCAAGTCCAGGAGTTGGTGGCTCTTGTGGCTGTTGCAGCAGACTCTTGTTGGTGTAATGGGAGGTGTCCACCTGAATGGTCAAGCAGCTTTGAGGGCAAAATCCTCAATGAGTTCAAAGGCTTTAAATGTTGACTTCATTGTCATTTAAACATGACAATTGTCTGTAGATGAGTTCTTGGAGAACTCCAAATCAGAGAGGAAAAATAGATTTGAAAGCTAATTCTGATCTAAAAAATGCTACTCTTATTGGCGAATAAGAGTTAATTCAAGTCAGAAAATTATTTTGACAATAATAACAAGCAACAGAATAAACAAGCAGAACAAGTTACTTGGACACACACTGAGAAAGCAAAAGACTAGAAACATGTCTGGAAGGCCTTGTTCATGTCTTCCCTATAGACAAAGTTAAGGAATAATTGGGTGTTGATTCATCTTGAGTAGTAAAGCAAAATTGGCGACAGTGAATTGGCATCTTATTTTATATTCTGCCCAGTCTTTTTCCATTGAAGTTAATGAAAAGAAAATCGTGTGGGCTGCCAACTTGTTATTGCCCATTTTATGCTACTGCCCTAGCTGAATTTATGCCCCAATATATCTTAATTTTCTTCTGTCTACCTTGGAATGTTTTTCTCAGCTAACTTATAATCCGGGCGACTGTCGTATATTGCACATTTTACAATATTGACTAAAGTAAAATTACTCCCAATTATTCTGTGGCTTCTCTGTGGGAGATTGCCAAATGCCAATTACAAACCCAGTTAAAACAGCCCACACTCATTTCACATGGGACCTTCACACCATCAATTTGGGGCGGGCTTTCAACAGAGGTTCTAGAGTCTCACTCTTTCATCTGCCCAACTGCCCCCTTCGCTTTACCCACACCCACCTCTTCATCTTATTCTTCTGCTATTTCTCTTCCTTTAAGCGCTGTTATGTTGACAACAGGGCTCCAGCTTTAGCTAATCAAAAGAATGTCTGAATTAAAAATAGGCATAAGGCTAACTTCTAGCTGGACACCTCCTTCGTCATTTTTATCATGAATCAGGTTCCGCTGACCTGTGTTCATTATTATATCTACTGCCATCCAGTCTTAGATGAGCCACAACTTTAACCAGTTAGAACATTGGGAAGACCGAAGCCATTATCGTTGGCCCCACCATGTACTTGGTAGCTTTCCCATCAGTCCATCCCTCTACCCTGCCATTGTCTCAAGTTGGACCAGACTGCTGGAACACTGAAGGTCCTATGTGGCCCAGAACTGACCTTCTGATCCCATAAGCTCCCCAACACAAAGATGACAGACTTCCATTTCTGTAACATCACCCACTTACTCTCCTGCCTGAGCCCATCTACTACTGAAACTCTCATCCAACCCCGTGTCACTTCAAGACTTGACTGTTACCAGCGACGGCCAAAACCCGAGAATGAACAAATTATTAAATAATAAAGGTGAGGATAGATTGCAAAAGAAAAGAGAATGGAAGAAAAGAGAAAGAAAGGGAATAGAAATCAAGGGGCTAATTGTTCTACCCTCCACTGGGTAGGAAATGGGGTAGTAGAACTAAAATGGCAGCACAGCACTTAACTAGGTCCCACAGACATCCGCATATTTGCCATGCTAGTTGTGGCTTTGAAATGGATGCCCCAGGTGCCCACTGGGAAGAGATTGGCCTCATTAACCCACACGAACTGGGGCCCTATGATGTAACTAGGACACTGATGCAATTTTCAAGTACCAGTGGGTGAAGTCTGCCCTGTGTCCTTGTTGCTTGACTCAGTTCAACAGGACAGCTCCAGGTCACCAGAAAAAGCTCACAAACAGGTTTGTAAATTATTCTTTGGGATCTGGAGAAATCTGAGCTGTCCCCGGAATCACCTCCACCCTACCCACATTCTTTAACTTACCTGGATGGGTTTCATGGTGGAACTGCAGATCTTTTGCCTTCGTCGACAGTATAGCAATGAGGACAAATTATGAAAGTAGGCCGGACCTCAGTCTGCTTCTATTTGAGCAGCAGGGAGGCTCCGCTGATGGAAGTGGTCAAATGAAGAGCCACCCCTGGGGATTTAAAAAAAATTATTTCTAGATTCATTGTCAACAAAGAGCTAGAAGTTCTGTAGTGCTTTCCATGATCTCAGGACATTCCAAAGTACTTTTTAACTTCTGGAGTGCTTTTTGAAATGTAGTCATTGATATAATGTAGGGAATGGGGCAGCCACTTTGCTCACAACATGGTGTGACAAACAGCAATGTGACAAATGACCAGATAACCTGTCTGAGTGATGTTGCTTGAGTGATAAATATTGACCAGGATATCAGGGAGAATATAAATGTCCATTCGGGTAAGGGTTGGAATTAACCAACCTTTTCACACATAAGGGCTGATTATACATTGAAAGCTATCTGTAACTCGAAAACAATTGAATTTACCCTGGACTTGCGGGAATTGAAGAGTTAAAACTATTTTGAAATTTGGCAGCAAGCTTTGGATTTACCTAAAATAGTTTAAACAACTGATCTGTTTTATTTTGTCAAATAAAGTGATAATGTAACTGACAATTATTAATACCATTATATCTTTTTTAGACCTTAAGAAAGACTATTACAAGGACTTCTCTTTGTCCCAGGGTTCAAACTCTGGAATTCCCTCCCTAAACCCCTCCACCTCTCCCTCCTCCTTTAAGAGCTCCCTTAAAACTAACTTCTTTGCATGAGGTTTTGGTTTTCTCATCAAATATCTCCTCTGGCTTGACATCACTTTTTTATTACGACTCTGTGAAACACTTTGGATTGCTCAACATTGAAATATAATAGGTAAGTACAAGTCGTTGTGATTAACTTCAAACTGGAGCCTGGAGGCTGTCAGCAATGTCATCATGTGAAAACTTAATGCCTTCATTTCAAACTCATCTCTTCCCTATTCCTTGCTTCCTTATTTAACCTGCTTGTTTTAAATGGGTTAACTACTCTGTTAAAATAGGAGAGTGAGAAATTTGATATGAGTGCACTATGGTAAGTAGCTGACAGTAATTTCTAGCCTCTGGCCTGCATTTGATCTCAATGAGAAACCACCATAGTAGTAGGGAAAATGCTAGAATCTATTCTAAAGGATGCGATAAATGGAATAAAAACAAGAAATGCTGGAAATACTCAGCAGGTCTGGCAGCATCTGTGGAGAGAGAAGCCGAGTTAACGTTTCAGGTCAGTGACCCTTCTTCAGAACTTGATAAATGGACACTTGGATAACAGTGATCTGATTGGGAATAGTCAACATGGATTTATGAATGGGAAATTCATAAATTGGAGTTTTTTGAGCATTAATAAAGGGGCACAGTGGACGAAGTATACTTGGATTTTCAGAAGGCTTTTGATAAAGTCCCCCACAGGAGGTTGGTTAGCAAAATTAAAGCACATAGGATAGAAGGTAATATACTGGCATGGATTAAGGATTGGTTTACAGGCAGAAAACAGAGTAGGAATAAACGGGTCATTCTGGCATTGGCAGGCTGTGACTAGTGGGGTACCGCAAGTACTTGGGCCCCAGCTGTTCACAATATATATCAATGATTGGAATGTGAGGACCAAATGTAATATTTCCAAGTTCGTGGATGACACAAAACTAGGTGGAAATATGTGTTGTGAAGAAGATACAAAGTGGCTTCAAGGGGATTTGGACAGATTTATTGAGTGGGCAAGAATGTGGCAGATGGAATATAATATGGAAAAATGTGAGGTTATCCACTTTGGTAGGAGGAATAGATGTGCAGACTATTTCTTAAATGGTAAGAAACTAGAAAGTGTAGATATACAAAGGGGACTGCATGTCCTTATCAATAAGTCACTGAAAGATAACATGCAGATGCAGCAAGCAATTAAGAAGGCTAATGATATGTTAGCCTTTATTGCAAGAGAATTTGAGTACAGGAGTAGTGAAGTCTTGCTTCAATTGTATAGAACATTGATTAGACTGCACCTGGAGTACCGTGCAGATTTGGTCCCCTTACCTTGGGCGTGATATTAAAGGGAGTGCAATGAAGGTTCACCAGACTTGTTCCCAGGATGGCTGGACTGTCCTATGAAAAGAGATTGGGGAAACTGGGCCTGCATTCTCTAGAGTTTCAAAGAATGAGAGGTGATCTCATTGAAACCTGCAAAATACTTAAAGGGATAGACAGGGTGGATGCAGTTAAGATGTTTCCCCTGGTTGGGGAGTCTAGAAACAGAGGATACAATTTCAAAACAAGGGGGAAGCCACTTAGGACTGAGATGAGGAGAAATTTCTTCACTCAGTGGTTTGTGAATCTTTGGAATTCTCTTCCCCAGAGGGCTGTAGAAGCTCAGTCATTGAGTATATTTAAAACAGAGATTGACAGATTTCTAAATACCAGTGTCATAAAGGGATATGGGGATAGTGTGGGAAAAAGGCATTGAACTGGATGATCATCCATGATCGTATTGAATGGCAGAGCAGGCTCGATGGGCTTAATGGCCTACTCCTGCTCTTATGTTCCTACACAGTGCAGTCATCTATTGGCTCACTCTACCTAGCAACAGTTATCTGAGTGCAGTGGTGCTCGTGAACCTTAAGCAGATAAGCATTGCTGCTGACAAATGTAAGCTTTCAGGGAGAGGATGTGAAGCTACCATTGATGTACATGAGCTTCACTGAGCTCCACAAGATTGGTGGTTCTTCACTGCAGTGTTTTGAAACTCTTTCCATTCTTATGCAAATCAGGATGAAGTTGGGAACCAGAAGAAATATCTTAGCTGCAATATTATTATACTTCTCTTTCTTGTACTCTTTCATTAACAGTTTTCATAAGTGATGAAGAAATAGTCTGTTTAATGACAGAAAGCATAATGTTATACTGAGACAGTGAAGGTGCTGTTAATTGTCAGTTGCATTAGGTGACAGCTGCATTTTCCAATGCTGATGATTCTTTTTCAATAAAAGCAAATGGAGCAGCAACCTAAATGAATCCTTTTAATACAGAATGTACTCTCTCAAAACTTATCAGCTTCAAACATTCTATAAAAATGATTTTCTTTTGTGGAATTCTAATGCTGGATGGTTTAATATGGAAGTATGTGGCTGCCTGGACGACTTCTTTATCTCATGTATTGTACTTTCCAAATAAGTTAAAATGATAAACCTCTACACTCCTTCTTGAGGACCTTCGGAGGGTTAACCAGCCACTTGCTGCTAAACCCAGATTAATGATGACTTTTTTTTCTATCACTTGCTAAGAATTTCTGATAGGCTGGTTGGCTACAAATTTTAGGGTCTGTGCGAAGCCTTAGCTGTCATTGATGTGTATCAGACAATCATCGGTGCTCTGTGCTCACTTTTCCAATAGGCTCTCGTGATGGGTGAAGGGGTGATTTTGACTTTATGCGATAGTGTAAAAGTGGTGATCGTGAATTGGAAACTCGTTTTACCCCTCTCCCGATCTTCAACGGAAATAAAAATCAGGAGAGATGTTTAAACTGGTTGCCGACTTGACATCACCTGTTATACCCTATTGCATAAAGTCATAATTACCCCCTCCCCGCAAGACTCGGAAATGAAGCCTGTTCAGCTTTGCTTCGACACAGAATGTGCAGTATGAATCATGTGAAGTTTCCTGAATCAATGTCAGGCAGGTGGAGTGAGACCACCTCAAAGAGCAAAGTGAAGTTTAAAAAGATTCTTTTTGACTTTCAATGTTGAATCATTTTTAATAGTTCATCGGATTTTATTGGCACTGAGCTAAAATTGAATCAGCATTTGAAACAAGTTGAGTGAAGCTTTACACTTCCATGCAAGCATGATGCACAAAGCTTTGTTGTCCCTAGCCAGGTGACAATGCTTTGTCAGAGCGGCACAGTGGTGCAGTGGTTAGCACCGCAGCCTCACAGCTCCAGCAACCTGGGTTCAATTCTGGGTACTGCCTGTGTGGAGTTTGCAAGTTCTCCCAGTGTCTGCATGGGTTTTCTCCGGGTGCTCCGGTTTCCACCCACAAGCTGAAAGACTTGCAGGTTGGTAGGTAAATTGGCCATTATAAATTGCCCCTAGTATAGGTAGGTGGTAGGGAAATATCGGGACAGGTAGGGATGTGGTAGGAATATGGAATTAGTGTAGGATTAGTATAAATTGATGGTCAGCACAGACTCAGTGGGCCAAAGGGCCTGTTTCAGTGCTGTATCTCTAAACTAAACTAAACGTAACTTGGATGCATATGGAGTTTGGTTGCAGATTAACCATGATTTAATTGAATGGTGGAACAGGCTGGAGGGGCTAAATGGCCTACTCCTCTTCCTATGTTCCTATATGTATAATATTCCTGAACATACTCTAGGAACTCTTGCCCCTCATTTCCCTTTACACTGCTACTATCCCAGTCTATGTTTAGTTAATTAAAGTCCCCCATTATAACTAACCTATAATTTTTGCACCTCTCTGTAATTTCCTTGTAAATTTGTTCCTCCACGTCCTTCCCACTAGTTGGTGGCCTATAGACAACACCGAGCAATGTAACTGCACATTTTTTCATCCTTAGCTCTAGTCAAATTGATTCTGTCCTCTACCCCTCCGGGACATTCTTTTCTCCAGCACTGCAATGCTCTCCTTATCAATACTGCCACCCCTCCCCCTCTTTTTCCCTTTCCTATCTTTCCTGAACACCTTGTATCCAAGAATATTTAAAACCCAGTCCTGCCCTTCTTTGAGCCAGGTCTCTGTTATAGCCACAACATCATATTTCCACATATCAATCTTCACCTGTAACTCACCAGTTTTACTAACAACACTGCATGCATTACCATACATGCAAATTAGCCCTAATTTAGGGTTTATTACTTTCTCCCTTACTCTGATCCCACCTAATAACTTACTATTCTCTACTCTAGTGCTATCTGTCTCTCCCAGTATTCTGTGCACCTTGGTATTCCTCTCTGATATTTCCTTCTGGTTCCCACACCCCTGACAAGTTAGTCTAAACCCTCCCCAATAGCACTAGCTAATCACCCTGCAAGGAAATTTGTCCCAACTCTGTTCAGGTGCAACACGTCTGGCCTGCACTGGTCCCACCTTCTCCAGAACTGGTCCCAGTGTCCCAGGAATCTAAAGCCCTCCCTCCTGCACCATCTTTCCAGCCACGCATTCAACTGCACTATCCTCCTACTTCTATACTCACTTGCACATGGTACTGGGAGTAATCCAGAGATTACTACTTTTGAAGTCCTGCTTGCTAATTTCTTACTTATCTCATTAAACTCTTCCTGCAGGATCACATCCCTCTTCCTACCTATGTCATTGGTAACAATGTGGACCATGACTGCTGGCTGTTCACCCTCCCCCCACAGAGTGCTCTGCAGCCATTCAGTGACATCCTTGACCCTGGCACCAGGGAGGCAACATACCATTCTGGATTCATGTCTGCAGCCACAGAAACACCTGTCTGTGCCCTGACTATCGAATCTTCTATCACTATTGCTCTTCCAGTCTTCCTTGTGTCCCCCTGTGCAGCTGAGATGTCCATGATGCCATGGACTTGTCTCTGGCTGCACTCTCCAGGTGAACCATCACTCTCCTCAGTATTCAGTACTGAATGTCTGTTGGAGAGTGAGACGCACTCGAGGTTCTCCTGCACAACCTGAAGCCTTCTTCTTGACTGTCTGGCGGTCACACATTCCTTCTCTCCCTGCAAACTCTTAAGCTGCAGGGTGACCACATCTATAAACATGCTATCCACAAAGCTCTCATCCTCATGAATGCCAGCTGCTGCTCAAGTTCCAAAAACTGGAGCTCAAGCTGCTGCAACTGGTGACACTTTCTGCACATATGATTATCCAGGACCCGAGAAGTGTCCTGGAGTTCCCCCATAGCACAGGTTGTGCACTGCAGAGGTTGCAGCAGCCCTGCCATTCCTCTATCTATTAGATAATAAACCTTGGTACTATAAATAAACCCTGCTACTAATAAACTCTGCTACTACTAATACTAATAACCCTTCCAATATTAATAAACCTTACCAATAGTAATAATAATGTTACTACTGCTAATACTAAACTTTACCAATACTAATCTGTCTTTCCACTACTAATATACCCTACCAATGCTAAAACATTACCAATAGTAGTAATAACCTCACGAATAGTAATAAACCTTATTTAAAAATAAAAGATAAGACTCACCAGCTACCCACTTGTTACTTGATATTAATACATAATATTTTTAATGTTTTAAAACGCCCAGCTGTTTACACTCAGTCCCTAAGCAGTAAATACTTACCAGCCAATCAACTCACTGCTTTCCTATGATGTCATGGTTTGATTCTTTTTTCTTTCTTTTCAAACTCTGGTGCATAGAGGTAGGTTCCTCGCAGGTCGGCCACCACTCCTGACTCTCTGCATGGTAAGTGGAAGACCCTGAGACTGGGTCTAGATTTATTTGCTCCCCATTAGGTTCCTTGCAGGTCCGCAGCTTCTGCCGCCACTCCCGACTCTCTCCAGGTATGTGGTAGGCCCTAAGCCTGGGACTGGATTTATTCTCTCCCTGGTAGATTCCTCGCAGGTCCATTGCTGCCACTGCCAACTCTCGCCAGGTAAGTGCAGTCCAATGAGAAAGGAGGCACTGCTAGACCTGGTTCTTGGGAATGAGGTGCGCCAAGTGGATCAAATACCAGTAGGAGATCATTTAGGGGACAGTGATCATTGTATCATAAGGTTTAGGCTGACTATGGAAAAGGACAAAGAACAATCTGGGGTAAGAATAATTAACTGGGGGAAAGCCAACTTCAATCGGGTAAGAATGGAGCTGGGGCGAATAAATTGGAGTCAAAGGTTGGCAGGAAAAATGGTAACTGAACATTGGGCTCCCTTCAAAGAAGAGATAGTTCGGGCACAGTCAAGGTGTGTTTCCTCGAAGGGGAAAGGTAGGGTAAACAAATCCAGAGCTCACTGGATGAGAAAAGAGGTAGAGATTAAGATAAAGAAGAAAAAGCGTGCTTATGACAGATGCCAGGTAGAAAATACTATTGAGAACCAGGCTGAATATAGAAGGTCCAGAGGGGACATGAAAAAGCAAATAAAAGAAGCAAAGAGAGAGCAAGAATAGAGACTGGCAGCTAACATAAAAGGGAATCCAAAAGTTTTCTATAGACATATAAATAGTAAAATTGTGGTAAAAGGAGGAGTGGGGTCGATTAGGGACCAACAAAGAGATTTGCCCGTGGAGGGAGAGGGCATAGCTGACGTATTAAATGAATACTTTGCATCTGCCTTTACCAAGGAAGAAGATGCAACCCAGGCAATGGTGAAAGAGGAGGTAATTCAGACACTAGAAGGGTTTAAAATTGATAAAGAGGACCTATTAGATAGGCTGTCAGTACTTAAAGTGCATAAGGCACCAGGACCAGATGAGATGCATCCAAGGATACCGAGGGACATGAAAGAGGAAATCACGGAGGCTTTGGCCATAATTTTTCAGTCTTCCTTAGACTCAGGGGTGGTGCCAGAGAACTGGAGAATTGCAAATGTTACACCCTTGTTCAAAAAAGGGTGTAAAGATAAGTGCAGCAACTACAGGCCAGTCAGTTTAACTTCGGTGGTCGGGAAACTTTTCGAAAGAATAATTCGAGTCAAAATTAATAGTCACATGGACAAATGCAGGTTAATTAAAGAAAACCAGCATGGATTTCTTAAGGGAAAATCATATTTAACTAACTTGCTGGAGTTTTTTAAGGAGGTAACAGAGAGGGTTGATAAGGGAAATGCAGTTGATGTGGTGTACATGGACTTCCAAAAGGCATTTGATACAGTGCCACACAACTGACTTGTGAGCAAAGTGAGAGCTCATGGAATAAAAGGGACGGTAGCAACGTGGATATGGAATTTGCTGAGTGACAGAAAACAAAGAGTAGTGGTTAATGGATGCTTTTCAGACTGGAGGAAGGTTTGTAGTGGAGTTCCCCAGGGATCAGTTGGAAGCCTTGCTTTTCCTGATATATATTAATGACCTAGACCTTGGTGTACAGGGCACAATTTCAAAGTTTGCGAATGATACAAAACTTTGAAGTAATGTGAACTATGAGGAGGATGGTGTAGAACTGCAAAAGGACATAGACAAGTTGGTAGAATGGGCAGATAGGTGGCAGATGAAGTTCAATGCAGAGAAATGTGAAGTGATTCATTTTAGTAGGAAAAACATG
Source organism: Heterodontus francisci (assembly GCF_036365525.1). Taxonomy (NCBI): domain Eukaryota; kingdom Metazoa; phylum Chordata; class Chondrichthyes; order Heterodontiformes; family Heterodontidae; genus Heterodontus; species Heterodontus francisci. The sequence continues at coordinate 40,620,679 of NC_090371.1, forward strand.
GAGAGGCAATATAAAACAAAGGGTACAATACTAAAGGGGGTGCAGGAGCAGAGGGACCTGGGTGTATATGTGCATAAGTCATTGAAGGTGGCAGGACAGGTTAAGAACGCGGTTAATAAAGCTTATAGTATCCTGGGCTTTATGAATAAGGGCATAGAGTACAAGAAACAGGAAGTTATGTTGAACCTCTATAAGACACTAGTTCGGCCTCAGCTGGAGTATTGCGTCCAGTTCTGGGTGCTGCACTTTAGGAAAGATGTGAGGGCATTGGAAAGAATGCAGAAAAAAATCACGAGAATGGTTCCTGGGATGAGGAACTTCAGTTATGAAGATAGATTGGAGAAGTGAGGACTATTTTCCTTGGAGAAGATAAGAGGTGATGTGATAGAGGTATTCAAAAGCATGAGGGGTCTGGACCGAGTAGGTAGGGAGAAACTGTTCCCACTTGTGAAAGGATCGTGAACGAGAGGGCACAGATTTAAAGTAATGGGTAAGCAAAGCAAAAGTGACATGAGGAAAAACTTTTTCATGCAGCGAGTGGTTAAGGTCTGGAATGCACTGCCTGAGACTGTGGTGGAAGCAAGTTCAATTGAAGCATTCAAAAGGGAATTAAGCTGTTCTATGAAATGGAAGACTGTGCAGGGTTATGGGGAGAAGGTGGGGGAATGGCATTCGTGAATTGCTCTTTCGGAGAGCCGATGCAGACACAATGGGCCGAATGGCCTCCTTCTGCGCTGTAACAATTCTGTGATTCTGCATGCTGGTGTAGGATTAATCTACGTCTGTGCCGGTATCAAACTGATGCATGTAATGTAATACTCCTACATTCATGATTAGGAGGAGGTGAAAAAACACCAGCTGTATGAAAGAGTTAGCCATAAACACAAATTCTTTTGTGAGATGTGCTATTTATTTTCTCTTCATTTCTCCTCTCTGTTTCTTAGCTTATGTGCCATCCTTGAGCCAACAGGGCAGAATAATGGCCTATTGCTATGCTTCTGTAAATATATGTGTTTAGTACATGGGTGATTAATGAACTTAGGCTGTACTATACACCTTCACTTGAGGGTTAGCCACCTAGATTTTTTTTCCTTAATCTCAGTGCTTCATAGGCCGGAGATCCAGCTCCCAGTCCGCAGTCAACTCTCTTCTGAACAGGTCACCAAACAGGTGCATGAAAGGAGCTCAGGAATGATTCTCTTTCTAGTTCTCCCTTCCACTTTGTGAGGAAACCCCTGGTCTCCACTTGGCACATCCACACACCAACAAGACTGAGAATAAAACTTCACAGAAGTGAGTGACTGGATCTTCCATCCTGTGGCACTCTTTGTTGATGCTTCAACCTGCTCTATCACTGTGCTGCTTTGAATGTTTCTTAAAGGTCTTTGTTAGATAATTTTTCTCCTCATTAACTTTTATTCATTCTTGCTTCCAATTGTAACTGGAAAATTGCAATCTCTAGACAGCAGGTGCCACTGCCAATACTATCCATAAGACTGACTGGATGTAAGCTTTGCTGAATATTTCTTTCCTTTGAAAGGAATCACTACGTACCATTATGGGGTATATCTAATGGGAAGATTAGAAATTGGTAAAAAGGCATTATAGACAGTCGTTATGTTCAAAAGACAGTCAAGGTCAGAAATGAAGGACACAGTTTTCCCTGAGATAGTAACGAAGCAAGCAATATTGATGACAAATAACATATGATAAAAAAATGAGGAAATTGAGCTTGCTTTCTTCGAAAAGGAGGAGACTTTAAGATGACCAAATTGAAGTTTTCAAGTTTATGAAGGAATTGACAAAGCTTATCCAAGAAAAATACTCACACAGGGTTAAAATACTGAGGAATAAAATTTAACAAAGAACAACTTAGATGTAACAAGGCAAGCCGGGCAGATTTTTCAGCCAAAGGATAAATGAGTTGTGGAATAAGTTACCAGGAGGACCATTGAAATTGGCAGTATAAATAGATTCAAGAGGAAATTTGATGCATTTTGGAGAGGGAATGGATGAAGGGATATGGTGAGAAGGCAAATAGATGTAGTCGAACTGTGAAAAAAAAGGATGAGCTTGTTGGAACGAATGGCCTTTTACCGTTATTAAAGTACATTTGTTCTTAAGTTAAATTTACTCCCTTTTGGAAGTCTAAGGCTCAGAGTTACAAGATTGACCTCTGAAACACTGGAACCAAAACTTTACCCATTTTATGTATAAATATTAAACAATTTTTTTTTTAACTTCACCTAAGGGAAAAATTATTTCAAACACTCCCAGGAGAGTTATGGCTAAACGGTGCTTGGCTTGAAGGTTAGCCCTTTTCCTGTAGGATGTTCCCCTTTAATTACAAGTCCGCAGTAATAAGATGAAAAATGAGCCAGCAACACAGGATTGTTCAAATGAGACATGATAAATCAGTTTGTCCAGGGGAAAAGTTTATGCTGAATCCATCATGACATTCAGCTTTCTGCCACTTCCCTCGTTTCAATGAGAATGTCTCAGGAAAAAATTTTAATTGCTTAAGATTAGGTTGAAGTCGATGGTCCGTAATGAGCAAAGTGAAACCTGCATTTTTCTTGTTTTGTTTTCATGTTAAAAGGTCCCTGAGATTAATGCAAAATAATTTGCCCTTAAATTGCACCCATTCCTTCACATGTTGGTTCAAAGACTTTATATCTTTAGATTTACATAAATTTTGCATACTACACATTCTACTAAATGAGAGTTATGGTTCAGATGTACTGGCATATCAATGCTGAATCTTTAATCAAAAAAAAATCACTGAAATTAAACTTTCTTCTTTGTTGCTTCTAAAATAATTGGATAGTAATTTAAAACACACCCATTAAGACAAATGGGATTTTAAGGCAGTCAATAAATCCAGCTCCAAATCCCGTTTACTGACTGACTCTTGTGCTTAATAATAGGGATGAACAAATCATTTAGGTGTGACTTACCTTTTTAAATGGCATTAATGGAAATGGGACATTTTTGGTCTTATTTTTTTCAAAACTTAAAAGCAGTATTCTTTTGATTAAACAAAAAGGCTACTAGTTTTTTTTAAAGAATTTTTTCTATTTTTATTATATAGCAGGGTTATAAGATTTCTTATATGAAAGGACAAAGATAGTCAAAGGTTTGTTTTTTCCAGTTTTGTGGTAAGTGAACAAAAGCCATGACCAAACCTCATTACCATGAGTGCAGTTCAAAGGGCCAAGCCTAGTCAACCTTATATAATGGTTTCATTGAGCTGGCCACCAGAATGATTGCTTCTAGGAGAGGCAAAAGGCATAAAAAGCAAACTTTATTTAAATTATAAGCCTTAATGCAAGTTTATGCGAAGAGTTGAGCATATCCTGCAACTTGGGCTCCTGCTCCTCAAACATGACTTAACCTTGTTCATAAATCTCATCAGCATTCACTCACATTTAGATGTTGAAGACAAATGTATTTCTGATGAAGTCCTTACCTCCGTGATGTTAATACACAACATCACCCAGTTTACATCTTCGCCATTGGAAGGATGCAAATTTAACACCTGAGGAAAGGGATAACCTCAGTAACCACAGACCAGCCAGCCTGCCAACCATTGGGAGTGGGTTAACTCCTAAAGGCCATAATACAGAAAAAAATTAATACTCACTTAGAAAGACATGGGTTAATTAAGGATAGCCAGCATGGACTTGTAAAAGGCAAATCAAGCTCGACAAATTTAATCAAGTTCTTTGAAGAAACTGATGGAAATCACACCTGCCAAATGGCAACATATTAATTTCATCATAATAAAATAAAAGCAAAATACTGCAGATGCTGGAAATCTGAAATAAGAACAAGAAATGCTGGAAATACTCAGCAGGTCTGGCAGCATCTGTGGAGAGAGAAGCAGAGTTAACGTTTCAGGTTAGGCTACAGTTACAACATTGCATCCAATTTTCAGCACCCTACATTGGGAAAAATGGACAGGTTACATGGTCATAGAGTCATACAGCACAGAAACAGGCCCTTTGGCCCATTGTGCAGAGGAGATTTACTGAGATGATAGCACAGATGGGAAGCTTTAGTAATGAGGAGAGACTAAAGAACTAGAGATTTTTTCATTAGGATAGAGAAGGTTAAAAGGATTTCAAAATTATGAGAGGATTTAATAAGGTAATCAGAGAGTTGCCTAGGGCAGTCACTTTCTCCTCACCACTGGAGTTTTCTTGAAAGGACCCCATGGCATATAAGTTAAAGAGAACTGTTAATTTGATAACTACTGGCAGAGACTTGGAGGTGGTATAAATGGGCTCAGCGAGCTCCAATGATAGCGGGCCACACGCCAAAGAGCCGCTGCAAACTCAAGCGCGGCGGTTCATTTAAATAGCCAGGGCAGGCTGCTGCCCCCCTCCCCCCACCCCCAGCCTGCCAATCACATGGAGGGGGCAGGCTGTCCGTCTCTGGCAATGGCGTCAGCTGCCTGTGCTGACGCCATTTTCAAAGGGCTGTCAGCCCTATCGGCTTATTTAAATATTTAAAGACAGATTAAATAAAATAAAATGAATACATTTCTTTTTCCCCTCTCCCACCCCTACAAAAACCATTAAATTAACTATTTGCCCTTCCCCCCCCAACACACTTACCTGTAACATCTGACCCTCCCCCCTGCAAACTGCATAAAGTTTAAAGTACAACCATTCCCACCAACTCCTACACCCATGACATTTATTTGACTCCATTCGCTCCCCCTGCTGCACTGATGAACTTACCTCCTCCCCCCTCCCCACCAGTGTGGCGCTTTGTTACCCCGGATGGGGGTCTGAAGGCGCGGGAGTGCTGTCCACCGGGCCGAAGATTGCAGTGGGCCATCAAGATTAAGGGTAAGTATATGCAAATCTATTCATTTTATTAATTTGCATATGGTGATTGTGTTCCCGTCGCTGAGCGGTGGGGGGAGGGGTGGGGGGCCAGGCCGCCACAGTCCCCCGCCACCACTAGGAGGATTGGGCTGGGCTCTGCCGGCATCGAGGTCTGTGGCGGGCCTCATCCAGGGCCATCTTCAGGCCCCACCCCCGCCACGGATCCCGACATCGAGGGCTCCTTAAAATCCAGCCCCATAAGTGCTGCAAACCGAGTAGAAATCTGTTGTAACATTTTGGGAAATAGTAGTTTCTATACGCTGGTTTCTTTTGACATGTTGGGAATGGTTGCTTTGAACTGTAACATCACATGATGACACAAAATGGTGTTCCGAAGAAGGGTCACTGACCTGAAACGTTAACTCTGCTTCTCTTTCCACAGATGCTGCCAGACCTGCTGAGTGGTTCCAGCATTTCTTGTTTTTATGACACAAAATAGTAGTTTGATTGCCCAAGATGAAAACATACAGCACTGTGGGTGTACCTACCCCACGTGGACTGCAGCGGTTCAAAAGCACCTTCTCAAAGGCAATTAAGGATGGGCAATAAATGTTGGTCTAGCCAGCGACGCCCACATACCCTGAAATGAATTTTAAAAAACCTGTCTTGGATAACTCCGCTGATCCATGTCCTTCTCTAGAATTTTCAAATAAAGGGGGCTCCAACACAGGCACCACAATGACACATCCTTGGGGAAATTGTATAGATATCAGGCAGGGTACAGTTTTAAGAATGTCTGAGTAAGTTACCATAAAAGAGCAGAAAAATAAATGACATTGGGACAGGGGAAACAACAGAACAGCAACTTACAAAAAGGATGCACTCACCTTGAAGAAAAAGACCCAACATAGTGAACAGTGCCTGTCCCATATGGGTGCTGAGTATCTGGAATGTTGTTCCGTCTGGAGTGCTGTTCAGGTGCTCTGACCATTTATGATGTTATGTCCTCCTTGCATTTTACTTGGGTTGTTAATGTGTCTTGAAGATAACAGATGCACACGCTCCCAGCAACATCAGGGAGGGTCAGTTAATGAGTTGGGTCTGGAGTCGCATATAGGCCAGACCAGGTAAGGGCGATAGATATCCTTTCCTAAAGGACATTAGTGAGCCAGTTGGGTTTTACGACAATCTGATGGCTTCATGGTCACCATTACTGATGCTAGCTTTTTAAAATTCTAGATTTATTTAATTAAATTAATTCAATTCACAAACTGCCAAGGTGAGATTTGAATTTACATTTCCAGATTAGTAGTCCAGGCCTCTGAGTTACCAGTCCAATAACATAACCACAAGAGTCATAGAGTCGTACAGCATAGAAACAGGCCCTTCGGCCCACCGCGTCCATGCCGACCATAATGCCTATCTATACGAATCCCCCTGCCTGCATTAATTCCATATCCCTCTATGCCTTGCTCATTCAAGTACTTGTCCAGATGCCTCTTAAATGTCGCTACTGTTCCTGCCTCCACCACCTCCTTTGGTAGTTCATTCCAGATACCCACTATTCTTTATGTGAAAAACTTACCCCTTTGATCTCCTTTAAACCTCCTCCCTCTCACCTTAAATCTGTGCCCTCTGGTTTTAGTCACCCCTACCATCAGAAACAGACTCTGGCTATCTATCCTATCTATGCCTCTCATAACTTAATATATCTCTATCATGTTCCCTCTCAGCCTCCTTCGCTCCAGGGAAAACAGACCCAGCCTATCCAATCTCTTTTTATAACTCAAGCCCTCCAAACCAGGCAACATCCTTGCGAATCTTTTCTGCACCCTCTCTAGCTTAATCACATCTTTCCTGTAGTGCGGCGACCAGAACTGCACACAGTACTCCAAATGCGGCCTAACCAACGTTATGTACAACTGTATCATGTCCCAACTCTTGTACTCAGTGCCTCGGCCGATGAAGGCAAGCATGCCAAACGCCTTCTTCACCAACCTGTCTAACTGTATTGCCACTTTCAGGGAACTATGTACTTGCACCCCAAGGTCTCTCTGCTCAAGAACACTCCCCAGGGCCCTGCCATTTACTGTATACGTCCTACCCTGGTTTAACTTCCCAAAATGCATCACTTCACACTTGTCTGCATTAAATTCCATTTGCCAATCCCTTGCCCACTTTCCCAGTTGATCTATATCCTGTTGGAACCTTAGACAACCTTCTTCACTGTCCACTATACCACAAATTTTGGTGTCATCTGCAAACTTATTAATCATGCCCTTACATTCACATCCAAGTCATTAATATATATGACAAACAACAGAGGGCCCAGCACCGATCCCTGCAGCACACCACTGGTCACCGGCCTCCAATCTGAAAAACAACCCTCCACTACCACCCTCTGCCTCCTATCACCAAGCCAATTTTGTATCCAATTTGCGAGCTCACCCTGGATCCCATGAGTTCGAACCTTCTGGACCAGCCTATCATGCGGGACCTTGTCAAAGGCCTTGCTAATGTCTATGTAGACAACGTCCATCGCCCTGCCTTCGTCAATCCTCTTGGTCATCTCCTTGAAAAACTCAGTCAAATTCGTGAGACATGATTTCCCACGCACAAAGCCATGCTGACTATCCCTAATCAGACCTTGCCTTTCCAGATGCATATATACCCTGTCTCTCAGAATCCCTTCCAATAACTTTCCCACCACTGATGTAAGGCTCACCGGCCTGTAGTTCCCTGGCTTATCCCTGCAGTCCTTCTTAAATAAAGGCACAACATTAGCTATCCTCCAGTCTTCCGGTACCTCACCCGTGGCTAACAATGATTCAAAAATCTCTGCCAGGGCTCCAACAATCTCCTCCCTTGCTTCCCATAGCATCCTGGGATACACTTGGTCAGGCGCTGGAGATTTATCCACCTTAATGCACTTCAAAACCTCCAACACCTCCTCCTTTGTAATGTTGATATGCTCCAGGATATCACTGTTCCCTCCCTTGAACTCACTAACTTCCATGACCTTCTCCACGGTAAATACGGATGAGAAATATTCATTTAAGACCTCGCCCATTTCCCGTGGCTCCACACATAGATTGCCACATTGATCCTGAAGGGGACCTACTCTCTCCCTAGCTACCGTTTTACTCTTAATATACTAATAGAATCTTTTAGGATTCTCCTTTATCTTATCTGCCAGGGAAATCTCATGGCCCCTTTTCGCCCTCCTAATTTCCTTCTTAAGTGTAGCCCTACATTCCCTATACTCCTCGAGGGACTCGCTCAATCCCAGCTGCCTATACCTGACATATGCTTCCTTCTTTGCCCTGACCAGACCCTCAATATCCCTCGTCAACCAAGGTACCCTAAACTTGCCAGCCTTGTCCTTCCATCTAACAGGAACATGCCGGCCCTGAACTCTTCCTATCTCACTTTTAAAAGCCTCCCACATGCCAGACGTCCCTTTACCTGTAAACAGCCTCTCCCATTGAACTTTTGAGAGTTCCTGTCTGATGCCATCGAAATTAGCCTTCCCCCAATTTAGGACATCAATCTGAGGACCAGTCCTATCCTTTTCCATAACTATCTTGAAGCTAATAGAGTTATGGTCATTGGTCCCAAAGTGCTCCCCCACTGACACATTAACCACCTGCCCATCCTCATTTCCTAAGAGGATGTCGAGTGTAGTTCCTTCTCTAGTAGGGCCATCCACATATTGCTTCAGAAAACTATCCTGGATACACTTAACAAATTCTTCCCCATCTGATCCCTTAGCTCTAAGGCAGTCCCAGTCAATATTAGGGAAGTTAAAATCACCTACTATTACAACCCTATAATTCCTACACCTATCTGTGATTTCCCTACATATATGCTCCTTCACTTCCCTCTGACTATTGGGGGGCCTATAGTAGAATCCCATCAAAGTGATCACCCCTTTCTTATTTCTAAGTTCTACCCATTTGCCCTCGCTCAACATTCCCCCCGGGGTATCCTCTCTAAGTACTGCCGTGATGTCCTCCCTAATCAATAGTGCAATTCCCCCTCCTCTCTTACCTCCACCTCTGTCACACCAGAAAGATCGGTACCCTGGAACATTGAGCTGCCAGTCCTGCCCATCCCTCAACCACGTTTCCGTAATAGCTATCATATCACAATCCCATGTACCGATCCATGCTCTTAAGTTCATCTGCCTTACCTGTAAGGCTTCTTGCATTAAAGTACATGCAGTTTAGCCTACCAGACACTCCACACTCCCTGTCCTGCCCCTGCCCGGCCTGCCTACTGGACTTACTTGCCTTAACCTCTAGATTTGCCTCAACTATCTCATCGGAGAGACTACTACTTTGGGTCCCACCCCCCTGCAAGACTAGTTTAAACCCTCCCGAATAGTACTAGCAAACCTCCCCGCAAGGATATTGGTCCCCATCCGGTTTAGATGCAACCCGTCCTTCTTGTACAGGTCACCTCTGCACCAGAAGAGATCCCAATGATCCAAGTAGCTGAAGCCCTCCCGCCTACACCAGCTCTTCAGCTATGTATTCATTTGCCTAATACCCCTATTCCTACCCTCACTAGCACGTGGCACAGGGAGTAATCCTGAGATTACAACCCTAGAGGTCCTGCTTTTTAACCTTCTGCCTATCTCCCTATATTCACTTTGCAGGACCTCAGCTCTCTTCCTGCCTATGTCGTTAGTACCAATATGGACCACGACCTCAGGCTGCTCACCCTCCCCTTTCAGAATGTCCTGCAGCTGCTCCAAGACATCCTTGACCCTGGCATTAGGGAGGCAACATACCACCCTGGAGTCTTGTTTGTGGCCACAGAAACGCCTATCTGCACCCCTTACAATAGAATCCCCTATCACTATAGCTCTTCCAACCCTTTTCCTCCCCTGCTGTGCAGCAGAGCCCTCCGTGGTGCCACGAACTTGACTGTTGCTGTTTTCCCCTGGGAGGTCATCCCCTCAACAGTATCCAAAGCGGTATACCTGTTTGAGAGGGGCATGGCCACAGGGGACTCCTGCACTACCTGCCTGCGCCTACAATGTGACTGCCCAATAATTTTTTCTCATCTGCCAACCAGTTGCCACACTCCACTTGTTTTTGGCAGTCAGCTGACCGGCAACAGACAGACTAGGCCCAGGAGTTAAAATTTTCTGAGTCTAGGCCTCAAATATAGCCAGCGAGTGCATTTCACTCATGCCCCGTCCCTACCCACTCGAAACTCGCTTGAGGTTGAAATTGACCTCATTGTTTATATAATGTGTTTGCTAGGTGTGCTTACTTATCAGCTCTTGGCCGCGAAATTAATTTGTGTAGAACCGTTTCTAGTGGTGCTATGAAGATCTCCCTGGGTTGCTCGGAGGCAGGCTGTGCCAGCAACCGGTACCTGCATGGCTTGCACATCACGCGTGGTGTTCTCCGAGGATATGGGCCCACGTAGGGTCGTCCCCTGCACATGCGGAACATGGTGCTATCCTGATGTCACACAGCCCTACCGACTAATCTGGTGCCAGGATCCCAAATTTGAGCAATGAATGTGCAGGCAATGCCAGCGTTATTTACTCGGGAAGAAAGAAGTGTGAAGCAGCAAGATGGACCCTGCAGGAGAGTTATTTAAAGGGCCAGGCACCCTGATTGCAGTTAAGTTAAATTTTTGGATTTTTTTTTTTTGCAAAGTGTCTGAAAGTGTTTTTGAAAGTGATTTGGTGAGTTCCTGCATTTGCCAGAAAGTGTTGCCTCACAGGGATAGCAGAGGACAAGATGACCTGTGCACATTAAAAGCTGGATTTTATCCAGCCAGCAGGAGCAGCCATGATCTTTTTTGAATGGCGGAGCAGGCCCCAAGGGCCGAATGGCCTACTCCTGCTCCGATTTTCTATGTTTCTATGTTTCGGAAAGGGAGTGGAGGTATGGGAGGTGGTAAAATTAGGAGGAGAGGCGCTCACCCGGAAACCCGATGTCATGATGTCGGTTCTGGATTTTGTCAGCGGCAGGAAAGCTTCAAGGTGGCATTTCCACTTCAATGCGGCGGAACTGCAGTTATAATGGCTGAAAAGGTATTTGCCATATATTTGCATTGACTTGATTTGGATTAATAAGGAGTTTCCTATTTACTGAACAACGTACAGGGATCGCGTGGCTTCAGATCCATGGCCGTTTAAAGGCAGCGGAACCGCGGCAAGGTCTCAGTACTGCCATAGGAAGGCAGTCGTGGGAACTGTTGCATGACTCCAGGAAGGGGAACAGGGGGTTGAGTGGCTATTACCTGACAGCAGCGCAGCCCTTGAGGCGAGAGTGTGCGTAAAGTGGGTGCAGTCCTCGAGGCAAGGATGGGTGCAGAGGGTCATTAGCCCATGATCAGAGCAGAGTGGCAAGGGGAAGGCTGCAAAGGCAAGCTCATCTATCCAGGGACAGCGACCAGCTGGAATGGGCTGCATACACTCAGTCTTTGTGGACCCCTGCACTGTGCAGCAGAGACTCAGAGTGAGGCAGGGCCAGGCGGCTGCTGGGCAGGTTGGTGATGATCGACTAGGGGAGCCAAGAAGGACCTAGCAGAGCAGAGAGTATACCGGACTCGCCTTAGTTACCTCCAGATGTCTGAGCGGCAGTCCTAGTGAAGACTGCCGCTCTCCAGGGAGGCCATCATTGATTTATGTGCGATGCTGCAGGATGAGCTCTGACCCATGGGCTTTGGTGGACATCGAATGCCCATGGGCCTAAAGACCACCATGCACTCAACTTTTATGCCTCTGGCTCTATCCAGGGATCTACTGGGAACAAGTTCCAGGCAGCAGCTGTATCAAGGAGGTGTTCAAGAGGGCCGGAGACTATGTGTGGCAGTGGTTAGCACCGCAGCCTCACAGCTCCAGCGACCCGGGTTCAATTCTGGGTACTGCCTGTGTGGAGTTTGCAAGTTCTCCCTGTGTCTGCGTGGGTTTTCTCCGGGTGCTCCGGTTTCCTCCCACAAGCCAAAAGACTTGCAGGTTGGTAGGTAAATTGGCCATTATAAATTGCCCCTAGTATAGGTAGGTGGTAGGGAAATATAGCGACAGGTGGGGATGTGGTAGGAATATGGGATTAGTGTAGGATTAGTATAAATGGGTGGTTGATGGTTGGCACAGACTCAGTGGGCCGAAGGGCCTGTTTCAGTGCTGTATCTCTAAAACTAAAAACTAACAGTCAGGGCGAGAGGGCCATCAGATTCGAAGCCATTGCTGGATTCCCCTGGGAGCAAGGTGTCATCAACTGCACACATGTAGCCATCAAAGCTTCCATGAGCAGCCAGTAGCCTTCATCAACAGGAAGGGCTTCCATTCCATCAAACTTCAACTGGTCTGCGACCATCGAAAATGTTTCCTGCAGGTGCGTGCCTGCTTCCTGGGAGGCAGCCACGATGCCTACATCCTTCAATAGGCCCAGGTGCCACAGCTTTTCAGTTCCTCTGCTCGCCTTCAGGGATGGATTCTCGGGGACTCAATGAAGACATGGCTACTGACGCCTGTGGGAAACCCTCGCACTGCAGCAGAGGAAAGGTACAACACCTGCCACGCTTCTACCTGAGTGACCATTGAGCAGGCCATTGGGCTACTGAAGATAAGATTGCACTGCATGGATCAATCCAGTGGAGCCCTGCAGTAGGCCCCAGTGAAGGTCTTGCGTATCGTGGTGGTCTGCTGTGCTCTGCATACTCTAGCACTGCATCAAGAGGATATGACTGAACGCCATTCCTCATCTGATGAGGAGGATGTAAAGGAGGATGCTGAGCAGGCAGTGCGAGATGATGAAGCCTATGTACCAGAGATGAGGGTCATTGAGAGACTGGCAAGGGAAGTGCTGGACAATCTCATACATGCCTGGTTTCTGCCACCATGATGTCCGTTTCAAGTGAGTTCAATATAACTGACCTCACTATATTAAAAGCAAAATACTGCGGATGCTGGAAATCTGAAATAAAAACAAGAAGTGCTGGAACTACTCAGCAGGTCTGGCAGCATCTGTGGAAAGAGAAGCAGAGTTAACGTTTCAGGTCAGTGACCCTTCTTCAGAACTGGCCTCACTATATTCTGTGTGTCGCCTCTTTCCCATCACACTTCCCCACCTTGTACTTAGGCTCAGCAGGCGCACGCACAGAGCTGAGAAGGTGACTATGCGCAGCCACCCCCTGTACTGGCAGCCCATTGAGGGAGCAAGTGTGAAGGTGGCATCTGACAGGGCAGTAGGGAAAGCATTAGAGATTCTCTGCAATGAAAGTAACCTCCACTTATTTAAACCCAATAACAAGAGCAAGTCTACAAAGTGCTACACCTGCACTGGCAGCAGAGAAAAAGGCAGGCTGTTGAATACGCTGGGATGACTTTGCAGGCACCATCTGGCTGCCTAAGGTTTGGAGGCCCCCGGCTAGCACAGATACAGGAGCCTCCTCAGTCATTGCAGCTACTAGAGTTAGGGTTGCTGGCAGAGGGGCTGAGGAGCCACAGACAGTGCTCAGAGCGCCCTGAGGGGAGCCCCCTGATGTGGAAGTCAGCCTCTCCTCCTCCCTTTCAAGGCTCACTTGAACCTCCCAGCTGACCATAGAAGGATGAGGAGCTGGAGAAGACTCCAGGTGTCTTGTCTTTTTCATGCCCTGTCACTGCTGCGTTGAACCCATGGCCAAGGTGAGTGTCTGCAGGTCTGTAAGCATCTAAAATTTCTGGCTACCTTACCCCTCTCTGCAACTCCAGCATGTTCTGTGCTGCTGACACCAGAGGCTCTTCATCAGTGGCCTCGCCAGTCATGGCCTCTGTTAGTGTGGTGCTCTCACCAATTGTGAGCCTGTATCTAAGCCCGAGTTCATACCCACTGAGGTGAAAGTATCTGCGCTGGTGGAGGGTACAGGGGAATGGTGTGATGGTACAACCTCTAAGGATCCTTCCTCCTCAGAGGGATTCCAGTGGTGCCAACAGAGGATCTTCCCTCAGAGGTGCCCAACCTGCATAAAGAAAAACAAATATTTCAGAGTTTTGCTTCATGGATCTAACCATGCCAACCACGCATGATGTGGTTCTTTAGAAAGGCAGTGCTGTGCACATGACCACAATCCCTCCTCACTCTCTTGGGTGGACACTCCAGTCTCTCCATCTGCTATGGAATGGCCACCCTGGGAGTCATTAGTTCCAGGGCCACCTCCATTGCCGGGGCCAGTTCTCGGATGTCCGGGCTCCCACCTTCAGTCTTCACCCTTTCCCTAGTGTTGTGGGCCTTGTTTTCCTGCAAGCAGAAAGAGGGGCATTGTTAGTCTCCCCACAGATAGAAAGCAGGACACTTGTTCTGATGGCAGCGCTCTGGCGCTTGATAGGGGCTCCTGAATGCCTCCTCCACACATCTGCTCTCAAGGGATGTGCAGGGAGCAAGCTAAGCCAAAATGCCATTTGTCTTGGAGAAGCAGCCATGCATCTGACAGGATCAGCTGTTGTCTGAGCCCCTTTCGCCTTTGCAGTCACATCCTGACCATGCCGCGCTCTCTCCCAAGTGGCTACATGCAAGTCCCAAAGATGATATGGTTATGGAGGACTCACCCTGGTGGAGTGAAGGAGGTCATTGACCCTCTGGAAATAGGTTTGGAGGGTGACCCCACGACTGCTGACCTGCTCTGTGATCTCCATCCAGGCTTGTTTGGCGAGGCAGGAGGTTCTCTTCCTGCAATCCCTGGGGAAGAGGGGCTCCCACTTTTCCTTTACAGCCTGGAGGAGAATCTGGAGGGAGTCATCGCTGAACTGTGGGACCAACTGGTGTCACCCACCTGACATGGTCCCTCTTGGCTTCCGGTCAGCTCCTGGCCTTATGAGGCCTTGGTCAGCAGCACTGCAACACACCAGCATAGGGACCCCCGGCAGGAGGGTCATGAGCACAGGGACTCCAGGTGAGGGCTGGTGGTGGGGGATGTCAGCAGCACAGCAGGATAGCTGCTCAAATGCAAAGCAGCAGCAAAGGAAATCAGTGAAGCAGCAGTTTAGGCAGGGCCGACAACCCTTTAAATATGGCATCTACGTTTGTCCCCGCTGACGATGCCATCAGCACCTTGCCACCCACCCCCATACTCCAGTGGGACAGGCCCTGCGCCTCTTGTAATCATCTGCGTGTGGTTGCGGTCAGCTGGCTGCACATGTGATGAGTGGCGATGCCATCTCATCCAGTCACATCGCCAGGACCCGTGACGGGGCTGATAAAATTCAGCCCAAAGGTTGCAAGAGGTATTTGGGCAGCAGTGTCTGTGCCTCTGGATCTGTGGAACCACACGGAGATAGAGAGGCGGCTTAGGAGAGGGAAAGCTATGTGCCATCCTTTCTGCCAAGTTGGTCTCCTCCATGCTCCTTGACAATGACAGGAGACTGCCTGGCAGGCCTGTCAATGCAACAAGCATCACAGTGTACGTCGTCATTCAGCACTCTCCTGTATCTCCTGTATTCAGCACTCTCCTAACCCCATCAAGATCCTCATATGAGTCCTTTGCAGTAGTATACATCTGCCACCTTGTCCTCTGGTGAGCTGGCAAACAAACCATCCTTTACCGCTGGCCTAGTTGCAGCCCACCTGTACCCAGTGAATCACCAAGTGATGATCCCAACTCCATGCTAACCAAGTAAGTGCAGTCCCAGTGTCTGAGATGGTGTCTGTGAATGTTAGATCAAGTGATGGACCCTCTTCATCGGTGCTGTGCTGCTGCTCGCTTTCCTCTTTCTGGGACGGCTGTGGCTTGGGAGGTGACAGTTCTTGGGTGTCTGAAAGCAGGAACTCAGAAGAGGAAGCTTGGTGTGAGGAAAGGGGGTTGGGTTGGCCACATCATTAGCAGCTTGCTCATCAACTGTGGGCAATTCTGGGCACCAGACCTTACAAAGGCCTTGGACAGAGTCCAGTGTAGATTTACCAGAATGATACCTGGACTCCAAGGGTAATGCTGCAAGGAGAGATTAACCAAACTAGGGTTGTATTCCCTGGAATTTAGAAGGGGTGAGTTGATCAAACTTTTCAAGATATTAAGATAGGGTAGATTGAAAGAAACTATTTTTGCTGGATCGGAGTCAAGATGAAGGGGGCATTGTCTAAAAATTAGAGCCAGGCCTTTCAGGAGTGAAGTTAGGAAACACTTCTGCACACACAAAGGGTGGTAAAAGTTTGGAACTCACTTCTGCAAATGGCAATTCATGCTGAATCAATTGTTAATTTTAAAACTGAAATTGATAGATTTTTGTTAAACAAAGGTATTATGGGACATGAGGCAAAGGCGGGTACATGGAGTTAGGCTACACATCAGCCATGCTTTCATTGAATGGCAGTGCAGGCTCGAGGGGTTAACTGGCCTCCTCACATTCCTATGTTCCTAACATTTCAGATAGCAGGATGAGGCTGTGCTGGGAGTTGAGAAAAACTATAAGGCAGGAACATACCATCATTGTCAAATGCGCTCTGTGGTGTTGGATGCTACCGCCCCCATCACAGCCAGAACCATGGTGCATAGAACCATCTCTTCTGTAGGGCTTAGAAGATGCAGGTGTCCTCGTCCATTGCTAGCTCTGCTCGGCTCCTTTCTATTGTGCGCCAGCTTGTCCTACATCTTTGTCCAACCATATAGTCATCTGTTCTTTTTGCCTCTTTCTTTGGCTCAGTGCCATTTTTTTTTGTCTGATTACACCCCTGTGAAGTGCCTTGGGATGTTTAACTATGTTAAGCGTGCTACATAAATACAATTCGTTGTTGTTGTTGATCTTTGCAACAATTACTCAGTTTTAAAGTGGTCAGTGCTGCAAATCAAAATGAAAAAAATGAACACATTTGAATAACAAAAGAAATTCAAAAAAAGGCTGCAATTCATATTTACTTCGCACAGCAACTATTCAATGCCTGTAAAACCATAGAAGAAAAAGAAGCACAGCGAATTTCAATGACGATTAACTTTTCCAAACCATTGTGCTTCAAAATGAAAAAAAAAAACACCAACTCATGTTTTCCAACACAAACCCATTTCTGGTAATATATTGTTGATTTTAGAATGAAAGCCAATAAATCTGCATGAAAGGTGCTGTTTAGAAAAAGTGCAGTACATATGAATAAACATGAGGTAAAATTATGCATGCATGATGTCAGCAGCTGGACACATATGGCTGACATTCTCACTTTAAGAGCTTTTGGCACCAGAGATCCATCATATAGGACCGCCAACTTTACTTTCAGTGCTTTTTACTTCAGCATGGTTATTAGTATTCTCCTGAACTTCACCCGTACTCAGCCATTTAAATGCGGAACCTCTGCTACACCCAGCCCCTGCAGCACAGTCAATGCAATCACTACAACAATTATCTTCAGTCTTAATGTGATTCAACTGCATTTTTTTAGATTCTGCAAATGTCCAGATCATTTCCCAGCCAGCGAATAAAGTGACCCTTTTTACCAGTTTCCACGAATTGTTGATCAAAAAAAGCCACAAAACAATAACAGCAAATGCTGGCAAAATCCAGTGAAGTCAGTCATCTCCGGTAGGATCAGTAAGGACCAGTGGGGTCATGTCAGATCCAAGGGTCAGTCACTCTTAGTGGGTAAGTCAGATCCTGTGCGATCAGTCATATCCAGTGGGGTTAGTCAGATCCAGTGGGGTTAATCAGATCCAGTGGAGTAAGTCAGATCCAGTGGGATCAATCAAACCCAGTGGGGTCTGTCAGATCCTGTGGGATCAGTCAGATCCAGTGAGGTCAGTCAGATCTAGTGGGGTCAGTCATCTCCAGGGGGGTCAGTTGTCTCCAGCTGGTCAGTCAGATCAGAAGGGTAAGTCAGATCCTGTGGGATCAGTCAGATCCCGTGAGGTCAGTCAGATCTAGTGGGGTCAGTCATCTCCAGGGGGGTCAGTTGTCTCCAGCTGGTCAGTCAGATCAGTGGGGTAAGTCAGATCCAGTGGATCAGTCAGATCAGTGTAATGTCAGATCCTGTGTGGTCAGTCACCTCCATTGGGTCTGTTAGTTTGAATGGGGTCAGTCAGATTGAATGGGGTTAGTCAGATTGAATATGGCCAGTCATACCCAGTGGGGTTAGCCAGATTGTCAGTCAGATCCTGTGTGGTCAGTTAGATCCAGTGGGACCTTCATGCCCCTCTCTTTTTAAGCTGCTAACTGACTTGCTTTTCATTTTCTGAATTTCCACTATTTCTGCTTCATTTTTAAAATTTCATTTGCACTTTCTTTTTATTCAAAGAAAGTACGACTTATTGTTACAAGGATTTGTTAATAGTGTTCAAATTACGCATTCCATCCTTGGCAATTTCTTAAGTTTGGACTCAGCCATCCAGACAATTGACCTGATATTTTTTGGGTGATGCAAATATTTTAATTGGTTTGCCAGAAGAATTATTGAGTTGGTGAGTTTGAATTCTCAGAGAATTGGCAGAAAGCTCCCTTTGAAAAGGAATGTGGTAGATAAGCTTGTAATGTTGATGTGATTTTGAGAAAAACAAAGGTCAGTCTTTAAACATTAACTTTATGTGTAAAACTAAGAAAATACTGCCATCTGTCAAAGGATATTTCTAACTGCATATTCTTAAATATAGTTATGGTAATTTTTCTATTTTAAATCTCAACCATTTAGCATATAGATCTTGGCTTTCAAAAAAAATCACATACCTGTTATCAAATATAAGATACCAGAATTGCTGATTTTTATTTCACTATTTGGTTAATGCAGTCGCTTTTTTACAATCTTTGAAAACATCCAATCTTTTGAATTCCACAGTTTGAGACACAAAGATATATTTTGATATTCCCATGCATTTATTCTGACTGAAAATGAATAGAGTTCATTTTACTTAAGGCACACGATGAAGGTGCTCACCAAAAGGTTTACGTGGACTAATGTGCAAACCGGGTGGCCATTTATCATTTATCAAGCAGTCATTGAATATTTGCTTTTACTCTGCCTTTAATGTGCACCTTTCCACCGATACTGATCGCTTTGACTGTGCAAAATGATGTAATCTCTGTCAACTGCACGGCATTAATCACACAATCAGGCTTTTTCACTTTTTTCTGTGTCTATTCAAATGGTTAAATTGCTACAAAATTTGTTATCGACTATATGTATAATTAATTACTAATGAGTCAATTAATCAAACAATTGCATCCCCTTGTCCAAAAGCAAAGGTTGTAAGAATGGAAAATGATTGAAGAAATTTGGAGACTATCTAACAAACTGAACGCACATCTTCTGAACTGTGAATATGATGGTGCCTTCCCTTCTCCTTCTGACATATCTGATGCAACCTGTCCGGCTAACTACAATTCCAACACCATGTAATATTCGTGTGTGTTTCCCTTTGAGAAAAGTGATAAAATTAAACAAAGCTCTTTACAATTATGAATGCCACAAACATTTTAGTTCCTAACATTTTGCATAAATTATTCCTCAAACATTTTGACCTTTTCATAGTGTGTGTTCATACATCTAAATTACATGGCCTGAATATGAATGTTGAGGTATTTAATGGACAGGCAAGTGTGCATTATAATTTAATTAAGATTATGAAAACCTCTTATGTTTGGGATTTCTTTTGCACCAGGGATAGCAGCCTTTGGTACAAGCTGTGAGACACAGACACAGAAATGTGCCTTTGTGAATCACTGGCTCCGTGGCCTCTCTTGCTCTCTTCCTTACCATGGGACACGGTCCCTCGGCAGTAGATACAGGCTATTTAAATGCTCCATTGGAGAGGGATTAAAGTTTATGCAAGGTCACTGGGGATGTGATAATTATAATCACAGGTTTTTGGCTCCACAATGACAGCCATTCGTTATTTTCACTTGAGTAATTCTTGCGGGTTGGAGCTGTTGACAAGCATGCAGTGATTTACTGGCCCCCTAGGTCCCACGGCAGTGTCCGCTCTGAAGCCTGACACTCAGAGCTGCTCATGCTAGGCTCAGCATCTCCCTCTGAGTTTTAACTGACAGGAATTGCAAAAGAATATTCTGCGAGTGTATAACTGGATCAGAAAAGGGGTGAAGGGGCAGACTGGGGTCACTGTGACCTATCCTCTTTTCATTTTTATTTCCCAATTAAAAACAACAAAAATAGAATCATAATTTTGAATTCTTCCATACCTTTCTTGCGTATTGGTAAAACTCAAGTGGAAAAGAGATGGCTTGCCACCCACAGGCCTGCATCCTGCAGAGGTCAAAGGTCGATAAACCAGGCTATTTGCTTCTGCATAATTTGTTGTAAGGTCCAGCCATAGTAAGACTGACATGACTGAACGAGAGAAATTGCCTGAAACACAGAGATTGAGGCCGAGCGAATTCTTATCAAAAACTATAAGGGTTCAGAACTACCTTCACATAGCAGAGTTCTTAGCAATCTACTGAAAAATACATAATTGTAGCCTTTTAGAAGTGATTAGGGGGTATGGCGTTACTGTAAGTGATCCTGCCTTTTGAAACTGTCTTTTGACACTAATATAAAGGTTGCAAGCAGATTTTGTGACCTGCATACCATAGAACCTCAGCGGTTACAAGTTAAATGACAGATAAGTGCAGTATGTTTGGAAGGAACAGGTGACTTTGAATCTATGCTTTCCATCACTGAAGGTTTTCCCCACTGCATATCTGGGTCTATTGTATGTTACGTAAGTGCTTCTATTTATTAGTCATAGACATAGAGAAATACAGCACTGAAACAGGCACTTTAGCCCACCCAGTCTATGCTGACCAACAACCACCCATGTATTTATAATCCTACATCAATCCCATATCCCCTACCATCTACCTTCACTAGGGGCAATTTACAATGGCCAATTTACCTATCAAACTGCAAGTCTTTGGCTGTGGGAGGAAACCAGAGCACCAGGCAGAAACCCACACAGTCACAGGGAGAACTTGCAAACTCCGCACAGACAGTACCCAGAACTGAACCTGGGTTGCTGAAGCTGTGAGGCTGTGGTGCTAACCACTGCACCACTCATTGTTAAGTACTTTTTTTGAGGACTCATATTTAAATTGTGGATATGGATTTATTGGAAGGCTGAAGATTTTATAAATGCTGGACTTTATTTTGTTGTTGACAGTTCACTGAAAGGACACTGAGATGTTGTTTGAAAACAACCTGTGCTGGAAATCATGTGCTTTAAGCTCAGTAAACAACAGACACCTTGGTGACCTGGGGAAGATGTTTACAGAGAAGCCACATGTCAAGGTTTATGGAGGTCAGGAGGTTGACTTTCTGTTTTGGGGTTTGAATATTGTTTTCAAGTCAGTTGGAGTGTGAGCTGTTTTGAAGACAATTGGAGATCAACTTGCCAAGGAAAAACCACTCAGCTCACCTCTTTCTCTGCTTCTTTGAAGAAACTGTGCAAAGATCCAGGGCTGAATTTTACCAGCCCCTTGATGCCACAGGTCGTGGCGCGGGGGCCGGTAAAATTCTGCGGGGAGAGACCCACCTCGACCCACGATGTCGAGAAGGGCCCTCCGCATATTACTGGCAGTGTGGGGACCTTGGTTGTGTGAATGGTGGGAAGGGGTTGAAGGGCAAATGATTGAAGTTTGGGCAGGAAAGTTCGGGTAGGGAATAAAGTGTTTTCTGTCAATGAGTGCCAATTAAAAGACCATTGGGGGGTGGGGGGGGTGGGTGGATTTGGGGAAGGGCCTCCATAACATAAGTGTTTATTCAATAAAAATCGGCACTAATGTTCCTTTATAAATGTCGATCAGTGTTAAGGGCTTTAAGCCCTTTAAAAATGGTGCCGGCGCTTGTGCAGTGGCGCCAGATGCCGTTGCCAGGGGTGTGACGGCTGCCCCCTCTTTGTCATTAGGGGCTGCTGCTCCTCCCCCTCCATTTAAATGAGGCCTCGTACGCAATATCGCGGGGGCTCTTCGGCGACACTTCCGTGTCAGAAGGCTTCCGAGTTGAAAGCGCGCCGCCGCAGAACGCAGCGCACGACTAAAATTCAGCCCCCAGTGTGCAAGAGCTAAAATCCCTGGTGCTGCATCTCTCCTGTGAAGCTGGAAAAATCTGCCAGATTAATTCTCAATGCCACCTGAAAAGAACTGCTTTACAAAAGATCCCAGTGACCCATCTCCATATACCCGGATGCCAGACCCAAAAGGGACAACTGGCTTCCTTCCATATCTTCTCTTTTTTCTTCAAGAATTAGCAAATATTTGTCCAACGTATTCCTTTTTTGTCTTTTTTTGTAACAGCCCTCTGCAGAGAGAATGTCTGTATATTTTTCAGTGTATGTGAGTGTGTGTATGTGGGGAATTTTAAAAGGGAACTTTCACATTTCAATCTGTGTGCTAATGCTTTGCTTCGTTACTGGATAAGTCTTGCTTGATAATAAATTGATAATTTTATTGTTTATTAAAGAAACCTGGTTGATGTATTTTATTTTGGGATAAAGAGTAGAGTATATGATTCACTGCATTGGTAACTGTGACATAAACATATGTTGAAACTTGTGGAGAAATGGAACTAGAAAAGACAGTGGACTCCTCCCACCGGTCGTAACATGTACATTAATTGATAGAGATTGATTGTTATGATTAGTCAACAGCTGCATTATTGTTGCATCATATGACCACCAGGATGGTAGAAGGTGAACTGGACAGACCTTAATCTTTTTTTGTCCAGCAATTTCATAGTCCTTAAATCCATGTTCCCATTAATTTGCAAATATCGCACATTGTTGATAACAAACGACTTTTGGTGTTTTGATTTCGGATTTATTCACCAAGGTAACCAAGGCAACAGTCATAAAAATGCCCTTTCCAAAGCTCCAGGCCTACAAATTATTATCTGGACAACACAGCAAATAAGAACTAAAGGCACAAATAGAACTTGAGTATAGAAGATTAAGGGGTGATCTAACTGAGGTGTTTAAGCTGAGTAAAAGGCTTGAGAGGGTAGGTAGAGAAAAACAATTGGTTGGGGGGGGGGGGGGGGGGGGGTGGGGGAGGGAGTGGGGGGAATCCAATGCAAGCGGCATAATCCTAAAATTAGAGTTGAGCTTTTCAGCAGTGATGTCAGGAAGCAGTTCTTCACACCAAGGCGAGTGAAATTCTGGAGCTCTCTCCCCGAAAAAGCTGATGAAGCTAGGTTAACTGAAAATTTCAAAACTGAGATTGACAGATTTTTGTTAGGCAAGAGTATTAACGAATGTGGAACCAAGGGGGTAGATGAAGTTAAGATGTAGATTAGCCATATTTAATTGAATGGCAGAACACACATGAGGTGCAAAATGGCCAACTCCTGTTCCTATGCTGTATGGGATATTTTGGCTCAATTGTCAGGGCTTGGGCATTGCAACAGATCTTCAAGCCTCTGATTGGACACCCCAATGTAAACCATGAAAATAGAACTGTACAAACCCAAATGTTGACCAACAGCAGTGATTATAAAAAGATGGTAAATTAACCTCTTTTACTTGTAGCTTGAAAATTTTTTCAGTGCTTATCTGAATCAACTGTTTGATGATTTTTGCAACAAGCATCAATATAAAGGTCTCCTAGGTCAGGTACAGGTTAAATCTAGGAAAAAGCTCCATCTGCACTATTCTAACAATCTGCCTTGTCACCAATCTTACACATTACTTCCTGCTTCAAAGCATGATTTCCAGTTCCAGCAGCAGCCTCTTGGAGTGAGTTTTCCAATTTAGTTCCAATTTGCATAAGTTGTTTAGGTTTAGAAATTGAGTTGAGATTGTTCCAAAGTTACCCTATTTATAACCCACTATAGAACCTTTCCTTTCATTTCATTCAGACATACAACAAAAGTAGGTAATCTTCGATATATAGGCAGTAATCTGGTGGAAAGGATGGCTCACCCAAGTTACTTGGTGGAGCGTATCACTCCCAAATGTTCATTCGATTGATTTTGATGGAATGAAAATTGGACAGATTCCATATTGGGTGAGCCATCCTTTCCACCAGATTACTGCCCATATATAGAAGATTACCTACTTTTGTTGTATGTCTGAACATACTGGTGGAAAGGATGGCTCACCCAATATGGAATCTGTCCAATTTTCATTCCATCAAAATCAATCGAATGAACATTTGGGAGTGATAGGCTCCACCAAGTAACTTGGGTGAGCCATCCTTTCCACCAGATTACTGCCTAGACGAGGAAGATCATAATTTCAATTGCTGCACCATCCAAATCTCCTCTCAAACCTAAAAGCAGACCAGTCCAGGACACTGAAGTCAAATTACACCAGTATTAAAACTGGGGAAGTACGAAGCTCTTGGTAATAAGCCAAATCAATAATTGAAGTATTTTGCCGCAAAAACATCTTCAGCACAATGTGATAATGACCAGATAATCTGCTTTAGTGATGTTGGTTCAGAGCTATAAAATGGTCAGGGCATTGGGGTGAACGCCCCTGTTCTTCTTCAAATTGTGCCATGAGACCTTTATGTCCACTTGAAAGGGCAGATAGTGACTCAGTTTAACATCTCATCCGAAAGATAGCACGTCTGATAAAACAGCACTCCTTCAGTACTAGACTTGAGTGTCGGCGTAGATTATGTGCTGGAGTAGGGCTTGAATCCCCAACCTTCTGACTCAGAGATGAGCATGCTATCCACTGAGCTATTGGCGAAAAAATGGTTGGACTGGAACCGAGAGATTTTGATAGTATCTGATTAGGTGTAGATATGTGTGCTGCAAACAAAGCAGTCAAATCAGAGGGAAGTAACATGCCCACAATGCCTAAACAAATTGTTATAGAGCTAAATGAATCATGTGAATTCCCCAAATTAGATCTGAAATTAGAATTCCAGTGGATCAAAATCAGTTCAATGGCCTCAAACTTTGGAATCTTGATTGTAGCCAAGATATTCCAGACTATTATTCAATATCTTGGTAGATGTGAATAGCCAAGTAGAACACGATGCTTGATTAAGTATCTGGATGGGAAAGCTGGAAGAAAATAGCTTTATGCTTAATCATGAGAAGTGTGATTTCAGTAAGAATTAATTCTGTTTTTTTTTTTGGTTTGAGATTTAAAGAAAATGGTTTACGACCAGAACTGAGGCGGAAGTGATGTAGGAGGTATTTAAATCTCAAAGAACAGCTGAGGTGACAAACCAACTAGTGATGGTCATGCACGTTTAATTCCTGAAGTGCATACAATCTGCAGCCAATGAGAGAATACCAAAGATGCAAACTTCAAGTGGAAAGACAAATATAACAGCCTTACAGGAGTTGCAACACTCATGGTCTAGCGATACCATTGTGTTGTACTTTGATAGTGGAGGTATGGTCTTGTGTGAAACATTTCAGTTAAACGTGCTACCACCTACAACCTTGTATAAGCATTTCTACCAATGTATGCCAATTGGAAGTCAAATCCATTACTGGAACTGATTCGCATTTCTTGACTTTTTTCTTCAAATCAGATACCTTCTTCAACACTTCTGTCCAAACATGGTGGGTTATAGAAATCAAATTGACCAACACATAATTACCTCCATTATTGAGTGACAAATTGCCCCACAAACGAGCTGGACATTTCTCTGTTTGCTTATGCTGGCCACAAAAATCTGAAGAGCTTCATCAGCAAATCTTGCTGTGGCTTAGTCTCTCCTTCAGCACGCTGTTTGCAGACTCCACAGATGGATTGATGTACTGAGCATTCATTGAGCCATTTTCATGCCCATTAAGAAAGTTAACCAGTGATTCAAGATGATTGTTGCAGGTTTTGTACTGTTAGACTGCTTAATTACAATGGATTCAAATTCCACAGAATCCATTTTAACCTAGCCTGCCCAGCTGGGATGGTGTGGATGGCAATGGCAGGAATGGGATGGGGGGGAGGGGTGGTGTGAATTAAGCTTGTGGGGGTTTCACATTGCATACCCAATGCATTCCCACAACCCACTATCATTTCAACTTCCTGAACCCAGGCACAGGAAGTATGCCTGACCCAGAGCTGCGGGGCCCTACTTTGAATGGCAAAGTCATTTCTGCATGATGTCATCAGGAAATGCACACAATTTTAAATGTGGGCCTGCAAAAGCACATGCAGTCTCGAACTGGCCAGCGAAAGCTGATGGCAGGAAGGACCCTGGTCACAGGAGGGTCCAATATTTGAGCTTTCTTTTAATTATTAAAGTTCTCTTTGGTCAGAAGGAGGAGAAGTACTCCTCCTGGCCCCAGAAAGATACTTTGGGTCTTTTCTGCCCCAGGCTTCCCTGATCGCAGACTTTCCAATTCCCCCAAATCCTTATTTACCTTGTCAGGGACCGTTTGCCATGGATATCCAGCAATGGGCTAGCTCTTCTCACCCTCCCCAATGACTTTAGACTCCCTTGGCCAAAGGTGACGATATTCCCGCTGGCTTTAGGCAGGAATCAGTGTTGGGACATGGAATTGAGAAGTGGGAATTAAAATCTAAGCCTGGATATTAAATTCAAAAAATGTTTTATTGTCAAGAACTGATGCACCTCACCTTGGTGAGCACAAAAGAATGATCACGGCCAATTCTGATGTCACAATATTGGGGTTTCCTTTTGTTTCATGGGAAAGGCTTCTGCTGCTATGTCCAGACTGGCCAAGAGAGTGTGGGAAAATGGCGCACTGACACGGAACACAAAAGTCCGAGTGTATCAAGCCTGTGTCCTCAGTACCTTGCTCTATGGCAGCGAGGCCTGGACAACGTATGTCAGCCAAGAGCAACGTCTCAATTCATTCCATCTTCGCTGCCTCTGGAGAATCCTTGGCATCAGGTGGCAGGACCGTATCTCCAACGCAGAAGTCCTCGAGGCAGCCAACATCCCTAGCATATACACCTCACTGAGCCAGCGGCGCTTGAGATGGCTTGGCCATGTGAGCCGCATGGAAGATGGCAGGATCCCCAAGGACACATTGTACAGCGAGCTCGTCACTGGTATCAGACCCACTGGCCATCCATGTCTCCGCTTTAAAGACATCTGCAAACGCGACATGAAGTCCTGTGACATTGATCACAAGTCGTGGGAGTCAGTTGCCAGCGATCACCAGAGCTGGCGGGCAACCATAAAGGCCGGGCTAAAACGTGACGAGTTGAAGAGACTTAGCAGTTGGCAGGAAAAAAGACAGAAACGTAAGGGGAGAGCCAACTGTGTAACAGCCCCGACAACCAATTTTATCTGCAGCACCTGTGGAAGAGTCTGTCACTCTAGAATTGGCCTTTATAGCCACTCCAGGCATTGCCTCACAAACCACTGACCACCTCCAGGTGCTTACCCATTGTCTCTCGAGACAAAGAGGCCAAAGAAGAAGAAAGAAGATATTTTTAATTTCTATACTTTAAATTTCTGACATCCTGCCCCATGATGTTCGTTTTCTTGAGGCTGATGGTTAGGCCAAATTCATTGCAGGCAGACGCAAACCTGTCGATGAGACTCTGCAGGCATTCTTCAGTGTGAGATGTTAAAGCAGCATCGTCAGCAAAGAGGAGTTCTCTGATGAGGACTTTCCGTACTTTGGACTTCGCTCTTAGACGGGCAAGGTTGAGCAACCTGCCCCCTGATCTTGTGTGGAGGAAAATTCCTTCTTCAGAGGATTTGAACGCATGTGAAAGCAGCAGGGAGAAGAAAATCCCAAAAAGTGTGGGTGCGAGAACACAGCCCTGTTTCACACCACTCAGGATAGGAAAGGGCTCTGATGAGGAGCCACCATGTTGAATTGTGCCTTTCATATTGTCATGGAATGAGGTGATGATACTTAGTAGCTTTGGTGGACATCCGATCTTTTCTAGTAGTCTGAAGAGACCACGTCTGCTGACGAGGTCAAAGGCTTTGGTGAGATCAATGAAAGCAATGAAGAGGGGCATCTGTTGTTCACGGCATTTCTCCTGTATCTGACGAAGGGAGAACAGCATGTCAATAGTCGATCTCTCTGCACGAAAGCCACACTGTGCCTCAGGGTAGACGCGCTCGGCCAGCTTCTGGAGCCTGTTCAGAGCGACTCGAGCAAAGACTTTCCCCACTATGCTGAGCAGGGAGATTCCACGGTAGTTGTTGCAGTCACCGCGGTCACCTTTGTTTTTATAGAGGGTGATGATGTTGGCATCGCGCATGTCCTGGGGTACTGCTCCCTCGTCCCAGCACAGGCATAGCAGTTCATGTAGTGCTGAGAGTATAGCAGACTTGTCCAGACTGGCCAAGAGAGTGTGGGAAAATGGCGCACTGACACGGAACACAAAAGTCCGAGTGTATCAGGCCTGTGTCCTCAGTACCTTGCTCTACGGCAGCGAGGCCTGGACAACGTATGCCAGCCAAGAGCGACGTCTCAATTCATTCCATCTTCGCTGCCTTCGGAGAATACTTGGCATCAGGTGGCAGGACTATATCTCCAACACAGAAGTCCTTGAAGCGGCCAACACCCCCAGCTTATACACACTACTGAGTCAGCGGCGCTTGAGATGGCTTGGCCATGTGAGCCGCATGGAAGATGGCAGGATCCCCAAAGACACATTGTACAGCGAGCTCGCCACTGGTATCAGACCCACCGGCCGTCCATGTCTCCGTTATAAAGACGTCTGCAAACGCGACATGAAATCGTGTGACATTGATCACAAGTCGTGGGAGTCAGTTGCCAGCATTCGCCAGAGCTGGCGGGCAGCCATAAAGACAGGGCTAAATTGTGGCGAGTCGAAGAGACTTAGTAGTTGGCAGGAAAAAAGACAGAGGCGCAAGGGGAGAGCCAACTGTGCAACAGCCCCAACAAACAAATTTCTCTGCAGCACCTGTGGAAGAGCCTGTCACTCCAGAATTGGCCTTTATAGCCACTCCAGGCGCTGCTTCACAAACCACTGACCACCTCCAGGCGCGTATCCATTGTCTCTCGAGATAAGGAGGCCCAAAAGAAAGAAAAAGAATACTTTAAAATACTCTGGTGGGTGAGGCCTGGCTCCCTGTATTCCACCAATTCAGTTTTTACTTGTCCAGAAAGATTGGTAAATTTGCAGTCTTCCCAAGGGAATGAAAAATTACGTGCAGTTTAATTCAGCTCGATTTTATCATGTCATCTCCTGATCAACTTTGTCTTCAGAAGGTAGCAGGATAAGACTATACTGGACTTTGACTTAGGCTTTAACATGCAGAAGAAAATTGTAAAAAAAAAGCAAATGAGTGGTAACAATACCTCAACATATATTTTTGCAACAATTAATCTTAGGTAACCCCTAGTGCAGAAGAAAATAGTTTGTAAGCGATGTATTAATAATGATTTTAGTAATACCCATACATAGTAGTAATGTTTTGTTCTTCAATACCTGCAGAATCTCTCTGGCCTCTTTTCAAAGGCTTTAGCCATACTCAGAGATTTTTAAAAGAAAGGTTTGATAAAAAAATGTAAAAAAAGCCAGCAGGAGCAAGTTAGTAGGGATAACTGTTTGTTAAATAGAAAAAAGAGCTATCAATCAAGTGTATTTTTGAACTAATCCCAAAAGATGTTTGTGCCTTTCCCTCAGCCACCAATCTAAAACTAATGGACTAATTATTGCACACTGATTTCAGTGTGTGCAATTGGTTTTTACATCTTATGGGCCGTGACTAAATTAAATAGACCAATAAAAAGCTAAATCTTATATAAAATAATATAAGACAGGGATAGATAAATATAAAATAGGGATCATGAATATACGATAGTCGCTAGTAAATTCAATAATGAATTCAGGAGAAACTTCTTAACCCAGAAACTGGATAGAATGTGGAATTTGGTTTGAAGCAAATAAAACAGAAACAGCTAAAGGGAAGCTTGATAAGGACATGAGGGAGAAAGGAATAGAAGGTATTTTGAGAGGGTGAGATGAAGAAGGGTGGGTGGGGATTTGTGGGTCATAAATACCAGCAAAGACTAGGTGGGCTGAATGGCCTGTTTCTGAGCTGTAAATTCTATGCAATTCCATCTAACACTTTCAATTTGCATCATTAAGAGATTACAGGTAGAACTTTTCTCTATTCATAATCAAAATTGTACCACTTAACTCAAACCCAGTCCAAAGAGTGGCCATTGGACCTATTGCTCATAGGATCTTTGATTCTGATAGAAAATTGGTGCCATCACACAGTACTCAAAATATTCAAAAGCAAAAGAAAAATAACATTGCAAATTCACAAAACAGCAAAAGATATACAGCAGGCATTTTATGGTGAAGGGAGGTGGGAGGAATTACTAATCTTTACAATATGAAGAACATTACAAGCTGAGGTCAGGGGAAGGGAACTTAATATCACCCAGTGTAAGAGCAGATCTTTATTTTAATAAATGTATAGATAATACCCCAATTCTAGATTTATTTGTAATCTCTTTCTTGACTTGAAATATACAGTGGTTCCAATGCAGTAATAAAGCTGGTGTCATTTAAAGAACAGTTCTTTAATAAATTGCCTCCTTAACGGTCTACCCATCTACCGTGTGTGGTGAAGTCATTTAAAAATTGGATGGTTTTGTCTTTTCCTTAAATTTGTGCTACTTATCAGATTGCTGTTGTGACTTGTGGAAAAATATTGTTGTGGAGACAATATAGATAAATCAGGTGAAGGAAGGCTTCATTAACAGAAATTAATAGTTCAAAAGACACATCATGGGTCGATGTAGGATAATTACACGAAGTACCTGGAACTCTACTCAACACAGCAGCACAATGTAAAATATACATTTCTCTTTAGCTTATTAGTGGCCCTCATTTCTCCCTGTATCTCCCACACTCTTTACTGCTTCTGACACTTTTTGTGCTCAATGTTCTTCACGCATCTGCACTGTGCACTCTACTTCCCTCTCCTTCACCTGGTTTTGTCTACTCTATGGACTTCCACTCTTCCTCCCAACTACCCAATGCATTGCTGTATTCCTCTTTCGACATGTGAGTGAAAGTGGGATAATATTCAAATGTTCCAACATTGCAGTTATGAGAAAAGGCTGGAGAAACCCTAGATTTTTCAGACTGGAAATGTAAGGTCTACTCGATAACTAAGGGCAGGGTAAAGGTAATTTGGAATATTACTATAAATTAGATTGTGACTGTAGGAAAAGGGATGTAGGTTTAAGCTAGTAAAAGAAATATTTCTAATATCAGGAATTTCTTCACACAAGAGTTATTAACGCATGGAAGGAACTTCTAGATAAAGTACTGGGAATAAAAACCCTGGAATCATTTATTAAAAAAAAGTGGATTCTGCAATGGGAGAGATCTAGGATCATTTGGGATTGATGAACTAAGGTGTCTAAATGGCATTTCTCATTTGTAATGTTCTTGTAATAGGCAATTGTCTGGGAAGTCAATGCAGTTCCTTTAACCTGCCATGTTTGGTGTGATTTTTAAAAATTCATTCATGGAATGTGGGCATCGCTGGCCAGGCCAGCATTTATTGCCCATCCCTAATTGCCCTTGAGAAGGTGGTGGTGAGCTGCCTTCTTGAACCGCTGCAGTCCATGTGGGGTAGGTACACCCACAGTGCTGTTAGGAAGGGAGCTCCAGGATTTTGACCAAGCGACAGTGAAGGAACGGTGATATAGTTCCAAGTTAGGAAGATGTGTGAACTGGAGGGGAACTTGCAGGTGGTGGCGTTCCCATGCATTCGCTACCCTTGTCCTTCTAGTTGCTCGAGGTCGTGGGTTTGGAAGCTGCTGTCTAAGGAGCCTTGGTGCATTGCTGCAGTGCATCTTGTAGATGGTACACACTGCTGCCACTGTGCATCAGTGGTGGAGGGAGTGAATGTTTGTAGATGGTGTGCCAATCAAGAGGGCTGCTTTTTCCTGGGTGGTGTCGAGCTTCTTGAGTGTTGTTGGAGCGGCACCCATCCAGGCAAGTGAAGAGTATTCCATCACACTCCTGACTTGTGCCTTGTAGATGGTGGACAGGCTTTTGGGAGTCAGGAGGTGAGTTACTGACCACAGGATTCCTAGCCTCTGACCTGCTCTTGTAGCCATGGTATTTATATGGCTACTCCAATTCAGTTTCTGGTCAACGGTAACCCCTAGGATGTTGATAGTGGGGGATTCAGCGATGGTCATGCCGTTGAATGTCAAGGGGAGATGGTTAGATTCTCTCTTGTTGGAGATGGTCATTGCCAGGCACTTGTGTGGCGCGAATGTTACTTGCCACTTATCAGCCCAAGCCTGGATATTGTCCAAGTCTTGCGGCATTTCTACACGGACTGCTTCAGCATCTGAGGAGTCACAAATGGTGCTG